>NW_024503124.1:1563717-2157260 GCF_017590055.1 Onychostruthus taczanowskii
TAGAGACCTGATTTTTGTCTCTTTAAACTGTCTGATAGATCTGGGCACTTGTTACTTAGGCAATTACAAATTGCCTAAATTCAGGCTTCAACTGACAGCTCTTGGCAATTTCTAACCACTCCTACTTGAAAATATCTACATTTTTCCAGCTATTGTGCCCAGTACAGGCTTCGGCCAAGATCACATTTCTGAGAAGGTATATCCTACATGACTGTGTAATGCAACATTTATCACTGGAGAGAAAACACATTTGGGCTCTGTCTTCTGTTAACACACTCTTAAGCAGGCCAGATCCTCACCTGATAGAAACTGAAGCTGTTCTGTGCAGATCCATGGAAAAGTGCCAATTGACACTGGTTGGGTAATATCTGTGCATTATTAATCAGGGCTCAGATAATGTTGTAGAAACGTTGTTCCTCAGCCAGGAGATAAACAGCTAAATAAGATATAAACCAGTAATGAGTGCAGTAGGCCAGAAATGCTGATGTGGAAATGTCTGAGCTGTAATTGTTGGCTCTGAGAGAGTTTGATTTCCTCGAGGCCAGGTGGTACCTCCAGGCACAGGAGGTTAGTGCTGGGATTTAGGGTCAGCAACCCCTTGCAGGCAACATCAGGAGCTGAAATCGTAAGGCTTGTCTTTGCCTGGAAATTAACCAAAACAGCTATTCCGGAGTATCTGGAATTGCTACTTTGGTGCGTTTCCAAGTGCAGACTGCTTTGAAATGCTAATGATAGAAACTGTTTTTTTCAGTAAGAAACAAAGATAGCAGCCCACTAGACGCTTGAAGAAATGGGGGGATATTTGGAATTACAAAAAGGTGGGGTGGCTTTTGTTTTATTACAGACAGGGACTGACCATTGCTGGTTTGCACAAAGGACAAGAAGTTTTCTGGCTGTGCTCTGGAAGTTGATGGAGCTGTGTAATGAGGATCTTCTACTGTGAAATAAAGCTCTTCGACTGTGTGCAGGCTTCTGAAGGAGAAGGAGGGATAATTCTGTTCTTGTAGCAGTAGGACAATTATAGATGAGACTAAATAGCATCCAAAAAGTCAGGCTGAATAGCAGGAGAAAGTTTCTGCATTAAGGACAGGACACTGCCAGGGTGTCTGTCAGGGAGGCTCCATACACAAGAACTGCACGTAACTGAAAACAAAACAGAAAATAACTTTTTAGATCAATGCTGAAAGTGTGCCACTTCTATCTTCTGGATGCTTTCTTTGAAACTTGAATTTGAATTGGCATAAGAAACGGATTTCCAGCAAGATCCTCCCTTCAGCTTGAAGGAAGGCTCTGGAATGTGTGGTCCATGTTTTTCCCTTGGCATACGGGTTTTTATCATGGCATGTTTGACAAACTCTGTGTATTTACAGCTCTCTGAGTGAGCACACATCCTGCAGCTTGACTGAGAGGTGGCCTGGGCCTGAAATACCTGCTTCACCCAGGAAACTTGTCACAGGGTGCTTGGAGACACAGCCGGGCTGTTTGAGAAGGCCAGTCCCTGTCCCTGAGGGCTTTCTCGGTGTCCTGGTGGGACAGCAGAAGAGCTGGGAGGCACAAACCCCCATGGCATCCTTGTGTCCTCTTTGGAATTGCTGTGGAGGCTCGGTCCTGCCTCAGCTGCGGATGGGAAGGACAGCAAGTGTTAAAAGGACTGGCGGCTCAAGGAAGTGTTGACTGTAACAGGTACCGTAATGATGAATGGCATGAATGGACAATCACTCCTGCCGCAGCAAATAAACCCTGTCACATGGAATCCGGCGTTTTCCAGGGAAATCAGCTTTCACTGCGGGCTGCCAGCACCAAATGAGCTTCATAAAGCACCTGCAGATCTGAGCGTCAAGCAATTATTCCACTATCTTGCCTAAAAACAAAAAGGGCGCTGCCCTTCGCTCACCCCCGACCTTTTCCAGCTAACATAAACTAATTATATTTGCGGCAGGAGGGGGAAGGGGGGTAAAACCCACCCCCCAAATCTTCCTGCGGCTCTTGCGGGGGCACTGCCGGGTTTGGGGGTGTCTTGCGGCCCCTCCATCAGCTCATAGCGGTGGGGAGCGCTCGGAGAGCCCCGGGGGGCTGAGCGCGGGGCTGGGAGCGGGGCTCAGCCCCGGGACAAGAGCGCCTTTGTTCGGCATCACTTAGCAGCAATTACAGCCCGTCAAAACAGTTTTTGTTTTACGACAACGTGTTAATGGGCCCACGGTTGGGTGTGAGAAGTAACCCAAGCCGCATGCACTGAAGCGAGGTTAGAGGTTAATTGAGACTTTCTAACACAGCGCATGAGATTTTTGCAACCTTTTGCAGCGAGGGAAGTGGGGAACAAAAAGGAGATAATGTGATACAATTAGTTGGAAAGCACGAGGGTCAAAATTCCCAGATGGAAAGGAAAACTGGCCAAGTGAATCAGGCCAGATGGGCCACCTGGACCATAACGAATGCCAAAAATAGCTTCAGTCCTTAGTCTGGTGGATGAGGCAGTAGGTGGTATGTCTGTCCTTCACAGTGGATTTGTAAAAAAAAAAAAAAAAAAAAAAAAAAAAAAAAAGCAAGGTCAACATTATAAACAGCAGTAGCCTGTTGCAATTTGTATTCCACATCTATGGCCATTAGTGCAGCTCATATTTTTGCTTTTACTTTCTTTATTTCAAAGTTATGTGGTTTTAACCCAGCAGCCCTCTTCAGACTTGCCCATGACACTGGTCTGCTGGTAAGCCTTGGGCTTCCCACCATTTGTGTTGTTTTCCCCACTCCAAACCTCTGGAGCATTATTAACGAACTTGCTGTTAACTTTTGAAGAAGGTTTTGGTTTCAGGGCTCCCCACGGTCAGTGTGAAGATGTTTTGGTGTACCTGAAATAACCACCTGTTCCCTGCTCACCTCCCTCTGCAGCTGGTGTTGCATCTGGAGCAGGGAATGGTCCAGGTTATGGTGCCCAGAGATGTGGCTCTGGGTATGCTGTCCTTGCGAGATCCCAAAGCATAGCACACTCATCCCCTCACTCTGAGCTGCTTCAGCTGCTTCCTTTCTTCTCTGTACTTTGTCATTTCCAAGACCTCTGCAGGGTGACACATGTAGAACAGGAAAACACTTTCTTGCATTCACCTCCCAGCTTGCACTGGAAATGAACTGCGGGGTTGACTGGAAGTGCCAAGTCACTGCTGGCACCTGCTCAGTGCTTGTTTGTTTTCCTAGAACCACCGTGATTAGTTTCCTTCACTACCATATAAGCTTCCTCTATTGAAGCTGAATCATCTGCCGCAGGTGCCTGTAGCTCCTTCTCTGTGTCCTGTCCTAATGTTTGGGGGAAGCAGGATAAGGAATGTGACATGGGGGAAATGCCACCTGCCTCTGCTGCCTTTTCCTTGCCCTGGCAGCCCTCGGTGGCTGCCTTCACCCTCCAGTGGGCTGAGCAAGGCTGATGTCTAACGAGGAGCTGCTGCCAGCCCTGGGGTACCTGCTTCGAGGTCAGTGGAGCCCAGCTGGGCTTTATTAATGAGGACTGGCCTGGTGGGGAAAGAGCATTGGCATGGGGACAATGGCACTGTGCAGCCTTCCGAGCTCCAGCACCAGCTCGGCAGCGAGGGAAGAGCAACGAGTTCATACAGCAGCAAATTGCCAAGGCTGAGCCCAGCTTGGCTGAGCCTGCCCCTCTGGTTTTCCATCTCTCCTTCCTCCTTCATAGGCCTCAAAGCAAATGTGGGAGATGGAAGGGGTAGGAGGAGAAAGGGAGTAGAAAAGCTCTAGGAAAGGTGAAGGGGGATAACAGGGATGGGAGAAATTGGCTGAATTTTGTAGCTGCGGATTACCTAATGTACTCGGTGTGATTCCAAAGTTCAAAGTGGCCTGGTGACTGCACAGAGGGAGAGAGGAGACATAGAGGAGACTAGAAATAAAAGCAGAGATTGGCCATTCAGAAGGTGTAAATGAGGGGAATGAGTGTGACCTGGAGAAGCCTGGCTGTCCTCTGTGTAAGAAGAGCACTGCTAAGTACTGGAAGTTGTATGCAACAACCAGACAGTTCTAGGAACTGTGAATCTTCCACAGGAAATGTAGTAAACCCCTAAGCTTTCTTTCACTGAGATCCTAACATAGACAATCTTAAAGATCTGTGTTGATCCACTTTCCTATGCTATAAATATTCCCAAAGCAAGTGCTCTTCAGGAGATGCTGCAGTGAAATTATTGCAAGGCTGTCCATGGTACCTAATGATTCAGAGCCTGTGCTCACTGTAATTACTTCTCCATGCAGGTGTGAATCTCAAATGAGCACTATCCCCGACTTTCCCTGGCTCTTCCTCTGCTCCAGCCTGCACTAGCACTTGTTTGTGCTTACCTGGTGGCTGGGGAAGCCAGAACACAATAAAGCAAAGGAAGCTCACAGGAACTAGTGAGGATTTATTTTCCCTTATTATGAACACCATGGTTTATTGTTTTTGCTGCTGTTGATCACAATTCATTTGTTGGTTTATTTGTGAATGGGTGGCATTCTTTCCCTTCTCTTTGAAGCATTAGAGATTGGCTGCAGCTAAGGTGAAATGTTAGGTGACTGACACACATGTGCTAATGTTCCTGCTGTCCTTAAGCAAGCTTCTCAGTATCTGTCTGTCTTTTGCATGGATTTGTGGGAGTTTTTACTGAAAGCCTTAGAATTTCCCCCATAATGCCAGGAGGCTTTTATTTTTTGGGGGATGTGGGATAAACTTTCGAGGATTCTCCTCGATTTGAATCTGCACTTGGCTGTTTGAGGTTTGCAGGAGATTGTCTTCTGTAGTCTGTTGTTCCTTTCACTCACTGATTTTACAAATCCAGGAAAAAAGTATTCAACCCAAACCACTTTTAAGCAAATATTTTGTGCACTCAGATTCTTGCCAATCCTGGCTATTAGCACAGAGCACTTCAAGTTTCTTTTATCTAAATCTCTCCTTTCCAAGGTCAACTGCCTTTCCTTTGTGATTTGTTCTTCATTGCTGCATTAAAGACCTTCAGTGTTTCAGCTGCAAGTGTAAAACAGAACCAGCGACTCATGCTGTGCCAATCTCCCAGAGCAGAAACGAAAATCTTGTCTGTATTGAGCATCAAACTGAATTACCTTTGTGAAGCACGGTGTTGGGTGTTGTGCCTTCACCTCGTGTAGCAGCCAGAGGGCTGGCTCCTAGTGAAAACATTGCTTAGTTTAAGCTGGTTCCTCCCATGACTTCTGGCTGGTAAAGACTGGCTAAAATGTTATGATATAGAAACAGAATATATTTCTGAGACGGACATTTCAAGCATAGTTTGGCATTTTAAATAGCTTTAGTTTAAGGTACAGCTACTGCAAGATGTGGTGTAGCTTTGACTTCCTGCGGTTCCTTATCTTTTGGGTGCAAGACTGTGTATGTTAGTTTTCTTTTGAACAGCTCCTTAGGTATTAAAGCCATATGATTTCCTTCATTTGTTGTCAGTAAAGGTTAAGAATGTGGCTTGAATAGTCAGCCAGTTAAGATAAAAACCTGTGAATTTGGAACAGAGCACTTAAATGGGACTAATGGTCAGCTCATTTCTCTGCTGTGGATACTGGATAGTGGCTGAAGATTTACAATAATAAATATATTTTTAAACTTTGGGAAAAGGTCTAATAAGGAATAAAAATAAGGTTACATAGCCAGTAAAACACAGATTAATCAGAGCAAAAGACTTCTGTTAAGTACAAGAACTATAGGAATACATCTGTTGTCCTTGATTTGCCTGCTTCTGGAATGAAGTCTCAACTCAATGAGTTATTGCTACTGAGTGCTTATATTTTCCCTGAAGATCTTTTGAAAACACTCCTTGATTGCCAGAATCAAAAAATAATGTGAGATTTCAAACTTCAGAAAAATTTGATCAGCTCTAACAAGATAAAAATATAAATGAAATGACATCTCCATACTAAAATGGAGAGTGCTGTTGACATTGTTTACTTTGGTGGGGTTTTTTTCTTGGTTGGTCAGGGTTGGTTTTTTTAATACTGTGTATTTGGTTATTTTGGGAGTTTGGCCTTTTTTTCTCCCCAAGATGATGATCTGTCTGATTTTAAAATTGATCCATGTGGATGGTGCTGTGAATGAATGGAGAGGCTGGTGTATCACTGTAAAAAAAAACAAAAACAAACACCAAAAAAAACCCCAACCAAACAAAAAACCCCAAACAAAGAAAAAACAAAACAAAACCCACACAGCAACCAACCAACCAAACTCTGAAACAACCCCCAAAAAACCACCAAGCCAAAGCAGTTCTTATATCTGTACCATGATGCTCCTCCAAGGAACAGGTGGGAATGTTGCACCTACAGCATTACTTATGCATTTTTCATAGGCATCTTCTGTGGAAATGCTTGCTTGAACCCCTGGAAGCCCAGTGTAAGATAAAAAGCAAGGAAGTCACATTTTCTGAGGGATAGGAGTTTAAATTTTGCCCCCTCAGTGAAGTCAGTGACAGCTGCAGTGTTAAAAACCCGGGGCAGAGCTGACAGCCCCAGTGCTTTAGTTTGAGGTGTTTCCAAACACACCATTCCTTGCCCGTTGCCTCCCAGGGAACAGATGGAAAGTGTTACCAGTAAAGCACATTTTCGTAGGCTTTCTGGTTCTCTTTAGCCAAAGCCTTACAAAAGTCTTCAGACAAATTAGTGCCTGAAGGTAGAGGAAGTCTTAAGGAGCACAAGAGAAGTGCTGACTCAGCCTGTTCCCCGAGCCGTGTCCAAGGGGAGCTGCTTTCTGCCTTCAGCCTTTCCACCACGGATGGCGATTCCTTCAGAATCAATTACATTGCTCTCAAATGTCTTCTTAAGTTTAATGAGTTCACTTAAACGCTGAGAGTCACTGACTAGCAAGAGTTCAAGGAATGGCAGAGGCAGCCAACAAAAGTCAAGGAATCACCCAAGGAAAGATCGTGTCAGATAAGCAGGATCTCAGCTGGGAACTGCTCTCCTGCAGTTTTTCTGCCTTTAGTCCCAGGTCGTCTCTCAAGTTTGGTGATCCCTGTTTGGAGCAACTCCGGTGGTGCTCTGGACTGTGAATTTGTCCTGACAAACACAAATATGCGGATATATAATGAGTCGGGGCCAACAGCATCTCGGTCACAGCCTGCTTTGGTTTCACCAAAAGCCCAGAGATGCTATAAGGATGACCTGTTTGTTTGCTTATTCTTAGAACTCTATTTCAAACTGGGAAAACCCTTAATTTGCAATTAATCACTGAGCAAATTCAAGTTTGGGGAAACAAAGTTGATTTGAAATCACAGGAGAAACAAAAGTAGAAAAAACCTGAAATCTCTTAATTAAATCTTATGTTCTAGAAAAGTCAAATATAGCTGAACTAAGTTTTTCAAAATATGTTCAAAAATTGGTTTCCAGGTTTATATTGTTGTCTTGGTTTGAAAGACACATCTGCCAAGGAAGGCGGGAGAAAATCTGACCCCCTTCCCTCTGAATTATTACAACTCTGAAATCACGGAGCTGTCAGGCAGAACTATGGGGAAAGGGGCAGCAGTTCTTTACTGTGTGTAACAAACAGACAGACAAAGAGACAAACAGACACACAGACAGAGGAGTGAGCTCAGCCCCTCACCACCCTGCCAAAATCTCGGATATCTCTGCCATTCCAAAGAGAAAACCCCTCAGGTAAGAGAGGACCAGCTGCACCCTTCCCACACCTTGACCATTTCCTATGTCTCTCTTACGTACTGGTTGTTATCATCTCTTAGAGACAGATGGGACAAATCCCATGAGAGAGGGAAAGATCCTAACCACCCCCAACAACTGTCTCAGTCAAATTTCCACTCAGAATGAAGTTTTTATCCTGGTATTAATTTATAAATGCATTTAAGCAAAGGTATTGATTTAAGCAGTTGTGTCATGAGGACTTTGCATGTGCTGAAAATCAAGTGTGTTCTTAAACCTTTTGCTATGTTAAGGAGGGAAATGCTTCATGCCAAAAGTAAGTTTTTTATAGTTTTTTGATAAGTAAATATCCTGAATTTCCTTAATTTCATGTTGGAGGGATTTGTTTCTCTGAGAATTGTGATGGAATTAAATCTCTGTGCATAGTGGAATAGTGCTACTAATAGTGAAATAACGGAGGAGGATGATCTAGTGCTCTCTGATTTGTAGCCACAAGACTGCAGCTAAAGGGAACTGTGGCTGGATGTGTGTCCTACCTCTCAGGCTATGATTTCATGTGGTACTTGGAATGTGCTTAAATTTCTTCATATAAATGTTGACTATTGGATGGATGACTTCAGAAAGATGATCTTTGCCTTGAAAGTTCAGCACCTGCTCGAGCACCAGGCTGATTTGAGGGCACAGACCCGGAGATGGGATAGAGCCCAGTTAAAAAGATTGGCGGTGGCTCTTATGTGGAAAATAGTGGCCCATAGGAACAGGAGGAATGAAGTGTTGGAAGAGTGCTTTTTGGGTAGGATGTGCCTGAGGGCACATTTTAGATCTGTGAGCTGGGCAGTTTGGGTGCTCAGACTGCAGATCTGCAGCTTCTCATCTCAGGATTTGTGGCGCAGAGCCACGGGAGCTGGTGCTTCTGGGGACGCCTTGGGCCAACCACTGGTACCAGAGTTTTCTGGTTCCCTGCAGCCATTACCGTAACAACGGGATTGGAATTCCTTTATTTAGCCAGGCTGGGGGAGCACGGCATCCAGTGAAGCAATCTGTCTGGTTTTCCTGGTCATCTCTGTGACTTCTGAAACCATTTGGGAATAAATTAGTACAATATTCCATGGTTTGCAAACACTTGAGCTAAGTAAGGGGCTTACAACGGGGAAAGGAAATAATCTCTCCTTCCCCTTTCCTGATGGATTTTGGTTATGCTGAAGGAAAGATTCCTTGGTGTTGTAAGTGCCTGTGCCTGTTGAGGTGACTCTGATATTCCCATTTCCATATGGAAGGTGGTATCACAACTCATTTTTTGCTTTTATCATTCTGTAATTTTCAAAGCTTACCACATTTTGCAAACACAAAGCACAAAAGAAATTTTGAGTCTTTCAGCACTGTCAGACTATCCAAAACCTCAGAGCTGTTTGAAATAAAGTCTCTGAAGAATAGAGCTGAAAAAGTGGGAAATGATAAGAACAAAATTTGCTTTAGCTGAAAAAAGAAAAAAAAAACATAGGGAAATAAAATTGAAGCAAACCTACTTTAAGAAAATGGTATTTATTTCTGGTTTTTTTTTAAAACAGTTTCAACCTTTTATTCTACTATTTTCCTTTGGTCTCCTTTATGTGCATTTGAGTTTTAAGAAGTCAAGAAGAAAGGGACTGCCCCGACCTGCACAGCAGAGCTGTTTTGTAATATTGATACCAGACAGTGCAAATGTAGTTTGCTGGATCTGGTAATGTGCATGTGTCTAGTCCAGCTGCCCTGATGCTCTTTCAGACAAGTTTGGATGTGTTTTTCAAAGCTCTCTGTGGCTCGGCTGTCTGGCATGGGTTTGGTGCAGGAATGGTGGGGTGAGCTCCTCTTGTTCAGGGTATCAGATTGACCCCTCCTAACCTCAAAACCTTTTTAGCTGTACCAGCCACTGAAAACTCTCCAGATAATGCTGACTCTGAGTGGTACCATCTGGACTTGATTTGAATCAAAAGTCGGGATGGAAAATCCTCGGTAACTCTCGGACCCCAAGGCCGAGGCTGGAAAAACAGACCCCACCACGCCTGCAAGAGGGCGACTGTTCCTGCTCTGTGAGCACTGATGTCTCTCCCTCACTGCTGAGAAACCACCCACAGATTCAGAAGTGTTTCATGTTGGGTTTTTTTCCAGGGTAACTAGAAAGGCATGTGTGATTTATCCTTATGAGACCAGTTGGCAGAAGCAGAATTATATGTGTTTAGCAAACAGTGTGTTTTGAAATTAAGATTAATGTATTTTTAAAAACTCTGCTTGGTTTTTTCTTGTTAAAATCAGCAATAACAGCATGTACTGATTTTCTTTAACTATTGCCTTTCTGAACACTTCTCTTTGAGGGTACAGATAGTTGGAGTTTCTAGTTTAGCTCTGTTAGTTACGATAAAATAAAAGGATTTGATTAGAACCTGAACAACAGTATTGCAGGATTGCATGAATGAATTGTTCCAAAGAGGAGATTTTCCCAGAAGTTGGTTTCCTCAGTGGCTAAGAAAGGAAGTGTTAACCAATGTTTGCAGCAAGTCAGGTCCTGTGTGCTCGCTGCTATTGTTGGCAGGTTTCTGGGCACTGTGTATAGATGGTCACGTGTAGACATGGGTGAACCTCAACAGGTTTTGGAGGTGCAGTTCTACTTATTATAAGCACCTGAATAGTTAATGCTTATCTGAAACTCAGCAAAACCTCAAAGCCAGCTGGGAGGCTGCAGGCAGAGCCTCCTGCGTGCCCTCAGGCTTGTACCCATGTGGGTGCTCTCCAGACCTCCTGGGAGCATTGGAATATCTTTGATAAGGCTCTGTGGAGCACGGCAGGAGCAGGATGTCTTTGGTGGGGATGTTTGTGGTGTGGCTGGATGACAGAGACTGTTCAAGGAGGTCTCACAGCTGCGGTGTGAGCTGGAGCAGGTGACGGTCCAAAGGGACTGAAAGGGATCTCTGTAACTATTTGTTACAGGAACTGTCCCACGTGAGGGAACTTATTAAGGAAAGGAAAACCCTGGACTTTCCTCTCCCTAGCAATGGCCTGCATTTGGGCTTTGCTGGGCTGTTTTGTCATAAAGTTGTGCTGCCATAACACCAGTTACAGCTCAGTTTAGTCTGCCTAAGCCTCTGGCTTCAGCCACATGGAGAAATGGCCCAATAAATACCCAGCGTGGGTAGTAAAGGTGCTGGGGAATGAGGCATGGCTGGTCTCTGCAAAGCTGTCTCTGCTGAGCCGCTCGTTGTGTTTCTCCTGCTTAGCACCAGCAGATCATTAGAAAGATACCTAATTCTGTGTGCACTCTTTGTGATACCAACCTGACCACACTGCACCTGGTTGCAGCTTCCAAAGGAGAGCACACATTCCTGCTTTTTAGAAACAAAGCTGGACTTGTGTAGCCAAATTTGGGATGCCTCTAATGTTTTCCTTTGATGCTTGTTGTTTGTGCTCATTGTGACTCATTTTCCAGCAGGAGTCAGAAGCTTTGTCTGACAATGAGGTTCCCAGAGTGTACTCACTGACATGCAGCCCCACTTCCCAAATGTGCAGTTAAAATGGTCATAGAGAGAGAGCAGGAGCATTAATCAGAGCCTTGGGATGGAAGCAGAACGGGGAGGACAATCTGTGTCTGACACAGGGACACTGCTGCCAAGCTGGGAAATAAAGTTACATTTCACAAGCCTATCCTTCTTGTGGACATTCCAAGTACTATGGAAAAATATCAGTGTAGTAAGCATCAGTGCTGGCATCCCTTTGTCCAGCACACAGATAATCTTGGCTGATCCCTAAGGAAAAGGCAGAAAAAGCCAAAGCCAAATATTTTTATCTTGTTTGCTTTTATCTCACATTTGAAAAATTCTTCAGGATCTTTTGTGTGATGTAGGTTAAAATAACACCACCAGAGCCAGGAGGTTTTCTGTTAATGTGAGAGTTATTTCAGGAGTATTATGTTATCTAAATATAATCAAAGCATGCCTGATTTTTTAATGAGCCCATTGTTTCTGTGTGCTGCTCTGCAGAATAAATGTTACCCAAGAATTTAAATAATAGTTCTTTTCCAAGAGGAAGACTTCAGAAAACTTTCCTGGTCATTTCATTATCTTTTATATCTAATTCTTCCCAACCTTTTCTTAATCTGCTATAATTTTTAGCTGTATCTGACACTCTAATGTAGTTCTATGGTATCCAGCTGACATTCCATCTCTGGTATGGCCAAACTATTTCTGCTTCATTTCTAGTTGTGTTAGGGAGGTCAAGTGAGAGTCTATACCCAGCCATACCTACAAAATCTGAACTAACCTCATAGACTGTCTTGTTTTAGGTCAGGTACACATTGAACTGAGCAGATCCTGGGATTCTCCAGCTGCAGAATTTTAGTTGTGGTGTTCTTGGAGATTCCCCTGTAATGTTGTTGGATGTGTTGGTGGATCCTGGTGACAGGATTGGATGAATTCTGTCTCTTGAAGCAGCTTTGGCGTGGAGCAGGTTTTCCTGTGCTTTAGCATGCTGGGAAGACAAACAGCCGGGGACTGTTGCACATTCTTTGTTGCTTGGTGTACGGAGCCCTGGCAGACACGTGCCAGAGGGGACTGCTCAGGACAGGAGACACTCAGGCATGTGCATGACCCAGCGCGGTGCCATGCAGGGTGACAGTGGCACAGGAGGCGAGTCAGCACCCTGGGGATCCGCGACCCAGACCGCGGTTTGGGAACAGCGCGTGCTTTGGGATGCCATCAGCAGAAGCACCTCGTTAGGCAGAGCACCAGAGAATGATGACAGCAGAGGCAATGCTTTCAATTCCCAGGAGGAAACACAGCTTCCACAAAACCTCCTGGCACTCGTTTATGGAAAAGTAATATCAAGATTTTTCCATAGTACAAGTTTTCTGGGCAGTTCTCTTGTCTTCCAAGCCTAAAATGCCCTCTTGAGTGGCATCCCAGTGACTCTTTGCCCCTGGAATAACAGCCATGTAGGAAGATTGTGCTTCCTGCTCTGGATTTGCGGTAGCAGCGCTGTGAATGAGGATCACAAATCCAAGAGCAGCTGTTGCTTAACGCCACAGAACAAGACAAGGCGTTGGGTTTGGTCCAGGCCTGATGTAAGTGAGGCTTGCAGGGCTTGCAGTATTGTTGAATTTGGCCTATTCTTCTTTTCAGGAACGGATTGTGCTGCTTACTTGGCCGTCCTGGTCCTTCATCCTGAGCCAAAGGAGTCTAAGACTATTTGTGGAATCTGAAAATGCAATCCTGGTCCTTTTTGACTCAATGGGCATTTTGGTGTTGACTTCCACAGGGCGGGAGTTTCATCCTGAGTGTACCAGATGTCAGGAATATTTTCTGGTTTTGTGATTCTCTGTGGAAGATGTTAGATGCTGTTTTCCTTAGCTCTGCTTGGGCATAAGGGACCTTCCTGGATTATTTTAGTTGGCAAATACATTTTTCCAGCGTCTGTGGCAAAAATAGCTCTGTGCATGAAGTGCCAGGCTAAGTAGCTCCTGTTAAGTAGCCCCTCTGCAATTCTGCAGTTAACACCAGCTGCTACTGCCAGACCCCTTCCGTGGGCTGTGAAATATCCAACTTTGTGGTGGCTGCTGCTGTTCTACTGCCTGTTTAAAAAAATAATAAATCTTGGAGATATAGCCCTTTTTTGGGGGGTAAAACAGGAATTGTGAAATCCTGGCACCAGCACAGGTCAAGGCAAAGCTTCAGTGAGTTGAAGTAGGATAACAGGAATTTTATCTGAGAAGTTTATTGGGACTAAGAAGTCCAAGTCTCAGTCCTGATGCAGCTAAACGGTTGACATTCCCTTTGCTGGTGTTGAACTGGGAAGCATCAGGAGTGTTCCCAGCAGGAAGCTGCAAGGGGCTTCAGAGCTTTGAAATGTTTCCATGCTGAATTCAAGGAGGGCGGGATGCAGTCTTAGCAAAAGTAAACTGGTTTTAAGTATTATGCTGGGCTTTGGAAGATCTGGATCCATTCCTGGCGTGACTTAGGGCAATCACTGCGGACCAGAGCTTTTGTAAAGCACACGACTCGGGACATCTCAGAAGTGACTTCAAGTCCCAGCTGTCTTGAAAATCTGAAGGATTTAGAAAACTAAACACTCCTGAAAACCCATGAAGAAGTCATGCCTCCTTCTTACAGCACTTAAATAACTTTATGTGCTTAATTTATCTACAGAGCTGCCTTCTTATCCCTTCATTCCACACATCTGAACAGGATACCATCTTTGTGTCTCTTATCTCACACTTGCCAGGTCCACACTAGAAAATGAAGCTGGCCAAGAACTCTCATCTGAAACAGGTGGTCCATGAACAGCTCATGTCTGTGTAGCTTCCCTCCCCAGAATCCCAAACCCGGTCCGTAAGACTTATTGAAATGGAGTCAGTGGCCCAGGGGGTTGTCCTGACTTAGCAGCCTTTTGGAACTTCTGCTTGGGCATCAGGGTGGTCTCCTGAATCAAGAGTTCTGAGAGTCTCTGTGCTGCAGTTCTTGCATCCTATTCTATCAATGTTCACCTGGAATCAAAAAATAATTACTATTGTTATTGTTTGGGTTCCTTAATTTTTAGATCATGGTGCTCATTCCACAGGGTTTTACGTGCCCAGTTCCCAGATTAATTAAAAGTTTATTTTTCATTTGGAATTTTTTCCAATTTTGTAGCAATTAGTCTTATTTTTTAAACATCAGCACCTGTCCCATGACAGCTTCCTTGCTTCATCCCCCATTTCTGACACTAGTAATTAATTTATTGAGGTATTATTGTATTTCATAGCTGAACTTACTTTTGAAAATCTGTTGCAGAGGACCTAAATAAATCAGTAGTTCACTCAGCAACACCATTAATGTAGGTAATAAAACAAATTTTATAAATTTGTCGCAGACCTTGAAAGTGGTGCCAAAACCTTTTAAATCCACATACAACATCCACTTTTCTTCCACACACCTCTCTTGCCATGCTAGTCACATTTTTGGTGTCTGTGGCAGGGTGGCTACAATACTGAGGCAGATTTTAATGCTTCATAATCTGGTAAATATCCAAAGCCCTAGATCTGTTGCCCAGATGACAGCATCCTGTAAAGCCTACCAAGTTCAGTTCTTTAAAACAAATTGTAGTCTTTAATCGAAAGACTGAAGTGAATTAAGTATACATAAAAAATCCTTCCAGAAAACAACACAACAAACAAGGCATTTTCTTGTTTTTAACAAAAAGAGTGTAAAATTGTAGGTCTCATTCATACACAAGTACTGCACTCTTCTTTTGCTACAGATAACAGACACCCTCTCAATCCAGGCTCATTTATTCCATCTGAAAATATCTTTTCATAAACAGCTGTTTCCTGTGAGGAGGGAAGATCCCTTTGCCAAGAGAGTTGCCCACACTGCAGAATACCAACATAGTGGTTCTGCTTAAAATTAGGAGGCCATAACCCTAAATAAACCAGTTGTAGTGTTATGGAAAGTGTATGTTCTGTGGAGGGCCCTTGTGGAAAAGGATTATCAGGAAACACCTTTGCAGTCTAAGTCAGAGTGCAAATTGAGGGTCTGCATAGGGCACATTCAAGAAAGACAAGGAGCTTCTGGAGAGGATCCACCATAGGGTCAAAAAGAGGATAAGGGGTCTGGAGCATCTCTCTTTTGAGACACTGGGTCTGTTTGGTCTGGAGTAAAGAGGACTGAGATGGGATCACATGAATGCCCATAAATATCTCAAAGAGGTGCCAAGGAAGGTGCCAGACTCTTTTCAGCAGTGCTCAGTGGCAGGATGAGGAGCAATGGCCATGAACTGAAACACAGGAGGTTCCACCTTAACATGAGGAAGAACTTCTTTCCATTGGTGGTGGCAGAGCACTGGAACAGCTGCCCAGAGGAGCTGTGGGGTCTCTCTGGAGACATCCCAAACCCACCTGGACACGTTCCTGTGTCACTTGCCCCAGGTGCCCCTGCCTTGGAAAGGATGCTGGGCTGGGTAATCTCCACAGGTCCCTTCAAACTCCAACTATTCTGTGATTGTGAGGATGACGTGGAGTATTTCAGGGCAGTAATACCAGCTCTGTGTGGCTGCTCTTCCTTGCCAAGCTGTACCTTCCTGCTCCAGCCTTGGTGCCCACTTTGGAAGTGCTTCCATGCATATCTTTGCAGAGCTTTGTGTGCTGTTCCAGAGCACTTTAAAAGCAGAGTTTCCACCAGTTTCATGGATGGCAGGAGCAGGCCAGTAAAATCTATGGCCAAATCTCAGGGACAGCCAGTCAAAGCCTTTAATAAGAGGCAGCTTGAGCTGTAGCTATGGAGAGGATGGGGACAGCCTGCAGAGCTCCCCTGATGCCTGTTAGCATCTGAATGGCTCTAGTGTTATCTCTTTCCCGTGCTCCATGCCTGTTCAGGCTTTTGTGTCTTTCCACTGAACAGCCAGCTGATCATAACCAACAGGATTTTGTTTTCATTTCCCTATAGGGTTTTTGTTTTTCTTGAAAAAAGTATTGAGACCTGAAGGATTTTCCAGCTGGAATGTAGACCTGTCAGTTGGAAATTTTGAATAGATCTAAGTAGACACCTGTATAATACTTTGGATGTATTATGTGCCTGGAAAGGAGTGCACCTGGAGGGTGCATGGAAAATGGAGGGGGTAGGAGAAGAACTTAATGAGTCTAATATGTCCATAAGCTATGGAGAGGATGGGGACAGCCTGCAGAGCTCCCCTGATGCCTGTTAGCATCTGAATGGCTCTAGTGTTATCTCTTTCCCGTGCTCCATGCCTGTTCAGGCTTTTGTGTCTTTCCACTGAACAGCCAGCTGATCATAACCAACAGGATTTTGTTTTCATTTCCCTATAGGGTTTTTGTTTTTCTTGAAAAAAGTATTGAGACCTGAAGCATTTTCCAGCTGGAATGTAGACCTGTCAGTTGGAAATTTTGAATAGATCTAAGTAGACACCTGTATAATACTTTGGATGTATTATGTGCCTGGAAAGGAGTGCACCTTGAGGGTGCACAGAAAATGGAGGGGGTAGGAGAAGAACTTAATGAGTCTAATATGTCCATAGGTAGTTTTAATTTTTCCTTTTCCTCCCTAAAAGTAAGTTTTGTTTAGCAAAAATGGTCAAACGTAAGTAATATTGACAATAAATGGAATGTTCAATGACATTGGAATTTATGCTGGACCATAGGATGTGCTGATGCCGTGTTGAAACTGATGCTATCACTATGGCAGAGGGAGATTTTGGGAAAAGCCTCTGGGACTTGATTATTCCTTTGCCTCATTGGACATCTCCATCATAAGGCATTGTTATAGCTTACAGCCTGCATCAGCTCAGCTCTTCTGGGTGGCTGGGAAATGAAAAAGTTGAGTTCTTCTCTTCAAGTCTGAGGAAAAAAATAACCCAAGAGTTTTGTAACAATTATCACATTGGAATCCAAACTATGTAAAACTTGTCCAAATGCTTATGTCGGTCCTGACCACTAAACTGCTTTGTTAATTTGCCCAGACATATTTAGGTGAACTTAGAGTTTACCTTTAGTGGTTGTGCAGGTAAACAATGCAAAAATTCAGCTTTACCAGTTTTTATTCTGTGTGATCAAGAGCTTGCTATTAGTTTCAGTTTTTCGTTGAACCTGAAATGTGAAGAGAAATTGGGGATTCAAAAGCACAGAGGACTGAGCCTGAAGGAAATACTTGTACAGTTTGCTGTGACCTGAAATCCCTAAGCTTTGCACAGCTGTAGAAAGAAATCAATTTTGGAGTCTATTATATTCAGACATGACTATAAAACACAACCTCTCAAGTGCATGTCCCAGGAATAAAGAATTAGACATTTAGGGAATGTGTTCAAATGTTTTTTATATCTTAATTCATCAAGCAAAAGAACTAAACTAAATGTCCAGGCTGGGATTTTTTTCAGTTTATACTCAGGTAATAAGTTTATGATGTTTTATAAGTGGAGGGCACAGAGGCAATTTCTCTGCATGGTGCTGGAGGAAAGGGCTGTATCTTGCCCTTGCCTGGTATCCTGGGTCTTTTGTTGCAGCTGGGCCTCTGACTGAAACTTGTCCTCTTCCATACTGAGGACAAAGCTAAAAATAATTGTACTTGGATAATGGATTATGAAATAATTATAAAACATTTTAAATTATAGCAAAATCAGCATGGGTCTAGAGATTAGCTGCAATGCCAAGACCTAAACCAGCTGGAATAATGTAGAACAAAGCCCTACTTTAACTTGTTATTTCCATGGTTTAAAAATACACCTTTTCACTGCTGAGTCTTTGGTGTTGGTGGTCGCATTGCATCCTGTTGTTAGCACCTGGAGCCGTGCTGGGAAAATCCAGTTCTTGGCATGTAGAAGCTAATGCTTTGCATCGACCTGTCGTTGCCAAATTACATGGAAAGCATTCTCTTGCCAGGTCACTAGAAATTAGATTAATTGTAGCACAGAAACCACAGGGAGGGAGAAAAAAAAAGCAGTGTTGTTCCTCTGAATATCACCGTATGCCTTGGTTGTACAACAGCAGAGTCAGGCTGAAGCAGACTCACTGGGCAAGCTGCACAGAAGTGTTTCCACTGCTCCACAGCTCCTTGGTGGTGGGATTCAGTATGGAAGTGATGGATGTGCTGGTTTCAGTAACCACAGGGGCCATGGGGGCAGGAAAGTGAAAAGGGGTATGATTGACATATGTAGATTTAATCAAGTGTCTGACAGCACCACTTTGAATTCTGTTTCCTTCTTCTGAAACAATTTTTGTTTAGAGCAGAGGCCAGAAAGGCTTCAGCTTCTTAGAGGAGGTAAAAAACATAACCAGGCCAAGGTTTTTGTGGAAGTGCAGAGCTGTGTTGTGCCAAGCCCTTGCTGGGGCACAGCTGTGGAAATGTCCTTGTACCTTTGTTTTCCGTGGTGCCAAGTTGCCCGGCTCTGCTGGACACTGGCATTTTCCAGAAGATCTGACCTCTTCCATGTGGCCTTTGCAAAAACCTCAAGTCTCAGCTGCCCAGCAGAGCCGGGGCATCCAGCCTGGCTGCCTCAGCAAACCTTCACCACTGGGACACAGAAACAAGGGCATAGAACAGTCAGCTTTTTTTCTCCTCTCTGCTTTATGGAAAATCTAAATTCTCCTTCTGGGCCACAGTCTCCAGGCAGTTCTTACCAGAGGTAGTTCATGAGACTGAACAGACAAATTTTTCTGTTGTAGAATATTTTCTCAGGGAGAGGAGAAGCCACACTTATATATTTCACCAGCATTGATCATTTGTTGTGTGTTGAATGGGAAGGTTTTCAGGTGTGTTCAGCTTCACTGCCCTGAGCTTTTCCATTGATTTCCCAGGACTAAGTTAGGTCTGTGGACTCTTCACCAAGACAGGCTGGAGAGGTGACAGGCTTGTCTGAGTTTGCAGAGCTGTGAGGCAAAGGCTGTTCTCCACCCTGGAATCACCTGCCTGGAGATATGGAAAAGTCTTGAAGACACAGGGCAGCTCGCGTGACTTGGTTTGCTGACTCTGGATGTTACAAGCAGTACTTTACTGCTGGATGGTGTTTTGGGATAGAAAATGCACATGGCATGTGTTCCCATTTTATATGATGCATGCAAAAATTCCCAGCTATGCAAAGCCAAATTTAAGCATCTGACATGTAGGGAATAATGAGCAAGGAATGGCAAATAACCACTAGCTTTTTCATAGACACAGACCTTAGCTCAGTCACATTGGGCATGGAAACAGGTGTTTTGTGTGTATTCCCACAATTAAAACATCCCAAGGAGCAATGCCAGCTCACAGCAAACAAAACAAGGGCATTAAGGGAAAGAAGTGCTTGGAACCTAAATGAATATTCATAAATACTTGCATCTCTCCTGTGTGATGTCTGGCCATATTCCCATATGTTGTCCTTCCACCACATTAGGATGTTAGTTTGTATAAGAACTTGAACATTTAACTAATCCAAGTCTTACCTCAAATAGGGAAAGAAAAACTGTATTTAGTCAAATTTAGCAAGGACAATTTTGGAGTCTTCTGTTGTTGTAGCTGATGAGTGGGACTGTTCTGAGGGCACAAAGGAGCAAAGCTTTGGATGGAAGCTCTGGTCCCATGCCCACAAGAGCAGGCCAGCCATTACCTGTGTTATACAGGAGGAGGCTAATGGCACAAAGTAGTTCAGATAGGATTTATTTAGTTATTTATTTATTTACTAATAGACATGCTTACAGTGTGGGCTGCTTGAGAACATAGGCTTTATTTTAGCTGCGTCTGCCTTGAAAGAAATCAAACTCCTATCCATTGACTTTGGCCACAAGCAGTGTCTGTGGAGCAATCTCTCTAAGGCATTCCTCATGCAGCTATGGAAAGTCCTTCAAGGTTAGCAATTTTCAGATGCAGAGTTACTTAAATGCTGTAGGATACCTTTAAAAAGTGAGTGGTTGTCCAAAAGCAGCCAGCATATGGCTATAGCTGAGATAGGAAGAGAGAAAGATCTTTCAAAAAGGGCAATTATAGCCTTCCCTATTTTCTGAAGAAAAAATTTCCTGTTCTGTGAGAAGACAGACTGACTACTGAGTAACATAATACTATTGCAGAAAAAATACCTCAACAACAGCTTGTGTCTGCTGATAAATTCATGCTAGCTCTGTCTGTGATGTAGTGGAGAATGTTCAGCAGTTTGGATCAGCACATGCTTGTCCTTTCGTGCCATCAGCCTCTGCTTGAGGAAGCTATTGAGCACGGGCCTGATTTCCAATACATGAAAAGTCCCATTGATTTCAGCCTGCAGTATAAAACCCAAACCTGTCATGATTATTAGGATGCATTCCTGAGTCCTAGACATCCACTCATCCAGTGCGCCCAACTCTACTGCATCACATCAGCAGCTTCCTTCTTGCAAAAGGGCACAAGAGCTGATTTTTTGCCAATAATTATAACTCTAGTTGTTATTCAAACCTTTCCTTGGGTCTAGTCCTTTAAAGGTCTACCTGATCACTTCTTGCATCCTGTTAAAAGCAGTCTACAAAATGCCAGCTGTGTGGATAAAATCAGAGGCCTTTTCCACTTCCTGTAGTTTTCCTTTAAGCCTTCAGTCTGAGCAGGCACTAAGGCTTAAGTTGGTCTTTGGGTTTTTTTAGGGTTTTTTTATGAGGATAGAAGCTGAAGCCTCCTGCATAACAGATGATGCTTCTGTGTTGTTGGAAGATGTGAATAATTAAAGAATGCATCATGTCAGAGCTGCTGCAGCTGTAGAAAAGGGGGATATTTGTGGCCGAATCCTTTTAGTTGCGATGCAGCAAATGCGCGTGTGGTAGACTTTGGCAAATAAGTTGAAAACTTCATAATTAACTGGCTGTCAAAAATTTGGAAGCAAAACACAGGAGGTGGTTAGGAAATCAAAGTATGATGTGTTTTTAATCACAAAACACAAGGAAATTTTAAAAATTTATGAGTAATAAATCTATATTGTTGGTACCAAATGGCTCCCTTTGCAGTCCTTTAATGTAACACCTGCACTTCCTCTCTGTGAGTAACGACCCATTTTTGGAGTGCCCTAGGAGCAGTGCAGGAGGAGGTTTGCAGGCTCAGGAGAACAAAGCCAGGTTCCCAGACTGAGCCCTGACTGCACTTTAGGATTCCATTTACAGTCTGTTTGGTTTGTAATTCAAATCGCTCCAGACCAGAGTTAATGTTTAGACCACAGCCACCTGAAATTTGCTTCAGGGCTGAAGCCCAGCCAGATTGCAAATGGAGGAAACACTTGAGGTTTGCTAAATACAGTTAATAGGGGATTAGAGGCTGTGTTTTTTATGGGAGCACAGGGAGGTCTGTAATAGGAAAAATATTAAAATGCAAATATACAACTTCAGCCACGCTGAACAGGATGCAGCTAATTGCTCTCCAGCCATCAAGTAGCTGTGCTTCCTTTCATTAAGCAAAGGGAAAATGAGAGGAAGAAGATATCAGGGCTAATACAGGTTTTGATGTGGGATGGTCTTTTACATCTAGCTGATGGGAAATGACCGAATGACTGGGTGACTGCACTGGGAGTTCTGAGATTCCTGAGATGATACCTGTCTGTCTGCTGATCATTTGTTATATGCACCAGGACTTGAGCAATTTTCTTTTCCATTTCCTTTTTTAACTTTTAGCTCCTTGGAGCTCCTCCACAAAATGTGTGTGTGTTCAGTGTCTCGTGCAGTTGAGGTGTGGGTGGACCCATCGTATGAGAACTTACCACTGCCCTGTAAATCATGGAGTGACTGGAAGGAGCCTTGGAGGTTGTTGAGCTGGATGAAACAGATCAAGTGTAGCTAAGCAGTGCCTACCAGACATGTGTCTTAACGTTTTCTTCAAAACTCCGGCAAAGGAAATTCCACATTTCTGGGTTGCCTGTAAAGTGGTATTTATCTAAATTTTGTCTGCATAATTTCAGTGAAGGAGATTCCACACTCCTAAGTTGCTTGTTCCAGTATTTCACCACCATAG
Organism: Onychostruthus taczanowskii; assembly: GCF_017590055.1. Lineage (NCBI taxonomy): Eukaryota > Metazoa > Chordata > Aves > Passeriformes > Passeridae > Onychostruthus > Onychostruthus taczanowskii. The sequence goes on from NW_024503124.1 coordinate 1,585,794, forward strand.
CTGAAATGTTTTTCTAATATCTGACCTAAGTTGTCTTTGCTAGAGCTTATGCTGATTCCTCCTCTTTCTGCTGGCTATGAAGAACAATTAATCATTCCTCTCTTCTTAGAAGTCCCTACACATTGGAAGACATTTTGTCACATGCATTCCTTAGTTTCCTCTCCTCCAGACTAAACAACACCCAAGTCTTTATCCTCCCCTCAGATGGCAGGTTCAGAACTGCAGCTGGCTATTAGAGCGACTTCTGTGTTGCCAAAAATGTGTGTAGCCCTGAGATGTTTTTCCAGAGCCAAGAGGATTTACCCTTGTGAAACTCTTAGTCCTGAGATTAAGAGGTTTAAAAGCTGTTGTGAACATAGGAGACACGTCTCAGTTTGTTCAGTTAGAAAAGGACTATCAGAGGACTCTGGGCACTTCCAAGGCTTTTAGGGCTTGTATGTGAGGGAGAAACCATTTGTGTGCTTATGCAAACAGTTCTTAATGTGAAAAATTAGATTTTAAAGCATGAGGTTTTACTCCATAAATAAATTAAAGTAATTTCTTAAAAGGAGGAACATGGACAGGGAAGAACTGGCCAGCTGGGTTGGGGAGGGAAGCCAAGGGCTGGCAAGGATTGGAAGAGACACAGTTGGGATGGAACTGTGGGATCCACCTGGGAAACGTGTGCTTGCTCTGAAAAGCTCTTGTCTGTCACAATTCCCAGTGACCAGGACTGGAGAAGTTTGAAATGCTTTCTCAACTCTTTTTACTTCCCTCCTCTCTCCTCTTTGCCTTGCCACTCAATTTATTATTTTCTGGTCCTGTGTACAGTTTGAGGAAAACAGACACTCTGAAAGAAATCAAAACTTCCAAAATTCCAGACTCCACGTTTTTATTTTCAGGGTAAAGAAGGACTGTCAATATTAGGTACTCTCACGTCTGATGTTTATTAGAAGAAAGAAGGGTTTTAATTGAAAAAAAAAAGCTGAACAAAAACCCATCAAATTTCAAAGGACTCCTGCGAAACCTAGAGCAGCCTGCCAGAGAAGCAGAGCAGGTTGCCCTGCAGGGACAGACTGTCACCATGATGTGTCCATCCCTGTTTATGCAAAAGCTGGAAGCAGGGGAGGCTTTTCTGCACCCGCAGCTGACTCAGAGCATCTCCTGCTATGTACAGCAGATCCTGTAGCCAACAAATTTTATGGGGCAATGGCTTGGCTGGGTTTTTATCCTTTCTGTAAACCCAGGACAGGAAATATGCAAAGCAAGATGCACATGTGCATCTTCTTTGATATCCACAGGGAGCACTCTTGCCTTCTGCTTGGTGCAAGAGGTGTTGGCATGAGAGAGATGATATTGCAAAGCCCTCAGCTGTCTCCTCAGTCAGCTTTTGAAGAAATCTGGATGATGGATATGATTTTTTCTGCAATTTTAGCATGATCCCAGTTATTCACACTGCCTTCCGTGGCAGAGGTGGGCAGTGTGATAACTTATTTTTAAGCGCTGGCTCTGAAGCATCTTTTGACTGGCCCACCTTTTCCACATGATAAAACTGAAATCAGTCTATGGAAAAAGAGGATTCAGCCCCTATCCACTACTTAACATGCTTCATCCTCTCTAGAGAATAGCAATAAATCGGAGCCAAAGCCTTACTCATCTTAGTATGAAACAAGGAGCTCCTGCAGTGATTGAAGCCAACCTGTCAGTGCAGTTGTTCTGAGCTAATGTCACTCGGGGTGATTCACCCACCTTGAGCAGTACTGGGAACTGGGTTTGTGCTGAGTTTGGAACTCTTTCTTCCGTCACGGGTAACAAGCCAGCTTTCAGGAGTGTTGGATGATTAAGTATCAGAGCTGATCACTGCTTGTACCCCTTGTATCACAGACCTCTGTCCTCTGCTTTAGTTTGCAGTGGAGAATTGGCCAGAATTGAACAGTGTTAGAGACAGCTACCTGGGGAAGTGTCAGCTTTGTCTCCAGTATCCCTGTCCGTGGGACCTGTTACGATGATCTTTGTTCTTCTAAAGACTTCTGAATAGCTGAACCTAACCTGCTAGGTTTAGCTGAAAAAAGATGTCTTCCCTGCCCTGTGTAAAATAGATGGTAGATCCCTGATGTCTGTTTAATAAGAAACTCTTATCTGCAATACTAACACTGGAGCTGATTGCGTTGCACCAGAGTAAAGGATCAGAGCCAGGAGAATTCCTAAAAGCTCACTTGTGAAGTGAGTTAGGATTCAAACAGCTTGTGCTCTGATGATAATTCATGCCCTTCTCCACTGCTTCCCATCAGGATTTAAATCAAATATTCCAGGCACACGGTAATTACTACTGTTGTTGATGACGGCAGTGAATTCAAAGTTCCTCTGGGAATTGCGGTTGTCCACTTTGACCTGTGGTGTAAAACAAGCCAAAGAATTTGACCTTGCTATTTTTATATTATTTCCTACCAAGTACAGGAACTATCAAAGACATTAATCTGGGACTGAGCCATGAGCGCATCTTTTAGAAAGGCATCCAATCTTGATTTCAGATTCCAAGTGATGATAGAATTACAACACCCAGGAGAAGTTACTCTCATTTGTTAAAAAAAAAGTGTTTCCTACTTGAGCAACATGAGCTTCAGCTTCCAGTCAGGAGTTCTGCATGTCCTGCGTGCTACACTGCACATCCCGCTAGGAGCGCTAGGATCCCACTCTGACCTGGATTTTATAGAATGTGAAAGAAAATTATTGCATTTGTCTTAGGAAAAATCGGAGTGAACTCTAAATGTTTCAGAAAGAAATGACTGTTGATACTGGATTCGGGTTTTTTTTCAAATTGACTTTCAAAATACCTTTTTTTAACCATATGATGAAAAATCATCATGAAATATCAAAGAAAAGAAAAGACAGACTTTTATATGAGAAAGCTGTACTGAGAAATTGCGAATTCTGAAGCAAAATGCATCCAATATTTTTAGCTGTGCTGAAATCATTCCAATATTAAGCATATTCAAAGTGCCTGCTTATCTGTCACAACTTCAAAATTCCAAAGTCCTAGTACAAAAGGATTCCCTTATAAAGCTAATGCTTATATATGTACTTTTTATACAAAGATAGGAAATAATTTCTTTGTGCACTGTGAACACTAGTGATTTGCACGGCTTTAAATGATATAGAAAAGGCTCAAAAATTTTAAAACCATGAGAACTGATGAACAAGTTTCTGTTTCCCTCAGAAGTGATTTTATTTAGCATTTCTGTACTTAGAGCATCTTTGTCATACTTCTCTACCTATAAACAGCCTCCAGATATTTATTTCTGAAAGTACCCTCTAACACCAGAGCAATTTAATTAATGCAATGAAGTAAAGCCCAATATTCATATGGTAAGAAAACAGTGGACTAGAAAGTGGGTGTTGGTAAAATACAGATGCAAACCCCAGACATTTTCCTGTTTTGTTCTGCTGTTGGATTTTTCAGAAATTATTTTTCTAGCCATTTCCTTGCCCATTATTCTTAAAAAAGATTTTACTGGATTATGGACTATTTACTTTGGGCCACATAAAAGGTTCTAAGATGTTTCCTCTGGAATTTAAAGATTTTTTTTTTTTTCCTGAGGGGCGGTATGTTATTCTACACCAAGAGGGAAGTCTGATGGGGAAAAGCTTACAAATAATTAATTCGAGGAAAGCTAAAATATTGTGTACTCTTTGATTGTCTCCTGGGAGAGGGTAGGCAAAAATAAATCAAAACATTCCATTCTGTGGATTCCAACTTTTATGGATTTCCCATTGGTAATGTTTCACTCACTATGGTTAAAAACTTTATGTAATGAAGTATGTTAATATATATATATGTAGGAAAGGTTTAGGCCAGCACAGCTTGCTTGATCCTGGACCAGTCAACACAAGGTTTTCTGTTTAAGTCATCGCTGCCAGCCACCCCTTTTAGACTGTCTATTGAACTTCCACTGCAGCAGCCTCCCTGAGGCTGTACCTGCCAGCTTGTGACTCAAGAAAGCAGAGATCACACACTGCAGCACTAAACCACAAAAGGGAGAAACTTCATGGCTGCTCCTGCTGCTCTTTACTTCTCCTACCTTACCAGAAGGGAGGAAGTGGAAGGAGGGAGAGGAAAGAAGCCCTGTGGAGCATGCACCACCTTATGTGATGGGCTGCTTTTCTTTTATTGGTGAGGGAATGAAGGGAAAAACCCCAGAGACAGCCTTCTAAACAGCAGCTTCTTCCTGGCAGGTGTATAACCCACTGTCCAGAATCCCTCCAGTGTCAGCTGAATTCCTCCTGTTCATATTCCAAAGAAAACTACTGCAGTTGTCTTCAGCTGTTGCCTCTGTTGGTGGTCCTTGTAGAGAAGCCAAGGGCTGGGATGAGTAAAGTCTTGTAGTTGAGAAATAGGTCGGAATTTTTGGACTCTTGTCCTGCCTGTGCCATTAAGTCCTGATGTGCATTGTACACATCAAATAGAAATGTAAATACAGTTGTGTCAATAAAAGCACATGGAAATAATGTACGTGTGCTATGAAAAGAAGAGAGCAAAGAGCTCAGAGCATCTTCCTCCTGAGCTAACACTGAGGTGCACACATTTCATTTGGGATTCATCAGGGGAAATGGAGGAAGGCACAAATCAGTCCATGTTATGAAATCTTGAGGATGCGGTGGCCACACTTTCTGAAGGGGAAGGTGGTGAATAACACTGAGGATCCAAATCCAAGCACTCTTCCTTACAGGGGTTCTTGTTAATGTAACCAGCTGCTAGGGCTGATGTTGCCAGTGTGTTAACTCAGCACAGCTATGTATAGAGGGATTTCTTACCCTGTCAGGTCAAGGTTCCTTGAGTCTTTCTTTTCCCTTTATCTATCTCTCCCTCAACTGTATTTGTGTGATGAAAGCATTTTTCTGGGAATCATCAGCAGTCACACTTCCTTGTAATCTTCCAAGGTTTGCTCATCTGTATTGTTTTGTAAGCATTATGCAAAGTTTCAACTATTTTGAGGTGTCCCTGGGTTGTCGATGTAAATCCTTTTGGAAAAGGATTTCACAACAAACGGGGAAGTGTTTCTCCTTCACCTCTTTCTGATGGGTCCCTTAAGACAAAATTCCTTATGGGAAAATAGCCCTAGGTATTTCCTTCCAAGTTTGTTCATTTTGCCAATTGCTGATGTTTGAGGAGTGTAGGTCCCTAATGAAATGCAGGGAAGATCCCCAAGGAGGGCACTGCAATTCCATTTTGGATTTATCTGGTGGCAAACACGGTGAGTATCTTCTCTGTGGAAAGGGCTCCAAGGCATTACTGAAGCTTACAATATTAGAACTTTTACTTAACATGAAGATTTTCAAAGACACTGCTTTTTTCCAAAACAAAAATACTAGTTTTCCCAGAACAGTTTACAGAATTTTTTCCTTGCTCCAGTGTAAATTCTACACCGTGGCGATGTTATATCACTTTGTATTTATTTTAGGAGACTCTTAATCTTTTCCCAGTTCCAAGAGCCATATATTACTATTTCACACGCTCCTCTTTGAACCTACAGCACAGAAAATTAAAGTGTAAATATGCATGCGAACCACCCAAAAGTCGTAATAAGATTATGTGAATGCCTGCAACCACACAGCAGGAACAATGGGGTTGCACAATTCATCTGCTCCAGCGCTGCTGAATTTTAATGAGGGATAGTCAGTACATGCTGATACTCCTAGAGCTACCCTGGAGCCAGAATGGTGATTTAAGATGCCAGTGACACAGTGTGTAGGTGAGCCTTAGGTGTAGCGTGCCTCAGAGAGTAAAGCATGGTGTGCCAGGCTAAAACCACCTGATTAAATTAGAGTGAGGAATGGGACTGTGAGGGGAGAAGGTGGTGGAAAATTGCCAGTCACCTGTGCTGCTTTCATCGGCTGTTGAGCTCTTGTTGCAGAAAAGACAATAGCAAACACTGATAGGAATAATAGGAATAACCCAAATAAAGAACATATGCTGTCACGAATCACAAATCTCGTGCTGCAGGGTTTAAAGCGATCCTTTAAATATCAGGGATTAAGAGGAGAATTTAGTGTGTTCCCTCTCTCCCATGCCAGAGTTTGTTTTCACCTTCTGTCTAATACCTCTGCTAGCCTGGGTGCACCTGGGAGCCACTCGGGAATGCCTCGGCAGGAGGTGTACCTCTCCAAATATGCACTTTTCAGATAGGAAGATCTCCCTGTTGTGTGCAGCTAATCTAAGAATAAGCATTGCTCAGGGCGATTCTCTTTTCAGGCGGGCTGGCTGTGTTCCTGCTGCTCAGCACGGGGGCTGCAGCTCCCCCGGGCCCCTGGAGCTCTTACACATGTTTGGAAGAATGCACATGTGCTCTGCAGTGAAAAACATTTCAAATGATGGGAAAGGTGTGCTGGGGCCTGGGAGGGTGTGTTTGTGTGGTGTGGTGTCAAGGAGAAGTAGGATACAACCTGTGAGGATGCTGTCCTGGGACATGGGGGACAGCTGGGGTCAAACCTGCCCTGCTTGTGCTTAGGGAGAGATCCTGAACTGCTGCGGGAACCACGGCAGAGATTCACCTCCTGGGGAACCTGTCTCGTTACAAATGAGATTTTCAGCTGTTGTGTAACACAGATAATTGTGTTGTACTTTTGCCTATTATTGGAAACCCTTACTGTGAGTTTATGTTTGGGCTTACAGACTGTTTCAGAGTGCAGGGGAGAAATTCTTTTTGCCAGTAGCCAAATCTTTCCTTCTTCCATCTCACCAAGCTCCTTGTGAGCAGATCCAAGGCAGAGATGTGGCCACAGTACATGTTCCCCTAATTCTGTCAATTACAGTTTCAATTTAGTTTCTCACTAAATTATAATTACTGTACAATATTTCCCTTGTAATAATAGCTCAGGTTTATTTGGGAATTTTATTTTGCTGATACCAGGTTATGACATCTCACTAAAGCTGTCTGTTCTATCTTAACTGCAATTTTTCTAGAAGACAAAAATTTAATTTTTTGAGGCAAGCTGATTGTTTTTTTAATATCAGGTCCTGTGTACTACAGGTTGTTGGATGTCATCACATTGTTCTTGTAATGCCATGCCAGGATATATTTTTTTACCCACTTAGATGTGTGTAGCCATACTCACCTGTCCTTTCCCAATTGTTTTAGCTGAAACAACAAAAGTGTGTAGGAATTGCCCTTGTCAGTTGTTCCAAGCCAAGTAAAGCACAGAAAATTGGAGTTAAAAGCTCCTGCCCTAAAGCTCTACCCAGGAGTTAGAGAGGATCGAATATCCCTGGTCTGCTTTGTCCTGTTGTGTTTCACAGTCCTGACCAGGGCTTGCTTTGCTCTGTTAACCAAAAACAGCTCAAAAAGGATATTTCTCATCCCTGTGGTGCTGCCCACTCTGTGATTTATAGAATGTGTTAGTTTTGATGAGATGTCCTCTGTCAATGATGCCAGCTCGGTCTGTACACTGTGTGAACATTTTTGAGATGTGAAGCACTTGAGTAAATGTCTCTTGGGTTTTTGGTGAATGAGACAGGACAAACAATTCCTTAGTTCATCTAGCCCAAATTTGCCGTTCTTTTTTTCTCTAGTAAGAAAATGTCAGCCCTTTTCTAAATAGTAAAGATAGATCTAAATCTAAAGCACGGCTGACTTAAAGTTTTCAAACTACTTGATCCCTTCTTGAAGACTGTTGGGTTATTTTATGAGACTGTGTGAAGGAGATTTCTTTTAATTGATCCTGAAAGGGAAAACATTTGAGTTGGTATTTTGTGCACAAACCCAACAAAAGGAAAGATCTGCTAATCAGTCAGTGTGTGCATCCAGCTTTCTTGGGGTTAGAAGCTGCATTTCTGAAACACCTCTTACTATTGGGAAAGGAAGGAAGGAAAAATCCTGGTCTAAGTACAGCCACGCCCCTGAATTGATTATCCTTGTAGGATTTGCTCATCCTATTTTGGCTGTGTTATAAAACTCAGTGGGAGCCATTCCAGCTCGAGCACATCACTCCCGCGTCAAGCAGCCCATGATGTCATGAGGAATTCCTTGTCGTAAGAGACGTCCCCCCGAGGAGAGTGTTCGCTCTGCTGGAGAAGGGCCATCCACCCACACACTCCATCTCCACCCAGCTACTCCATCCAAACAACCAAACCAAGGGAGTGCTTTGACTAATGGAGTGAGTAGGAGTGATGCCATGACAATACAATGGTGTGTCTGCTGTAGACTGTTCTTGATTTGCATTTGATTGTTTGCAGTCCTACCCATCTGTAGCCAAAGGCAAGAAGTGATAACCTGTCATGTTATATAAAAACATATTTGGAAAAAAGTGGAGTAATGCAAGATAAATAATGTGTGCTCCCTGGGTCTCTTCTTCCCAAGCAGTCCTGAACTCGTCCCACAAGTTGCTGGTTTCTCTATTACCAAATGGTTTCTTTCCAGATAGTTTCCATCTGGAAAAAAAAAGAGGACAAAAAAAAGAAAATCAAGGCAATTTAAGGGAATAAAAGCACAGCCTATTACAATTTGAAAAGTTAGTAAATAAGTGGAGCTTGAACACATTTCAGGCCCTTCAGGAATGTAAAAGAGGCAGTGGCATCAGTCACTCAGCAGCTGGACACAAAGACTGCTCAGCTGAGACAGTAATGGACCACCTCTGTCTTCTCCCATGTTTCTGTGCTGCTCTGACACTGAAAATACAAGCTGGAAACAGCAAGTAGTAGTAGTATCATGTGACTTAAGAAGATCCCCTCTCTTGTTCAACACATCTTTTGTTCTTCTATGGCTGATTGTCAATCGTTTAAGTTATGCAATAGAATTAACATACAGAAATAGCTTAGTGAAATCCTGCTGACTCTGTTCAAGCATGTTTTGTTAGGATGTTATAGGAGGCTTTCTCATCGTGTCTACAGAAATAGCTTATAGTGAAATCTTGCTGGCTCTGTTCAAGCATGTTTTGTTAGGATGTTATAGGAGGCTTTCTCATCGTGTGTACAACATGGGCTCAGAGGGAGAGGGCTTTCCATACTGTAAATGCAGAGATGTAGAATACTGGGCTGGAGAAGCCCTTAACAAATGCAGGGTGAAATATTCCCACACTTTAAGAGAACCTGTAAGAGTCATGTTCTTTTAGGTGAGGTAAGTGGTAAGAGGGTCAGTCAACATGGAAAGGGTAGAAAGTCTTGACTTCAGTCTGGGAACTGGGAACCAAACCTCACTTAAAAGTCAATAATTGCAGATCCAACTTACTGTTGAGCTGTCCCTCTGTTTTGGACTGAGGCCACTTTACTGACAAGCCTAAAAGTATGAATTCTTCTTTCCTTTGAATAGAGATTATGGTTTATTGTGCCAGACAGAGGACCTCATTCTCCTCAGGGATACCCTGAGTGGGCCTTTTGGGTTGAGAGATTTTCTCTAGTGAATCTCTTCCAGCATGGTTTCCTTTACTCATCCTTCCCACTCTGCATGAGCTGCCTCCCTGCTGTCCCAGCAGAGTAGTGATAAAGGTGGAGACACACAAAGTTGCACTGCTCAAAGTTCTGTTTCCCCAGATGCACTTGTGTCCTCCCCAGGGTATTCCATGGCAGCTGGCTGCACTGTAAAAGCTGCCTTTGGTGTCAGACCTGCAAAATACTGATTGATAGGAAGGCATGGCTACATGAATTGATGCTGGCAGAGGTGAAAGAGCTCAGCCCATCATTTGAACATGTTCCAGTCTTACTGGTACGTGGTATCACCGTGTTAATGCTGCCTGCAATCTAAGCAGATCCATGTGCTTGTGTCCATGTTCCTAACATAGAATCATAGAAAGGTTTGTTTGGAAGGGACCTTAAAGATTGTCTTGTTCCAACCCTCTGCTGTGGACAAGGACACCTTCCTGTAGACCAGGTTGCTCAGAGCCCCATCCAGGCTGGCCTTAAACACTCCAGGGATGGGGCATCCAAGATTCTCTGGGTAACCTGTGACTTGGTCTCACCATGCTTGGAGTGTAAAGAGTTTTTTCCATGTCAAAGTTTAGGATGCCTTGAACTGCAGCTCTGCTGCCAGCTCATGGAAGCCTGTGAGGCATCAACTCTTTTGGCTTTGTTTTGAAGTATCAGGTTTCTAATCCTTTAGTCTGAGAAGAAGAGTGTGGAAATGCAATTTACTTGTAACTGCTACAGAGATACACAGGCCATTCTCACCTGACTTGGTAAAGTGTGCAGCTTGATGGCAGAACTCCCTGCGTGGCCATTCTGCCTCTAAAATCCTCCCAGGGAGTTCTGCCTTCAGCTTGACCTCCTCCAAACAGCCTGAGCTAAACCAAACCCTGCTCCTGATGCAGTGACAATTTAATCAGATTTCCATCAAGATTGTTGTAACAGTCTAAATTTACACCTCTGCAACTGAGTTCTGCAGATGCCCTGTGTGCATTTAGACAGTTTGAAAGCATAGCCATAGGTGTGGGATTGTCCTCTGCATGAGAATTGGGTGTTGGCTTCGAAATCCACTGCTCTTGGGGCCACGCCAGGGCAGTCCTAACGGAGAACCAGGTGTGCGGGCGTGGATGAGCAAACCTAGGTGCGTGTGGAGAGACTTAAAGCTGAAAGTAGGGATGGGCAAAGAATGCAAATAACCATGGAAAAAGAATTTTGCTTTTGCTTTGCTCAGAGTGAAACCTCACAAGTTGGAGAGTTTCCACCAAATAATTCCTTGAGAATAAAAACATGACTGACTGGGAAGTGCTTTGATTTCTCCTGTTGAAAATTGTGGCAGTTTTTATACTGTAACATGGAATACAAAACTATTTCCAAATTCTTTGGTATCCCCACTGTCCATCCTTTCTTACACACCTCAATGACAGATATGTGACACCAAACCTGGATTTTCTGGTAAGCCTCCTCCTCTTTAATTGCAACTCCTTTCTAGAGGGAGAAAAGACTCCCTGGCTCTTCTGCATTAAGAGGAAAAGGGAACAAGGGATCAGCTTCAGCCCTGGCGAGGGGGCTGCACTTGTCCTTTGTGCCCCAGCTAAGGCAGAACAGGGAACAACCACCAGAGCTGGCACTTGGCCTCTCCTACCTGTGGAGGAGGCCTCTTCCCAACAGAGGGAGGCAGCAGATAGACAGCAGGAGCTATTGCTTCAGTGGGAAAGAAGATGTGTGTGGGTGTATAATGAGGGGACTTTACAAATAATTCCTTGGTGATTATTCATTTTACAAAGGGACGATCAGTTGCCCTAGAAATATCCCATGGAGTACTTAATTTCTAGAGAAGTTTGGAGAATACAGGATTTTGATTCCAGTGTTTTTTTGTTTCCTGCCCAATGGCAAAAATAATTTTCATAATCTGTCCCGGGGATTGTGCTGTGTTCAGTTGCTGGTTGTGTGCACAGCCCATTTTGAAATACAGCTTTTTGTTTGGAAACGGAAATTCTTCCAAGTAGTAATACCTTCCTTTCAGATTTTCCTTTTTAAGAAGTGGCCCAGCCTCTATTGAATAATAAAGCTTGATAACCATAGTTTCTCAGATAACATGCAATGAGCTGCCAATATTGCTTTGGGACTAAATCAGGAAACCACTGGCTGGTGTTTTGAAGGAATCAGTTATCCAAAGGGGATCATCTGTGCTTGGAATCTTCTAAAATAAGAATGTGTGTTAGAAATGACCTTTTTTGAAGATGTCCCAGGTTAATACTGAAATGAGCATACAGATTTAAAGAACAGATCAAAACACCTCCATTTCCAGGTCAAGAACAACTGTGATTCAGTCCAGAGTAAATTAAACTCACACTCTTGTGTGAAATCCGCAGTAAAGAAGGTTTATAGTGGAAACATTGACTGACCTTTAATAGGAGCAGTGAGGCCAGCACTGCTGTAACACCAATTGGAAATAAGAGGCTATACAGGCAAGGGCAAGGCCTTTTCCTTAATCTAGCCTGAACATTCAGAGAGAAAATCCCAGAGCAATTAACTGACTCTCATCTTTTTTTCCATTAATTGGCCACAGCACAGTGCTCTGAAGCTGACAGAAATAAGTGCTGTGATATTAGCACAAGTCTAAGCATTGCCAAAAGCCATTTTATTTCGAAGCTCTCTGAATTACAGTATAATTTCCTCTATTGCTTACCTAAGAGAGCAGGAAGCTGGCCATCCATCTGCTCAGCAAAAGGCTCCGAGCTTTATGTGACATAAACCTTTATTTCTCCTATCTGTGGGAAAAAGAAGTCAGGGCACTTCCAACTCGGATGAGAATATGGGATGCTAGAATAATCCTAGAAATATTACACGTATCCGGTTTTTACATTCAGGGCCCTGGCTGCTACTGCAAGCTTCTCCTGGAGACAGAATAGCTGGATCATAAGTATCCAGCTCCTGGACCTCTGCTCTACCCCACCTCTCCCCTTCCAGGCAGGCACTTTCTTTCCTTCCCTTCCAGTGTGTGCTCGATGTGAGGAGGCAGTGACGAGCTCAGGCAGAAGCAGTGTGATGCCATGTAGGTCTCACGTGGCAGGATAATTAGAACCTTGCCTAGGAACCCACAGCTCAGATCTTTGTTGTATTCCTGACTCTGGCGTGTGCAATGTTGCAGGAAATAAATCCACAGTGCCACTCCTGGACAAGCCCAAACTCCTGAAGACTCTTGTCTCCTGCTTGGTGGCTGCTGCTCCCTTGCAAATAACATTCCTGTTCCCTGATGATGGGGAGCTTCAGCTCGATGGGATTGGTGTTCCTTGTGACAATTGAAAGGCAATGCATGTTTCCGCAGCAGAGTTTTCTCCTTTTCTGGAATCTGTTAGGCTGTTCCACTCATCCACATGTTTAATAGTGTTAGTGACCTGCACCTACCTAAGCCTCTCAGGTGATGCTAATACCACTCTCTCATTTTGTTTCCCCAAGAAAATAAACCTCTATGTAGCAGGTCCCATTCCCAAGACCAAACCAAGAAGTGAATATGAGTTTCAGCAAGTTGAGATTCAGAGGTTGTTGGGATTACTGCAATCCTCTGCTTTAGTTGAAGACTTTGCAATTATTTATCCAGCATGTGTACTCCCTGAACTCCTAAACTTTTTAAGTTACACCCCTTTGGATTCACTGGGACAAATTAAAAGGTGTTGTGTACATTATATTTATCTGTTTCATTCATTTCCACTTCCTGTGGCTATTTCTGTACCAAAAGCTTCGAAGATATGGGATGGACTATCCTCTCCTCTAAAATGATTTATCCTTCTTTTTGGTTTTGTGCAACTATTTAAATTCCCATAGATGTCGGTCTAGTGCTTGGCTAGAAAGAATTTTAAGTCTGCCATTGTCTAAAAGTCATAACTCTGGTGCAAGGGAAGCTTAATGTTGTGTCCATGGAGTTAACTTGATTCATTGTTATTTTAGTAAAGAATCCTTGATGTAAAAGAGATGTTTTTTTCAAATAGATTAAGCACTGCATCTCAGCCATTTGTCCTCCCACATCATCTCTTTCCATCAAGAAAATTTAAGCCCTTGACAGGAGTAAAATATTACGAGTGTTTTGTAAAAGGCAAAAATTGGAGAAGTCTGGACTGCTTGTGTTGCAAAATACTTGAATGTTACATCAAATATTTGGATCCCAATTGTTCTCTTGATAGAAAATGAATTGAGAATCCAATGGCATGAAATTTATGCCTAACAAGAAAAACAGCTGCTTACATTTTCAAACTTGCTTCCTGATTTTGCATATTTTTACTGTTGCTTGGCCATTCTGCTGGATGTTAGGATGTGATGCTCAGTAGCAGCTGCTCTCTGAGACTCAGAACATTTCAGTTTGGATAGACAGGGTGCCACAACAAAATATTCTATATTTAGTATTTTTTGCAATATAGTTCAGATGTTTTCTTTAATAATTTAGGTATCAACTTAGGTCTTTTCTTTTCTTTTCTTTTCTTTTCTTTTCTTTTCTTTTCTTTTCTTTTCTTTTCTTTTCTTTTCTTTTCTTTTCGTGGGTGCTTGAGTATCTTTAAGATAAGACCCCCTTTCTAAAGTACCAATTATATTAATTATATAAGTGGGATATATTACCATAAAACACACAATAATTAGAGGTAGGTGTATGGAAGAGAAACATAGTCTTGGTTTCTTACTGGGTTTTTATATATACACCCAAACATCTCTCTTAAAAAAAAAATCTCTGATTTACATTTTCCAAAGTCATAAATTACATTTAGATTTTTCTGATCAACACCTGTTGCAAGAGTATCAACAATTTCTGTAACTCATGTAAGCTTTGACCTGTAAGTCATAGGGGTCAATGGAAATGATTTTGATTCCAGTCTTTCCAGCTACCTTGCTTGAAGGCAATCTAGAGATATTGAGAAAAGAGAATTATTCTGGACATTTCAACTTCTTGCCAGAATCAAGATACAGGAGTTTAAAATAAAAGCAAGACAAATGCAATTCTTCTGGCCGTGTAGTTCTGTTCTGCATTAAGGGCACAGATTTAAAATATTCTGTTGCCTGAACTCTTATTCTCTGCATTACAGTTAAAAGAAAGAAATTGTAAAATTAATTGCATGGCCAGTAGTTTGCTCATTCAGATCCTTTGCTGTGCCAGTCCCTGTGGCAGCAGAGTTGTCATTCAGGTGCTCTCTGAGTGCTGAGTCTTTATACATCCAAGAAAAGTCATATCTGGAAGGAATTCCCACAGCTCCAAATTGATTTGATGTTTGAAATCTCTCAGCTGTGTCCAAGCAGGCCAAATGCACAAGAGAAATCTGAAATAGGATCCAGCATTTACCCTTAAAAGGTGCAAAATAAAACTTCTGGTTCAAGAAAACACGTACAAATGTAATAATAATATTTTTGTGCCTTTCTACACCTCTAATCCTGGATTGTGCATGCAAGTCATTGGTAGCCCAGGTCTCTGTATCTGCCTATGCAGCTGGAAAAGCAGATGAATTATCTTGAATAAAATCAGGGAGAATCCAAACTGAGTTCAAAACTGATCTGAGATTAAAGGAGAGTGGGCAATTCATTGTTAGCATTTTTGAGCACCTCTTAACTTTTTGACCTGGACATGATTGCACTGTTTCTTCAAAAAGCAGGAAGTACAATATAAACCTCACATGAAAACCTCTTCCTTTGCGATTTCTAACCTAATTTTGTTGACAAACCACATGTATACATTCTGACTTGGAAATGTCAAAATGTTTATTTTCAGTCAAAATGTTTCAACAGTTCAAACTAAAAAAGAAAAAAACCTAAGCTCTGAACTTTTGATTCTTTGGGGGAAAAATGCTGAATGTTTGATCTCAATCTGAAATGAAAAGCCATGATCTCCTTGGGTGGACATCTTGATTTTTAATTTTGGCTTTTTTAATGGCTCTATTTGATACTTTATATTTCTGAAGGACAGTACTGTCCCCCAGTTGTGCACACTCAAATCTCTGCCAGCCTTTCAGTTTACACATCTGCTAAGTGTCGTGCAAATGGAGGTTAAACATGTCCTGTGGGGTGACCACTCAGCTTTGTGAACAGTCCCATAAATAACAGGCAGCTGAAAGGCTGGACTCAGCCTGACTGAGCATCTAACCAGAAACTGAGGTTTAAAAGATGCCAAAGAGTCTTAAAAACTTGCATGTGTTTAAGCTGATCTGATTTATACCTGTTTATAAAAGCTTTAACTTTGGTTATATTTATCCAGTTATTCTAGATTTACATTACCATAAATGAGACAAGGATTTGGCTGCTTTTTTTTCCCCCCCTTGTTTAAACAAAAACTATTCTATCTCCCTTCTGCCTGGGACAGGTCACAGTCTGACTTGATTAAACTGGTTGTGTTTGGACTGAGGGGAAGTCTGTGTTTCCATGCCTGGGTACACGGGGTATTTTAAGCAGCCTATCCACAGAAGCAACCCTCTTGAGCAACAGGCTGAAGTTTGGGATAATTAGATGGTGCTGAGGATCCTTCCTTTGGGATAACTCTGGCAAGCTGAATGCCAGAGTGGGTGATCAGGGCTCCGCTGTCATAACAGCAGCAGGGATGTGTTAATTATGCCCTTTGGCTCTAATCTCTCTGGAAGGACATCTTGGCTGTGTAAGAACACTGTCTGCAAATGCCCTGGCTTGTACATCTCCAACTCATCGCTTGTGGCCAACTTCAAAGTGAGGAGGTGGCACCGGGATTGAGCGCCGGGCTGGATGGGGACACGGAGATGGCAGGAGAGGAAAGGCGTTTGCTGGTGGGGGAATGCTGCTCCAAACATTTAGGGAGGAATGGGCAGAGTTCCAGCAGGGTTTGTGAGGGACAGGCAAGGTGCACACTCAGCTTTGGGCTCTGATTGATGCCTTCAAGAGGTAGAGGCAATTGACTGCTGTCATGTTCATCTTAATTAATGAGCAGCAATGCCTTGCTCACAGTGTCTGCTCGGGGGGACCTGCTAATTCACTTACTCCAAGGTTTGCTTTAGCAGATGGAACAGGATTGTTTTACCATATTTTCAATGGCAATTCAAGTCTATTTTTATCTGTCTTTTGGCTTGCATGAAAGGAGGCTCCCACCTGTTTTTTGCAGGTTGTTTTCAGGACTCTGCAAGCCAGATTAAAAGTTGGCCTATTTAGTGCTATATGGAAAATGAATTTGTTCTCTAGCAGAGAATCAGGAAGGTATCCAGGCACAGTGCTGGCATTTGGCCCTCTGTCACTGTATGAACTCTGTGTCCAGAGAGCTGCTCTGGGGTCAGCAGGATCCCCTCTGCTGGCAGTGCCATGGGCTCCGTGGGCTGCTCCTGTCTCCTGGGTTTGCCAGAGAATGGGTGGGTTGGATTCTTTTTGCATGGCTCTGTTCAGTACTGACTGAAATGTCTGGGAGAGGAAGGAAGATTTAGCAGAAGACCTGGAGAGCTGTAATGGCTTTTGGGAACATTAAACTTTTTAGGAGGACAGCCTTTAAAAGGGAGTTATTTTTGATCCCACTGGAGTTCAGCAGTGTCTGGTTTGAAATTTAGCCATTCTTCACTCCTTATGTTAGATTGGAAACATCAGCACCCAGGCAGTCCAGTGGAAAGCTGTGTTTTGCCTCAGTTTGTTTAAGTCAGCCAGGCTGGAGTTCATACCTCCTCCCACAGCCTCAGGTAGGTGTACACCTTCTCCAGCTGCTCCTCAATATTCCACTAGAGAAACTTAAGGGCAAATAACCTTCAAAGACACTTGTGATGCTCTTGTCTGAATCAGGAGTTCTTATAGAACTCAAGAGAGTTCACAGACTCTCTGAGATGTTTTTAGACCCTTTTTCTTCTCCCACCTCTTTCTCATTGATTTGGTGTTACATATGACTGTATTTACAAGCACCTGACTCAGAGCTCCTTTTATTCATCACCAGGAACTCCACCAGAAGAGCTACATCAGAGCTCGGCAGTGGTGTTATTTATTCTGGCTTCTCTCAGGGTGACTTTCTGGGTGGGTTTTTTTGGTTTTGATTTTCTGCTATTCAATTGTTGGACTCTTTTCTCAATTTGTTCTTATGGATCTACTGAAGAAATATGAGCGCCGTATATCATGGGGCTTAGGCCCTCTTGCACTAATTAACTTGTAACTTCATCTTCAGTTTTGCTAAATTTGGTGCTTATTTTACTGTAAACACCCATTTGTTCCACTGGGTAGCAGAGCTCTCTGAACATCTGGGAATCATCATGTGTCATGAATGACATGATGTATCCTCACTGTTAGAGCAGCACAATGCTAGATCTGATGGATGGAAGAAATGTGTCAGGGGGAAGATTAATACACACTTGGTTTGTGACTTGTGACTCACTGGGTAAACTTTGTTCTCTCTTTGATGGTACAGATCCAAGATCTGAGTTTTCCTCTCCCATTTTGGTCCTGGTTTATAACATAGGAGCTTGCACTAATGAGGCTGGAGCTTTTGACTTCACATCTGCCTGGACCAACAGGTCTAAATAAATCCTCTATTTGTATGGCACAGCTGGCTCTGTCCTGGAGGTGGTTTGCTACCCTTAGGCTGGACAGCCTGTGAGAATTTGGTAATATTCTGCCCTTGCTGTGCCTTTGGAAGTGCACACGATACAATATCCTCTCTGAATGTCTTCTAGATTAAAGATAAACCTGTCTTGACAAAACAAAACGCTCACTATTCGATTTCCCCATTAAAATTTCATACTGGAATCTCTTTAAAATACCTGTTTGTTTGTCAACTCCACATTCCCATGCTGCAGCAACACTGTGAAAATGTCCTTTGGGAAGCAGCAGGACGGTATATGAAAGGTTGGAACTTCACATCCTAACACATATATGGATAGAGGAGGTATTGTAAGAAGTTGTTCTTTACAAGCATAACTGATACTGTAGGAAACAAAGCATTGATTTTCCTTGTGAAGAAGCACTTCAGGCTCACCAGGTCTAGGCAGGGTGGCTTTTGCTGTGGTCACTGGTTGCTTGTCACCTGTACCATAAAACAGATTAATGGTGCCTCCTACAAGAGCTATTCCCATGTATTGCCTTGGCAGTAGAACAGCCTGGAAGAGTTGTCCTTGCATGGGCTGTCCTCTGCCCAGGACACCGTAGGTCCAAGGAGAAGAGGGATTTCACTCTTTTTCTAGTTAGCAAAAGCAATCAAGCTCCAAGTACATCTTTTGGGTGGAAATCGATAAGACAGTCAGGGAGAACCTACAAGGAGGGCTGAAAAAAAAGTGGTTCAAAGAAAAGCCTGGAATTCCAGCAGTTTGTTCCCAAACTGGCTTGAGCCAGGGCTCCAGTCTGGCCAGTGACAGCACCAGCAGCAATGAGATGAGTCAGTGCTGGGTCCCTCTACTTTTTATACAGAACAGAAATTAGGGACTGCGACACAATACAAGGGCTGTGCAGGCCTCTCCAGGTGCAGAATTCATAAATTTCTAGATAGAAGCTCTGAGAACCTGAAAAGGTCACTCACTGTCTTCAATTATATTCTTGTTTTCTATTTTTCTTTTTTTCTCTCTCCTTTTATATCTATTACCTACTTTGATTTATTTTTTTTAAAGCAGATTTCCATTTCTAGAAATTGCATTCACTCTACTTTCAGCAAGCTGTATGACTGTTCATTATTACATATTTGGTGAACATGAATAAAATGGAGAAATTATTAGAGGCTGCTCAGAGCTGGGCTGTTCTGATGGTCATTAGAGGGGAAATGTGGCATTTTGTCTGTGTCACAATGAGGCCAGAGACAAGTGAGCAATAATGAGGCTCTTGAAACCAGTCTGCAGGTGCAGAGTGGTAAAATAAATAGACAGGTGCAGAGAGTGAGTTTTTAATCAGAGTCTTGGCAGGGATCTGGCTCAGGGGCTGCCCTGTTTGGCTTCTGTGCAAAGGAGGAAATTCAGTGGCAAAGGACTCACATGCAAACTGCAGCTCATGCTTGTGCACAGAAGATTCAGGGGGGGTTCCTATTTTCTTTTCAAAGCACTATCATACTCTTGGAAAACTGAAGGTTTGTACCTTGTAGCTGGAATAAATGAGCATGACGCTGTGTCCTTGTGAGGAGAGCTGGCTCTGATCTAGAGATGAATGCCAGCATTCTCTGTAAATACTGCAACTTGAAAAAACACATTTTCAGAGAAATTTGCTTTAGCAAGAGTTGTGATTTATTTTGGGTTCCTTACCAGGAGTATTTGAGCAGGTGAATCGTAGAATCACAGAATGGTTTGAATTGGAAGGACCCTTAAAGATCATTCAGTTCCAATCCCCTTTCCATGGACAGGGACACCTTCTACTATCCCAGGTTGCTCCATGTCCAGTCCTTGGCCTTGAACGTTTCCTGGGTTTTACAGGAATGGGGCAGCCCCAGATTCTCTGGGCAGCCTGTGCCAGGGCCTCACCACCCTCTCAGCAAAGAATTTCTTCATAATGTCCTATGTAAACCTGCCCTCTTTCAGTGTGAAGCCATTCTTCCTTGTCCTGTCATTCCAAGCCCTTGTAAAAAGTTTCTCTCTATCTTTGTTGTAAACTCCCTTCAGGTACTAGAAGGCTGCAGTTAGGTCAGTAACCTTTATGTTTCATTCAAAGGCTATGCAAAGTCCTAGCCAGCCTTGGAAATAATTGGGAAAAAAATGCAATTTCAACATCACCAAATTCAGTGTTTTGTGTAACAAGTGTATACCAAATGACGACAAATAGTAAAAATATTGGTATCTTTGCTCTGGGAAAAGTGAAGGGGAAACAAGTAGGCAGTAAGAAAAGATTGTATTGTGTCATGGGAGGTACAGGGGAAAAAGCATACAACTAATCCAGGACTGCATTTTCTGCAAGGCATCTTTGTGTTTGAGGATGCTTCTCTGATTCCTGAAGTGAAGCAAACAGTACTTCTTCCTGACCTCCCCAGCAGAGCTGTCCCACCACATCCAGTCTTTTCTCTCAGGAATGTTAACCCTCTCTCTGCTCTCCCACCCTTCTCCTTTCACTCTGGGTAAAATTCCAGTGTCAAACAAAGAAAAAAATTTCTATGAACCCAGGGCAATGAGGAAATGAAGATTAGATCAAACCATAAGCTTCCTTGACAAAAATCAGACCATACTGGGAAAAGTTATGCCTATGGCTTGTGTGATGGACCAAAACTAACCACCCAGCCCCTGGCTGAATTTCACTGACCACAGTCCAGACATGGTGGCTGTGGTGAACTTTCAGAAAATAACTGCTTTGAGCTATTACCAATCACAGAAATGTAATTAGCAACGGCTCATTTTAA
Source organism: Onychostruthus taczanowskii (assembly GCF_017590055.1). Classification (NCBI taxonomy): domain Eukaryota; kingdom Metazoa; phylum Chordata; class Aves; order Passeriformes; family Passeridae; genus Onychostruthus; species Onychostruthus taczanowskii. Next base: position 1,606,433 of record NW_024503124.1, read on the forward strand.
GAGAACTGCAAGTCACCAGGTGGCAGTTTGCAAAGAGAAGCATGGTGAATTCCCTATTCCTCTATTCAGCCCAGTCTCCTCAGCACTTCACAGTCTGCTGCCTTCAGGCACCAAGCTTGGTGCCTCTGCTGCCACAGCAAGTTCTGTTTGTTGGCCTGAAGGTCCAGAGGCAGAACCTGCCAAGGACAATGTGCAGAAAGTTGTCATCCATGTATCACTGTCACAAGGCACCTGTCTGGATCCTCTCCCTTCCCATCAGTTTTTTCCATGATTCCACAAATTCTTGCTAATGAAGCTTCATAGCTCAGCTGTTCACAGCTCCCTGAATATTGAGTCACTACACTGCTCGGTGACCTGAAAACTGTAGGGCTTTTAAACCAGACATTTTCCTTCCATCTCCCACTTGTGGGCATCTTCCAAAGATGGATGTTATGATGGTTTGTGCGTCCTATAATTTTCACTCATCCAAGGGGTGATGATGTTTCTTGCCATGGGGATTGTCTAGGGTAGAATTCCCCAAGGTTGCTGTGAAGCAGCACCTGGTCCCAAAGCTTTCCCAGTGGCTACGAGACTGCTGTAGCTGGCAACCTGTCAGGTACTGGGGTGTGAACTCTGGGCTCCATTTAGCTTTGAGGAGGGCATGCTGCAAGCTGGGGCAGACCCAGCGGAGGTATCTGATCCACAGAGCTCATCTGCAGCTCTCCACCCATCCATGTGGGCACGGAGCTCACCGCATGCCGCGCACGGGGGATTCTTGGAGCTGCCGCGGGTCGGCCTCGGCGGCGGGGAGTTCAGACCCCCTACATCTTTAAGCCCAAAGGGCACTGCAGAAATCTTCTGTGTGGTCTCGCCTCTATGACATTATTGGTAGGGGTTGTTCTTGTCCTGCTGGCTTGTTTGCAGGAAGAGCTGTGTGGTCTTCGAAGTGCTCTTTGAAGTTCATGCAGAGTCATGAGGACGCAGTTAAGATGAGCTCAGAAAGGCTGATTTCAGGTGAAACCAGAACTTTGGCAGTATAGCTGGTCTTGGTGCTTGCTGCACATATTGTGCACAAAATAGGTGATAAATTACAGCCGTGCTGGAGAAGTGATGTGTGAAAACATTTAAGGTGAGGTTAAATTTCTGTTAGGAAGCAGAGTAGTAAAAGCTTGGAGTGCCTACACCTGAACTGTAACAGGTTTGTGTGTGGTTGTTGTGCTTTTGGGTAAAGCAGAGGAGTGTGAATATTCAGCAAAGCTGGAATTTACAGACTTTGACTCGTCTCCACTTCTCCACATTCAGCAAGTAAGGATGTAATATACATTTTGAAATCCCTGTACTGCTCCGGAATTTGTGGCATCTCCTGGGAAAGTCACTCATCTTCTTCAAGTCTCAGTGTTTTACATTAGGTGAGGATGTCTGCACCACACTAGGCCAAAAATTCAAAGGTGCTTACACTAAGGTTATGTGAGCTATAGAAATGCTATGTACTTTTTGTTGTCTTATTTTTCTGTTGCTGTGAATGTAATCATGATTTATATCAGTACCCAATTTAAGTAGCTAGTAAATGATAACCACTCTTCAAAAGAAACCTTCCAGTAGGACCAACTAGTGGTGGGTTCTCAGCTTGGCTTTCAAGGGCAGGCTGGACAGGGCTTGGAACAACCTGGTTTAGAGGAAGGTGTCCCTGACCATGGCAGGGGGGTTGGAACTGAATGGTCTTTAAGATCCTCTCCAATGCAAACTGTTCTGTGATTCTTATGAATTATCCCTACTGCTCTATCCTGGTGCTGTGTCTTCCTTATAACCCAGTTACATTAAAGCAGTTCTTTGGAAAACTTAGGGGAAGTGAAATTGGGATGTCTGAAGAAAAGGGGAAACTATTTGATAGCAGGGTTTGATAATAGCACCAGAAAGACATTGTATTCCATGAATAATGTTGTAAGGATGCTGGTGCTGCAGGCTGAGCAGAGAAACACTTGAAGGGATGGTGATGTATTGGGATTTGGCAACTTTCTGCAGACAAACAAAAGGAAAGAGAAAAGTTAACAATGGCTCCTGAACTTTGCTGGTGTGCAACTTGGTTACAAAGAATGGGAAAATCCCTCCTGTAGCTATTCCATGAAGGTTTGGGAGAGCTGGTTGAAAATACACAACTGAAATTTCTGATCAGTGTTTTTGAGTATAATGAGGAGAGTCTATGGAATATGGCCCTTCCTGTGAATGTGACTGTGCAACATTTGCCCCATTGCTGCTCTTGTCTAGTTTGCCTGCTTACCCTCTCTCTGAAGGCTGCCTCTTCTGCCTCACCATACAGAGCATGAGTGTGGAAAGTCCTTGATTTTCTTCATAAGTGCAAAGTGAAAGCTTCTAGTATAGGTAGCTTTGTAAGGCAGCTCCAAGAAATGACAGCAAGTATTAATAAAGCTTGCTTCATTGATATTAGCATAAATGTAAAGCCAAGTAATATTATCAGTATCAGTTCTGGAACAGTTCCATTGCGTGCTCTTCACATCTCTGTTTATCTGTTCCAGGTGATCTCAGGAGACTGCTCAGGGGGAATTCAGGGACGAGAAACTTAATGGTTGCAGTTTTATCGTCTTTATCAGACCATCAAGGCTGTAATCAAAAGATAAGAGTTATCATCCATCATCTCAATCAAGTTTCAAGAGAAAATCATTGCAAGAGAGCCTCTGGTAAGTCTATGAATTAATTCAGATTTGGGGAATGTTATGTAATTTGTGTTAACACCCGCAAGCTCTAGTCACAGATCAGGAATTTTCTGTGGTAAATACTCTAAGAAAACAAAAACGAAATTGGGTTTTTTTCCCCAAAAACAAACGAACCAACCAATCCAAAAGGTGGAGTGTTACCTAGGCTATTTCTCATGGATTTGTGATTACTGTAAACTCAATATGATGTGCAGAGTCAGTCTCATCTTTACAGGGCTCTGAAAACTGGGATAAGTTTTTCTAGGTTTTCCCTGTGGAACAGAAGTCTACAAGATAGGATATCCCAATTGGGATAAATTTTCCCAGGTTTTCCTGTGGAACAGGCATCTTGAAGAATGTACTTGTCAGCATGTGTCTAGGTAGTCTGATTAAGAGGGGAGTGGTCTTTGGGAGTAATCTCTAGATTTAATCCCTTTTCACCCATGTATCTAATTTAGTGGGAAGAGGTTGGAAAGATATTAGGAAGAGGAGTACTGTTGGGTTTCCATGGGCTTCTCAAATCATGAATGTTTACTGGAGCACTTCTGGAAATGCAGTCAGTCCTTCCTCAGCTGCAGAGTTCAGAGCTGAGCTGCTGTGCTCCGTCCCTGGTTGTGTAAACCAGCTAATTCAGGTTGTGTTCAGCAGCAGCAGAGGGGAAAGGCTGTCCAGGGCTCAGTCCTGCTCCAGGGCTCTCTGTGCCTGTGTACTCCATCCCTGTATGAGCCATCCGAGGTGGATGGCTCCAGTCAGAGCTGGCCACGTGGACAGCGAGGTTGCTGTGGGACTGTCCCTGTGCACTCAGCTGGGTATCCCACATCTGCTGCAGGTCCTCAGCTTTCCTCCTCTTTCACCCCATTTGGGACCTCAGAAGCACAGAGCAGAATGAAGCCCAGGGCTGTCTTTGTTCCGTGAGGCTGCCCCAGCTGGAACCTGTTGCTGGCTGACACAGCCAGCTCTTATATTGACACTGTTATATCCTTTGGCATATTACACTGCATTTACATCTTTTAATTCACCCCAGCAGACACATGGCTTTTTTTGAGCACCATGTAAGAGCTTTCATTAAAACCATTACAGGAGACCAGATGGGAATGCAGAATTGACAGCAACAGGGCTGCTTGCTACCATATTGGATTTAGGAAATATTCCAGAGTGTTTAGCCCTTCTCACCACTCTGCTTTCCTGCTTTGTGGTGACACAAACACTTCTGGGTTGGAGTTACATCTCTATGAACCAGTCTTTTTTTTTTTTTTTTTTGTCCATGTGTCAGATTTTGTTCATCTGAGTTTTCCAGGTCACATAATTTCTGAATTACACATTATGGCAAATAGGATTTTGGTGGGAGTGTTTGATGATAAAAAAAAGTCAAATGAAGTGAAACAGAAAGGTTGATTTTTAAGTTTTGCCTTTAAATAAGAAAAAAAAAAAGAATTGATGAGAATTTTCAGTAAATTAAGAGACAAGACTCATTAAAGAAACATCATCTCTGAGGTGTTCTCAGGAATACCAACATCTCAAGTACATTGGAGTCTAGAGAAAGTGACAGTAGTCTCAAATAAATAAACTATAAAGGGATATGTTTTAAGAGGGAGTAGATTAGTGGATCTGGTAAATCTTGGCCTATTTGATTTAGATATTTAACTGAGATGGATTAAAAAATATCTGATCAGTAGAGCTTGGACTGGAAGTCTTGTGAACTAGATTCTCATGTTAGCTGTTCCTCCTGCCACAGCAGTTACTGAAAGAGTGCCAAAATATTTGTGACAGTTGTTGTGGGTTTTTTTTTAATTTATAAGTCTGACAAAGTGAATTTTTTTCAGATGCCAGTCTTTCCTGCAGGTAAAAAACACAATGCTTTGCTTCAATATAATCAAAAGATGATATGTAATGTGATATTTTGAAATTACTTTTATATGAAAAATGACTTAAACTTTAAGAGGTTTTTAGAAGTGTAAAGTAATCACAAAGAAAACTAAGGAACATTTGAGACTATGAATATTAATTTCTTTTAACATTTTCTCTAATTGAAAAAAAATACTGTGTTTTTGTTCAACAACCAAAGCCCCCAAATCTCTTCTAGACCAAAGAGAGCACAGTGACAGATTCCTATGGCTGTAAATATTTGCTTCTGATTTTCTTATAATGTCGTTATAAAATGCTTCATTGTGTCTTATTTTATTTTATCCAGCTAATTGTTGGATAATACAACCACTTGCTTACGTTGAATTTTGAAAATTATACTTGAGAAGATAAAAACTAAATTAAGTCTTTCTATTTAATATCCCTGTCACAGAGAGAATTTGAGTGGAACTGGAATTCTGTGACCTTTTTTTAGCTGCAATTCTCCTCTTGGAACAGGGATGAAATATTGACATTCCTAAAATGAAAACATGTTTTGTTGTTGGTATGACTGAAAAACAATTAACTTTTAATCCTGTGAACATTGGACTGTATTTAGCAATAGATATTTAGGGTCGTGCTGTGTCTTAAGGCAGCTTGAAAGTCTGATCAACTTACTCTTTCCTGTTTGTGTGGTTCCCTGGCTCCTTTGAGCCCAGCTGATTCGTGTGATACCTACCACAGGAGACAAAGCACTCTGGAGTCCAGACTGGTAGGAGGAGGAATATTTCAATTTAATAAATCAATGGACTTTTAGATTTGAGCTTAAAAAGAAAATCAGTAGCACATTTCTGAGCTATGCGACTTTGGCTAAAGACAAATCTTCAGCTCCCGTGCTCACTTATTTTGTCCAGCAGACCATTTTGAGTGTTTTTATAGCTCTAGATGCTCTGTCCTTGCTACATTATCTGAAATTCCTGTCTTCAGCGTGGTGCTGGCAGTGCGAGCGGGGAGTCCCAGCTGCTCTCTCGGCAGGAGCACATCACTGGAGCCGTGCATGCACCGGAGCGAGCGCTGTAAACACACAGCCTAGCACGCAAGCCTTCCCTCCCGGTGAACTTTGCCATTTGCTAATTTATCCCTGCTCTAAGTTTTCTCTTGTGTTTGCCTTTTCCTATAATTTCTTCCTGTAAAGCCTGTGTGGGCTGGCTTCTAGTTCCCGTGCAGTGCGATTTTCTAATCCAGCAGTTTCACCTCCGGCTTTGGACATAAATCAGCAGGGAACTCTCACAGGTTCCCTGCGCCCTGTTTGGGGAAGGAAGGAGGAGTGCTGCAGATATTGAGCTAATGCTATCAAGCTGCCCAAAGCAGGAGAAGAGATTGATAAGAGAAAGCACTGTATTTATAGTTTCTGGCATATAGCATAGCACAAGTCCTATTTAAATTCTTCAGAAATTAGGATCAGATGACTTAGGAACTTCTGGCGTATTTGAATCTTAAGTGGTTACAGACAGTTTTGCTCAGACTTTCCTTCAGTTGTTATATATGCTACTTCTTCTTCATTTAGAACTGGTTGGGAAAGTTTACAGATTCTTGGGAGAATGGAAAAATATCCTGCTTACACTGAGGCTGAATGGCAACAGGGACACAGATCCTCCCTGGGGCGCTACCTTTCTTGTGTGTGTGTGTCTGTGTAAATGTGTGCAGAGGGATTTAATTTGCTGGTGTTCAGTGTGATGTTGCCTTTATTTTCCAAATATTAATTCTGACTTTGCTGCCACTATGTATAACATGGGCATGGTAGAGATCTGCTCAGGTAAAGGGTCAACTTCAAATTACCATATTTTTTGTCTTCATCAATGGGTTATAGTATGGAGCACTTGAATGGATACTTTATGAAGAGCGAGAAAATGTAAAACAGCCTTTACTTGTAGAAAATGTAATGCATTGTTGTCATCAGAGCACCATGAAAAGCATGGTACAGAGGTGCCCTGGGATGGCTGTCAAGGGGTCAGTCACTGCCTGGGCACAGAGTAGAGGACAGCAGGTGCCAGTTCTGAGGATGGCAATGGTGTTTTTCTGCTCAGACCCAACTGCACTGCCGTGAATGTGACACAGTGGTTGGGCTTGCTTGCTCCCACACAATGAGAGTAGCTAAGGTATTTCCTCTAATTTTTTTCATTAATTGCCTTCTTCTGAGCTGAGAGCTCAGTCTGCTCTCCAATGGACAGATTCCAGCTCAGATGGGTGTTCTGAGCATGAAACTGGTTCCACCTCTGTTCTGTGCCTATGCAGCAGTAGCTGAGGTCCAGCCTGCTTTCCCAGAGGCTCCCAGCAATTCCACGTGCTCGGCCAGCCCCCTGTGCCACCAGAGCAGCTCTTGTGGAGCACAGGGATGCACAAAGGCCAGGTCAGCTGGACCTCCATGGGGACCGCCCGGAGTCTGTGGAGTCCAGCCCTGCCCCTGCCCTGCCTGCGCGGGGGGACAGCCCGAGCTGCTCTCCTCCAAGCCCCCACATGTGTGTGCAGGAGCAGCCTGGCTCAGACCAGCCTTCTGCCAGGGCTTCCTGGCACACCCTGCTGCGCTCCAGCTGCAGTCGGCGTGCGGTGTCCAAATGGCTGGGAGCGCTCCCGGAGCCTCGGCAGCTGGGAGAAGTGCTTGGGATCACACACGGCTCTGCCAGCGCTTGGGCAGGGACTGCCCTCCTCAGGTAGGGCAGGGGAGCCTCCTGAGCCACCCATCCCATGATCTCACTGGTGCCCCACAGTTTCCAGGCTTTGGCAAAGCTGCTCTCTCTGCCTGTTCCTTGCAGTTATGGGTTGGGTCATCTGCAGAAGGAGCAGAGCTTTCCAGTCTCCCTGAGGTCTTTTGAGTCCTAAGGGATTAATAACTCATTGGGATGGTTGGAGCTTGACAGGGACCTGGAGGTTAATTGCTCTAATTCCCTGGCAGTATCTTTCACCCTTGGGGCAGGACAAGTAGGAGTTTCTCCCGCAGCAGGAGTCAGAATTGTTCTACAGGAAACACCCAGGCCAAGAGGCCTCTCTCCAAGTTAGTTTTTTACAGTAACATCTTAGTATTTTTTTAAGGAAATCTCTAACCTAAGTAAGAAAGAGGTCTGGTAAATGGATCTCTCACTTGCAGGCTCTCACAGTTGTATCATTAGCATTGCCAGTGATCAAAAGATCAGATGCAAATGCAAATAAACAAGTGAATTGATCTTTGCATTTAGAAATAACAGAGTTGGGGAAATCCCCCTCTATCCTTAATCGCCAACCCTAAAAGATTTTGAATCTGATTGTCCTTGACAGTGAGTCAGTGTTATCTTGACACAAAGACAGGAAGAATGGAAAGTTGTTTTGTGAAAGTGTTTTATATCCATTTTGAGCTGTTATGACTGATGATGAACCAGGGTGTCTTACTCTATATTATGGAAATACTGATCTTCTTCTCTTAGAAGGCAATTATTAGCAGAAAAAATTTTACTCTGTTACTCAATTCCTTTTATTATAAGCACAGCCTTGGTGTTATTGCAAAATTAGCCATAAATACCTTGCATTATATCTAAATGTTGCATCTTACATGGTTTCTAAGTTCTTGTGTCCTAATACAAACCAACTCTGTACTCAGCAAGGCTTCAGCGAGATCCAAAGTATCTTTTCCGTGATTTTCTCACCAAAGGGTGCTTTCTCATGTGACCAAAACAATGTTGTCTGTGAAATAGTCTGTAGGGAGAGGAAGCCTTTTCTCAGGCTCTAAAGTGCTGGCAGGTCCAAGTGCCCTGGTGATTGTCAGAACTGGGGGTGAAGTTCTTTATATCCATAGTAAATACTATTGTACAGATTGCCGTTCAGGCTTACACTGGGAATATTCTGATTTTTGGTTGCACACTTTTGTCCATTCAGGTCTTCTTTTAGTGTTGTCTTTTTAATATTGTTAATTCAATAAATGCTACAGGTAACACTATCAAGGAACCCAAGTCATGTAGGAGTGAAGTCACATAGGGACCTTCAGATCTTAAGCTGCCCTAGGGCTAAATCCTATTCTTCTTCTTCTTGGTGATTTATACTGTGACAGTCCATATCCTTCCTGACCTGGGCCATAAGCCCTGTGGGAAGTTGTGGGGCACAGTGCCCACATCAAAGTCAGTTAATACATTAAAAAGTTCCTGAGTACCGTGTGGACATCTGAAGAAATCATCTGTGTTCAACACATTCCTTCAGTTTCCTCTAACAAGAATATTAATCTAATTGATGTCAGAGTATGGTGAAAGTTACTTGGCTTTTTCATCAGCATGTGTGCATAAATACATATATAATGTGCAGCAGAAATACGGCTCATTTACAATAAGCATTAAAATACATATAGCTAGCTTTCATTTTTAAACTGTTATGCAAAAAAATATCAAATTTTATATACCTGTAGTGTGTGTGTGTGTGCATTTGTGCTAGGAAGTTATCCTTCCATGTTTATGGCGTTCAGTGGGATGGATGAAGCACCCATGGAACTTTGCCAGCTGTGCTGACGCAAGCTCCCAGCTCATCCTATAAACATTTACGCTTCTGAGTAACTTCAGTCACGTACAAAGCCTGGGCCCACAGAGTCCTCATGGGTCACTGATTCCAGCCCTGTGGTGGGACAGGCAAGGCTCAAAACTCCTCTCGTAAAATGGCCAAGCATTCATGTAAAGCTTCCCGACTTTTCACCTGCCATCCCTCCTGCTGGAAAGTTACTCCATTGCCTTCTTCAGCTGGCAGTTGAATAGTCTTCCCTTATTTTCATCCTCAGGTTAGTCATGGACAATTTCGTTCTTATGTCAATATTGTAAGTACCTCTTCTTCCTCCCTGCTGTTTACCCAAGGAGAGCAGTCGTACAGCTGAAGTTATTTATGTGCCATTTGCAGCTTTAGGTCCTTGGGGGTGGATGTCCACATGGATTTTACTTATGTACAGATAAGCAGGCAGAATGATTTTACAAGCCAAACCTGTCAGAGTGATTAAAACTAAGCAGGATCCCAAAGTAAATGTGTCTGGGGTTGATAAGGACTGTCTTTGAAGCAATTGTCCTTCAGCATGCGGCTATTTCTGGGCAGTTGCAGCTGGCTGACTTTGGTGCCCCGTGATTTATATAAGGACAAGTCTCCTGCTCACATAAAACATAGGATGCCACAATCCAGTACAGATCTGTTCATCATGAAAGGAGATATCTGTGTCTATCCCTTATTTTCCTAGCAATAAATTACATGTAAGTTGGCAGAGCTGTTCATTTCCACTTTGGGGCTGAACTGGAGAGGTGGTTTGTACTCTGGTATTCTCCATTCCAGTGCTGCTCCAGGTGTGCCATGTTGGTATTCCTCCTCAGCTAAGTAACTTTGCAAGCATGATTCCTCTTTCCTTCATGACACTGCAATTTCTGTATCTTCTAGAACTGAGACAAGGTAGCATTTGGAAAGTTAAGTTCAAACTTAACTTAACTTTGAGTTCACTGTGAGGTAGAATGGGCTACAGAAGAGCCCTCACCTGACCCTCTTCCCCTGTCCAGTCACTCACAGACCCCTGAACAAGGAGGGGAGGAAGGCAGACACTCTATTTTATACTAATTGGCCACCTGACCTCTCTACCCTTCTGTGAGGGCTACAGAGATGTGAGAACATGTGGGATGAGAGCTGGTAAAGCCAGGAGTGACCATGGGAGGGAGAAGAGCTCCCAAATGTTACAGGCAGGGGAGTAAAATGTGCCGCAGAAGATCATGCACACATTGAAATCACATCAGCTAACAGATTTAGCAAGGAAACCAACAACTGAATGGGACCTATCTTTTTGGGGTGCTCTTCATAAAACTAGCTAGATTTGCCATCTTCTAGCACTGCAATACACTTGAAATAACCCCATCATAAATGAAATATGATTTTCATAAGAATGCTGGCATTGCAAACCTGCTCCCTGTAGCTCTAGTAGAAAGTTGTTGGCAGCCTCATCCTGCAATGCCAGGTGATTTGTGCAGCAACTTGTTAACAGCAGTTAAGCAATGAAATCAGGTGCCCTTCCCCAAGGCTACAGATGAATCACCGAATTACAGGGAGGGAAAGGAGACTGGGAGTAGAGTGGGTACACAGCAGTGAAGAAAGGAGATGGGAGAAGCTGGGGTGGACAGTCATGGAGCCCAGGGGATGTGTCTTGATGTTTTTGTTTAGGCAAAACGTAACTAGTGGTAACTGGAGGATAAAGGGTCAGAATCCCCTGTCAGAAACTGTTTGGGCAGGCATCACTTGGGAGTAGCTGAGTGGATGGGTGTCTGTGGAGCTGCACTGACACAATGCTGCTGGAAGGAGGCCCCAGGTCTGTTCCCCTACTGGTTACCTGCTCTCTAAATGGAGCCTCCTCTGCCAGTCACCTGTAGCTTCCCAAATCCCATCGATTAGGTCACCCAAATAAAATTCAGTTAGGTCACCACAAGTGGTGGTGGTACTCACAAGGGTTTATTGTAACCTGCTCTAAAACACTGATAGATAACAGAGACAGCATCCACCATATTTTCCTCCACATGCTGGACTATGGTCCAGATTTTCCTGGTGGATTATACAGAGGTTTTCAAGTGCAAAGTGACCTCTTCTGTAGCTTCACAGCATAAAGTTCACATGGTGGGATACTTCAAATCTCTTTTGCAGTCATACTGCATTGACTGGTTGTGACACAGTGCATAAATGCAGGCCCAGTGACACCCTGACAACAATCCTTGATGTGATAATCCAACCAGTACAGCCCCAGGTGCTGAAGTAGGAGGCTGGAGACTGGAGCTGAACGTTGGCCTGGTTTTTCAGGATGCCTCAAGTTACTCCTCCAAGCACATCTTTGCTCTCCTTCCTTCAGTTAAGGCTTCAGAATGTGAAGTCTGTATTCCCTCTTTGGGGAAAGTGTGTGAGAACTCTTTCACTTTCAATTAAATTGCAGCCACCAATGGCAATAGAAGCACTGAACAGAAGAATAAAACATGGAGTGATTGCCTAGACTGGGGTTTTCTCTGAGAAATAGCCATCAACTTTATTTTTTCCAGCATGGCACCAATGTGCCTTCCCACCAGAAGCAGAGGGTTTGATCTGTTTTTATGGATAGAGTACAAAGGCAGAGCATGGAGCTGTAAGTTTTAGCCAGGCATTTGGGCAGGTTTGATGTGCCAGGATGGCCAGAGTCTGCTGGACTCTGACTCCTCCCCACAGCATGCCAAGCAATTCTGTGGCTGCTTCTCTGACCCTACTGTCCTTGCTTGGTTGGTAAGGTCTGGTTACATCAAACCTGGAGATCTTCTGGGCCATCCATATTTGTAATGAATGGAGGTACAATCTTTGGAGTGTAAATCATTGCAGAAACATTCTGGTATGCTTTTTTATGCCTACTGTACTTTTATCTGGGTGAACTGCATCCTTAATTCTTACAAGTTTCCAGTACAAAAAACTAGGATTCCTTCTTGTTTCAGTAGCACTTGCATATTTGTCCACCATGAATTAACCCTTCCTTAGAGTACTTTGAATTTCTACATGCTGAAATGAGAAATCCCTATAAGGTAAAAAAGATCAATACTTTTAGCAGTGAAATATCCAACATTTATACTCTCGAGCCCGTGTTCAGCACTGCCTTTAGATTCAAATTCTGAATCAGCTTACCATTGATTTGAATGTTGAATTAGATACCAAAATATGCACCAAGAAACTTCATGTGAAACATTCAGCACTTCTTGAAAGCTGAATAAAGATCACAGGCTTTCAATAAAAACAAATTCCCTTCTGTTAGGGAAATAAGTATTTGAAATAAAATGATGAAGTAATCTTAATATCCTTGCAGTAGACCTGTAAAGTAGAGTGACATTTATTTAAAACATTGTCAAACAGATCATCATTACCAAGGTTTTGCTCCTGATATGAATTACTACGTTGTTCAGTGGTTTCAGCTTTGAGTTCTGTGACTCAGGTTTATATCCCAGCCCTATGTTCTCCTTCAAACATCATCAGCCCAAATTCAGCAGACAGTAACTGGAGGTAAGCACAAAGAGGCAAGAGCTAGAATCCAAACTGATCCGATGGGCAGATGTAGAGAAAATTATTAATGGGTGGGGCATCTTTAAAAATAATGGGAACAGTATTCCTTTTTTTAAAAAGCACAGAATAGATCTTTGGGGTAAAAGTAAAATGTCTGTTGCCTACAGGTACTGGCAACATATATGTCTTTGCAAATTATATTTTTATTATAAACAAACAACCCACTTTGCAATACTGTGACTTCATTCAGATCTTAGTCTTTAACATAACTGAAGATCAAATACCTCATGCAGGACTTAGAGTCACCTCTTTTTCTTTTACTTAACTCTGTTTTGATCTGTAGGTATTATGTTACATTATGAGCTGAAATGTTCATAAAGCCTCCGGGTTCTCATTCAAAGCAGCTGACAGCAGCTCAGAACTCTCCTTGGACAGAGGAGCTCTTGCTTTTGTAAATCTCCCCTCTACAGATTTCCTATCCCAGAGAAGAACCTATCCTTCCTTTTTTCCTTGATAAGATACTTCTGAGAAAGGTTTCACGTCCAAAGTGTCTTTGCAAACCATTCATGAAAGCTCTAAAATAAATATATTTCTTTATACCTGTAGCTCTAAATTAAACCAGATTTGTATTTTTTTTTTCTAATTACTCATCATGATCTAATACTGCAACAACTGAGCCATTGACAAGTGATCCAAATCTTCCCATCAGTGTCAATTCTGAACAGGATCTATGTTATTCATGCTATAATTAAAGGAACAAGAAAAGCCTCTGCTGATGAGTGTCCCTCACTGAGAACAGAGATTTCATAACTGGGCACTTGGTGGGTTTAAAGCAGGTCACAGTAATTTGTGATGGACAAAACTACAAATCATCATAAGAAATGCTATTAGTGGCAAGGCTGGTTCATTTATCAACTCCAGTTCACCAAACCCCATCATAAGAAAATCTGGATCTAGTTTCCTTTGGTAAAATACAGCAGGAAATAATTTTTGAATATTTTCTAAAATATGTCTACAAGTTAGGGTGTGATGTTATGTGGATAATGCTAAACAAAGAGATACAGCTGGCTCTCTGTACCTTGCCATGGAATAAAACTGAGTCACTGCCATGGAGAGGTCACTCCAGGGCTCTGAAATCAGATTAGGGCTTAACGTCAGTTATCCAGATGTATCTATAATATTCGATTTATCATTCATAACTTTATGCAACAAAATGAGCATATTGAAGTAGACATGATGTGAAATTAGAGCTATTGAGAGACTCTTCCAAAGAACAATAGGAGTTTTGCTTTTGTTTCAACAGGACTGAAATATATCCTATTTCTTATAAGAAAGAACAGCAAATAATATTTATTATCCTTTTGATATGGAGCCATTACTGGAAGCCATTATCATCATATTTCAGGTTACTTAATCAGCTCTGTGAACTGATAACCCACATAAATAATTGCCTCACTGTTGCCAACAGTGCTTTTGGCACACTATGAAAATAACATTATTCCTTACGAATTAAACCACAATAAGATTTTAAATGACAGATTAAAGGCTTTCTTTAGGTACCTTGAATCCTTCCAAACTGAGCAAACAAGAAGAGACCTACCATTTTTCAGGTATGTGATAGAGGTGAACTACAGCTGAGCTCCCTGATGGCACAGAAACCAGGTGCATGTGTCCAAACATGCCAGGCGAATGCAGATGATGAAAAAGAAAGATTAACTGCTGAAGAGCTACCTGCTCTTCAGAGCATTCCAGCTATCAGGCACACCCCAGCCGATTCTGTAATGCTCAGAGTGTATCCATAGGTCTGGAGGCAGGGACTCCATTATCTGTTTGGCTCTTTTCTGTTCCTGCGCGGAGCAACTCATGTCTGCAGCATTGTGCAAGATGTTCATTAGTGTTTCATCAGTGTCCCTCACTTTGTAGCAGCTTCTTTCAGTTTGAACCTTTCCCTCTTCTCTCCTTCTAGTTAGAGATGTCCCAAAGGGCCATAGCTCGAGCACAGTGACCAGTCCCACTTTTTATATTGCATTGTCTAGTTATCCTTGGCTGGATGTGTGCTCAGAGCCTGCCTTTCACTGCAAGAGGGGAGAAAAACTTCTGAATGAAGTTCTGCTGCATGGGTGTTTCTTCTCATCCTAAATGATGAGAAGAAATCGGGATATGTCAGCCTTCCTAATATTACCAAAACCTGTGCCTGGACCAAAGACAGTGACTGTACATATACACGGGGCAGCCAAGGGAAAGGATCTGCCAGGACAGGCTGCTGCTCCGTTCTGTAACAGCCTGGTCTGAGTTCTCTGAGGGACAGCCTGGCAATGTCACCTGGAGGAGCTCAGCTTGGTGCATTTGCTGCCATGGCAGGAGGTCAGGTTCTCCATGGGCAGGCAGCCAGGCATGGAAGTTCCTTTGAAACTCTGCCTGCACCACTTGGATCCTAACAGCCATAAGGATGAAAATCACAGAATGGTTTGTGTTGGAAGGGACCTTAAAGACCATCCAGTTCTACCCCTGCCATGGGCAGGGGCACCTTCCGTAGACCAGGTTGTTCCAAGCCCCATCTAACCTGGCCTTGAACACTGCCAGGAATGGGACAGCCACAGCTTCTCTGGGTAACCTGTGCTAGGGCCTCACAGTAAAGAATTTCTTCATGTTGTCTGATCTAAACCTGCCCTCTCTCAGTTTAAAGCCATTGCCTCTTGTCCAGTGACTGCAGGTCATTGTAAAATGTTCCTCTCCAGCTCTCTTGGAGGTCTCCTAAAGGAGAAGTTCCTGGAAATTTCAAATTAGAGGTGGCATAATATTTTTGACCCCCATTTTCCATGAAACAAAATGAAAAGATGGAATTTGTGAATAGACTGAAGTCCTGTTTATACTATACCATAATCTCTTGTATGCTATCTCACCATCCTTTGTGGGTTGTAGCCCAGGTGTTTCAACCCTCCTTCCTACCTTTTATTTATGAGGTTTTTCTCATATATTGTGTGGGAAAGAGAAGAAACGTGGTAGTTAGAGAGACGAGATGTGGCCAGGGGATCTTACACCAGCAGAGCAGAATGAGGAAAGAGATACTTAAGTGCTCTGCAGGGAAAAGTGGTTTCATATTTGACTCGGATGGAAAGTTTTCATTCAAGCTTCATCACTTTCCTTTTGAAACACTGGGTGGGAAATTCTACAGAAAATAATTCCCCACTAAAAAAAATTTTTGGCCTGGCCTATTTGCTCAAGTCTATGCTGCTGCAATGAGTTGAACTCCCACGGTGTGTCCAAGCACTGCCTGTGCTGGCAAGTGAGACCTCAGTGCTCAGGGCAGGTACCTGAGCCTCAGCCAGCAGTTGCCCCAGTCATCTTAAGGAATTACCTCTAGATGTCACTCATGAATCCCTCTTATTCAAGGGATTTAAATAAGTAGTTAGGATACCTCTGACACAGAAACCCTTCAATCACTCTGCTTGGTTACTGAAATGTTTGTTTTCTGCCCTCCTTTTCCACGCTGCTGGAGTCAGATAAAGGCTGAAGGCAGAGAAGGTGCTTTTTCGGCAGTGCAGAGATGCCTTAACTCATGCAGAAAATAAAAAAATAGAGAAAAACTCCACCTTAGTCAAAATAAATAAAGACTTCTGTAGTCTTTGATGCCAATTGAACAATCTCCCAACAAGCTGGGAGAGCTCAGGATGAAGCTGATTGTCTGTTGATTTATTTAGGTAACTGTGTCTTGTTAGTACTTGCTTAGCAATGGGTCCAGATGCTTGGTATAACATTGTCAAGCCCATGACTAAAATGATTTAAGTGGCAATTTCCACACTCACTAAGGCTGAATAGACTGAATAGAGCAGTTCCCCTCCAGAAACTAATTATTTTCTGTTAGATGTTTTCAGTGGATTTTCTTTTTTTTCTTCCTTAAAATCTGATTTATTTCGTTTTGTGCTTGCTTTTTTAGTAATTAAAAAATCCAAACACATTTATGCCTGACTTTCAACAGAGGGAAAGCATTCCTATGGAAAAGCTATTTTTAGATAGAAGAAGGAAAATTGTCTAAGAAAATTTGGGGCATCTCTAGCAGTAAGGAGGTTTTTGAGATTTTCACATTACCCATAGTAAGTAGAATTTTATTCTGCAAATAGCTGAGCAGAAACGAAAGGGTCTCCTAATGGAGTGAAGTACTCAGGGTGTGTATAAGAGTATATGAGTTGTGGCTGATAATTGTTCCAGTTTCTCTCATGTTTGGAAGAAGTTTGGCCTTGCATTGTTCCAGTGTTCAGCAGTTCATGGAGTGATGTGATTTCCCATAAAACCTTCATTGAAGCTTTTGGGAGTTCATCAGTTGAGCTACTTAAAGGACTTGTTCTTCAGTGTTATCCTGTCACAAGTATTCACCTTTCATTGAAATTAAAATTAATATCTCTGATGGCTGCATTGCAGCCTGGACTTCCAGAAGGCTGGCAGTCAGAATGGTCAAAAGATTCCTATCACAGAGTAAACACAGATCTTGTAAATAAATAGGGGATAATGAGTGTCTGGCAGGACAAAGCAACCACATTTGCAGATCATACAACAATAAAGACAATTTGAGTTTATCAAGTAATTAACCTCTTCATATGAGTCTGTGGATATGCATGCTTTGTATGTATATATATTTGTGTGTTAATTATTGCCCCTTTTACTTCCATGGGGCTTTGAAAGACAAGGTCCTACATGAAGACTCAAACAATGTAACAATTTTGTCAAAATGTACTTTTATTACTAAAACTACAAGGGACAGTAAAAGCATTTGCAACCTTACTAGACTTTCTCATGTCCAAGGGGTTTTACAAATACAATTTAAAAGTAACGGAAGCTGTTCTTTGATGGCATCAGAATTTCAGGTTATTTGGGTTTTATCTGTAATGCAGGAAAAATATTGTATTGGGTTAAGAGCACTTGCAATAGGCAGATCCATGAGAGATTTTCCGTGCAACTTCACCTTTCCATGTCTGTTTTTGCTGCTGCTGCTGCATCACAAACACTGGCTCGGGTCCATAAAGGTGCTTGACTGCTTTGCTTCCTGTGGTCTGAATTAGACACCCAAAACTTCTCCGGGTCTTTGTCATGTCAGGGTAAGAAATGGGAATCTTTTGCCTACATCCCTGCAGAAAAGCAGTTCTTAGAGGGACATTAAGCATGGCAATACAAAGTAAATGATACTGATAGCCCTCCATGTAAAAAATCCTAAAAATATAGGCAGGCATTAGAAGTTAGATTGCTAAAAAAAACCCATTCTTTAAAATTGCAGGGGAGTAGAGGCTCTGGAAGACCTTGGAGGCACAGACCTGATCTGAAACTCAGAAAAAAGATCATATCTATCCTGCAGGGTTGCCAGGAGGGTGTGAGGGGATTTATCTTCTCCATGTGAGAAGGTGCCCCCACTGCTGAAACAGTTCCTTGCTCCTGCTTCTGGAAAAGGATTGCTCTGCCTGGGTTTGACGCAGGGAGGTGGAGGCTTCAGCATTGTGGTGGGGTCTTGGAGATGCCATAAGGAAAGTCAGTTCATTTAACTTTTCAAAACCTGGAAATTTAAATGTGCAAACAAACTCCATACTGGACAAACATTTCATTTGTGAAATTAAGAGCTCCAGACTCAGGATATTTTGGAGCTCCACAAGATTCATTCTTCTCTGCCATGACTGATAAATGGACAGAGGGTGCGTGAAGAATGTGCTATGGAGGATTAAATCAATCAAATAAAACCCCCAAAAAACCTGACGACTAAACTATCTACTCATTCCTATACCACAGAAATTATTAGAAACTATTTCCAGGTTCCTGGGGTTTTTTTTCTTTTATTTTTTTCTTGGCAAGAAAAAGCTGGATATAGTAAAAATTTGGTTCATTATCATATCATAATTATGCAGTTCCTCAAATGATGAAAACCACTTCTAAAAGGATTTGTTGATCAGCAGTCTGTGAGACTGTTGCTGCTGTGCAGGGATGCTGGTTGGTTTGGGCACAGCAGACTGAAATGGCAATGAGTTAGCCCAGGAAAAACCCACTTACAGAAAATGGATCATGCAATCAGAGATTATGCCATAATGAATGTGCACAGGGGGACAAAATTAACCTTTGTGCCATGGCATGGACTTGAGGCACTTGAGTGCCTGAAGGATAGCAGGAGTCAGTCGCTGGGGAGATAAGCAGCGCTGAGCAGCAGTGTGCTCTGCAGGGGAGGGGCAGGAATGGTGGCATGCCAGGTCTCACCCGCTGGGAACATGCAGGAGGGGACACTTTTACCTATTCTTTTAAGGCTGACACTTCTGTGCTCCTCCCTCCCTTTTAGGCTGTTTCAGCCTTGCCTGTCCCACCATCAGTGCCCCTTCCCAGGCTCCTCCATTCCCAGCCTTCCTGTATTCCTCTGACATTTCACAGCTCTGGCTGTTATCACTAATGCGATGGAGAAATGCTTTGGTGGTGCATGGCCGGGTCACGCAGGGGTGGAAAGGGGGAAGGGATGGGAATTCTCCATTCCTGTGCCGCCGAGCGCTGTGGTTACTTGTTTGCACGTTCTCAGCGGGGCCAGGGAGGTCCCAGTGGCGGAGTGCTGGCCGTGCCCGTGCTTGGGTGCTGGCAGGGCTGGCACCGTGGCCATGGCGTGGCTGTGCCCCCGTAGCAAGCGCTGACGAAGAGCAGGCCCAAAGCAGGAAGCGGCGGCCGCGCGCCCCAGGCATGAGCTGGGGGTGGCACTGCAGCCCCCGTTCTCCAGCCCCACCACATCCCCTCTCCCCCTGTGATCTGGGGAGCGAGGGGGTGGCTGTGGGAGACGGGGGGCACGGGCCTTCTGCTCGGCATGTGGGGCGCTCCAGCTCTGGGGAAAAAGCTCCAGCAGCATGCGCTCTGCAGTGCCACTTCAAAGCAGGCTCTGGCAGAGAGGCAGGGGATTGTCTGGCGGGATTAAACCACATTGGAACCATTTTGGAAAGGGTTTGACTCTTTGATTCTTTCGTATACAAATCTGACATCAAAGCCAAGTCCTGGTGTCTGTCAGATATGTCCTTCATCCCTAGAAAGAGATAAAACAGCCTCCTGTCAGTCAGATAACACGATAATTAGACAGCGTGATAATGCATTTATCCTGGTGCTTACAATCCTTGATCATATATTGCAATTATGTATACAGGCCACAGCAGCCAGTGTCTTTAATTATAACCTTGATGGCAAAATGATAGGAAGCAAGAGTCTTCCTAAGGGTAGGAAAAAAAGAGGTTTTTAATTCACTTTTATAGATCCTCACTGAATGTAATAGAAGGGATTAATATGAAAGCCTTTGCCAGCGTGTTTGTGTGACCTGACAAACGTGTTTATAAAGAAGCAGCAGTGTGTGGCTACTACACTAATACAGAGCAGATATTACAGCAATATGAGATAGGTACTAAACCAGATAGAAACACCAGCACTTCAGTTTGATGTTAATCTGCTGCCCAGAAAATTCACAGTTAAATGACTATGATAATCTTATTGAGATTTTGAAGATAAATAGCCGACTTAAAGATTTCTCATTCATTTAGCCAAAAACTTCTTGGTTGCTTTGCAAATATCAGCTAGATAAAAACAGGTAGGTGATATTATCCCTCCTGCAATAAACTGCCTCTGTACCAGACTGGACAAGGCTCCTGGATCAGGAATCTGATTGCTTTGATTGCTTATACCCAGTTGAAATATGCTTTTGCTTGCATATTATTTAACTGCAATTATATTTTTTGGGTTTTTCATGCATTATGAAGCCCTTGACTAAAATAAATTAAGGAAATGAAGGCAGAGAACTGGGGAGCGGTTGTAAAAGGTGTCAGTCTTTGAGTTCATAATTCTGATGCTTGAGTTTTTATCAATTTTCTACTGCTCAGTGTTTGGTGTTACGAAAAACCCACTGAGTGCTGCATGTCTGGCTGCTGGTCCAGCCCTGATCCTCCTCCAAGTCCATTTCTGCTCTCATACAGAAAAGTGACCATGTAAGCCCATCCCTCATGAAGGGTCATGGTGACCATGCCCAGGAGATCACCAGGAATGGAAATGCCAAGGCTTGGCCATCTCCCTGGCTCTCAGGATTGAAGGACAGAAGCTTAGAGGAAAGGGAGAGACTTCAAGTGAGCATTTTCCCAAGGGAAAACAGTCTTAACTGTTAGGAAGTGCTGAAAGATTATGGAGTGACAATCAGACCCCTTAAAATAAGATTTTAACATTTGGGAAAAATGGTTGCTTTGGGAAAACTGAAGTGTAGATTTAATCATCTGGCTAGAGAAGGTGACTAAACCAATGGTACTGGTGTTAGAACACAGACACAAACAGTGAGCAGGACAAGGATAGACCTTCTTGGCTGTGATCATGCATTTGCTTAGAAATTACCAGCATGGTGATGATTGGTATAGATTGTTTCTTGTTCTTCAGAACAGAACTATGTGTTTATCCAATTCAAACGGTCCCTCAGGGGCTGAGGTCATTCTCTACATCTCTTATTCTTTTAGGGCCTCTCCTGTCTCTCCTTATGCCACTGCAGGGCTTTCCTCTGCAGCTTCCCCTTAGGCCCTTGCCAGCAGCAGTGTCCTCCAGCTTATCCTTGGTGTCTTAGACACTCATCCTTAGTGTCTGGACAAGGTCATTCCTCATTGTCAGCAATGCCAGGTGCATGGCACAGCTGGGAAATGAGGCCTTTTTGGCAGCTGAGCCCCTGCTGCCCCTGTGCCCAGCCCAGACTCCCAGGAGCTGGCTGCTGAAGTCACTTGGCTACGGCTGCTTGGTGCCTGCAGGGTTGATGAGGCTTGTGCAGAGGAAAAACCCCTTCAGACTGAAAGGCCAGCACTTGGACCCTCGGGACGTTAGGACAATACCATCAATGTGGTTCTTCTGCACCAATCTTTTCCTGCTCCCATCTTTGCACCCTAAAGCACCAGTCAACATGTCTGTAGAAGCTCAGAGGAGATAAAGATTCCCATGAAAAATTGCCATGGAAATTCCTCCTCCAAAGTTAGAGGATTAGTCTGCACTGGAGAACCACATCCATGCAAGGGAAGAAGCCACAAACTTTTCTTACTTCTGCTATGTGCTTCACACATCCTTTGGTGGTGGGTGTGAAGCCTTTTCTGCTAGGTTTAATCCTACTGTTTCAATACAATTTCTAAAAGATACTGGCTGCATTGTTTATTCACATAAAATTTTCATTTTTAATAGAAGAAAACGAATTCTGTAGAATGGAAAAGAAAAACTTTTTGACCTCAGTGATGCTGTTATGTCACAAAACCCAAAGTCTTTATGTTACTGGAATCCTAGATTAAATTTTAAAAATCAGTTGAAATGGGCTACTTTTCAGGAGTCAAAAAAAAAAATGAAACCCACAACAATCAGAAAATATTTCTCTTGTGGGAGCAAACCTGAAGCAGGCATTACAAATTCCCATTCTATGAAAAGTAATGATGGGAATTGCTTAACTAGCTACGTGTTTTGGTACATTATTGTTGACTCCTTATTGCAATATTAAAGTGTCAAGTGGATTCAACCAACTAATATCACTTTGTATGCCATATATATGTGTGTATATATGTAAATACATATGTGTGTAAATATATATATATATATATATATATATGTAAATATACATACATATACATAAAAGCAACTGGTAAATGCAGTATTTCGTGTTATAAATCACTCTTCCAACCATCCTGACCAATAACACCCAATGCTGAAGATCTTATAGAATATTCCTCTGGCTGTGGGTGTTGCCTTGTGGTCATGGCCCTGTGGGGATGGATTAGCCTTCAAATACCTGGGATAGGAGCTGTCAGAAGAACACCACATCTTCGGATCTCACAGTGTGGCAAGGGGATATTTATCAGTAGCTTCCATGAGGTTAGGAATTGCCTCATGAATATTTACATGTGGAAAGAGATAAACTGTGCAAATGTATCCAGGACACCCATTTACCACTCTGGTATCTCCCTTGGTTTGAGATAAACAGGAAGCTCCCAGAAGACAAGCCCCATTCCTGGTGGAGGACTAAAGAGTGAGAAAACTAACACGTGAGAGTGCTGGAAGGAGACTGGGGTAGGTTTTAGGCAGGGGATGCATTTCCATTGCTCCTGGAAGAATGGGAGGAGGAAGAGGTAGCAGCCATTGCAAAGGCAACAGTGGATTTTGTCAAGGCTTGAAGCAGCTGCCGGGGGTATAAGGGCATAGCTCCCAACTGCTGATTGACAGATAATATAAAAATAGCAGTTATGTGATAATTGCAGAGTAAAGCTGGGCAAGTGTTGAATTAGGGGGCTGTAATTGCAACAAGGGCTTCCACATGACCTGATAGACAGTAAGGGTCCCAGATGGGGATAGAATTGTGATTCTGTAGTTCACAGCTGCCACTTGGGGTTTTTAACGCCTTCTTTTTTGCTTGTTAACCACTTAGTAGAGACAAGCTCCCACTATACAATTAACTCCAAGCTGCACAGCACCAGCTGAAAGAAGGTTACTCTACTTTACTTGACCCAGAACCAGCCAGATGTACCTGGCACCTCATAGGCCTGTGCAGGACCATTTGCTTCATTCCAAACGCGCTACACTGTGGCTCCATGCCTACCCTAATTAGGAATAATTAGCTCAAGCACTGGTGCAGCTGTGCAGCTTCTTTTGTCAGAGCTTCACCACATCCCTTCATTACCTCAGCTTTTGCACTGATGCCCCGCAGTGTCCCGTTTCGCAATGTGGGCTCTTCCATGCACAGCTGGGGATTTGCTCACCAAAACCATTCTGCATTACTTGGTGTTGCTGGGAGGAGAGCACGTAACTCTCTGGCCTTTTGGTCACAGCATCCCTGTCCTCTGCCTGAGGCTGGAGAGGCTGCAAGTGGCCAATGCCACATCAGAGCCATCTGGTGAATCCCGATAAACCATCAGACTGGTTACCTTCACTGGTCCTCCAAGATGGATCACATGTGTTCTTGGAAGTCACCGTATTTGTATTTCATTGGAGATGAGAAGGATTAAATAAATAGCCCTGGTGGTTTTCTAGTCCTGGTGAGGAGATCTGCAGACACTTTTCCTTCATCTGGGATCATGTGGTTGTCTCAATTAGGCATATATAGTAATAACCATAAATCATTTGAGAGCAGGACCTGTCTCTTCCAATTCCTTTTTCCAGGGTTCAGCCTATCAGTTGTCCTGAAAAGCTCCAGGTTTCGCTCAGCACTGTGTGAGCATGTTCCACCAGCCCTGGGGGCCCCTGAAAGTGGAAACGCTTTGGTTCCAGTGGCTGTTTTCCCAGAAATACTTTAGGTATTTCCTCTTCTCTCTGCAGTCCTAGACTCCAGATCCTGTCCTATTTTAACTGCAGTGTTTTGGAGCATCTCTGCTCCCCTGGATTTCTCTTTGCCACTTGTGGTTCCCCGATGCCTGCTGTGTTTGAGTGCACTGGTTTTGTTTAGAGCCTCGCTTAGCAGCATTTCTGCCACTGCTTCTTGAAACATTTTTTCCCAATTTAATCCAAGGCTAAAGGGAAAGACATAAAGAAGAACAAATACTATTCCCATCATAAAAACCATCCCAGATTCCAAGATCCATACACTTGAATTTTATTGTGTGCACTTCTTGGGCATGCTGTGATTCATCAGGAAAAGTTCTGCCAGTGCCATGCAGCCTCAGGAAGGTGCCAGGAACACCAGGAGGCTTCACAATTTAACAGCAGATACCTTTGGAGGGGTATTCAGAGAAGCCAGTAGAACAAAGTGGGGCAACAACTTGTTGTGTATTGGGGCCTTAGTTGGAAGTGAGGGCAACTGGCAGGAAGATGTTATCTAAAATGAAAGCCAGTCATGTCCGTCAGCTTCCGTGAAGATGGTCAGCCCTTCAGCAGATCCTCAGGAATGGCACTTCAGAATGGGAAAGGACTCATCCTCAGAACTCTCCAGTTTCTCAGAATTCCTTTTAAATCTGTTTTTTGCTCTAGAAAGCTTCAATGGCTAAAAACTCCAAATCTGTTTCAAGAAAGAACACTAATTGAAAAATGGGCCTTGTTTAGATTTTGGGTTTGATCAGATCCTTAACTAGTGTAGATGTTTCATATTTCACAGGGCAGGAATGTTGGGACAGGAAACTTTGTTTGGCTGTAGAAACGGGAAAGGAAGGCTTGTGCAGGCGAGAAAAAGCGAATTTTGAAATCAGCTATCTGGCATCTCTTGCACATCACTGGGCAGACCTCTAAGCAAAGAGGATCCCATCTGAACTTTACATTAACTGGTCTTTAATGCAGCCCAGGTCAGACAGTGGGGGTTAGAGCAATGCCAACATGACAAATCAGGGTTTTCAGCATTTCTGAAGTTGCCTTTTCCGTATTTCTCAGTTTTAAAATGAAATTTGTATTTGAATCCCAAGCAAACATGACAGTATCACTTAATCACCTTTCTAATAATTCCCTTTAAAAATTATTTCTTTCATTTTGTCCTCCAACCAGGAGAACTGAGCTATAAACCAGCTTAATGCTAATTCTTCCTACTTTGACGAGGGCTGATTAAATTCATACCTCTTTGAATAAGCCGTTAAAAGCCACAGTTAATCAATGTTTTGGCCGATACATCCTCATTAAGAAATGTTGGTTTTTGCTGAGAAATAAACTACACTCCTTAAAAGCACGCACTGATTTGCTTTGGGACCTTCATGGGGGCCAGGGTACTTACACAGCACATAGTTCACCTACAGCTGTGTGAAGTGGTTTATTCTGCTGAAAATGTGCTTTGCCTATGACTCTTCTCAAAAAAAAAAAAAAGGATTACTGCCCATGGGGCATTGTATTAGCAGGGTTGAGACATCCTGATTCCAAACAGTCATTAAGCAAATCAGAGGTAATTTATACTGTGGTGAAGAAACTATTGCAAAGCCTGCCAGCTGTCTGGCCCTTCCAGTATGGCTTCAGACAGGACTTTGAAGGTCGGTTCGGGAGCATTTCTCTTACACCGTGTTGTTGTTGTGACTCCAGGACAGTCAAGTTCGGAGGCAGGCCCCAATCCAGCAGAAGTTTAAACATCTGCATAGTTTTGAGCAATCCCATAGAAGTTAACGAGGCTACTTTAAATGCTTAGAATTAGGCATGTGCTTAAGAGCTTTGCTGGACAGGAGCCATGGTAAGAACCAGCCCCAACTGTGACCTAAAATTAAAACTGGAACACTTTAAAGATTAATTAAGGCCTTGTCTACATGGGAAAAATTCTTCATTGTGGCATGAGAAACTTTCTTCTCATGGTGTTTGTGGCCCAACTGGATTCAGACCATTTAAAGTGGAGTCGACTCTTACGAGGCTTCTTGACCACACTCAGGAGGAGTGGAGAGTTTGGAAATGCACCCAATGTTTGGAAGCAAATCTTTCATTCCCCAGTGCATATGAAATTTGTATGCCTTCACAGTCGGCTTTATGATAGCATCGTCCTTTCAACCCCTGGGAAAATGGCAGAGCCATTCAAGTAGCCAGAAAGCAAATAAACAGGCACACTGCACTCCTCCCTTCTTGACCACAACTATTGAATTCCCTGAGTGCCGCAAGCCGGAAGTATTGTCCTTTTAAAGCCTAGGGATTTGAGGACTTGGAATCTGTGGATCTCATTCTTTGTCCCAGAAGACATCTGCTTCAGCACTCCAGAGGGGCTGCGGAGTAGACATGAATTGCACTCTCATCGGTGTGGTGTCCCTTTTGTGCTCCAGAAGGGAAGGAGGGGGATTGGTGTGTATGACCAGGCCGTGATGGAGTGCCAAACGTGCTCCAGCCCAGCACTCCATGCCTGGGGCACAGCACTATCCCTGCAAACCCAGCCAGCAGGGAATGAGGAGCAAACTGAGGCCTGTATGAAACGTTGTTGGTTTTGGTCTTGGATATGAGGGACCTCAACAAATCTGGATGAGAACAATGTTATATGTGCTGGCTTTAGCTCTCCTGCTGTTTTGGTTTTCAGTTTTCTTTCTGTGGGAGGACTAGACCTGGGTTTGAGTGCATTTGTAAAAGCCATCTGCTTCACTGTGGCACAGACATGGAGCCTTCTTCCTTCCCGTGGGTAGAGGAGCACTGTGACAGTGCTTTCAGAGAAATGATACACACATACCACTTTAACTTTCAAAGAAAGGCAGAGTTTTTAGGGACTCAGCATCCCTTCTGGTTTGACTACACTGAAGCTTTGTTTCCTGGGTCGGGCTTTGTCATCTGTATCACAGCAGAGCTGGGCAAATCCGTCAGCCACCCTTCATCTTTGGAGACCAAATATTTACTTCTAGGCAGGGCAAGTCATCTTTCAGCTGAAGAAAATGCTCAGTCTGAATTAGCCAGCTTTGCTGTGGCCTGGGACTGCTTATCATAGAAAAGAGATCTCTGGGTAGCTGAAAGTGTATGTGTCTCTATTTACAATATTTTTATATTAATTTTTTTCATTTAATTTCTTTTTGGCTGTTAATTGGTATTAAAAAGCCAGCTAGTGAGTAAATAGAGAAAAATAATGAAACTCAGGGCTGCTGTGCTGCCTTGCATTTATGAAGTTCAGACCGAGCAGTAATTAATCTCTGCTGGCTTCCATGTGTGTGTAAATCTCCAACCACTTTGTACAACCCATGTACAATTTTATCCATTAAATAAATGGGTCTCAACTGTGCCATTGAGGCAGGGTCTCCTCGGAGGGTTGGAGGTGGCCCATGGAGCAGTTTGCTGCGAGGTTACAGAGGAATTTCTTCCTGCTCTTCATTCCAGTAGAGGATCACACCCCCAACTTTTACTGCAGACATCATGGGACTTTCTTCTGTCCCTAAATTTCCTAGAGTAAAGGCTGGCTGAGAGTTGTGTGAGCTCTTAAACACCACTGTAAGGAGGCAGAAGGGTTCTTCAGGCTTCCTTTTCACTGTGCACCCACAGCTCTGCTGCCTGTAATGAGTTCAGATCAAGCTTTACTCCACCTCCTGCTCCTTTTGTCTCACCTCCAGCAGTTTGAAATGGAGAAAACCTGGAATCACTCAAAACAAGGACCAATTTTTTTCCTGGCTTTTATTCCTTGCCTTCTGACAGTTTGCTTGCATAAAAGCTAGGGAGAATCTGTACCCAGGGATACTGAATTCATGGTCATTTAAAGAAACCAACCTGCCTGGTTAATTTTCTTTTGTTTTTCAGTCTTAACAAATCTGTTTCTTAATGCAGCCAGTGACTTGTAGTGCAGTTATGAGGATCAATGGATCAGACTGCCAGCATAAGATGGTAGAGATACTCCAAAAAACCAGGCAGCTCATGGGTTTTTCCTCTGTATTTCTAGCCCATGTTTGATGGGCTAGACGGTTGTGCACAAAACACAGCAGGTTGAAAAATGAGATATTGTTTGTTACTGGTGTTAAGTGCTGTGATTCTCCTGTAGAAAATTACAGTGTTTCATTCAAAATTACAAGGTAAAGATTGATGAAAACCCTAAAAAACCCATGTACTCTCAAGCCATGATCCATGTAGGCTGAAACATTGAAGATTTGGAGTTTCTAATGAAATGAAAAATATAGGCACAGATAAATGAAAGTGGTCATGATCTGCAGATGTTCTCATCTGGTTTAAAATAAATTATTTTAAACTAACTGTGGCTAAGCTTTTCAGGCTGATCAATTAATCTGTTGTTAAATGGGAATTGAGGTCACTGGTATCTATACTCATACAGAGTTACCAGGACATGTAGGAAAGTCTCCCATCCCACACAGGACTAAAAATAATGGAAATCAAGATCAAAAGGAGAAAAATGAGTGAGGCAGATTTGTTTATATAAATGGTTACACCCAGCATTTTGAAAAATAAATATCTTGCTCAGACCCAAAAATGAATTAAAAGTTAATTGGAAACAAACAAACAAACAACCTAGCATAAATAACTTCACAGGTATTGAGGATTAAAATCTAAGCCTGTCTCAAAAGGAAAGGTGGATAAACTGGCTTGGGGGAAATAAAAACCCATGTGAACCTTTGTCTAAAATTCCAGTTCAGCCAAACTCAAATCTTTTAAGGTTCAAAAAGATCTTTTTGCTTTAATTATCCCAAGTGTCTCTGTTCCCTGGCTCAGGGTATGACTAAAAGCCATGAGAAGGTTGGTCATGGAAATCTTCAGCTCTTTGTTTGGTGTTAATGCAGTGTTGGTGCCTTTCAGCAACTGCATGTTTTCACATCCCTGCCACTGGCCAGGCCAGTTTCCCTACAGAGCAGTTTCTCAGTGGAGCAGATGCCCGGCACTGCCTCTCCAGTGGAATTCAACCCACGGCCACGAAGGAGAGCAGCTCCAGGCGCAGGGAGGCTGGGGCTCTCATCCTTTGGCAATGCTAGACCAGGAGGTTTTTGTCTCACGGGAGGTGTAAATGGCACCCAGGTTACAGCCAGGTCTCAGTGCTCAGGTGAGCTCTGCATTCGCGGGCTGTGCTGAGCTCTTCATTCACTGCGAGCCACAGCCCAGATGTAGGTGCTGCAGGCTCCACCAGAAATGGGTGGGAATATTTTGCAAACCAGGGGAGACTTCGGCATCTGTGGCACTGACCTACTTAGCAGAAAAAGCCTCAATATGAAAATGGAATTAAATGGATGCACCTTGACCACAGTTAAGCAACACATTTAACCACATATGTCTGAAATTAGCTTTTTCATGGGAATTAGATGTTCTCAGTGAGTGGGACTTGCAGGAACACACAAGGGTCTTCATTTATGACTGGAGACAGGTATCTGTGGAGTGGAACAGTTGCAGGAGGGTGTGATATGGCTTTAACTTGTTTTCCCTTTGGTGTTTTTCCATAGGGACAAGCAAAACACTACAGAAGAGAGGACTGGTTATAAATACTTCATCAAATTATTCAACCTTCTAGTTTCAGAACTTTTTCTGACTAGACTTTCATTTTCCCGTTTTTTTGGCATCACCTTGAAATTATTGGATCATTTTAAATGAGATGGGGGAAAAAGTGTTTCACTCCATGTATCCCTTCTTGTTTCTTTTGACTCTCTGGTGCTGGTGATATATTTTGAGTTGTTTGGGTCACTGGGTGTTGCTTCTATTTCTTGATTGAATCACTGTAACTGTTAAGTGTCAGAATGAAAGAAATCAAAGGGATTTAAAATATCAACACAAACTTCCAGGAAGGATTTGCCTGACTGTTAAGTGAAAAACATGGCACTCTGGTAATGAAAAATGAGAAATAAATTCACAGGTATGAGTCATGTTGGAAAGAAAAATTGTAAACTCAGCCTGGAATATTGCTGAGGCAAACCTGTGAGTGTGGGTCTCTGTGGCTGCTGTTCAGTTTCCATTAAGGAGATTTAGATAGATTTTCAGTAGTATCAAAAGCAGAAAGTAAATCTTCATCAGGTGAGGGTTTGCCCCCACGTGTGCCATTGGAGTGTGGAAAGGCAGGAGGTAGGGGCCAGAGTAGCACAAAAACCCCACCAGAATCAGGTAGATATGACAACATTGGCAAGTCGGAAACCATATCACACAAACATAAATTCAAGGTTTACTGTAGATTTTGTGTGTTACAGTAAAGTTATGTTTTCCAACCCTGTATTTGTACTTACAGGTGAGTTTCCAAAAGCAACATTTTTAGAGGTGCAAGGACAAATGCACTGAAGTTTGAGTAGCTTTAAAAACATCTCTGCTTATCAAAAGGTTTTGAGTAGGGGGGCTCTGACACAAGCTTTTCAATATTTCATAATTCTGGAAAAAATGAGCCCTTCACCTTTTCATAAAGGGCTCCATTCAGTTTGCATTCCTGTTTGGTTACCTTATTGGTACACTTTTGGCCTTGACCTATTTGCACATCACTGGAACACTCTCCTATAGCTAAAGCTACACATCAGGTTTGCAAAAATGACTGCATTTGAGGCACTCAGTAAATCTTCCAAGCAGCTCAAAGGTCAGATTGAAAGAAATATCTGAAATAACTCTCCAGAAAAAAATGAGAAAAGAAGAGCTCAGAATGTGAGCACCATAACATTTATTTCTGGCAGCCCATGCTGTTTTGTTGCTCTCTGCAAGGTGTGTCAGAATAGAGCATATGAGTATCTTTGAAATGAAGGTATAATTTACCATTCCTCTGCCTTTCCCCGCCGCGTCCAGTTGTGTTTTGATTTGCTGTTCTTCTTCTTCTTTCTGTTTTGATTTCCTCCATGCTTTCTCCTTTTACTCTCCCTGCCAAGGGGGAGGCTGCTAAAATTGCCAATCCACCCTGTATATGCAGCTTTTCCTATTGGTTTTGCAGAGAGCCCTGGTCCGAAGCCCATCGCAACCCTGGGGGATTCTTTCCATGCGCTTCCATGGGCTTGAGATCAAGTTGAGCACAGAGAATATTTTCCAGTGTGCATCTTTGAGCTGTCTGCCCCACCTGTTTCCCACCAGAGCCTGTCATGGGTATTAAATGTAATTCATGGCTAATTATGGGTATTTACACCTCGACCTCAAAGCCATCCGCTTCCACCTGCGCGGCGGCCGCCATGGCTCGGGAGCGGCGAGCGGGAGGGACGCGGGAGCAGCTGTGTTTGTTTGATCTCCTCGCTGCCAGGTCCCTGGGCTCGGGGCTGGGAGGGCGGACGGAAGCTGCTAATAGAGGCAGAACTAAAGAAATATACAGAGCAGCTCGGTGTTCCCAAGTACACAGCCACTGCTGGAAAGAAAAGAGTGAGAACAAGAGGGAAAAGCCCACGGAGGCTTCAGGAGCTTCCGTGTAAATACAAGCAGACCCCATGTTGTGAGTGTTCCCTTTGATTTCCAGAATGCTGAGAGAACTTGGCCGTAGGCTTGTGCTTCCTCTGGAGGCTGGGAATGGCAGCATGACAAGGAGAAGGTGTTCCTGTGAACACCAAGCCTTTCTGAGTGAGGAAAGCCAGGGCCTCCCATGGTTAAGATGGTTTGAGACAGCAAACAAGTGCAAAACAAACAGGAACAGATTTTGTGGGGGATGTTTAGTGGGTCTGGAACCAAAAGATTCCTTTCAGGTGTGAGATATGGTGGCTTTGGGAGTTGCTTTGAGCAACCCAAAAGGGCATGAGGATGAAATATGGAGATGGTTGGGGTTTTTTTCTAGGGAAGCAGCAGCTGGGCTTCACATAACAGCCAGAGAGAGGTTTATGGATTCAGTACTAAATACTGTTTGCCTCTGCAGAGCATTCCAAGCAACTGTTGCTGAGAGTTTTCCACCCCTGTCACTCTCTGTAGGTACCTGGAGCTGCCCAAACCTGGCTTTTGTGAAAGCCAGGGACAATGGGTACATGAACCCTGGGGGGTTTGGGGACTGTATTTTCAAACCTTGCTCCCCTTTTCAAACCTCGCTGGCTAAACTAGATTCCTAATCTCTGCATTTATAAACTGATTTTAAAAGTAATCTCTTCTGAGATCAGACTGTTGAAAGTGCTCCAGGCATTCAGGGTGAGCAAAGAGGGACAAAAGAGCACAGGAATGGTCAGACTGGACCACACCAAAGGTCCAGTCTCCTGGGCTCATGCAGTGTTTGTGGGTGCTCAGAGACCTGACAAACGAAATGTTTGATTGAGGTAGTCCTCAAGTTCACTATATCATTTTTAGGTCCAATTGGGGAAAACTTTTTGTTACTAAGTACTGGAATATCGCCCATTAGGTTACACTGCAACCTAAATGGTAATGAAAAGCAGGGATGGGTTCTTCCAATCATTGTTTTAATCTCTCATTCACCAAATGTCACCAAAATGAAGCAGGAGTTGCTCTTTGGGTTACTCCTGCTTCTTTTTCAGTAAGTCTCTCATCTATCAGTTCACATTGAAATATTCCTAACAAGCCAGAGGAAAGAGCTAGTCATTAAAAAAGTGAAAGAAAACAGTGAAATACATTTTTGGTTAGGAAGATTTCTGATAAGCATCTTTCAATTTAAATTAACATTTTGGATTATTTAGAAATGTGGATTTTCTCCCTTTTGTTTCCGAATTCAGAACCCTCAAATTTATCAAGAGAAATGCAGTGAAAGAAATGTCTCTTTCCTTACATTTTTGCATGGAGAAATGTATCCACTCAAAGCATGACCATGGTAGTTGAATATCTCAGAGGGATTTAGTGTGGAAGTATTGTTACCCTCCATATTTTACAGACAGGGATGTTCAAAGCACTTGCAAATCAAGAACTTGTAGGAAAACCCTGCTGAATCCAGCTGCCATGCTGGCAGATTGATGCACCTCAGTTCCCAAAATCAGAGGAACTTTGGGGATGTCTCTTTTGATGGAGAACAAGAGGGAAGCAGGTATCCCTCATGTTCTACCAGGAAATGATGGACTCATGATCTGGCAAGCACAGCCAGAGAGTCTTGTTACTCATCCTAGAGCCGGATGGGGGCTCAGAAATCCCCAATTTGTCCTTTCTGCTTGGCAATCTCTGACCAGATCATGTGATGGTCCCCAAGCTGTCTGGCTTGGTGAAGGAAGCTGCAGGTGTCTCTTTTCTCTGCACTCTTCCTGTGGTGTAACTTCTACAGCCTTGTGTTTCCAAAGCTCTTCTCTGGTGTCTTTTTTTTTCTCAGTTAGTGCCAGGAGGGAAGGGATCAACATGAAAACTCAGCTGAGCAAGGTGTTCCGTGCAGGGCTACAGGTGCTGTTAGCATGACCTGAGATAGCTCCGAGCCCAAAACCAGATCAAAGCGGAAATGTTGGGAAATACAAATGTACAGTCTGCTTTCTGACAACTTCACCCCACACCAGCCAGCAGCTCTGCAGCCAACACTATCAACACAGAGCAGGAGACACATCCCACACAGACAAGCGGGGTCGGAAATAGCAACCCTTTACCGGGAATGGGTTTTAATAGGAGAGAAAAATTCAAGTGGCAAGTTGTCGAGGGATTTCAAGGGACTGCATTTTCCAGAAGCAAAATTTAACTTGTGGCTCTTTTGTTCTGTTTTTTTGGGTTGGGTTTTTTTTTTTTTTTCTTTAAATAATGTTTTCTCATTGGCTGATTATGATCTTTCCAAAAGGGAAAAAAAGGGGCCCTGCAGCACACTTGCTCTGAAGGCTCAAATTAGGAGTTATCAAGAATCTCCCCGTAGCCAAGCAGCTAATTCCAGTGGCAGAACAAGAGAGCTTCTGTTACCACACTGTGCTGAACTCCTGCTGCTCTTTCCATGACAGGTGTGGGCCCAATACCTGTTTATCAAGGGTCTTACTTATATAAAAGTAAAAAGTTCAGGAAACTAAAAAATCTGAGTCACTGTCTGCTGAACTCCCAAATAAAATAGTTTTATTTTCCAACCAACTCAGTTTTCCTTATTTAAGCCCAAGGAAAAGAAAGAAAGTAAAAAAACTTGCTTTGAACCCTGACCTTTGGAGGTGTATCCCCCCCTGGGTGATTCATCTGTTTACCTTAGGACAATTAAATGTGAGTCAGTTTAAATAAACTTTAAAAACCAAAGGAAAAATATGCTAAAAACAGACCTGACCCCACCCCTTCTCCTACTAGGGACAAACTGAGAAGTATGAAAAAATGCAACACAGATCACATTTTCAGGAAAATCCTAAGGAATCCAGAGTGAGGTGGCAAGTCATGGTGAGGGGCAGGAGCTGGAAGGTGGAGCTGCTCCAGGATGGATTCTGTGATGTCCCCACACTGCCACCAGCAGCAACTGGCCACCAGTAATAAGCTAATGCAGGGGCCATCAGAGTCGTTAACCCCAATGCAATATAGTTAAATGCTTCACCTCTAGGCTACCAGTCAGTGGCTTCAAGGAATTTCGGTTCAGTAATGTCCTGACAGCTTGAAATATTTGGCACTGGTAGCAGCACTGCTGTCTGGGGAAACACAGCAAGGACCCAGGGGTTTGCAGCAGATAAAAATGGAGATAAAATATCCAAAGCTCTGGCAGTGGGAACACTGGATCAGCTTGCTGCTGATGGGCACAAATGGATGTAGCTGGGACAGCTACAGAACTAAATGCTCTGCTATCACACTGTACCAAACAAAAAACATCCTGCAAACCAAGTCACTGTCATCAGGCATGACACAGGAGTCTAAACTGTAGCTTAGGTGAAGTCATTCGTTATTCAATGCATCAAGAAACATGGAGCAAAGCCACCTGTGTGTCCATAAAAATTGCTCACACAGGGAGGGTCTGCTCACAAGCCATCTGCACAGACTGACAGCCTTTGGGAGCCAGGTCTGTCCTTTTGGTTTGGAAAACAGGACTTTACTCTGCACCTCGGTCTGGTTAATGTTCTACAAGGCCAAACACGCGGACTGTGGAGGTATTTTTAAATCACAGACAAATCTAAGAAAGTATCAATGGGCTGGCAGGAGATTGCAGGCAGGGAAAGGAGTAGGTTTGCAGTAGGATTCGGGTGCTCTCCAGCCGGGAGGTTGCCATAACACCGCGTGTTGTTGAGGCTCGGGAGTGGTGCAAAGGCACTATAGAACATTTCTGCTCTCAGAACACGTAGCTGTGGGATGCGCTGCCATCCCGCATCCCTCATCCCGCATCCCACTTCCCGCATCCCGCTGCCGGGAGCGCTCGGGCCGCGCCCGCCGCTGTCAGTAGATGGCGCTGTTTCTATGGCCTGTCCGCCCGAGCGTTCCCGAGGGAGCAGCCCCGCCGGGAGCGGGACGCGCCGCACGTGGAAACCGCTTCCCCCGGGGAGAGCCGCCCTGGGCCCGCAAGCCTCCGGGTCCCCCACTCTGGGGGTCTCTGCTCTGGAGCTCCTTGCGCTGGGGCTCTTTGCTCAGCGTGCACGCCCGGGAATTTGAACCGAGCCACACTGCGGGCCCACGCACAGCCGGCCTGCAGGTGCCAAGGCGATCGCATGGGACTTATGTTTGGGTAGTGTCAAAGTGCCAGGGATCATCAGGAAGGCTGTAAAATAAGATACTCTGTCTACCCTGCATGTTAATGAGTTCAAATTCATCCCTCACCCTTTTCTCCTCCGAGCTCCTTTATTCTATTCTAAAACTATATCATTTGCTGCCACAGCTCCTTGATTTGTTTAGGATCCACACCAGCATTGCGGTGGAAAATCATTTCAGGCTATTCAGTCATCGTCACTTGCACTTAATGGATCCCAGCTCCTTGCTACAGGACTTCCTGTTCTGCAGGCTGCACAGCTTGCTGGTTCTGAGCACATGAAGGAAAGGTGTGAGGGTGTGCAAAAAGGATAAAACAGAGTTCTGGATTCTTTCCATGCTCTGTGGATTTATGCTGCACATCTAGCAGAGGGACTTCCAGAAGGGTCCATTGTAACATGGTCCCTCAGCGTTCAGATTGACTGCCCCCATTAACATAGTCAGCCTCCTAAGTGGAGAGAGCATCCTGGGATTAAAGCCCAAAACAATTACTGAGCTGTTAGAAAACTCCTTTAAATAGTCCTACCCAGCCATTTCTTCATTAGGTAATGGCCAACTAGAATGCTCCTACCTTCGCTCTCAGACCTCATCATTAATGACCTCAAGACAGGTGAGATCAGGGAGTTTGAAGGGAATTGCTTTGCACTTAGCAGCCATTAGGTCAGGAGAGCTTTACTGACACGCCGTGTGTTTACACAGCTTCCAGCAGTTCAAAAAGCCAAAGGAGGATCACAAGTCTATCTTCAAGCCAAAAGGGGAAAAGATTGACACAGGGTTGTAATCATCAGAGTCTGAAAAAGCCTTCTTGTCTGTTTTTAAGCGTGTTCAAACAAGACGTGACTCTTTGTACCACAGGGGCACAGGGAAGGTGGGCAAATGCCATTCTTGTGGTTTAATTAAGGGCCTCAATGAGGATCTA
The DNA here is from genome assembly GCF_017590055.1 of Onychostruthus taczanowskii. Taxonomy (NCBI): domain Eukaryota; kingdom Metazoa; phylum Chordata; class Aves; order Passeriformes; family Passeridae; genus Onychostruthus; species Onychostruthus taczanowskii. The sequence continues at coordinate 1,642,739 of NW_024503124.1, forward strand.
ACAGATGCAGTGTGAGCCGTGCCTAGTGGGTCTTGCATGTGTGTCAGGAGGGAGGGAAAGAGGGGAGTACCAGGGAGGGTGGAAAGGGTGTGGGAAGTGAAGGACGGTGTGTGGCAGCTGTTCACAGCAAATACTATTCTAGCTCATGGCTATGTGTTCCAGCCCTGTTGGAAAATTACATCTAAATAACAGATCACGAAAGAGCAACCCTGACAAGGCCTGTAATTTAGTCCCAAGAGGAAATTCTTCATTCATCAACTGTACAAGAGACTAAATTAGTTCCCTGCTGGACGAGGCTTTGCTGGCAGTTTGCTCTGCGGGCCAGCCCTACCTTAGAGCAGGTCCTGCTGGGGAGTCACTCCTGCTGGGGCATACCCTCTCCCAGCCCACTGCACTGAGGGAGACACCACCCTCCGGGCCCAGGGCTTCATCCTCACGTGTGTTTTGGGATTGTGGGGAGTGACTGGCTGTCTGAGGTAGCTGGACAAGAGGGTTGCAGTGAGGGTGAGCACGCTGTGCCCCATGCTGAAGTGTCACCCAAAGGCAGCCTTCTCTTCCCATCATGCTCCTTGTAGTGCACTCTGCTGCTTGGATTAGAAGGACAGGGAAGGATTGTGTCCTGCTGTCGTGGGTCTGTCACAGCAAAGGTCTTACACAGCTCTTACACAGCTGCACATGCTGGTGCCAAGATCTCTCTGCTTTCTTGTGCTGTCTGGACAAGGAGGGGCACCCAAAAGGCCTCCTGGCTGGAACAGCTGGTGCTGTGTAGGAATGGAGCCCTCCCATGGTCTGTGGGGCTCCATTCCTGCACATACAAATGTGTGCACAGATGTATTGCATGGCAACAGCAAGGTTTTTTAAGTATTGACTCAGATGGTTTCCAGTTAATGCTTCCCCTGCAGACGAAAGCAAGGTGTGTTTAGTTCTTCCTTTACAGGTATTGCTGTTTCTCAGGTGCAGTTAGCAGCTCTCCAGTTCCAGAGGCCTGGCGTGTGGGTGTGGGAGAATAAATCAAAGACACCCCAAACTGTGAGAGGTGTCCTGAGCAGTTAAACGTGGCTCAATAATTTTCTTCTCTGTGTGTTGAATCTGGTTCTGCCACTTTCACTCATGCTAAGAAGTATCACTCTCAGGGATCCATCCTATTTGTATTTGGAACTAATGAAAACACCATGGAAAGTCAGAAGTTCTTCAGGATCTGCCCCAAGTTGTAATAACAGAGTACATAAGTGCAAAAGGACTGGCTGTATTTGCTCAGAGAGCTCTGAAATGCTGTACCTCTGCCTTAAGTTCCCTGGGCTCAGAGACATTCTGCTATGCTAATGCAAGTCACAGCCTAGTTTGCATGTTCAAAAGTTTACCCTAGATAATACTTTCTTCATCATTGTCTATAACGTCCAGTACTTCTACCCAGCATCTTCTTTAACCTATGGATCAGTTCCAGGTGTTTTCAGGATAGTAGGAAAAAAAGTTACAGGTAATTATGTATTATTTCTGTCAGACTGCTTTGTTTATGTCTGGAAATATAGGGACTTCTGTCTGCTTAGAAACAAGCTGGTCATCTGCATGCCTTTATTCTTATAGTTCTTGAGTCCTGTTTTGATGGTCTCAAGGTATTTGGTCACTGTGGTTTTCTATAGCAATGCATCTTCCAGGTAGCTGCATATGAAGGCATTGCATTTTTTTTTTTTCATTTCCTTTTTTTCCATTTCTCTCAGTTTCACTGAGGGTTTTTTTGCCTGGTGTTAAGGGATGTGAATTGTGCATGAGATGCTTCCCTTCCCCTTCCCCTCTTTAGAGGAATGCTCCTGTTACATCCCCACTTACTCACCCTACTTGCAGATGAAGCACACCTACACTTTCCAACTCTCTACCGAAACCTTTCTGTTGTTTGTCATTTCATTTCTTCTCCACACCCACTTCTGAGCCCATTACTGCTGTTCCTCAGCAATAAGGGTATGTTGGCAAATACAGTGAACAGCTTCCCCTTTGGTCTGAGAGTTAGATCAATATTTAAGGCCTTGCAGGGACGTTTTCCTTTAGGAGGAGCATGGATGACACAAGCCAGGTGTGCACCTTGACACAGCCTGTTTATTTGCAAAGAATGCTCATGATTGCTGGGCCCCAAACACAATAGGAGCAAACAGTGGAAAGTCCTGTTGCTGGCAGGAGTCTGTCCTGCCCATCCTTTCTGAGCCACAGGGATCTCTGCTGCTCTGCTCACCATTTCCTCCTTTCCCTGCCACACACCTCCTCCTAGGCCTTGCCAAGCCGTGCTCACATCCATTCAGTAGCAGCTGGCTTATCCCACCTCTGCCCAAAGATTTGTCTTGGGATCAGCCCTTGGCAGGGACTGTGGCTCCTATTGTTCCCAGCTACCTCCCTACATAAATGACTTTCTCCTTTCACACACAAAAAAAGAGACATCTGACACCCGTTGGCTTTGTGCAGAGCTGTTATTTGCTACAGACCAATGACCCAGTTGAAGGCAGCCATTAACTCACATTAAAGAGACCCCATTACTAGAATATGTTCAGTCTGGTTTTCTATCACATCTTTCTCCTTCTTAATACTTTATTTATTTATTTGGCTTGCTGTACTACATATGGAGAATTTTCTTTCAGCTCTTTAAACTAAGTTCTCCCTGGCCACAGGCAGTAACAAGGAATATGTGTGCTAAATGTAAATTTTCCCTTGTGCTTTGTAGGAGGCATTACCTACACTTGTCATCAGTGAATTTTTTCATCCAATTTACCTGCTGCTTCTGAGTTTCCCTGTAGTCTTCACTTCTGTTGATGATACTAAATCACTGTTTCCATTGGCAAATTTTCTGGCTGCTGACCCATTTTCTAGGAAGGTATGTCTGAATGAAAATTTGTCATGTTTGGGTCAAAGTCCATTTCTGGACAAAACCATTTTATAGGATTGTCCTTTCTAGTGTTGAGGCTAAGCCTGGGGCTCTACTGATGTGTAATGAGCTGTGTAATGGGACCTCCTCTCTGTCAGATAGCAGAGCAAAGCTGTTTTGGTAGCAAAGTCAGAGGGAACAGAGGTGAAATCTCAGGAGACAGGAGGTGTCCAGCTCAGCTCTGCAGCCCAGTCCCCATGCAGGACTCAGCAAAGCCCTGCAGACTTCTCAGCCCATTCCCACTTCTCTGTCTCACAGGGTTCTCCTGAGCATTAACCATCACACACATTAACCATCACATCATCTTTCTTTTGTACTGAAAGAAAGACTCTTCAGTATGTCCACATGAAAGAGCCCTAAATGAACAAAAGTGGCCTATGTGGAGCTGTGTGGCAGCGCTGCAGCACCGAGGATAAGTTACAGTGGCTGCCTAACCCTGACAGCTGTTACAGTGCCTGCTAAATGCAGGGCATTATTACTGCTACCAGCAGAGATGGCAACAGGCTCTCCTGTGTCCTCAAAGTTTCATTGCTTTTATATTGTCTCATACCTGGCACATCTAACTGGTACCTCCTGCTGCTTGCTTTTTTTTTCATCCTAAAGTATTGGTTGGACTATGAAAAATGTCGTGGTTTCAGCTGAAGGTCAGGCAGCCCACAAAGCACGGAAAGAGCGCTGCTCAAATTCAGTCCCTCACCACATTTATTGCACTGAACTTGCTTTCCCTTTTGCCTTGGCCACGCAGGAGTAAATGAATATCCCGTTCCATAAAACAGCAATCAAGAGCACAATTTTCACCTCCTCCTAAGAGTTATAGAGTAATAGGGTGCAACAGCATTTTCACGGTATTCAGAGTGAAATGGCAAAGGCATGTTTTAGTTCTCAGTTGAGAGGGAGGAGCCGAGTCCTGGGATGCTGAGACTCCTGCCGGAGGTCACATACCTTCTTGTCATGGCGCTGAGACCAGATACCCTAAGTACTGACCTCTGCTCTCTCCATAAGAGCACTCTTCCTTTCAAGGCAGGAGCTGGTGAAAGCTGATCTCGCACATCCAGGTGAAATTGTCACCTAGCAGCTCCTTGGAAATATGAGTTATTCCTCTTGCTGGAAACATCTTGGGGTAGGACCTGGATTTCATGCTGTTCTTTTGCTATTATAGTAAAAACAAAATCCTTGGGAAACTGTTGAAGCTGCTGACTCATAACCATACCCTTTACGTGACTAGCAGCTTTCATCTCAAATTTCTTTACAGTGAGGACCAGAGGTTCTCCTCAAGCCCAGGCCTGAAAAGTCAGCACTGCTTGCTAAACGGAAGAGCAGCACCTTTAGCAGGCCCAGCCCCAGCACTTCCACAGTGTCCCACCAGTGTGTGCCACCTCCTCCCAGAGACTGGAGTTGTGGCAGCAGCAGCTCTGCAGGGCTACCTCAGTGACTATCTGTGTGCTGGCACGTTGTTTTGTGGTATGGCTTCATCTTGAGTTTTCCTCATTTGTGCAAAGAGTGACAGCCTCCTGGAGTGTAACTTACTTTATAAAGGCTGAAAAGTGCCCAGCTGGTGTCAGCCCTGGGCCCTGGCCAAGAGGGAGTTCATGAACCGGTGAGCTTGTAACTGGCCCCAAAGCCTGTAAAATGCTGTGCAAAAACACAGCCCTTGAGCTCCTTCCTTGCACTGCAACCACATGTCACTGTTAGGAGACTAAAGCTTCCTTTCCCTTCCTCCTCTTCTTTTCATTCCAGGACACAGCTACGCTTTTAACTGACTGCTTGAAAAGGGCTGCATGTCACCCTGAGCTGACATTTCTAGCTCAGAGCAAACAGACCATTGGCACAACACTTCAGGGGCTTCCACAGATCTGTTCATGTTTGGATATTTGTTACAGAGGGCTGGACTGTCCCATGAGTAGTTCTCCAAAGGGATGCAATAGGAGGGGTGCTCCTGAGGAGCTCATAGTCCCTGCACACCAGGTGGACACCAGCACAGTCATGTTGCCTAAAATGAGGTGGAATGGGCAGAGTGAAAGTCTGTGACAGCAGGAACTTGGAGAAAAACGTTTTATCCTTGCATCTGACAATGTGACTGCAGCCTTTTCTTTCAAAAATCTCAACCTGTGCAATAGCTGCAAAGGATAAAAGGGTATCTGTGGCCTTCCAGCTTGGACTGGAAGTTTCTCTGGGCAGCACTTAACAGCATCTAAACCTGTGAGAGCTTACTTCAGCTTCTGGGTGGTAAACCAGCACAAACGTGATTTCCTGAAGGGGATCTGAGTGGCTTATGGGGAATGGTGTGTGGAGGGACTGGAGGAACTCCAGTGTTCCACTGAACTGGGATTACCACTCTTTTCTCCCACCCCCTTTTGCCACACCACTGCAAATCTAGGTAGTAAAAATAATAATAACCGAGGTCATGTCTAGGGTAGAAATGCTTTACTGTGTGTACTATAATTGCAAAGACCTCCTTGCCTGAACACAGCTACCCAGGGAAAGCTGGGCTTTGTATCCACGCAATAATGCAAAGCCCTCCTTGCCTGAACACAGCTACCCAGGAAAGCTGGGCTTTGTATCCACACACTGTGAGCCCCCTGGTCACCCAGCCTGAAGCCCAGCAGACTGACCAATGTGCCATGGCCACAGCTGCCTTCCCTGGCCAAAGCAGGGGTTTGGGAACACAGGAAGGCAGCCCAGGTCCCTCACATCCCAGTCAATTGAATGATCACTGTGGCAAACAAATCCCCTCAGTAGCTTGAAAAAAATCTCAAGTAACTCATTCATTTTTTCAAGAGTTGCTATGACACAAATGCTTCTTTTAACCGTGGGGGATAAAGGAGGTAACCATATCTGCTTGTGTTTGAAAGACATAGACACCGTGGACTTACAATTGCATGCACTCATGTTTAGCATCATTATCTTTCTCATTTTATCTTTTTTTTCCATGAGAGCTTGCCCCACAGTGTCTTTCCACTGCCAAATCTGTAGCATTTACATTAGAGCACTTTAACAAGATAGGAGTATGTGTCAGGATCTGCAGCTTGGATTGCAGTGACAGCTCTGGATGGATGGATTGTGCTCTCCTGTCTCCTTTTGTGATGCTCTGTGGAAAAGGGGTTTATATGTATAAGGCATGGCATGAATCAGCTATGAATTTCTCAGCCAGGTCTCTGTTTTCTTCACACCTGAGGACAGGGGCCAGGATGTTTGGCTCTGCAGAGCATCCCAAGGTATTTAGAAACTCATGCCACTAGGTTGGATTTCAGGGAAGGAGGAGCCCCATTATTTGAATCAATCCCTTGATTCACTTGCACCATGTCTTTCCTGTGAGCTTGCTCCAAAAGGTTCCTTCATGTGGGCATGTGGAGAAGCTGATATTTAACAGAGAGCAAGAATAAGCCACCTTAATTGCTGATTATCTCAGATTCTCTCTTTAGAGGATGGATTATGGCATAAAATAGGGTGGTATTACTGCTGGTTGTTAAAAAAAGAAGGAAGGGGACAGAACTGCTGCTCTTTTGGGGAGCAAGGTAAGTTTGTTCCCAGTGATGGAAACAACTCAAGCAGACTTTCCTTTGCTCACTCTACTCATACCCTTTCCATGACCATAAAGCAAAAAGAGCTTTGTACATGCAAAAAGGCAAAGGGCAAGGTGAAAGTTTTGCCAGCTGTCATTTTTCACTTGATTCCCTTATTTTCATCACTGTGTAAAACCTGGCTAGATAAGCCTGTCATAAGCAAGCCTGTGTTTGCATATGTGCAGGCATATATGCACTAGTCATACGCTGATCCTCAGAGGCTTTGCTAAACTATGGAAGGTTTACCACGACATATCTTGCTTTTGAAAGAACAGATGGGTGTACAAACTTGAGTCTGCTCCCCGTCCCAAAGAGCCATTCCTTGTGTAAAAGGCTAAGAGGATAAGGGGATGGAGTTTGGGTGCCAGTGCTGCATGACCTCATAGGTTGGGAATCGGCACAGACACCAAATGAAACTTCTCTCCCTAATCAGGTTGGAAATTGATGTTGAGATAACAGCAGTTTCCAGGGTCTGGTTAGTATTTTAAGCCTCTCAAAAGCCAAATTCAGTCCTCATGTCTGCCCTTGCAACTCACTACGTCTTGCAGAGTAAATGAAATTAATCTGAGAATAAAATTTTACCTATTAGTGAGTCCTTTAACTTAGTGGCAAAGCCCATGACAATAAAAGTAAAAATTTGTATATTTTTCAAACTTGAATACTTTTCCATTATTACTCTTTTGCTCGTTATCTTTGATGAGCTATTGGTGCAGTTTGAGAGAGGAAACCTGACAGCAGTTTGAGATTGCATTCATTTCTTTGCAGCCCTTGGGGACCTGGGGTTGTGTGCCACAGCTAGGGATGCAGTTGGTCAGGAGCTGCCTCTGATAGCAGCCAAGAGAAACCATTTTTGGGGAGGTAAATGTGCAAGAGGTACCTAAAAACCCATCCCCTAAGCAGTCAAATGTTGATTCTATGCCCTGAAATTTCAAAGGTTTTACACATTCAAAAGCTTTTGTTTACTTGTTATTTGTGGCTATTATATTTCTGTAATATTCCCCTTTGTATCTATTGTGTTTGTTATTTTCCTATAGACAGATGTGGGGTTTATTATTCTTTTCACTGTATTCATGGCAGCAGTGTAATCGTAGGGTGAAGAATGGCACTGCCTAGATTTCTGTTCCATAGAAAAGTATTCCTTTCAGATTGTAACTCATTGTTCATGCTATACAGAGGGAAAAAAAAAACCAAAACAAAAAAAAAAAAAAAAAAAACAAAAAAAAAAAAAAAAACAAAACAAAACAAAACAAAAACCACCAATAAATAGTTCCGGTGTACTTTCCCAGCACTGCTCCTTATTTTATATTCTTATATTATCTCCTTTCACTCATCTTCTCATTCATGTAGTCTCTACCTGGAAAGTTACAGGCATTTGACATTGCTGGTGCATGGAAAGCTGTGCAGTCCTCTTGGAATAGATGCAGGACACATTCCAGGATCTCTTTTTTTTTTCTTCCTTCTGAAATATGTTATGCCGACATAAAGCAACTAAATGTTTTTAGGGGTTAAACTTTAAGGTGTGAATCCATTTTAAGAGAAATTATGCCAGACATTTTTACATTTTCTTGATGTTATCTTCATAAGCTGTAGAGTTAGGAAGCCTCCTCCTAGCCACCTGGAACAGGAATATCTATTTCTGCTGCCAGAACAGCAGGACAATGCTGTCACTTGGGCTGCAAAAGAGAGATAGTCCTGAATCTCAGACCAAGCCTGGGATAAACTGTATAAACGAATTTGGGTTTGTTTTCAGGTTTGGAAATGTATTATTTTTAGTAGAACTGTGAGCCCAGGCACAAACTAAAGTTAGATTTAATTGTACCCATAAACAACACGTGTACACTTATGTGTATGCATGGGTTGCACATACATGTGTGCCTCAAAATGAGCCCGGTTTTGAAAGTTTTTAAGGTCTTCCCACCTAGAGAAAGCAGCAAAATAAATCTAAAAGGTGCATGAAAGCAGCAATCACTAATAAGCACTATCACTGATGAACATGCTTCTTCATGAGCTCTGCAGTGTCCACAGCTCAGAGGAGCTACTAATGAACCTTATCTTTGCGTGAGATAATGGTTGGGACCAAAAAGGGGAGGCGGAGGGGAATTTGACCACCCACAGAACAAATACTATTATCAAAGTGCAACTTATGCCCCAAAGCAAACTTACTTGCTGGAGTGACATTTCTTCTTGGCATTTCATCATCTTTGCTAGGTGAGGATCTTGGAGGAGGAGGGGAAGGAGAGAGGGAGGGAGAGAGGGGGGGAAAAAATAGCCCAGCTGACATTTGAAGCAAGTAAATAACCTCTGCGGGGAGGCAGCTGGAGTGGTGTTTCCACTCCTAACGTGTAATTCCCATGGCACTGGACACGGGTCGTGTGGGGCGGGGTGTGGAGGGAGGAGAGCAGGGCACTGTCCCCGTCCCTGTCCCCAGGGTGGGCTGGGGAGGCTCTCGGCAGAGCCGGAAATCGGAGATCAGCCTTGTCAGGTCATATCTCATCAACAGCCAGGAGCTGCAGAAACAGCAATCCCATTCCCACTGAAGGTGCCATCGCTTCCTGTGCGCCTTGGAACATGAAATCGGCTCAATTGAGTGAAAAAGGCAACAGGTCCTTGCGCTGTTCAACAGGCTGGGATTTGATCACCCATGACTCTTTGGAGAAGTCAGTGGTGAGCAGTGCTCACTGCTTCAGGGGCAAAAGAAATGAACACTTCAATCTCTCTTGGAGGTCCTGTAGGATTATGAGAGCAGTTGGTTTCCCTGTGCATGTTCAAAAGGAACATCTGCTTGTTTGTACCAGCCTAGGAATCCAGCTCTATCTCACAGCATCTCTCGAGAGGACACGTGCTCTTATGAAGCAAAACATTGAAGTTGCAATCAGTTGCCCATAACAGTGCAGGAGATGGAGATAAAACAAGGTGTCCCTGAAGGCACTGCACAGCAAATCATTTCTGTCCAGAGATGGATAACGAGGAATAGCCCTGTCATCTCCCCATGATACCCAGTCAGATCCCAGATCCATTTGGCATGGGGTTTTCTGCCTTGTCTGCCATGGAATTGCACAAAAGCAGTAACAAACATGTGCCTCTAGAAAACATCATTCTTCTGTGCTAGCAGATAAGGATGAAAATGAGGCTTAAGCTTTCAAAACACCATCAAAACAAATGTGAAATTAGGGTCATGCACAAGATTACTTGGAGGTATGTTTGTCTTAAACATATGAGTATTAATTGTTGTATGAGCAGCAATTAGGCTCCGCACAGGTGAATCTGAGGATGTTCTGCAGGAGTTGTGCCCAGTGGCAGTACAGTAAGTGGCACCACTCACATTATTTCTGCAAAAATAGTGCCCTGTCAGCTGCAGCTTCACAGGAAGGGCTGCACTGAAGAAAGAAAAACAGGAATGTATTGGTCCAAAAAAAGAAAGTGAACTGGGAATTGCTGGTTTGTGTGCTTGGTACCTTATCTGGCTTCTGCCTCCCTGTGCTTCTTGTGGCCATGAAGTTGTTTCCCACTCCCTTATTGGAAATTTCCATAAGATGTGAAAATCAAATCAAACTGATATTTCTAGGGCCTCTTGTTGCCTTTGGATTGCAAAGCTCACTCAGTTGCTTCCACTGTTCTGCTCACGTTAAAGGGCTGCAGCAGTGTGTTAGTGACTTGAAATGCCATTCTTTACCCTCCTGTCTGGACCTCAGCAGTGTGCTGCCATGGCAGGCAGCTCCTGGACTCCGGGGATTGATAATATTTCAAACCAAAATGCAGCCCATATCCCAGAGCTCTTCCCCTGGGCCATGGCGTGCCCTGTGGTCTGTGGAATGTTGTTAGCTGTGGCACAATGGCGTGGGAATTTGCTCACCAGTGGGGCTCGCTGAAATGCTCATGGTGGAAATTGCTGCAAACCAAGTCACCTCCATGGATTCATGCAGTCATCATGAATCATTCTTTACTTGAATAAATGTTCGTGATATTCAAAGGTCAGGACTTATCTTCCCCATCTTGTTTAAAGTCCTGTTCTGTGACAGTTTTAGAGCTGCTCAAGCTAACCTTTAGTAGAAAATAGGTCTAAAAACTGGTAGCTTTCAGTGTTTGTTTTCTCTTTCTATGAAGCAAAAATGTGCTTATAAAATATTTTCCTGCTTTGCTAAACATTCATACAATTCTAGTTGTTTTCCATTGATTCTTTCACACGTTATGTTTGTTGTCCAAAGTGATGGTCGAATTGTTTCCCACTGGGAATATATTGACCCTCATGACTTTGAGAGAACTAAAGATCGCTCTTCATCCCAATGCAAAAATCTCACTTTTCTCAAATAAAACAACAAACACCACTAGTGTGTGGAAATACCCAAGAACTGAGCATGCCCCAATCCAGGTAGAAAATATTTTTGATTAGGAAATAATAATCATGAAAAATTTGCTAAAGAAGGTAGTATCAACAAGGACTGTATCCTCCTGAGAATATTTTTTTAAACATTGAATGATTTTTCACTTCATTTGTTATGTCTGATAGATATATTACAGCCTCCACTATCCCAGAAGCTGCAAGTGTATTATAACTTCAGAAAAAATATACTTTCACTGGACAGCTTTCAAATTAATCTTTGACTGCGAGGAAACTGGGCTTGTTGCATTTCTGCAATTCTTCCCCCTTGAAAGGCAGCGACGAGGATATAACGAAACCCTCTTCATCTCTCTAATTAACCGTCTTGTGACCAAACAAGAGAGGAGCAGGAGTGGAAATACCCAACCCAGTTAGGTAATTGCCGATAATCACCAAGCTGTCTGAAAAGCTGCGGGCTCCGGGGCTGCGGGCCCGGTTATCCGCTCGCGTTGCGCAGCGGGGCCGGGAAGCAGCGCGGCCCCGGGGCACGCATCCAGCCGGCCGGGCGGGGAGCAGCTCCGGGGAGCGCCCGGGGGAGCTCGGCAGCCCGGGACACGCTGCTGCTTCGGCTCCGTGCCGACCGCCCGTGGGGCTGCACGGGGATGGGTGCTCTGCTGGAACTGAGCAGCCGTGCGTCCAGGCGATCCCGCCTACAGGAATTGGAATGGCCGGGGATCGCTGTCCTGGGGATTTGTAGTGCTGTCCCCAGTGGTTTCCTAGAAAGGAGGCTGTGTTTGGGTGTGTTTGCAGCCCGTGGTGTTGCAGTGGGACACTTGGTGGTGGGACAGGGAGGGGGCTGGAGATCAGTTCGTGGCTTGTGGCCAGCAGTGACCAGGAACCAGATCAAGACCCAGACAGTAGTGCCCGCTACGCCCGGTTAAGTGAGGCAGCAAACAAGTGAGAATGTCTTAAGGGGCTCATTAAAAGAATGTCTCACTGAAGAAATGACTGAGGACATTTGGCATCAAAATAATTCATAGTTTTCTCCAAACATTTTAGATCTTCATGCTGAGGACAGTATGCTCGCCTCAAGTGGGAGTAACTCCGTAGGAGTTATGTACAGACATTCCGTAAATAAACACAGAAAATTACTCTAGATCTGTATCTTCCTTTTCATATGCATCTTCCCATTTTCCATAACTTCATAACAGTCACACTGGGAGGAATCACAGCTGTCCAGAGCAATTCTGCAGTGCCCTTAAAGAATCCTGAAGCAGAGCTGCTAAACCACAGAGAGCTGAAAGGTTGGTGCCTTGTCAGCCACGTCATTCCTTGAGATGAGCAGGTGAACCTTAAGAAAATTATCCCCTTCCCCATCATTGCCAAGCATTTCTGAGGAGTCTGTGGCACAGAATGAGATATCACTGATGCCAGTGAGAGAAGGAAAAATATTGTCCTCTCCAGAGTGGTATTGTACTGGGAATGGGGAGGGAATCCTAATCTTCTGCATAAATCAGTGTGGTTGTTAAGGAGATCACTCTCACCGTGTTAGTCTGTTAAATACCTTTAGTCCAGCACAGAAACAACAGTGCTTGATGTTGGTGAAGATGAGAAAATACCAAAAGTAATAGTGAGGGGGGCTTTTTGTTTTCCAGCATAAATCGTTTTCATCGCACAATTGACTCAGAGTCACTTCATGGACTCCTTTATCTGCAGAATTCCTTTAAAGTTTAACAGTGCAGAACTAATTTTGATGACTCAGTAGCTCGAAAATTGTTATTTTAAGTGCTGAAAAGGTATTTTCCCTGTGGATTTTCTAGCGCTGAGGCAACGTTCTGAATGTTTTGACTGCTACTTTGTCTGACAATGTAAACAGACAGGAATAATTTAATGATTAACTCGTTATCCTTGATGCATGCCTTGATGTCTCATCTTGTTATTAACAGTTTACCCATGTTTTGAAATATATATAATGTGAAGCAGAGCTAATTTTGCTCTGGAATGCTCTTCAGCACCATTCCACAACTTTTTCCACCCACTGTCTGAGCTTGGTCAGCAAAGACACTTTCCATTAACATCCCAGCAACTCACCCAGGCATTTTCAGTTGTATAAAATGAAACCCACTAATAAGAAACTTCATCAAAGAGCTTGAATATGTGCATAAGTCCATCCTTATTCAACCTACTACTATTTGAGTATATGCTTAACTTTACTACACACTTGCAAATCTTGCTGAAAGCAGTGAGACTCAGCCTCGCTGGTTGGGTCCTTGAAACACTTCCTAGCATCACATCCTGATTCTGTCATCTTTAATAGTTACCTGTCTACCATTGCCACTTCCTCACACATTGCTCCTCAAAAAGCCTTTTGCAGAAGATAAAAGATCTTGGAAAAATGACATTTGTCTTTGAGCTCAGGGAGTGCTGCCTTGTTTGCTGTACAAACTGGAAAGTCAAAAACAAACAGAATGCTTTTGCCATCAGAGAGAATTTTTAATGCATTTTCACCCAGACTTTCAGTGTGGTAATATTGTTCTGTGCTGCTGTTGTTCTCTTTGCATGTCACATTTTTGAGATGATGTGCATGCTGCCTATGAAGCAGTGAACCCATTCGAAAAAAAACCCATTAATTTGTCACATTAGCAACCAAACAGCAGAGCCTACACTGTGAGTGACCCCACAAGGCAGGAAAATCCTAAAAATTTCTTTTCCAGGTACTTGGAAAAACATTTTAAAAATGCATCCTCTGCTAGTCTTATATGAACCGATGCACCTGAAAGCAATCAGGACGTGAAAAATGGAAACTCTGGCATTAAAATGAGTAGTAAAATAACCATAAAACTAAAATAGGCAAAGTCCTAGCACAGATCTCCATTCCCAGCAGATGGTGGTGTCAGCAATCCTTGGTCCTGACCTCAGCTCTCTCACTTCATGTGAATTCAGACTGGTGAAACAAATAATGGTAGCACAGTTATTGGCACATTTCCTCCAGAAGCCACTAATAAAAAAATGCTTCCCCTGACATTTCCATTCTACACCAACCAAGCTCACAATGGTTACAGCAAGTTAGGCAAGTAAAATGAAAACAATGACCGTGTGTGATTTAATTCCTACCTGGCAACTGCCATCCAATGGCCATATGAAAATATTTAAAAGGTAGAAAGAGAAATGCCGCTGAATTGTTGAGGATGTGCAGCATCTTCTCTCCAAACACCTTGTGATATCAGCATTTGTTGCCAAAGCAGCATCTGCTCTTTTATTGTAATATTTCCACTTAGTGCTGCTCTTAGGCTGTTAGGATTTCCCCTTTACTCTGATTTTCTTATAACTCAGGTTGGTAAAAATGTGTTCTTTGTGCATCTGTTCAATAGCTGAATGGAGGGAACAGGCTCTGCAGTTCTTAGCTTGTGCAGACAGTAGCACTGCACCTTGTGGGTGGGATGGGGGTCTGACAGAGGGGAACCCAGGGAGGGTTCAGAATTCATCATTTTTTATTTTCCCTGGTCAACATTATGGAAAACTCAAAGTAAAAGAGGAAACTAAACAGGCAGTGCCAGCTGCTCCATCCCTAAGTATTGCCTGTAACTGGGATGAATGTATAAATATGAATATGCATCTATTTATGTTTGCAAAGTTTGCCCAAACAGCCTTGATTGGGAGCCAGGAGTCTTGAGCTCTTGTGTCACTTTTCCATGCTAGATTTCAACATCTGCTGCAGAAACATGGAGTCATTAGAGCTCTCCTGATTTAAGATGAAACATAGAGTCTTGGCTGTCCTTTGGTGAGAAACCATCAGAGACTTGGTATCTTTTAGAGGACTTTAAAGGCACTTCAGCTTTGTGGGAAGTTTAAAGGAGCTGTGGAAAACCACATTCAGTGCATCTCCTTCAGACACAAGCTGTGTTCTGCAGTGTTCGGCTGTAGGTAGAGTCTCATCTCAAGCCTCTTGCCTGGCTCGGGAAGTGCCCTGCTCTGCCTGGGAGAGGGCTCCGGGCCGGGCAGGGGAGCTGAGGCGCTAAAAGCCAGCCGGTGCCAGCTGAAATCCGCCCGAAGCGCTCCTCTCTCCGCAGGTGGGAAGATGGTCTGTCACAGACAAAGCCAGATGAAAATGCATCTGGGGTAGCTCAGTGTTTGTTCTGCACTAGCTTCTGGCACGGCCTCTACTGTATTTATCCTTCCGCCCACCTACCTTCCGCAGAATGGGGATGTACTCAGTCACTGATCTTATCGCGCCAGCTTTGATCCAGCTGGGATGTTAGGGCCTTCGGGAATTCCCCACGCTTGATAATGCCTGATAGTTACTTTTAAGAAAATACCAGCTGAAGGATGGGGAGGGATTCTTCAAATTCCAGCAGCTGAGTGAATGGTGGAATTTATCAGGCATCCGAGCCAGATTTCCTTGGAAAGAACACATTTATTTTCAAGTGTCACATTTTCATTGTATTCAGGGAGCAATAGCACCTAAGGCCAGAGAAAGCCAGTGGAACAGGACATTTCTGGGATTTTTAATAAGCACAGGAGCTGGCCCTGATAAAGGCATTGTGAGACATATCCAAACTATGAATAGCTGAGGACTGGCTTTATCCTGAGCAGTAATTCATTACTCCTTCATGTTTAGCTTTCGAAATACCACCTCGAGAGAAACTTGACCCCAAGGAAATCTATTTCAGGAATGTGTGTGGCCCCCATTCCAGCGGGCTGGGACTGTCTTACCACCTTTATTGGTTTTTTCTCACCACCCTCCTTCAAGGTGGAGCCAAGCCATTGCCCCAACTTTACCAAGAGCAAATGGAAAAATATTCATGCATCTCACGCCCATTAATACCCAAATTGTGGCAGTTAAGTGTCTTTCCCAAGGCTGAGGAGGAAGTTTGTGGCAGAGCAGGGTACATGGTGCTCTCCGTGCCTGCCTGAACACAGGAGTAATTTCTGCTGGCAGGGTGGGGCTTCCCACCCCCCAGTAGTAGCCAGGTTACGGGGCTGTCAGAAGGTGTGTGTGTTTGTTTGTTTTTCCATGGGGAGCATCAGGACAAAATATCCATCATCTCCCGAGACCAGAGGCATTCCTGAGTGAAAGTGTGGGCGGCTGCCGTGTCCCGCTGCCGATCTGGGGAGGTGTTGGCCCTGGGCTGCTCCGAGGCTCTGTCCAGCTGGGCCCATGGCAGGTTGGGGCTTGCAGATTTGGAGGATCTTGCTGTGGCTTTGTCTGGCTCTTTGTGAGGAAAAAAAGGGGGAAAAAACAGCTGTATGGCTGCTTGTATCTGGTGTGTTGATTTGACTTGATAGACAGGCTCCAGATGAGATAATTCAGAAGATATGAGATCCAAGAGGATTGCTGGGAAATCTCTTTTGACCCCTCAAGAAACAGGGCATTCTGCCTTGTAATTCCTGGGTGAAATCTCTGGTGGCCAGGGTGATTTGAGTTGGTGTCCCCACACCCACCTTCATACTCCTGGCTGCTTCATGGATTTTTCCTATATCCTAGAATGTGGGTACTGGATAGGAGGGTAGGAAAACTTGATTTATTCTGATAAAGACAACGTGCTATTGGGAAATAATAGAATTGGAAGAGTTGATTAGATACCACACGCAAGGGCAAAAAATTAAAAGAAGCAAATACTGTGAATTTTTAAGGGCTATTTTTAATGTCCCTCGTAACCATTGTTGCTATAGGAGATGTTTTGTGCTGGTCTAAAGGCTTCCCTGAGAGTCAGTGCCTTTTTTTAGAAGACAGCTACATTCAAGCTATTGAAAACATTTATTCTTTAATGCATGGCAAACAAATTAGGGGTTAGAGACCCAGCAGAGGGAAAAAGCAAGTGGTGGTAAAGTGGGATGGAGGGATAGGTGTGCACAAATCACTTGGTGGTCCCAGCCAGACCAGAGGGCAATAACTGGAATATTTGCCTTTGGTATTTGGTCATACTCACCGTCAGCTCCTGCCTTACCTAGGGAATGTGTCTGAGAAACTCCTTCTTCCCAGCAGGGAGCAAACACCCATAGTCCTGGTCATTAGCAAAGAGCAAACAGAACCATTTCCCTTTGTCTATTCCCACGCAATTTCAGCATTACCTGTTTTTAATTGCTTGAGAAATGTTTTACAAACATCTGCATCAGGTGAAACATCTTTATTGTAGGAGGCTTTGCTGAGGAGACTTCATAGGCTGCTGATCACAGGCCCAGCTTTAAAGCCCACTGGAGTCCATGGGAGGGACGAGTGGAGTCCATTTCCCGTGACTCCAGCAGCCTTTTCATCATGTCCATTATGTGAAAACATTGTCCAGCCCCCTGGAGTCGGCTCCTCCAAGGTGTGTTTTGTGTGTATGCTGGGCCAGGAACTCCCAGCCATCCACCGTGTGTGGGGAATGGTGGGTGGGACACTCAGGAGCAGCCACATCCGAGAGAACAATGGGTGACATGGGCACAAGGGGTTGAACCCACACACCCAAATGCTGGATTCCCTTCCAAACAAGTGTGAGGCACTGCAAAGCCCCAGAGCTCCATGGATGGGCAGTACCAGCCTCCCTGCCAGGAGCTGGGGGCTCAAGTGCCCACATTTTCTTGGCTTCCTGTCCTTGCTCACGCCTCTCAGTGGTTCCCAACCACTGACAGATACCAGGTCAGCCTCTGGTGTTACAGAAGAGAGATTTTTCCACTGGTGTATTTCACTGTGGAGCCTTGGTCCTGCTGCAGCTGGAATCAAGGGAAGGTGGAGGAGTATGTCATCTCCAGGATCGTGGCCTGAATGTGGAAGGTATGAGCCATTGCATGATGTTCCACTCTCTTGGGAAAAGCAAAGCATTCAGGATATTCCCTGAAAAGCTAAGGCACAGTCCAAAGCTGAGGTGGTGCTCACCTGGTAAATCAGGGACCTGCTGGTGTGGGTAGCACCCCTATCAAACACGCCAGCATTTTTTTGCTAATACCACAAAACTCCTTTCCCCAGCTGGAATTACTCATGCTAAGAAAATGTGTGATGTCCCAAGGAGTGACTCTTTTGGCATCCAGAGCTTCAAGCCCAGTATCTCTCCTGCCAGGACTTTTATATGATCAGTTCCATTCATTCCTCCCGCAGGCTGATGGGGTACGATAAAGGAGATGGCCAAAGTCCCAGACAAAGGTCAGGCAGGACAATTAATGACAAGCCGACAGCCCCACAAAGGCCATGGGCCAGGGATAATGCTGGCCCTAACAATAGCATAAAGCTGCTCCCCTGACAACGGGGAGATAAGATACAGTGCTGTAATAGGAAAGCAATCATCACAAAATGCCATCAATTATAGAAGAGCTGCACCAGCGGGGGACTGGTTCAGTATTGGCTCTGTTGATGCCTCCACATCCCTCGGCTGCGCTTTCTGCGTGGCTTCTCACGGCGAGCCTGCTGCTCACTGCAGCGGCTGAGGCTCCCTCAGCCCGGTTCTTTCATCAGTTTTTGGCTCGTGAAATTACACCGAATAATATGCTTATTCAGGGTTTTATATCTGGGCACCTATTTTATTACCTTTTATAATGCATACAGGGTCAGATCAGCTTGCAGCAGAACAAAGCTAATTGCACCTTTCATTACCTAAATATAGCATAATGACAGAGTGTCATTCAAGTGTGGCATTGAGCTGAGAAACCTCATGGCAGGCCAGGACAATGACAGAGGTTATTGAGCTCCACCTGAATTGCTGCTGGCGCAGTGAGAGTGGGGCAGGGTTAATAGACAGGTCATTCCATAAATGACAGTATCGAATGGAAACTGCGAAGGGTGAACGCTGCTCCCATCAGCCCCTGGATCTCCCAGAGTCAGGAACCTCCAGAGCCAGCACTAACCTCTTGCCTTCCTCTTGTTACCTCTGGAATTCATATTCGTACCTCTGGTATTCATAAAGTGTGTGTTGGTAGTTGGGAGACCTGAGAAAAAACCCTCCTGTCGAGGTGTAAGGGCAGCAGTGCTGTGCTGAACCCTTTCGTTTTGGATCATCCTACCAGGAAGCAGGAGGGTTAGTTGCTGTTGCTAGCACGGTTGGTAGCCATTTCTGACATCTGCTCCTTGTTTGTTCTGGTACTTTTGAAAGTTGCTTGAGAGCTCATACTCCTGTCGTGTAGCACTGCAGGAGCTTCTGTGGCTGAACTCCCTGCTGCCACCTGAATGTTGTCACCAGGGACATGGCAGGGTCTTCCTTTGACTTCGGCTGGAAACCACCTCCTCTCCATCTCCACTATCACTTAATGCAAACAGAGAGGTGATTTGCTTTTAGTTTATGCCTTTACATGTCTTTTAATAAGAGGCTTCCCTAGATTTTAATAAAGGAATGGTGAGAGCAGAGGCTGGTAAAAGCAGTGTTCATAAAAATTATTATCAGAAACTATTTAATTTCTGCCAAAGCAAGCAAATCACAGAAGGTTTCTACTTTCCTTGGAGTGTTTCTGTGTTTCATCAAAACCAGAAAATGAGACATTTTAATTTGCAGATTCTTTCAGGAGTTGAAGAATATTCATTCCAGTTTTCTTAGGTTCTTACCGAGTACTTGTGTTGCGGTTAATGGGATTTTTTTCCTTATCTTTTTGGCTGAACAAAAAATATTTCTATCACAAGTCATCCTATCCCTCCCTAGTTTCTCCCTGAAAGGTGAAAGGCATTTCTGGGGTGTAATTCCACTGTAGCAGCACTGCCTACATGAAAAATTATTGAGGCCAAAAACCTGCAAGAGGAGACAAATGAGATTGTCTTAAGCCTTGGATGAATTTCCAGCTACCAAGAAGAGACACATGATCTCCAGTACTTTGAAGGCTGAGGCTGATACTGGTTTCATTTCTGAGTGCAGCAGAAATGTCGTTTATTTTCTCTTGACAGACTGATAGTTTTTTGACAAATTTGTTAGTCTCTGGTTTTCTTTACATTGGTTGAAGTCATCAGTTCCCTTTTCCTGTCTTTCTTATGAACTCACACTTCTCCTTACCAGGAGTTATACGGGTTGGAAGATCCTTGAGTTAAAGGAAAGCTTGCATGCTAAAATAGGTGCTCTTCACCCACCTCCTCCCTTGACAAAGGTACTGGTGAGGGCTTGAAGAGTCACGAGTAGAGATTGAACTTTCAGAAATGTCTTCAATCCTTTGGTGCAGGATGTCCTTCTGAAAGATGGAAGATAAAGTTTTCAGTGGCCACAGGGTTATTTGTTAATATTGATGTTATGCTACCTTTAGTGTCCATCAGAATAGACCCGTGACCGTGGCTTACATTGAGATTTTGCTTCTTGTGCAAGTTACATCTTCTTAGGCCTTCTTGACAGTTCTTTGCTTTTTCTCATCTCCAAATTCCTCCTTGTTACTCATGTTGTGCCTTTGCTTAAGGCTGGGCACAAAGCAGCTCCGAGGCCACTGCAGAAACCCTTGGCTCTGTGGTGGGAGCCCCAGGGCCACAGCTGAAAGACAATGAAATATAATTTCCAAAAAACCATTAAATCTGTGGTTTAGAGGAGCTGAGTGCTTTGAACAAGGTGGTGGGGAAGGTGTCTGATGGGATAAAAACTGAACACAGTTTCCAGAGCTGTGGATAGCAGCCCAGCAGCTGCTCCCATCTGCAGGAGGTGCCAGGGCTGTATCTCTGACCTGATCCAGCTCAAAGAGTTCACAAATCTGTCTGCTGCCAGCCAAGTCCACATCTGGCTGCAGCTCCTCTCTGTCCATAGCACTGCAGCCTCCACCCTCACTGAGCTGTTTGTGGGGCCCTGGGAAGGATCCAGCTTGACAAAAGCACAGGTTTATCTCCTTTGGTGACTGCTCTCTACAAACCAGCGTTGTTTCTCATTTACTCACCTCAGTGCTTCCTGAGGGCAGCAGAGAAAAGTCTTACACACATCCTTATAAGTGAACTTTGAAAGAGCTTCAGAGACCCTTGAACTGCTAATTACTGAGCACTTGGGCATTTTTTTTCTGCAATAACTGAGAGGGTCCCGCTCACCCCTGCTGCACATCTCTGAAGCTCAGCAGGGTCGAGCCCCAGGCCTCTGTGAGCAGAGCAGGCACCCTCCACCCTCCAGCAGGGCTCCCTGGGGTGCTGCTCTCTCTGGGTCCCTCCCAGACTCTCCAGCTCCCACCCTCACCTACTCCAAGGGCCACAGAGCCTCCTGTCTCCGTTTCAAACCGGGACTGACTTTGCAGTGGCTCTCGGGAAAGCCTGGCTGGTTCAGGGCATGCTGGTGGGGTTGGCAGGTTTTCACAGTCACTCTCTGAGCTTTAAATCAGCCAGGGAAATCCCAGCAGTTCTGAAAACACACATATGCTCTCTTTTTCCCCTTTCTTTCCTCCTTTTTACTCTTCTTGGTCTGTGAAACCCTCCCAGCCTCTTTTTTCATTTCCCTTTTTGCTCTTGCCTTTATCTCTCCCCACTGTTGTCGTTACATCCTCTGGTGATAAGGGGAGTGACCCCATGGGTGACCCTGGAAGATTATTACATTGGCTGTAAATTTTGAGCCCGGGCCAGCCAATCCAGTAGGGAATGCAACTCCCATCCTCTGAGTGCAGCAGGATTAACGCTCGCCGACATAAGTCAGTAAAGCACTCCACAGACACCAGCGACCATTCCTTTCTCTGCATATCTTTGTGTTCTGCCTTTAAGAGCAGCTGGGGAATAGAGCTTTGCTGTTCCTGTTGAGGTGGTGAAGGGGAGGAAAAAGACAGCATTCATGACAGTCGGGGCAGAGCTGCATTAAATAAAGCCTCCATCTTTCATTCTTAAGCTCAGCTCCAGGTCCTTGATGAAGACAGATTTTTCAATTAGACAGGCAATGTTTGTTCTAATATTTTATACATGAACAGCTCAGCTGACATCTTACCTAGATTTATGAAGGAAATCGAATACAAATGGGAGGTTTAATATAAATTTATTATTCAAATTTATCACATATTTCCGCAAATAAAAATTATGGTCACCTCAAAGAACTCATTTTTTTCCAAAAGAAAGAAAGAAGTTGATAAAGTTTCCACCCAGTGAATAACAATATTGTACGTTAAGAAAGATCTGTCATAATATAAATTATAACACACATGGAATACATTTCCCATCGAAGACAATATTTCTTTCTTATACAAATGTTGCACTCCTTCGTTGAACTGAAAGGAAGTTCAGGAAGGTTGGCAAAACAAAGTCCCCCATTTTTAACACTCTGCAGAACAAAGTGTATTCTGCTGCCTATTACCCTTAACTGAAAATGACTGCAGCTTCTGGGAGACACAGCCAAGGGTCAGGGGGTGCAACTGCTCCCCAAAGGAACAGAAATGTCAGGTGACATTCACACTTTAGCTATTTAAAGAAAGGATGAAGAGAATTTTAGGGAATAAAAGGCCCTGCAACATCCATTTTAGCCGTGGGGAAATTACTGCAATTAATGCTAGGCCACTTATAGCCCACGATTCCATAGTTTTCAGAGGGCATATCTAATTTAGGAAGGGATTAATATGCCACAAGTTTTCATCTCCAGTCAGACCAAGAAGGAAATATGGGAAAACATTTCTTTTTCTAAATCAGAATGAAGTACTAGACTGAAAGATTTATATATTTTGGTTTCTGTAAACCAAATTTTTGCTTCCTTATTCAGTTGTGGCATTGCCGTGGTTTAGCTGCAGTTCTAGCCTCCTAATTTCATTTCATTTTTTTCTGTTTTCCCACTTTTTTTTTCACTGGAAAACAGTATGAGATGTGAAAGGTGATCAAAACACATCATAACATTTCCAATGTCTCTCCATTTTCAAGTAGAGGAAAAATAAAAGAGGGGAAAGCCTGAAAGGTCCTAATAGTAATGTCAAAACCATTAGTTTGTTCAGTGTTTCAGAAACCTAAAGGAAATAGAGAATCTCCAAGAATGTCTTTTGACTGTCAATGTGTTTCACTGGATTTCTGGTTTTTGTTGAATTCTGTTCTAGTGCACTACCTTACATATGTGGATTTACAAGTTGTTCAGGTATTCCCATGAGAAATTGTGATGTTATTTAATAATAAATAATAAACCAAACCCCGACCAGATGCACAGAAAGACAAAAGGTCATATACCAATATGTGTGTGAATTAATGTGTATTAATGAATATATAAATTAATAGCGGAAGCTGGAGGGATATCCAAAGCACGGGGGTGGCTAACCCTGCATGATTTCAATGGGATATGACATCCCTTCAGGAGGGAGAGGATTTGTCTCACCTAAATTTATCCACCTACAGGGGCTGATCCTCAGATGGGAACCAGTCCCCCTGGTGTGCCCAGGGCAGAGAAATGGGCTCTGAGCCCAGAGCTTGCTCTGAAATGGGACAAAGGAATCAGCCATGAAGTCAGGTTAGAAGGTGAATCCAGCCACAGAGGTCTGTGCTGGGCGAGGTGGCTCCCACCTGATTTTCCTATCTCTAATTAGCTGTGTCAGCAGGCACTGAAATGAATTAGCAAGCCCAAAGTTCCTGTCCCAAAGAGTCCAGATTTTAGGTCCAAGTGGGTGTTTTCTCTTAATAAAGCCTATTCCAAGTCCCCAAGTCACATATTTGGATATTTCCTGCTCAGTGCTGCTAAGGCTGAAGGCCACCTTCCTCACTGGGCAGAGGGACATTTCCAGAAGGTTCCTAAGATCCTTCCCAGGAGCAAGGCTTTGAGATTTTTAACCCAGTTCATGTCAGGATTGAAGTCTCCTCATTCAGCTGGGGGAAACACTCTCAGGTCTGTGTTGATGTGGGTACTAACTCCTTCTGAGAGTAACAAAAGTATTATTTGAGGAGCTTCTGAAAATTCTATTTACCTTCAATTTAGAATTGCAGTTGGTCAAACACCTTTAGGAACACCTCCTGCAGTACTGGTCAGCACAGAGCTGAGCCCTGCTTAGATACCTGTAGACCCCAGAGTGTGCTTAACTTGGAAGCATTCACAGGCCAGGCTTAGTGGCTTTAAATTAATTTCTACTGACTATGCCACATATATTTTTGTACAGGAACCACTTCTAATGTCAGTTGCAGCCATAAATCAGAGGAAGCTGTTGCTGAATCAATACGCTGAGGTGTGACATGCAGTGTGTGGCTGCAAAGCCAGACCTTCTGCCCTGAGATAACAACACAGGAGCAGCAGTGAGGGGATTAGAGATCTCTGAGCTGTTTGCTTTCATGCTGAGATGTGCTGTAAGGCAAAGCAGGCAAACAGAATCAGAAAAAACAACTACAGGAAAGCTGACAGGTGTTGCAGAGTCTTTCAGATGAGCCTTTGAGATGCCCAGTTGTTTCTGCTTATGGCATTGCATGGCCTTGGGATTACAGGCTTGGCTGGCACAGTCAAGAGCCTCTGTTCAGCTCAGGCTGGGGATTCAGAGAGCTCCAAGGAGAATACCCTGGGAAGAAAAGGTCTGTAACAGCACTCAGGGCACCCAGCTGGCAGGTAGGGCTTCTGGCTTCTCATGCCAATTCCCAAGATTGTTTTGCTTGGGTTTCGTTTTGTTTTGGTTTGTTTTCCGCCAAGGTTGTTTATTGTAAAATACATGAACAGTCCTGGGAGAGCTCCCCACATGCAGCTGAGAGCTCTGACCACGGGATGGTTGTGCAAAGGGCAGGGCATTCCCACCTGTGGCTGTCTGCAGCTGGCAGAAAACAGGCATGAGCACTGACCCTTCTCGTGGGCTCTGGCCATGAAAGGGATGGAGGCACCTCCCCAGCTGCTCTGACTCAGCTGTGTTTGGCACACCAGTGGGGTAGCACTTCACACACATCTCTGCTCAGCACCCTCTGAGCACCAGTGCCATAATCTTGGATACTACCCTGTCCCACCCTGCTCTCAGCAGGGACAGCTGGAGCAGTTTCCCACGGCTTCTCAGGGTTTCAATACCTGCATTGGTGGAGACTCCATAACCTCTCTGGGCAACCTGCTGCAGTGTTTGGTCACCCACTGTATTCCTGGTCACCTGTAATTACTTGGATCTCTGGTGTGCTTCCTTTTTGGGGCTCAGTTTTGTCAGGAGCTCTGTGCTCTTCCACGCAGGCTCCCGCTGCCATTGTTTTTCAGATGTTGGCATGGACAGTTCTTGAGTTTGGAGAAGGCTGTCCCCAAAAATCCACCAGTTTCTGGATCCTTTCCTTTCCAGAGCCAGACAAAACCATCTCTGCTGAGAGAACAAGACAATTATCTTCCTTGAGTAATTTCAATCCCCAGAAAACCAGGGTTGAAGTAGTGGGTTTTAATCTCAGGAAGGACCTGGTTTGCTCCTGAAAGATGTGAAAATTAGGAACGCATCAGTCTTGCTTTGCTGGCCTTTGTGCTTTGGTTGCAATGATTTGTTATGCAAACAAATGTAATATTTTCCTGTCTCATATTTAGCAGGCAAGACCAGTGGCTGAGGAGGGGCTGCAGGAGCTCCCAGCTCCCGTCTGGCTGGGGGCAGGAGTTGT
Source organism: Onychostruthus taczanowskii (assembly GCF_017590055.1). NCBI lineage: Eukaryota > Metazoa > Chordata > Aves > Passeriformes > Passeridae > Onychostruthus > Onychostruthus taczanowskii. Next base: position 1,667,923 of record NW_024503124.1, read on the forward strand.
TTCCAGAGCTGCTTTGGCTGCCGGCACAGCCCGGCTCGCACAGAGCCATATTTTACTAGTGCTGGATGAATGGTCTTCAAAGCTGTGTGACATTCTGTGCTTTGCCAGGCTGCTCATCTGCAGGGCTTTTTCAGTGTCCATAAAATTCATTATCATTGTAGCTCTGCCTAATTAGCCCATAAATGTTCCAGCATAGTCCATAAATTACTCTGGCCTTAAAGGGCTTATCTGCTTGGTGTAATAAGTAGGTCTATACACTGGTTTTTTCCTCTTATAATAGTCAGAGTATTATTTATATGACTGGGACTGAACTATGCCTGAACTGAGAAAGAAGCACTACACTATAAATAAAGAGTATTTTACTGGCCAAAGACTTTAAAGCTAGTTCAGGGCACGTTAGCATCTGCCTAAACCATCTTGTTTTGCTTACTCTCTGCTCCAAACAAGTAGAGAGTGGACAGACAAAGTATATCCAGAATAACTGATGTACAGTGATCTACTGCACAGATAGTCAGTGGTAGAGGTTCTGAGGGCATTTTGTATTTTGACAGGTCAGTGGGTGCACAATAACATCTTACAGGATTCCTGGAGCTCAGCAGGAGGTGCTGAATTTTGTTGTGGAGCTACACAAGGTATGTTTTAACATATACGTATTTTGCCATGTTGTCTAGGTTGCTCTGTAACTAACATGGGAGGAAAAGGAGTTTTGTTTCTAAAAATATGAAGGAAAAAATTATCAGTGTTTTTCAAGCAGACTGGTCTAAAATTGACACTTGTTAAGTGGTTAAAGTATAAACTCAGGTCAGATGCAGAACATAATGGCATTTTTTTCACTTCTAGCTAATTCTGCTATTTTAATGTTTTGGTACTTTATTGGGAGGTAATTTTAGAAGGCTTTTACTTTTTTATTTATATAAAAACAGCATTTCAAAAAGGATTTTCTCTGAGACATTCAAGGCCCCCTCCAAAGCCCAAATGCAGGTGGATGCCTAGGAAAGCACACAGGGAGGGAGACAGGTCTGTGGTGCCCTGGCTCCGTTCTGCTCTCATGAGAAACACCTGCACACACTATTCAAAGAGCCACCCACCCCTGGCCACAGGCCCAGGGCACTCACCTGCACACTGGACAGGCTGAAGGAAAAGCTTTGGCCACCAGCTGTGCTGCTGTGCCTTTGGCACAAATGACCAGGGTCCGGCCCTCCAGGGCAAACAGCCCCAGCTCCCCGATCTGGGGTTACTCAGCAGCTGATCTCAGAGCAGCTGAGAAATCAGCAGCCACGGCTGGTGCCTCGTTACCTGCTCCAGGTGTTCCACACTAGGGCAGTTAATTGGCCCGGAGCAGGGAATGCAGGGAGGCTGTGCCCTCACAGCCCACCTGTGCCAGTTCCTGCAGCCATTGCTGCTCGTGCTCCTGACCTGCAGCAGTTCCTGCATCAGTTTCTGCAGCCATTGCTGCTCGTGCTCCTGACCTGCAGCAGTTCCTGCATCCATTGCTGCTCTGTGCTCCTGACCTGCAGCAGTTTCTGCATCCATTGCTGCTCGTGCTCCTGACCTGCAGCAGTTCCTGCATCCATTGCTGCTCTGTGCTCCTGGAGACCTGTCCTGCCCTGTGCTGTGCTGGCACCAGAGCGTGGAGCAGACCCTGTGGCTCGAGGTACAGTGCTGGAGAGGGGGTGCCACCCCCCTCGGTGTGGGGGGCTGGGGGTGTGTGGGTGCCCTTCTGAGGCGCTGTGAAGGATAAAGGGGGGGGTGACACACCCTTGGCAGGTGCAATCTTACAGTAAGGGGTGCTTTGGTGGCAAATTAGTGGTGTGGAAAGGGGTTTGCCTGGCTATGTTGATGTCTCCAGAAAGAGCTTTACCTCAGCAGCTGGAAGGAAGTTGGGGGAGGTCTGTATTTCAATACAGGCCTAGTTCTGTGTCTTAAATACATGAATCACATGCTAATTGTCTGAGGAATATGCTTTGCTGTAGGTGTACAAATCATGTAAAGAGATGGATTTTGTGTGGACAAAGGTCTGACTTCTGAGTTATTTCCCTGCCTAGAAAGCATTTGTGTTCTGTGGTGAAGACAATTGGATGGGCAATAGCGGGGCTGGGTGTTGCTCTTGTCTCTGCCACGAGCTCTGCTTTTGACCACAGCTAAGTTATTCTTTATTCTGGTTCATTTCTCCATTGATAAGCTGCAAACAGTGGTGCTTGCCTGCCTGCCTGGCTGCTCTGGGTGGTGAGGAGTTAAGGTCATGTGTTACCTGGGTTTGCCCTGCAGCATCACCTGGGCCCTGCTCACACCGGCCTGGGGACTGGGCTGTCTGTGCACTGCACGCAAATAACAGGAGGTGTCCTCACCATCTGCTGGGAATTACAACTCTCTTCTTAAATTCATTTTTAAAGACTGGAAAAAATGTCATTTGTAGGGATACTCATGTGGAGGTTATTTTGCTCTTAAAAAAAAAAAAACAAAAAAAACCAGTTTTGAATGCAGCTCAACTATTGCCTCCTCAAGTGTTTTTCCTCTCTTTCCCTCCTGACACTCACCCTCAGTTAACCCAGAAGGAATAAGTTTCACAAGGGAAATCTCTTTCTTTCAACTGGTGCTCCAAAACATGCATATTTTTGTTGTTGTGTGCACAATTATTTTGCAACTACGAGCACCATCTCTGGAACCAAGGAGGACTTGTGGTCACACAAGGCTTGTGTCATGACTTGTCTGAACCAAAATCTGCAGAGGAAGCTGCATGCAGCCACACACCTGCATTTCCTGTGCTGTTACCACTTAGCTGGGTGCCTCCATCCCTGTGTTAGGACAGGATGCATATGTGTACTTTGAGATTTGTGCTGGGGTTTTGTGGGTTGTTTGTTGTTTTTATGCAAGAAGCTCAGGAGAAAGATTAACACACACAGTGTGCTTTTAACAAGCACCACTGCAAACAGTCCAGCTCAGGGGTGGAGGGAGCTGTGATGTGTTTCTCACCTTTGCTTTTCCTGGGTCTGGCAGTACTAGGTTGTTACTGGTTCAATTCAACAACCATCCCTTCCTCCAGTATTAACTACTTGTTGTTCTGGGGAGCACAGGTTCGTTCCAGTGTTCAGGAATCATTTTAACACACTGGAATGTCTTTTCTGGTCATATCTATTAGCATTCCAGCATCTCCCACCTTGCAAGATGAGCTCTGATTCTGCATGTTCTTGCCTGTGTGTGTTGGACTAAGGTGATGGTATAAGGTCTTGGGAGTTGTTGATTATAAACATGCAGAACTTCTTTGACTTCAGGCCTCCACACTACAAAAGAAGTTGGGTTTGGAGAAAACCATTTGAGCAATGTGAATTCACCAAGGCAGATTTTACAGGTGGGGCTTTTAATTATTTGTAAACAGAATCAGGCAGCGTATCCCTGTTCAAGTATGCACCAAGTAGTGGAGATACTTCTGTGGTTACGCAGTTGGTGCTATTTAAATAGCTGTGATTTTTGGTAACTGGAAAGAGTTTATTTTCTTGAAGCAGAGTCTGAATTCTTCAATGAGAGACCAGGCCATGGCTCATTCAAGGCTTGCTGTTGTCTTGTCTTACGAAGTTGGTAGGTGTTAAATTTTCGTATTTAGGAATGAAGAAGACTTGCTGGGAATGAGTTTAATATTTTTCACTCCAGGAATGTGAACCATGAGGTGTATGGTTTGCAGTTTAGATGCTGGATTTTATCTACTCTCTGGCAATACTTTTCCTGTTAGAGCTGAACCAAACATTAAGTTTTCACTTCAAATCCTAGAATAGGATCATAAAGACAGAAGTATTTAGTCTGTAGGTGACGTGGCCAGCTGCTGAACTGGCTTGTTTGGGAGAAAATTATACTCTTGGTTTACTTTTCTCCTGTATCTTGTTAGGAAATCCAAACTCTGTGTTTTCCATCTGCTGCTCTCCAACAGATCCATTGGCAACTTTTCCCAGAGCAAACTGTCACCTAAAAGTGGTTCTATCAGATGTTTCCCAGCAAGTCCTCAGCAGTGAACATGTGTGTGACACAGAATCCTACTTTCTAGGAGGTGTTTTAGCTTTAAACGAGTGGATATCAATACATTAAAGCTACGTGCTCTGATTGTGGCACTGAAATCACCCTCATTGACTTCTGCAGGACATGGATAAACCTGTGTGGTTTTGCCAGAGGATTATGAACTGACTTTAGCACTTTCCCAATCCTTGGATTCTTGCAAAGACAGCACCATGGCATTGTTCTGTAACCGTGTGGATGGATTGATTGCCTGGGTTTCATTTCCATTTGTTATTCCCTTCAGTGTATCTCTGTGCTGAGCATCTCTTCTATCTGTTCTCTTCAGATGCCATTGTGTTGTCAAAAGAGACTTCACACAGGACAATGAGTCCCCCAGCCTTTGTAATGATGAAGTATTTTTGTTTTCAAAAGCCTTCATCAGTGTCCCTGCTGCTCCCCACCAAGCAGAGTAACACAGGAGTTGTTCTAAGTTATCAGATTTCCCTGTCTGCCCCATTTTGGGTGACACATTTATGGAGAGCCCTCCAGCCTGCTCACCTCCCCCGGGCTCAGCAGCATCTTGTGAGCCTGCTGGGGAATGGATTGGTGCTCTGCAGTGCTCACTGAACCTTGACAAGTGGCTCCACACCAGCCTGGGAGGCTGGAATGGGATCTGATACTCGGCTGCTGCCCTGACATTCAAAAATGTAATGGGTGGAAGTCCCTGCCTGAAGTCAGTGGGAGTTTTGCCACTGACTTCATCACAGCCAGGATTTCACCCCATTTATTTCACAGCCCCCTGTGCACGAGCGTGCAAGGGCAGGCTCTCATCGTGGTCCCACTGGAAGCCATTTGCTGAGTCCTGTGGAATTGTTCCTTGCTCTCAGTACTGCAATTCAGTGGGAATTCTTGCCTGTGCTTTCCTGGGTTAGGAATCAGCTCTCAGCTGATCAGCATGCCTCGCACTGTGCTCATGCAGGGTGGGTTGGGAGGCTGTGGAGGTGTTCCCTTCTTGCAGAGTGTTTGCTCCAGTGGGGATTTTTTTGGGGTCTTACTTCTAACAGCATCTTTTGGAGCTTGTTTTATGTGGAGAAAAAGAATTCGGCCTTTACCACAAACCTTAACTCTAGCAGGGTGTGTGCATGTGTTAATGCCTTTCTTTCTGTAGATATGCTTGATCCAAAAAATGTGGATTCTGGAATTTGGATGCAGCTGTAAGTGAAGGATCTGGCTTGGGAGGGGGTGTTGATCCTGCCTGCTCCATCAACAGCCCTCAGCTGCCTCTTGGAGATGTTCATGAGGCCCATTATGTAGGGTCATTGTCCAGGTCTCCCTGTTGATTTCTTTAATAATACTGAAAATGCAGTTTAAAAAATTGTTACTTTGTCCAAGAAACTAGAATCAAACTAAACCAACAAAACCAGGAAAGTTCACTCTGAATTTCTGGGATGAGAGCCAGTTCTCAGCCACATGTTGTAACTGTATTATTTATGTCCTTATTTATTGACTACATTGGCACCTAGAGCTCCCATCTCGGCCTGAGGCCCTGTTGCAGTCCGTGTGAAGAGCATGGTAAGGGTGAGTCCCTGCTGTGAAGACCATACAAGACACAACAAACACAAAAAAATCTTCCTATAAATCCCATTTTGCGTAGTAGGAACTGAGGCTTCTCTCTGGCAAGGTTGAACAAAGAAATGAGTGTCGTCCTGCATCTCAGGTAGGGGCTTTAGAGACAGTTCCAGCTCCAATAATGCTTCCTTGTCTCTTCTCTTTTCATGAATAAATCTCTTTTCAGTTTCTCCCCTGGATCCCGCTCTCCATTGTCAGAAGCAGTGCCACCTCTGGCACTGAGACTGAAAGGATTAAGGGAAGGGCAATGTCCCATTCCACATTTCCCTTGCTTCAGTGGTTGAGGGAAAATGTTAGTATTATATAAAAATAGTTTCTGGAATCAAAGCCAATTTATTTCAGTCAGGCTTCAAATACATTTGAGAAGAAGAAAAGAAAGACACCAGTTGTTGTGTGTTGCAGTATGGATTAATGTTTCCTACTGCTCAGGTACCTGTCATTTCTTCTGCCTTCTCCCTTCCCCTGAGGCATTCAATCCCTTTCAGCTCCAACTGAAGGTATGAACTTGGGTTTTCCCTAATAATGAAACACAATACCAAATTGAAGCTTCTTGAAGGGCTCGTGAGGGAAGTGTGCAAACATCTGGTTGACATTTAATCTAGAAGTGTTAGGTCTCAGCATTTCCAACCCAAGCTGACAGCTCCTTGAGCACCCAAACATTCTTATTGAGAAAATATAGGGAAGAGGTGGGTCAGAGACCAAATATTAAACTGGAAAAAGGTGCTTGTTTTTTTTTTAAAGAAGTGGGTGTAAGCTCTGTGTTTGGAAACCTTTGCGTATTCCTGATTGGAGTCAGTATTGCCATGCAAGGAGGACAGTTTGCTGTGGAGAAAGCTGGGCTGAGGCTCTCTGTGGAGGTGGGGATGACCTCCAGCAATCCTTTTGTCATTTGAGTCGGTCAAACCTTGCAGCAGCTGGCCAAAGCTGGCTCCAGGGCTGTGCAAATGGCAGGAGGTCCCCAAATCCTCTCTGCCACACTCAGGCACTGTCATTGTGGCTTTTTCTGTCCCAGAGGTGCCACGTTTGTACCCTGGAGCACACTGGACTTCTCACTTTAGCTAAGGGTTTGGTAGGAATGCAGAACCTGCATCCTCCTGGCTCCCAGGATTGTCTAAGCCCAGCCTAATGGTACATTGCCCAATCCCAGGATGATGCTTCCTGTGAGCTGGCTGTAGGCTCCTTGGGGCTCATGGCCTATGCAGGGCTCAGCTCTCTTGGTGAGACTGAGCAGATTTAGTCACCAAGTCCCAGAAAAGCCCAGGCTTAAATGCATGTTTAAATCCCAGTTAAATAACTGAAAATGAAAGATCTGCCTAGGAAGTGCACCTAGAAACTGCTTTGGAGACCTGGCTTGGACTGAGAAAGTCAGGCTTCAGTTCTGATTGAAAAGTTCAGCAAAAGCTTCTCTGCCCTGTTCTAGGACAGAGGTTTTCTCAAAAAGTAATATAAAAGTGAGAAACAACTATTCCTGGGAAAGTTGTGTTTTTAGCAGAGGAGAGGTGATGGGGATTTTTTAAGAACTTTTTATTTTTAACATAATCTAGTCTTCTGACTGCATTCTTCTACTTTTCACTTTCTTTATACCCCTCCCTGTCTTTAATTCCTTCCAATACGCTTCATCTTGAGGAAAGAAGGAGCAGATGTTGACATGTTATTCCAGGTGAGGTTCCACCATCTGCCTGTGACATAACCAGATTTGTATTGCTTTACTCTCTGACCTCACATTCTCCTGGCTCTTTTCTCCCCTGCTGTCGTGGTGCTGCAGGCAGGGATGATGCCTTTGGTGTCTGGATTTAATGGTGGCTCTTCATCCCATAAGTCAGGCCCCTGATGTGCTGTATCTAGCAGCAGACATCACCACTTCTCCTCTTCCACTGCCCATTCACCTTCCTTTTAATGGGGTGTCCTGGTCCCGAGTGAAAGAAATAATTTCATGTCCAATTTTCTTCTGCCCAACATCCTGCAATGTAATGTCATGTTTCTTCTCTCCAGCCGTGGTAAAAACAGCAGGCAGGCTGGCTTTTGGAAGTAAGGATATAGGATCTGATCTGCTTTTTATTGGAATCAGGGATCAAATTCTCGCTTCAGCAAAACTCATGACTCACACATGGCTCACAGCATCTCATTTGCACCACGGAATGCTCTGGGTTAAAACAAAGGTCATTAGAAAATGTACCCAAGAGGTTAAATCTGTTTAAATGCACATTAAGGGGTGTAATGTTTGAGGGGAGTGTAATTGAACTGAGCAAGCCTGATAGGAGAGCACATCTCCCCAGCTTTTAAAGGATGCATCAGGATTTCTGGTCCTTTCTTTATGGTTGGCTGATCAATAAACAGGCTTGGCTTTGCTCTAGCAGAAATAGTGGGATGGAGAGGGAATGGGAACAGTTTGTTTCAGGAAACAGTTTCATGTAAGCTCAGATTGTAAGAATCTCAAATTGAAGAGTTCACATGACTGGAAGGCAAAATCTTCTGGCTGAGGGCCAAGTGGGGAAATGAGTGGTGTTTGCTGGGGGAGCTTAACCCCACCTGGGGACAGGAGGAGTGGCTGATGGGGGAGAAGATGCCCTCTGCACCTCTCTGAGCCTGTTCCTACCTTTCTGAACTCACTTTGCCTCTCCTCCTCCTGGGGAGACTGGATCTGTTGGTGGTGATCCCAACAGGCTCTGTTTTCATCGTTGTTCGTGCCCATGTGGAGGCTCTTCCTAGGAAAGGTTACTTGACTACAAGCCAGGGTTTTTTTGGTTGCTTGAGAATGACCCTTTCCAGGTGGTACAGGAATCTGGGATGTGCAGAGCTGGGAGCTGTGGGATGGGCTGGTGCTGCTGTGGTCCCGTAGTGCTCCTGCCCACCTGAGCAAGGTGATGGAGTGATGTTTCAAGGTGTGCAGATTCCCTGGTCATGATCATCCGCTGCTGCACAAGGCATCTCATTCTGCTTCTCCGAGAAGGAATGGCTGAAAGGGATGGAGAACAGAGGGACTGTTCCCTCTTTTTGTCCCCTGGAGGGTGCATTATTTAATTAGGTACAAAGGCTGTTAAAATCAAAAGGTTACATTGAAAGTCTGCTTGATTTATTGCAGCCTCCAGCAAGAGGAGAGAAAGAAATTCTGAAAAATGTTCCGTTTTAGTTCATATCTTTCAATCTTGGACAGAAAAGAAAGAAAGAAGCAGGAACTAACTTTCCATGTAAAATTCAGTTTTTGTTTAAAATTTTCGCTTTGGGATTTTGTTTTCATTAAATTACCAAATTACTAGGTTTAGTCAAATCTCCAAAGCTAAAAGGAATTAGAACCTAATTACAGAACATGGAAAAAGTATTTTGTTGGTGGTGTTCTTTTCTTTATATCTTAGCTAACTTGTTAAAAAAGAATTCCAAAGTGAGATATGTCTCCTTTTATCCATTCAAATTTAAAAAATTCCTTTTGAACTTTCAGGTAAAATAGTTGTAATTTTACAAGCAGTTACATTCCAGCTATTTGAAGCATTTTTTCTCTTTTACCCCAAATTCCATGTATATGTTAAGAGTCAGTCTGCCCTTTAAAAGTCACGTAGACCAGGTTTATGTTTGTTTTCAGAATTTGGATGTATTTTGGTGGGGAGCTGTGTTGAGCCCCAGCTCCAGGCACTCTCTGCCATATGGAAGTGTTTGCAGATGCGTGCTGGGGAATGTGGAGCTGAACCATGCTCCTCATCGAGGAGCAGTGCTGCCTGCTGAGCATGTTTGGAAATCCAGGGGTTTAGTTGAGCAGGATGTCTATTTTCTAGGTCAAAAAGAGCAGAATTTGGCACTCGGCTCTGGTGGAAAATCATGGAGGACTGGCTTTTGTGACCCTGAAAATGTGTTTCTGCCTGAGTGAATCCAAGGGTTTATTTAATGTTGGACATATGGGGTTTTATGGTCTTGGCCCAGCCCCCTTGTATAAAGGAACTGGAGGGTGGGTGCAGAGCTAGACACCAAACTGGCAAGATGTCACAAGGAGCTGGTGTGTCAGCGCTGGGCACAGCCACACAGAGAGAGCTTCTGCACATGGGCTTGTCCCATCACACCTCCATGTCCATCTCCCTGAACTGCACACGGGAATGCACCTGTGACACCAGGGAACCCCATCCTTGCACTGCCAAAGCATCCAACCTCACCATATGAGAGATGTGCAGGATGTTATCAGGCCCTTTATCTTCCACAAACTCTGTGCAGGCACATCCAGAAGGTCTCCCTCCGAGCCTCAGCCTCCCCAGCACTGTTTATGAGGGCATGTGATGACAGGACAAAGGGGAATGGCTTAAAACTGATAGAAGGTAGGGTTAGATCTGATATTAGGAAGAAATCCCTTGCTGTGAGGGTGCTGAGGCCCTGGCACAGATTGCCCAGAGAGGCTGTGGCTGCCCCATCCCTGGAAGTGTCCCAGGCCAGGCTGGATGGGGCTCAGAGCAGCCTGGTCTAGGGGAAGATGTCTCATCTGGAATGACATGAGTTTTAAAGTCCCTTCCCACCCAGGCCTTCTGTGATTCTGTGGGGAAGGCTTTCTTGATTTGTGAGTCCTTTGAGAGGTACAGAGGCTCTAGAAGTATCACCTATGTGTATTGCTGGACAGCCTGGGGGGACTTGTTCTTCCAGTCCCTTTTGTGGGCTTCAAATTTGGGAACGTGCCTTGGCTGAAGAGCTGCTGCTTTGGAGCAGTGATATGTGGTGGTCACCTGTGGGGTGGGAGGAAGGGGCTTTTCAGGAGTCAGCTGCCTTGAGTACGCAGTGCTTCATCATTTTGTTTGCTTAATTGAAAATTACCTTAGAAGTGCACAGTAAATATTGTTAGTGCTACTGCAATAATGTGTCCAAGTTGATTCAATCCTGAAAGCAGCTGGAAGAGCACCAGCACTTATGTCATGCTTGCTCGTGACTTATGCAATCAGAGGTGCACTTAGCAAAAGGTAGAATGAAGAATTTGACCTCTCTGGCTAAGCTGGGTCTAGATACAGCACTGAGCTCTTAAATGCACAGATACCAGGATTTCCTAGAAGAGCCTCACGAGTTTTCACACTTGCACGTAAAATTTCACCCCTTCTGGAACACTGAGGCTCGTGATGTTTGACAGCACACACACGAGCAAAATCACCCCGGACTGTGCAGAATCAATCGGGGATGCTGTTTGGGTCTGGAGAAAAGTATTTAATCATTTTCCCAAAGATATCCCCCTGATATGAATGGTAACAGGATGTTTATAACAGAGATAAGGCCGGGATGAAATCCTATCCCTCTCTGGGAGCTAATAAAAGCAAAGATTTGGAATTAAGTATCACTTTCTCTGAGCTGCACACGAATGAGGAAATGGGGTCAGAAGGGCAAGCTGCAACATTGTAGGCACTTTATCTAAAACATAAACATTACTAGAGTGCATTCTGGCCAAATTAACTCTCTCAGATCTGCCATGTTAGCATTCCTGTAGTACTTAAGCCTGCCAGCTTTACTGCTCCGCTGACTGAGGGTTGAACTCCAAGTTGGGGTTGACACTTCCAAACAGGGTTCTGAGTGGGGAGGGTCTGCTGAACCCTTCTGCAATTAAATGCTCTCCAAAGAAATGCCAATGTCATTGTGAAAAAGAAAAGGGGAGAAAAAATGGTAGGGTGGAGTCACAGAAATATGATCTGCACTGCTCAGTGCACAAACCCCTAAAAAGTGGAATTTTCTTTGCACTAGCAGGAGTATTTGCTTTGCTACTGTTCACTGCAAAGCACTTGGATCAGAGGCAGGGCTTGAAATCACAGCCTCCTTCAAGTCCAAAGTGATAGCACACTGGGTAGTTTAGCCCTGGGTGATGTCAAAATCTTCCTAAAATCAGGATGCAACCTTGGGGTGGGAACACTCTGCAAAGTCATTATCTGTGTTTAACAGATGTCATGCCATTGAGCAAGAGCTGCTCGCAGGTGCTCCAACCAACAGCGAGGTCCCCTTGTGCCAGGCAGTGTCAGGATGTCTCTCACAAAACCAGAAGTTATCCCCGTACGTGTCACAGGGGATTGGTGGAGCTGATGCTATCTCCACCATGAAAGCAGAGGTGCAAAGGCCTGCAAAGAGGAGGAATGATATTAAAATTAGCACCTTCCCAAGATCAGACAAACGCTTGGGAGCTAAATTGCTTCCTTGCTGTGTAAGGTGGAAGCAGAAGAGAGCAGAATGTGCTCCACACCTTTCCATGGAACAGATGGCTCCCCACAGTTGTTATGGACCTCAGCCAGGAGGGATGGGGAGAGCTCTGCCCCAGGGTTCTGTTCAGGCCTGGCTGCAGCTGGTTGAGTTTGGAGTATCTGTTCCACTTGAAATGCTGCCTTGTTTAAATATCTTTCCTAAGTTTTTATTCTGATTCGAGATTCAAATAGTGTTTTCTAAGTGTACTGGGCAAGAAAGCATCTGCACCTTTTGCAAAAACCACATCATGCCAGCTGCTTTTCTTTTTGGAAAGAAGGAATAGATCCTCAGCATCTCCTGAATGCCTCCGTGGTAGTGACCACTTTTCTGTCTTCAATTTTACAAAATGGTAAGGTGGTCCTAAACATCCTGTCTTTCTGAGATCTCTGGGAGTCTTACAGCAGCGAGGTTGATGGCACAGGGATTGCCACCTCCAGGGCACTGTGTGTACAGTGAGGATGCTCTTGGAGGTACAAGGCTGAGGAAACTGGTGTCCTCACTATTCCCTGGTAGTAACCCAAAACTCTCAGCAATTCCCCTCAGCACTGCAGGGTTGTCTGCAGTAGATTATCCCAGAACCTATCCTGAGTATCAGAAGAAAGGTATCAGTTTGAAATTCCATCTGTAAAATGGCCTTGTGTCAATAGAATGAGACTTGGTGATTATAGAAGCATTTCTTGCATTACTGTTCTCTAATTTCCAGTCACAGAATTGTGAGATGCAATGGTCCAGAGTTAAATGGATTGTCTAGAGTCTCACAAGCAATTGGAAGGGAGACAGCCCAGACTCAAAAGTCCCAGCTCTTGCTTTTAGGACACCCAAACTACCTTTTCACCCAGTTCCTTCCTGAGTAGCCTATTGAGTTTATAAACTGCCTGGTTGGGTGCTTTTTTTTCCCCCCTTTTCTTTTTCCTTTTTTTTTTTTTTAACACAATCACTTGAATTCTTATCATAATTCCTTATCTATGGCAAAGAGCAGTGTAAATACCTCAAGTAAAATCTCAGCTGTGCTGGGAACAGCTAGTCCTTGTTAGCTGGTGGTGGTTTATGTTGCAGATAGCAGTTATCTGAGGAGGCTTTGCACGGCAGTGTAAAGCCATTCCTTTGTCAGCTGAGGTCCATCAAAGTCCTGTGGAGGATTTGGCTGCTGGAGCATCCTGGTAGGGCACTGCTGTGCCATTGCAAGGTGCCTTGGCAGGAAATGAGGCAGCCATTCCCTTGAAATCTGAGCTCTGTGATGCTGTGAATTAGAGGGGAGTGTTGTCTCTAGTGCCAGCTGCCAAGGCATCATGCTGCCAGCTTACTCCTTTCCTCATTTTATTTCCCAGTGCACCAGCTTCCAGCTGGATCCCAGCCCTTCAGAAAGGGGAGGAGAGTGGAGGTTGTGATTTGCTAGAAATCATTCATATAGGGGGAAATGAGTGTGTAAAAATAGTTGGAAGAAGTTCTTCAAGTAGCTTATAAATCCGCATTGCTGTCTGGAAATGCTGCTGAGCATCCCATAAACCTATCCTTTTCCTTGTGCTGATCCCTCTGCTCCTAGCACTGGACACTGAAACCGTGTCAGATAGGTCACTTCACACTAGCCTTTTATTTTTTTTAAAGCACACAAGGCGTTCCTAGGGTTTAAAATCATGCAGTGAAACTGCATGTGACAAAGCTGTCAGTATTCGGGAGGAATTGCCAGCAGTGTGTTAATCCCAGCACTCACTCGGATCTCCTCGGGTGAGATCTGCTCCCCTTCCAACACCTTCCTTCCAGTTTTCTTTCTAAGCCTCAATCAAAACTCCCCTGTATTTTGTTTGAGATTTGAAACAGCCAGTGGTTCATTGATTTCACATAAAGGGCTTCTGTGCAGGGGATTGTGCATTTGCTGAACTCCTTAGAGCCGCTCAGCCTTCCTCATCCAGAGCCCTGGCAGGAGCCGCTGGGTTTCCATTGCAGCCACCCTGCAAGGGGAGGGGAGCAGTGCTGGGGCTCTGGGGTCTCACTGGGGAGCTGGGTGAGGCTGCTGAGACAGGGAGAGCCAGCCACACTGGGGAAAAGGTCTTTGTGACTGGGGCAGGGACCTGGACTCCAGACAGACGCCTGTGGAAGTGTCCACCTCCTCCTGCCTGTGGCTCCTCAGCCTGTGACATGTCTGCTGTGTGCTGGGCTCAGTGTCTGGTGCTCAAAGTCAGCCCAGGGACTCCAGTCCTGTCTTACATCAGTTGTCTCTGTTAAAGTATCTTATATTTTGCAGCCCCACTTTAAGAGGGGATTAAAATAGTCCAGCACAGCTTCTTAGCTTGCTTGGAAACTGTAGGCTTGGTGAGGTTCATGTGCCTTCGTCTCCCTGTTCTTCCTCTTCTCTTGTTCCCCATTTGGACCCATGTGGCTTTGAGGTAGCACAGCCTTGCTGGGCTGGGGTCAGAAGCACCCTCTCTACTCCACCACCTCTGAGAAGCTGTCAGAAACTTGTTTTAGAGCTTGGCACTGCCTTGGGTAGGAAGCAAGCTCTGTGTCTGAAAAAATCAGTACAGGAACCTGATAAATTGGCCTGTCTGACGGTGCTTCTATATTTGGATTCTGTTCCTTGTGGTTGCACAGAAAGGTTTGAAAACATGCACTGGAGAGACCAGCAAAGCATAAATCTATCTTATTTCTAATTTGAAATTGGTAAAGCAATTTCATCCCTCAGTGGCCAAGCAAGGATTTTTTAAATGCATCATTCTGGCAAAAATTAATACCTTATTATAGCTTCAGGGATAAGTTTGCACCAGCTTACCCTGAGTGACTGAGTTAACATGCAAGTCTGCAAAAAATATTTGCATTTTCAGAAACAATTAAAAACACTGTGCAGACATCATAGTTTTATTTAGGTGGGGTGGTGTTACATGATAGGCTTTCCACCCCAGGCAACTTTATTGCAGTAGGGTGTGTTGGTTTCAGAATCACTCGCAGATATTTTTTTTTCTCCTTTTGAACTGCATTCATGAACAAGTTTATGTGGATGGAAATGATGCATGGAAATCTCTCATTCTAAGCAGTGTTAGAAATTACCAAATTACAAATTTTAAACCATATAAGCACCTTGGATTTAATGGAAGTTGGAAAACACTTGAGAAATCAGGCCCTAAGTTCTCACTCTACCAAAAATTTGAAGGCTGAAGTGGGCAGGAGCATCCAGTGAAGGCAGCCAGGGTCAGTCCCAAGTTCACTGTCAGTTCCACAGGAATCACCAGGTGGCTTCTGCTGAATGAAGTTATATCCAGCCCGGAGTCTGTTTTATCCCACTCACTTGTGGACATTTTCCCTGCAGTATTTAGCCTGGTTCTCATTAGGCCAGAGAATGAGATTTAGCCTCCCTGGCCTTTGGTTCTCATGGTGCAAGAAGGGACCTCCCATCCAAAAATACCATTTGACTGCAGATGCAGGAAATTGTTGGTGATTTTCCTCTGGATTCCTGTGCTCACACAGAGCCTGGCACAGAAGGGATCTCATGGAAGCAGAGAAAACTGGGTCCTGCCACTGACAGCAGCAGTAATGATAACCTGGGAACTGACAAGTCACCATTTCCTCTTCTGAACCACTTCCAGTCCTTCTGACTAGGAAAAAGTCATTCATGTGTATCTGTTCTGTACAGGTTTGGATCCATTACTTCTCTTTGCCTAAATGCACATTTTATTTCAAGCTGAACCTTGACGTGTGTTCCTACTGAATGTGCTCAAACATTTCCCTAATATTCTCCAAGGTGCCTGCCTGTGAATACTTTAGAGCAGGTAAGCTTCCCAGAAAATATTGTAGTCGATGAGTTTTACATCACAGGCTCCCTCTCACACTCTTTTCCTGGTTTTTTTTCCTTTTGAAGTGGAAACTGTATTCATTTTCAAAGTAGACATGTGCAGTCAGCAAGGATAAAAATGAAGGTAATTGTCAAAAATCCTGCCAGAAGGGATTTCTCCACTTTAATTCCTGCTTACATTATTAAGACAAGTAAATTATCTTTTCATGGAATGTTTCCTTTTTTCTGGAAACACTACTGATAAATGATGTAATATTTAAGGCCCTTCTCCACAGCTGTTAGAAGCCCAAAATTTCTATTCCCTTCACCACAAGAGGTGCAGATGCCAAGTAAAACCTTAACCTGACTTTCATGATGAAATGTGATGGTATCACAGAGGGAAATGAGGAATCTACAAATATTATTCTGAAAGTAATGGATTGATTGAGCTCCTGTATTTTTTTCCTGGGTATTTTTAGGAGCCTGCTCTTGTTGCTACAGGGATTAGGAAGAAGCCAAGCAGAGTTCTGAAATGGTAGCTGAGAGGGGCTTTCTCTGGCTGTGACCTGAAATACTATTTTAAAACCACCTTGACAGGAGCAAGCTATAGCTGCTGTGTCAAAGCAGAAAGCTGCTATTTTTATCCCTGAATTTTTAACCAGTTCTCAGGAAGGGCTTGCTTTCCATGCTGCTTTCAGGTTGTCACTTCCAAAACCGAGAGGACTTCTGTGGTATCGTTTAGGAAGATGGGGCAGCTCAAGCAGAAAAACCTCATCCACTGACAGGATAGTATAGTGCCTTTTTGTGAAAAGGAATCTCTTTTCTTCTGGTTTTTATCCTCCCCTAAGCTGTCCACCGAAACTTGAATAGCAGAGGCCACTTTTGCTCCATATCTAAAATAAATTAGGTCAGTTGTTGACATTTTAGCACAAGTAGCTTATCTTAGGCATAAGAGCTGCTTAACCCATTGCAAGGGGGAATGAGTACTTTTTCCCCCAGCCCAACATAAACAGTGCCTGGACTTTCCAAACAGTGTTTGGGA
Organism: Onychostruthus taczanowskii; assembly: GCF_017590055.1. Lineage (NCBI taxonomy): Eukaryota > Metazoa > Chordata > Aves > Passeriformes > Passeridae > Onychostruthus > Onychostruthus taczanowskii. Next base: position 1,684,524 of record NW_024503124.1, read on the forward strand.
AGGTCTCTTGACATCTGACACCGTGCAATTTACTACTCTTGTCAGGTGAGCAGGTTTGTCTCCAGTGACCAGCGCTGGTCCCTGCTGCACTGGTGATGGGTGTTCTCATACCCCTGCCCAGCACCCACTGTGCTCCTTTCCTCGCTCTGTGGACAGAGATTGCAGCTGCCCATGAGCCATCTCTCATCTGCTCGAGGGCCTTGTCCTCCTGCTTCAAAGATAAGGAGAAAAACGACACTATTTAATCATGTAATTGGTTGGAGCCTCCTTGTTGCACTCTTTTATGTCTAAATGAGCAGGCTTTAACGGGAAAGTTGCTTTGTAAATGTGTGGCATTTAGTTCAGGAGGTTATGGACATAGAGGAATGGATGGGTGTCAGATCACCTAAAATTCTCCTATACTGACATGAGGAGTCAGCCCACCTCTGGCTGTTTTTCTTGATGAATATGCCAACTTCAGCATCCCATCACTATGTACACAGCTCTGGATTGTCAGGGGGGATCTGGCAGGACAGGGAATTTTAGATCAGGATTCAATTGCATAAGTAGTGTGAATTTTGGATAAGGACCCAAGTGTCCTGTACCTTGTACTTGGCTAATTTTTACTGTTGATGCTCTTTGACTCTGTTCCTCTGAGCAGTGCTTATTTTAAATGTGGATATTAAACCTGAGGGAAATACAGAAGGAATAGGTGAATTTTAATGTTTCAGGGCTAGATAAAATTTATCAGGTTAACTAACAGGAAGAAAACCCACTCTTTTCTATGTTGTATAAACAAAAGATTTGCAAGTTCCCTGGTGAGATGTGTGAATGAGAAACTTTGACAGCACCAAAGTATCTTTTAGAAGTACTCATTTATCCGAGTGCTGGGTTTCGCTAAGAAAACATCAATTATATGGGTTCAAGGAAGAGAGCACAGGTAGTTATTGTGATGGCCTCTGAAAATATCCAAATCCTCTTGCAGCCCACTGAAAAAACCCCTTAGTGCTGCCTGAGTTCAAAAGCAAATGCGTGACTTGCCAAGGCACTGCAGAGCCACCTGTGAGCAGTGACCCCCCTGAGTCCCTGTGCCTTGGGAAGCAGTGGCCTCTGAAATTCAGGGTCCTGTGGGAGATGTCCTCAGGAGAAGCTGAGCAAAGGCAGAGGAGCTGACACGAGTGACTCAGTGCATGAGGGAGCCTGGCTGGAGCTGCCTGGCGGGACCGCGCTTCCCAAGAAATCCTGACGTGTTCTAGGTGGAGGCGCTGATTGCAGCGCATGGAGTCGAGCCGTGTTTAGCAACAGCCTTTGATGAGAGCACCATCCCTTCTGTCGGGTCCTGAAGACATTACCTAACCATCTGCTTTCTGAATTCCTGGGAACTGCCCAGCTCAGGGCTCGTGGAACCAACCAGACACATGCACACACCAAAAATGAGTTTTGCTTAACACCTGGGGCCAAGCCCTCAGCTGATAGAAATGGGCAGCAGTGACACTAAGCTAATTTATGGCAGCCCTAGATTTGGCCCAGGAATACTATTATTTTTCTATTTAGAGAAGTGCTAGCAGTTTGCAGGAGCTTGTTTTAGGAATGAGCCAACTATTTCAGAGGAAATTATGGAGTAATAACAACCACAGAACCTAAATTAGTTGTTTTTAAGTTATGAGAGCATAAAATAATAATATCTGACACCACTAACCACTATTCTTTTTTGCACTCTTTAAAACTTCAGCTGCGTTTTGCCAAACCAATTGTTTCCAGATTCTGTCAAAAATATTGTCCTTGGGCAGAAAGCTTGGATGCTAAATTTCAACCCAGAATGATTTTTGTGGCGGAGTGACAGAAACCTTGAAAAGGGGATTTATACCAAATACAACCTTAACTACTGTGGTGTGAATGGTGCTGCAATTCTCATTAGCTGAGCTTTTTTTTCCTTTTTTTCTCATAATTTCAGAGGGTGGGGCTGGCCATAGGAAGTAGTTGACTTGTGTGTACACTTCTGTCATGGCAGGAAAGGAGCTCGGCAGCTTCATTTCCCCTTTCATCCCTGAACATCTGTCAGGGTTCAAAGCTTCTGAAGCAATAGGATTTCAGGATGGTTTTTCATGTTGTGGCTGTGAGCGTGGGCAGCTGGTGTGACTGTGGTGTGTGAGCCGAGGGGTTTCAGCATCAGGAGTTGACTCTTCTCCTGCTCTTTAATGAGGTTTATTCACTGGGGCACCGTGGAAAGGCTTTGAACCTGAAAAGAAGCCTCAGCAAATAATGAGGAGGGAGAGGGACCGGCAGCCAGGATGTGCCAGGTTTGTGTCCTGCTCAGCTTGACTGCTCAAGTCCAGACTTTGGGCTGTGGGAGAAGGTGAGAGACTCCTCTGTGTATGTTAAACACCAGGTGTGCAGGGTTGGGAAAGGGGAGTGGAGAGCTGGCTGGAGGATTTTTCTGTATGTTTGGACTTCTGTTTCCCATGAGCAGAGAGTTCCAATCACCAAGCTCTTGCAATAGTGCTGTAAGTGCACCTTCATTTCAAGGTATTTCTTCAGCACTGCTCAACATTCAAGGCAAAAACCAAACAAAAAAAAAAAGCCCTTTAAAACCAGTTTGCTATAGAAACAGAGAATTTCTGACTGCACGTAGCCCTGGAGCAGCATTGTGACCCTTCTTTGGAATTTCAGTGTAATCATCTTAAGTGTCCAACTTCCAAACTCTCAGGGTGGGATCTCGGCTGTGGTGGTGCTGGAAACCACAGGGGAACCAAAAGCCCTGAAATAAGAAGTGATTTCTGTAGCCCACTGGGTCTCCCCAGAATGGTCTCCTGGGGCTGGAAGATGATGCATGTGGTGAGTAATGTCATCATCATCCCAGAGCAGAAAACAAACCCAAGTTAAAGGTCTTAGAAGTCTTTCATCTCCACTTTCCCAAGCCACAAATGGCGAAATCTCCTCATGGCTTGCTCAGATTCCTTTTGAAAGATGAGAACTTCTGTCCTCCATGGGGGAGGCAGAATGGGAATGAAGTTGCTCTGTTAATGAAGAAACCATTAATAATAATTGACCCTGCTAGAAGCTATTCTTGTGGTGCCTTCTCTTGGTGTCTTTGATAGAGAGGAGGAAGATTTTGATGAACCTACAAGATCTCTCCTATCTGTCTTTGAAGCTGTTGAAATTCACTTAAGATAAGGAGGAAAGAGGGTTCTTCCAAACTGAACATCCCAGTTGGCAGCTTCATTGGGCATGTGCTTTGTAGCAGATGGTGTGAAATGCTTTACGTGGTTCCTGGCACAGCAGCTTTTAGAAACCATCTTTTTTTCTGAATTGCTTTTTCTGAAAAAAAAAATTGTATCGATTAAATATATATATACACACCCACATATATATATGTATATAGATAGATGTGGAGGAGGACTGTGTTTGAAGATGGTGAGTTGAGTGTCATCACCCTGGGTACCTAAATTCATTAGCAATACGCAGGAGACCGAGGCTGGGGTGAGCTCTGGCAGCCACTGGAGGTTGTGCATACTCTGCTGCCATCTGGCTAACGTGGAATCCTCCCTCCTGCCTTGGCAATCCAAGCAGGAAGCATTCCTTGCCTCTTTTGTGGGTGGCTGGGATATCACTTCGTGCAATTATCTGAAAATGCTTGCAGATATCACCTCTCTGCTCTAGTGAAGCATCTCCCAGTACAACGCTGATGTGCTTAGTTCAGGAACTGTGATTATTGTTTTGGTTTGGTTTTTAAGGGTTTTTTTTTCAGCTGGAAATAATAATTTAACAATTTTCAGCAATTTTCTGTCTTCAGGGCCTGACCTGCCATTTGGGGGGTTTATATTTCTGCTTGACTCTCCAAAAGGGCAGATGAAGACAAAACACCTGCCAGCCCAAAGGTACATGCACTTTGTCTGGCCTCGTCTTTGGGATCTCCTTTTCCATCTGCTCCATGTTTGTGTAATCCAAAACAAAGGCTGCACCAAGCCAATGCAGGGCAAGGGGAAGGGAATAAACAGTCATGTTTGTTTTCCATCCTCTCGCTGTCAGATACAAAGGACAACTTCAAAGCAATACATAACGAAGTTGGGTGATACACCAACCATAATTAAAACGCCCCTGCAGGAAGTCATGTCACTGAAACAACAACTGCTCCAGAAAGCAATAACAGTTTTGTGCCAAAGGCATGTGAAACTAGTGTGTCTGGGCTGGGACTCCAAAAAAAAAACCACATTGCTTCTTGTTTTAATCCATCCCTGTCCAGGACAATTGAATTGAATTCTAAGACTGCACTGGTTACAGTGGGGCCAGATTAAAGCACAGACTGGCATGGTGTCTATGAGCCATCTGTGAGCAGAGGGACTTGTGTAAGGGAACAGAGATTTTGGGGGTGATCTCTGTGGGAGAGCTGTGCCTGGGCAGAGCTCAGCCTCTCCAGCTCCCTCACACTCTGTGCTTTATCAAATCTTGTGTCACTCACTGCCTGCATCCAAGTCCTGCCTGAGGGGATTAAACCAGGGCATGGCACTACTGAGTGCTGTGCCCAGCTCTGGGGTCTCCAGCACAGGAAGGACAGGGACCTGTGGGAGCCCAGAGCGGGGACAGCAAGTGGATTGTGGGATGGAGCACCCCTGCTATGAGGGAAGGCTGAGAGAATTGTTCAGCCTGGAAAAGAGAAGGCTTTGGATGGCTTTTATGTATGGCCTTGCAGTACCTGAAGCAGCCAGCAAGAAAGAGGGACAGAGACTTTAGACAAGGGCCTGGAGTGACAGGACAAGATGGGGAACAGCTTCAAATTGGAATAGAGTATGTTTAGATGAGATATTAGAAAACCTTTATGGAGAATGAGATGAGGCTCTGGCACAGGTTGCCCAGAGAAGCTGTGGTTGCCCCATGCCTCATGGTGTTCAAGGCCAGGCTGGAGGGAGCTCTGAGCAACCTGGGATAGGGGAAGTTGTCCCTGCCCATGGCAGGGGGTGGAACCAGGTGGTGTCAAAGGTCCAAACCATTCTGTGATTCTGTGACATGCAGAAAGAACTTGGGGTCAGCAGAAGGGTGGTGTGACCCTGCCCCAGAGGAGATGGGTGAGGTGCCCTTATGGTGTTATAATTCAGTAGCAAGAGGGACAGAGACTTTAGACAAGGGCCTGGAGTGACAGGACAAGATGGGGAACAGCTTCAAATTGGAATAGAGTATGTTTAGATGAGATATTAGAAAACCTTTATGGAGAATGAGATGAGGCTCTGGCACAGGTTGCCCAGAGAAGCTGTGGTTACCCCATGCCTCGTGGTGTTCAAGGCCAGGCTGGAGGGAGCTCTGAGCAAACTGGGATAGGGGAAGTTGTCCCTGCCCATGGCAGGGGGTGGAACCAGGTGGTGTCAAAGGTCCAAACCATTCTGTGATTCTGTGACATGCAGAAAGAACTTGGGGTCAGCAGAAGGGTGGTGTGACCCTGCCCCAGAGGAGATGGGTGAGGTGCCCTTATGGTGTTATAATTCAGTAGCACCCAGGTGGAAATGGTGAAAAGCTGCCCACACTAAGTGCTCTATGGTAAAAAAAAAAAAAAGAGAGAGAATTCACAGATTATTGGTGATGACTTGTGTCGAGGCAAAGCCATCCCTATCTGTACCAACACTGGGCACTTCAGCACCATACTGATTTATTTGTGTCTTTTTTACAAACAAGGCCCAGAATCCACTAAAGCCTACAAAAAGACCCTACTCAGCTCTGGGTCATGCTTTTGTGCATTTCTCATTATGAGAAGAAACGTTCCCTCTGTAGTTATTGTGTGTGGGTTTTTAAATATTAATTAACATTGTTGTGGAGTTTTTAAGTATTAAATAATATCTGTGGTGCTGCTTTGTGGCTGCTGTCCTCTGTGATGCTGTAAATGTCAGTGCTTTCCTCAGTGCTTTCTGCTTTTTTCCCTTTTCCTTTATGGTCAGGGTTGGAAAGGATAAATGCTACTGAATGATTATGAAGTTGACTTTGGAAGACTTTATTTCAAAAGTCTAGTTACATTCCTTTATTTAGAGAGTAGTAATTCTAAAGTGGAAGCAAACTGTTGAATAGATTTACCTGTAGGAAAAGGGGAAAAGCAGCTGCTGCTTTCTATTTTATAAAAGTAGCTTAAAACATAGATGGTTAAAAAAACCCTAAAACCCAAATGTAAAACTCCCAAAAACTCTTAGTGCAGGTCACTTTCAAGAGAGAAGTTATTCAGAGCTTGAGCAGTAAGCCCCAACAATGAATTTAAGTTACAGACAAACCCCATGTTTTATCAATCAACTGCTACTTTCAAGTTTGACAACTTCTGTAAGCAGGAAAATGTCAATTACAGAAGATATTTGAACCTGTGGAAATAACCCATGGAAACACAAAATGTCTGTTCACACATCAAAATGATCCAGACTCGAAGGAAGTTAAAAACCAGAATGCACTGAGGAATTATCTGATGGAAAAATGGAAACTTTGTTATGAATTTTCAAGAAATATTGGCTAATTAATTTCTTTGGTGAGTTTATAAGGTTATTTAGGATTGGAGAAAATGAGCTAACTTCCGTATTTTTCCTGATGTGTAACAGCAATGGAAACACTTTGAAATGAGTGTCCCATCATTATGAATTCATTTGCTTATCCTTTTAATAACAATGATGGTACTGAGGCATTTTGTATGGATCTTACATCCCATCTCCTTCAGGTGCTGCTTGGTCATTTCACTGTCAGCTGGGTCTTATTAAATTCCCATTAAGGAAGGAAGAGCTAAATACCCAGTAAAGAAGCTGAAAGGGGAAAAAATCTAAAAAACACATAGGCTCAGGCCTGGAAAATTAGTTTGTGCAGAGCAGAAAATGTTCTATTTAAGCAAACAAAAAAACCACTGAAATTGACTGTTCTACATCCATTGCCACGATAAAAAAAAAATTGTCAGGAACCTGGTTCTACAAAGCAAAACGAAATCAGTGCTCGCTTTCTGCAGCAAGATGTGCTCTTTGGTGATGTGTTTTGTCAAATGCAGCTGGAAAAAACACACACAAACTTCTAGGCTTGTGAGCTCCTCGGGTCTGAAGTGTGTGATTCAATGGGATGAGTTTTAGAGAGCCTCTCAAAGCAAAGGCCAAGTGGGACCGTCCACGTGGAGCCCTGATAACGAGTAGCAAGTGTGCTTGGACTTGAGCTCAAATGTCCCTGCACATTGCCTGTGATTTACAAGTTCAGCTGAACAAATTAGGATGATTTTATATCTGCACAAATGCCTGTGTTGAGTTTTGATGCTGTTTTACTGGTCTGATGAAGCTAAGCAATCTCCCATTAAAACTCCAGGCATATGAATGCTAAATTAGAGCCCAAAATTATATGGTCAGAGGAGCGTGTTTCCAACAGTGAGGAGCACAGCTTGCTTCATAGGTACATTAATAAGCAATGCTTTTTTTTTTTTTTCTTGGAATATTTAACATGGTCATTAAAGACTAAACATTTTTAGTCTAACCTGGAATACTTTCAGTATGGGGTTAAAATGGGAAAGTTTTCAGTTAAAACCTTTTGTGCTGTAAAAGTTTCCTTTTTGCATTTTCTGTGAAAGGTTTCATTTAGTTAGACCAGACATTTTGTGTCTAAACCCAGAAATATTTGATAGCCTAATTAAGATTACTTCATTTATGGAGGTAATAAGCTAGATGGGCTAAGGAACCTCCTGTTGCATGGGGGCCAAGCATCACTGTTCACCCAAATCCAGCATTCTTGCTTTTTTTTTATTTTTTTTTTCCCCCTCAAATTCCCCTCCTGCCAAGGGAGCAGTATTACATAGCCAAAATCCTTGGAAAGCCCCAACAGCCCAATGCTGCGTGAGTAAGTGAGCATTAAACAATTAAAATACCACGTTGTTAACACCAAATACCATTTCTCAATGAAATTAAGGCATTTCTGGAGCCCAGCCCTGACTGCCCAAGACATCCTTTCCTTCCTGCAGAGCTGGGGCATGTGCAGTGCCCCTCCAGCAGCGTGGGGCCAGTGTGCCAGGGGTGTAAGACAGTGGGCATCAGGGCTGTGCCCACCTGTTTCTCAGGCTGCTGGAGATGGGGAGCTCCCAAAGGCTCCACATGGGATATTCCTGCAGCAGCCCAGCCCTGTGCTCTGTGTCACCCTTGCTGGAAGGGTGGGCACAGGGCCACCCTCAGCCTCTGGGTGCTGTGGGAGGTAACTCAGAAATCATCCAGGGAGCTTTGGGACAGCTGATGCCAGGGCAGCAGTGCCACTCGAGCCCGTGTGCTCCAGGCGTGCAGCATGTCCCTCACTGTGGCCCTGGGTGTTCATTGGGAAGGGACAACCCAGGGCCACTGCTGGGACACTCAGTCACCTGAGCAGAGCAAGAGCTGGGCACGTACCTGGTTAGCAGGGTGTGCAGAACTAACCCCATCAGCTCATGAGGTGTCCCTGCTCCTTCCTGCTCTCCATGGTGGCATTAAGCACACCTCACTGTCTGAGATGGATCACTGGGGGGCTGTAGCTCCCCAGGGAAGAGCCTTTTTATGATCCCAAAGCACCAGCTCAAACTGTCTTAAAATGAATTCCAAGCAAGTGGCCTGGCATCACTGGATAGGATTACTGACACCTGTTTAGTAAACAGCAAAATTACATCACATCTTTTCAGCACCAGGTTGTTAAAAGAGAGCTGGGGAGCAGATGTAACCTCCAGAATGAATGGGAGAATTCATTAGGCTTCAAGGCCTTTAAACTCATCAGGGTTAAACAGTGATTTACCTCACACCGTTACTGCTAGCAAGTGATTTAGTGACAAGGGATTGACAAGGTACATTTCCCTGGAGGGCACAGTAAATAATTTTTTCATCCCAAAGTGTTTTTGCAGAAATGTTTATGTATTTGAGTATTCAAAATTAATTCATTTCCAGTAGTTTGACAGAAGGCACTTTTTCCTCAATGACCAACAAAATCTTATGTGAGTTCATCTCTTTTTGCAGTAGTATTTGGTGAACTTTTCCTGCATGATCTAATCTCACAGTGGAAAACCAAATAAGCAGGTGTTGGTAAGCAGGAATGAGTTCACCAGCCTGCTCAGCTGGTGTTATGGGTGAAGACAATGCTCTCACATCCTGGAAACAGTACTTTTCCTTGGCCTAGGAAACCACAGTGCTCATATGGACAAACCTGTGCCATGGGTGTCCTTAGGCAGACCATCAATATTGTCTTAAGTGACTTTCAGACCCACTGTTTCTATTGTGAATGGAAAAAAGATGCCTTCAGCTGTTCTGGTGGTCTCACAGTATCTTTCCATTGGTGTTTGAAGTTGTTCCTTGCCATGTCTTAGAGTTCTCTGGGGGTTTTTGGGCTTCTTTTGGTGGGGATTTCTTCAGGTAGGAGGGATAAGGAGAAGCAACCATCAGACAAGAGGCACATTGCTCCAGACATCCTTCAAACAGCTCGTGGCAGTAGGATTTTGGTGTTCTGGGTAGCGCAAGCAAAGAGCCCAGCTCATAAAAAAGAGAAAAAAAAATCAAGGTTTTAGTGATCAAAACTTAGATTGGCATCAGGCAGCGTGTCATTAGAGATGAACATGCTGATGTGGGGTTTTTCCATTACTACTGAGCTGATTCAAAATGAAATATTTTGCTTTAAGGTGTTTTTCCATGATTTTTAGAGTTAACAAAGCGGAAATTTTCGTGGAGAAATTTTTGGAGCTTTCCTCACTCCAAAATTTCTCCCAGTGGAGCATTTCCAGCAAGCTCCAGCTATTAATGTACGTTAAAGCTAATGGCAGATTGAAGGGTATTTTAAACAGTCGTGTCAAGTTTTCAATGCTTAATTAAACAGCCCTTTACTGTGTGCCCATTAAATTCAAATAATGCCACTCCAGCACTGATCTAAGGCTTTCAAATGGCAAAGGGCTTGGCCTGCAGCTTGATTTGTGGTTTTCAGTGACTTTCCATGCCACTTTCCCCTTCAGAGCTGTTTTGAACTTCAGAATTCAAACATTTTGGATTTGCTTTTCCATTTTTCTACTTGCCCATGCCCCCAGCTAATATGTTAAGTCCTTTAGGAGAAGGACACAAATTCTCCTTCATCTCTGTTACTTATGGAACTGATGGGGGTTTGTTATCTTTTCTGCCAGGGTGGCTTTTTATGCTGATTTGTGCAGAATTGTTGACATAGCAGCTCTTCCCATTCCTGGTGGAGGATTTCAGTGGTTAATTTCTCTGAGTTACAATAGCAAGGAACTGGAGGATGGTAGGAGCTCACAAAAGGGTCTCTTGCACATGGCTGGAGTTTTAGCTATGGAAAAAGCCTTTCTGAAAATAGTTGCCTTAAAACATTATGTGGATTCCATACTAGAACAACAGTCTCCCAGGGCAGGTCTAAAGCTGTTGATTGGCTTAGACAAAATGCAAGGAATGTCTGATCTTGTTTAACCAATTTTAGAGTATCTCTCTAGGACTGGTTGTTGAATCAATAATTTTCTTGTGTTATGTGAACGTCCTATTTTTTTTTTTCTGAGTTTTGTGTGCGAGTTCAGCACAGTGGTGTGGTGAGTTCCCACAGTGGTGTGGGAGTGGTGAATTTTGGTGTCTTCACGGGCAAAGAATTTGTGTGTTGATTGTTTTGTGCACATGCAGTAAGTTACCTGTCCTGACGTGACCACTCCATCCCATTATCCCGATTTCATTTGGGATCTCCACGTTTCCTACCTTTGTAATTGTTATCAGGCTCAGCTGCTGCTGCTCCAGCCCACTCTGCCCAGGAGTGGAGGCGTAGGGGTTGTGCTGGAGGACGTGGATTTCACAGGAGCTTTAGCACTCCTGCAATATCTGTGCAGCAGGAATTTCCCTCTGTGAAATTCATCACCAATGACTCGTTTCCACGGAAAGTTGCACTTCCAAGGGCCAGCCCTGAATGTACCAAGATACTGAAATCACTTTGTGGTGAGTAAGCTCCTTTGAAAGCAGGATTTAGACTTTTTAAGCCGTGTAAGTGTTTCTGCAAATCACATGTTGGTTCATGAAGTGCCGGGTGCTGGTGCTTTCTTTGGCAGTCACGCTGATGGCCGCGTTCGGAGCGCTCCAGCCGGGTGTTTTCCAGTGCTCGCTAACATTCCGGGTCAGCACTCGCCTCTGTCAAGCCTGTCCTGTGGCACTTGCAAGCCTGAGATACTTTGTACAATGTGGATGAGGATGGGAGAGGACTTTTCCTGTCCTGGGAACAGGCTTAGCATAATAGTTTTCTTGTGTAAGATTTGCTCTGCCCACGGGGTGGAAAGGAAAAGGCCTCTGTAAAAATAGGGGTTTGATTTTGCTGCTCTCTCCACACACATATCCCAGTGGCAAATGACTTCTCTCCAAGTGAAAGCTCCTGGTGAAAGAAGAAAGCAAGAGAAGCACCGAGGTAATTTAGAGAGACATTCCTCCTTCCATGAGGAATTCCTCCCCCTGCCAGCCTGTCCAAATCCCTGCTGAAATATAGTGTATCATGTTTTAATCCCCAAAGGCTTCCTGAACTGTGTTGTTTGTGTGGGCTCGTTTTTTCCCCACCCACAAGAAGGAGGCAAGAAAACACAGGCTCCAGCTCTTACACAGTCTGGCTTTTCCAAGAGTTTGGAGATTTTGATGGGACAAACTTCCCACTCAGTTGACAGCCCCTTACCTGCAGGCCAAGCACTTGGGTGGCAGGAGGAGGAACTGGCAAGTGACTCCAAATCCCAGCACTGCCCAGAGTGGGTGCTCCTTAAATAATCCTTCTGTGGATTATTTAATGGCTTCTTTGCCAAGGGGATAAAGGCACTGCCAGTGTCCACCCAGGCAGGTGCTGAGGAGTGCCTGTGCCATGATAACTGGCCTGATTTGTTTTCCAAGGTACACAAGCCCCAGAGTGAGGACTTTTGGAAGCCTCTGAGGGGTTTAGCAACATGAGCTGATTTTCAGCAAGATTTGTGGTCCTCTAAAGAGCACCTGTAAAGATAACCAGAGATGACAAAGTGAGTGAGAGAAAATATTCTTTCCAGTCCTGGACAGCTGTTCCAGCTGTGCATCTGTGCCTTTGTTCATGAATGTCTGTGGAATTCCCACCCCAACCCCATGCCTGTGGTACTGTGAGGCTGCTTCTTATGTTGGCCAGGCAAGAATTAGTAACTGGTAATGAATAGTGAGCAGTTCATTAACATCCCATAAGGTGCAATAGGTCAAATAGCTGATAAACTTGTGAATAAAATAGGATTTATTTACTTACTATTTCTAAGGTGGGTTAAAAAAATAAGAAGATAAATGAAACATCTAAAATACTTCATTCTTCTCTTTACTGGAATTTTTATCAAATATGTGAGCCATATATAGATTTTAGCTGGTATTTTGAATAGTCTCTTAAATAAGTGGAGGAAAATCATGTCTGTTTTAAGCATATTGTTTCCTTTAATTCCTTGCTTTTAAAAAGTGCACAAATTTATATCTTGAGAAGTAATAGGTGAGAAAGGGCAGAATTAACCTAATTTTAAAGGAAAAAAATAACCAACTCTTAAATATAAAATTGATATTATGTGTTTAGGAAACTATGTTTAGATATATTTTTGCCTTAAAGATACAAATTTTAGTTCTTACTCTTTCATAATAACATAGTTACAACATATTTGCAGTTATGTAGGGTGACAACCGTTCATATCCCTGGAAGTTACAATACTAGGACCAAATAACTTCATATTAGATTTGCTGTTCATGGACATCATTTTGGAAACCTGGGCCATAAGTGCAGCGCAGCCAGGCTGTCACCTCCCCGTGCAGGACTTGGTGGCCCTGGCTTAGGCCATATCCACAGTTTTTCTGTACCCATACAGGCACAGTCTGGTGCCTGGGTGACTTTAATATAGCTGGGGTCATTGTCATTGCAGGATTTAATGGTGGCTTTCAGCTCACAGGCAATTTCCAGTTCAGCTGCGGGCAGCAGTAGCAGGATTGAGCAAAGACCAAGCAGGCCTGCAGATCACACAAGCTGAAGGGTTTGAGATATAGTCATGCCTGGAAATGAGAAAAGAAAGAGAAAAAGGCCTAAGGAAACACCAAGCAGAGATTATTAGCTGTTCCTGGAGCAATATGGCAATGGAGCACCATAAATACCTGGAGTATTTACCACACTGTCTGCATCCATCAGGATTGGGCCTGTGTTTGACTCTGGGGCTCTGCATCTGCTCTGCCCTCCCTTCAGTCATGACAGAACCTGGTTTAATATAGCAGGGTTTGATTGTGCTTATTTTTATAAAGTAAAAATTCAGCCATAAACAGGTTTCAGTCCTTGCTGCTTCCAGCCACAGTCGAGCATTTGCTCAGCAATTGGCTCTGCTGCCTCTCAGCTCATTTTATCCAGCACTGGTGAGGTTCAGTGCTCGCCTGGGTTATACCAGGTCAGCTTTTCATTTCTTTCTTTTTCTTTCTTTCTTTCTCTCTTTCTTTCTCTCCTTTTTTTTTTTTCTTTAATCAAAAAGTTTTTTATTGGTTCTCTGGAAAAATAAACACAACACACCGCTGTGAGTTTTGTAAGTGAACCAATAAAAAATGAAATTCACTGATGGATTCTTTAATAGCAGCGGGTGAGCCCAGGTTCCAAATGGATTTTATATTGTGCCATTATGTATAAACAACGTGCAATGTGATAGCCCTGGGCTGGGGGGCCACGCCGAGGGGAGAGCACCCTGAGGACAGGATGCCCTTCCAGGCCTCTTGTTCCCTGTCCCAAGGGCTCCAGGTGTGTTTTGGGGTTAAATCCAGTGAGGAAGGGGAGCTGCTGGGCCCAGGTGCCCTGAGCCTGCCTCAAGGCTCAGCAGCTGTGCTCAGTCCCTCTTGGTGTCGCCTTCGGGGGTTGCTTTCCGCTCACCCTGCTCCTGTCTGCTCCAGGTATTGCTTTCAGAGCCTCAGCAATTTTTATAAAAGCAGTTTTGAACACTTTCATTTAATGAAACAGTCCCAGAGAAAACATTCAGAGCAAGGTTTGCAGTTCCACTCAGGAACCTCTAGGCAGCCAAAGGTGCCAGCTTGGACTCCTGAAAGCATCATAGCTTTTTCTATTCCTCATGATTTCTTTGAGACTATTCCAAGAGCCCAGTGAGGATGAGGGACAGGCTCAGTCTGACTTCAGGTGGAAAATCCTTGGGACCAATGCAGAGCAGCACCATCACTTTGTACTGGGCCTTGTGTTTGGCCAGAAGGAGCTCACAGGGTGTGCCCGGGGGCCCTCCTGCTTTTCCCTGTGCTGGAAAAGGCCCTCCTGCCTCCCACCAGGCACCAGGACGTGGAGCACAACAGTGAGCTCCTGAACATGTGTTGTCTGGCTCCAAAACACAGATTTTTGTAGCCTTTAAAAGCCTTGCTCCAGAGTGCAGTGGAAGCTGCAGAAGGCGCTGGCTGGCTGCTGGCAGGGCTGGTTTGTAGGAAAAGAAGCGGGGTTGGTGCAGCTGGGAGTCCGTCTGTCAGTCTGTCCGTCTGTGATCCGAGGCTTGGCAGCACGGCCCTGAAGGGCACTGTCAGGCTTTGTGTCTGTTCCTGCCTTGGGTTCTCTTCCCCCACGTGTCTTGTGCTCAGAGGTGCTGACAGGGGGCTGAGGAGGCCTGGAGAAGGGCTGCCCATCCTCTCCAGCACACCTGGGGAGCAGGTGGGAAGGGGAGAGGCATGGGCAAAGGGCAGCATAACAGGGGCTGTGTCAGGTGGAGGGAAAGGCTGTGAGAGAGGAGAGCTCATCTGCCCCAGAGCACACTCTTCCAGCAGGGCCCTTGATTCCACAGCCCACATCTGCCCCAAGTTTTGTTATCTGCGCTGTGTTTTGCTCAGGCTCGGTCTGAAAAAATCCACAGAACAGCTGTGGGGCTGTGAAAATTATTTTCATCTGTTTGGCTTTTAAAAATGAATTTGCATCAATCTTTCTGTGGCTCCCTCCCACCCACACCCTCTCCTCTTGTCTCAGCTGTTCTTTCAGAGAGGTGAAGCAGAATTGGTCCAGGGAACATCCTCATCCTGCTCTTTTTCTGTCTCCTGTGTCACACCCAGAAAATGCCAGATGCTTTCCTGAGGTTATTGAGGTGAGAGCTGTGCACAGGCTCTAATGGAGTGGAAACTCTTCCTGGTGG
Source organism: Onychostruthus taczanowskii (assembly GCF_017590055.1). NCBI lineage: Eukaryota > Metazoa > Chordata > Aves > Passeriformes > Passeridae > Onychostruthus > Onychostruthus taczanowskii. The sequence goes on from NW_024503124.1 coordinate 1,699,594, forward strand.
GATGTCACAGCTGGCTTGGGAAAGAAGGAATTTATTGAAGACTCGCTGATGCTGCAAGCGAGAAGAGGTGGTGGAAGATGGTGCTGCATCTTCCATCTCCCTTGTCAGCAAAGGGATCCAATCCGTCTGTCAGTCTGTCCGTCTGTGATCCGAGGCTTGGCAGCACGGCCCTGAAGGGCACTGTCAGGCTTTGTGTCTGTTCCTGCCTTGGGTTCTCTTCCCCCACGTGTCTTGTGCTCAGAGGTGCTGACAGGGGGCTGAGGAGGCCTGGAGAAGGGCTGCCCATCCTCTCCAGCACACCTGGGGAGCAGGTGGGAAGGGGAGAGGCATGGGCAAAGGGCAGCATAACAGGGGCTGTGTCAGGTGGAGGGAAAGGCTGTGAGAGAGGAGAGCTCATCTGTCCCAGAGCACACTCTTCCAGCAGGGCCCTTGATTCCACAGCCCACATCTGCCCCAAGTTTTGTTATCTGCGCTGTGTTTTGCTCAGGCTCGGTCTGAAAAAATCCACAGAACAGCTGTGGGGCTGTGAAAATTATTTTCATCTGTTTGGCTTTTAAAAATGAATTTGCATCAATCTTTCTGTGGCTCCCTCCCACCCACACCCTCTCCTCTTGTCTCAGCTGTTCTTTCAGAGAGGTGAAGCAGAATTGGTCCAGGGAACATCCTCATCCTGCTCTTTTTCTGTCTCCTGTGTCACACCCAGAAAATGCCAGATGCTTTCCTGAGGTTATTGAGGTGAGAGCTGTGCACAGGCTCTAATGGAGTGGAAACTCTTCCTGGTGGGATGTCACAGCTGGCTTGGGTCCTTTTCAGTTTCCCCTCTGCAGAGAGGAAAGAAGGAATTTGTTGAAGACTCGCTGATGCTGCAAGCGAGAAGAGGTGGTGGAAGATGGTGCTGCATCTTCCATCTCCCTTGTCAGCAAAGGGATCCAAGCAATGCCCAGAGGAATTTGTCAGGTCTGCTCCTCAGGAGATGTTTTTGGGATCCATTCTGTCCTGATGGGCTGACCTGTGAGCTCTGGTGTGTTTCCCTCCTTCCTCTGCAGCGCCTGAGGCTGTCCAGTATCTTTCTAAAGGAAAGTTCCTGTGGCTTTATTTCACAGCAGTTATTTATCTTTTATTTTAACAGCTTATTTTTCTTTGTGCCCTTAACCCAGTGAGAGCAGAGTTCTTCTCCCAGGCTCCTGTTAAAGCTGGCTGTGTGTGCATGTGTGTTTACATGTGTGTTGCACATAAATAATCCCAGCCTGCAGAGTTCTGCTGGCTTCAGGCAAAGCCATGTTTTTGCTCATGGCATTATTGAAATTCATCTCCTGTGGACTGTAATTCCTAGGGAGGGAAAAGAAAATAGTATCAGGTGTTCTTTTTTTTTTTTTTTTTTTTTTTCCCTTGTTAGAAGACTATTTAATCTTTGTTGTAGGGTGAGAAGGTGAAGCACCAGACCTCAAAGTAGGCTGCAATAGGATCCTGGCAAACTTCCCATGTTATAAACTCTGTCCATAGGCAACACTCATTTTGTGCCAAGTTTGCTTAGCTAAAAATGACTGGGCCTGAGTTTCAAAAGTGGATATTTGGCAACAACTAGCACTGTATTATTTTTGTCCTAGCAAGGAAAGAATCAGATTGAGAATGACAAGGGAAAAAGTGCTGGGACAGCTCCTTCTGGGTAAATGGAGGTGACTTCATTTTGGTGGTACTGGCCTGCCTTGTGACGAGGTTTTCTGTGCCCAGATGAGATGTGTAAGGTGACAGCCTGGTATTGCTGTCACAGGGCAGTAAGAGTAGCAAGCTCTCATTCTTTATGCCACGCTCATCACCCTGCTTCTAGGATCAGTTGAAGTCCGTGGAATTGTGCCAATTTTCCTTGGCTTATCTGTCTTCCTATCTTGTTTCTCAATTAGAGGAAGTAAATGATCTTTTTGTTTTCGTCTCCCCTTTCTTTGGGAAATGTTAAAGAAGGGTTCGGATTGCAGTGCAGCTGCATCATCGTGGGGAACCAGATGGTGGATGGGGGACCTGGAGGCAATTCAGGGGCTGGGAGCTGATGCCTGGCTGGATGTGCACAGGGCTTCAGAAAATCAGGATTTCTTGCCTGCCCCCTTCACTGCAGGGCTCCAGCTTTGCAGGCCTCCCCTGGGCCAGAGCTCTGGGAGTAGAGGAGCCAGGTTCAACTCCCGTGCTCTCCCCACAACAGCACCTGTCTGAGATGTTCAGTAGGCTCCAAGAACTGTGATCTAATTAATTTTGTGTTATCTCTAGGCTGCCTTCACAAGTGTTTTTATTTATTTATTAAAATAAATGAACAAGAGGAATAAGTAAGTAGTAGGTGCTGGCCCTCACCCCACATCTGCCTCGGGTTATGCCATCTTCTAAAGCATTCAGTGCAAGCCTCTGTCAGAGAACCTTTTGCCAGGCTTCCCTGGAGTGATAGGTGAGCTCAGGAAGGAATGGAGAAGCAGGATAAATTAGCTCCAAGTTTCCATGGCCAGCCTGCTCCCAGTACCAGAACCAGGCAGTCTGAAAGGAGCTGATGTGCCCCTCACTGCTCACATTGCTGAACAAGGCACTTCCAGTTGTGGTTTCCCCTTATTTCTAATCATAAGTGGCATTCCCAGGGTGCCAGCATATTTTGGTGATGCTGGGAGCTTTCCCACTGCCTTGAGTGGGAGCTTTCTCTCAGTGTATGGAAAGGGATATGAGAGCCAAGACGTTCCATGCCTGGAGATGTGGGGTACTGTAAGGCACCAAAACTCCAGCTCTTTAAAGAGCCATGACCTGGGGGAGGGAAGGCAGTTGTTCAAGTTTTGTTAAAACCTCATCCTGCTGTAGGGTCTCAAGTCTGGCATTCAAAATCATTAGCACTCTTTAAATTTGGCCTAAAAATCCCTATGAAAAGTTACAGCACGTGCTGAGTAACTACTTTTCACAATGTAATAACTTGGCCCTTTCAAAGAGTAGGTTTTAGAGGCACATATTACTGACTAAAGGCTTGCCAAATTTCTTTTTTCCTTTCCAAACTCCACGTAATGATTCATGGAGACCCATCGATTTTGTTTCTAATAAGGTGCTGTTCTCTGGTACGTGAAACTGAGGGGAAACAGAGCGACGTTTTGAAGAAATATGTTTTGTCTAGGAGCTGAGGCATCCAAAGAAACACAAGAAAAGCATTTTGAGATTAAAAAAACCCATGTGGTGTTATGTTAAAAATGGCATTTTAATGTGAATTTAGCATTTGCACAAGTTTAGGGCTGATGTGCTCTGAAGGAAAGCTGGTGAACCAACTATTTGCTAACGTGTGTGTGTACACAGCACACTCATCTGACCCAACAGAGGGCCAGGCCCACGGATGGGACTCAGGGGCTTCTAGCCAGTGAGTTCATTCATGGCTTATTCATTAGTAGGAGGTTATTCATTAATAAAATCACTGCACCTTCTGATAGTGCTGGTAGAATGAGGATGGCAGCCTTGCTTCTTGGTGCCAGTTCCTGGCAGCACTTACCTGGTGGGATGTTTCTTGGAGGGATCACGTGTTGGAACATTGCATCCATGCGGATCAGACTTGTCTGCTCACCAGAGCTGGGTTTGCTGCTCAAAAAGAGAGTCCAGAAACACAGCAGGGCCAAAACTCAGAGAAAGGCAAAATTCAAAAACTCCTTCCAGCTTCTGTGTGAGCCAGCCATGGCTGTGACAAAGACAAGCTCTCCTCTGTCCCAGATCCTTTTCTGATCCTCTGAAAGTGATTACTTGATGGAGCAGCTCAGCTCATTATCTCTTCCTCATTCCTTGCAAGGTTCTGGTAACAAAACCTGACCCCAAGCTGTGCAGCTCCCTCCTTTCTGCAAAAGGCCAAGTCTACCTCTCTAACCATATTTTTTGTGAAGCCTGTGACCAGCCAGGCAGTTTACTTCAGGGTATGATCAGATTCCAAGCCACAGTGTGAAAATGTCAAAGGTCCCTGGAAAATATGTAATTACATTTTGGATTTGGAGGAAACAATTAATGAAATGGAATTTCTTGGCCCTTTGCTCAGTCGGATGATATGTAGTGGCTTGCCTGTGAGCAGAAGTCTGAGTATACTTATGGCACAGAAGAGTTTTTATCATTTTAAAACTTAATTATATAGGCTGTAATTAAGCTATATACAAAATGTCTGGTTCTTTGAAGTATATTAATTCTGGGGAAGTTCTCAAGCACCCAGTAGCTGCAGAACAATCATGAAAGAAGACAAGGCTTGAATAATGATGACAGTTGCAAGCCACAAATAATAGGAACAACCTTTCCAAAACAAAGGGTTTCACATTTTCCAAAAGTATGAGCTTTATTATTTGTGTGTATTTGCAATTTGTACATGCCTTGGAGGGACTAACCTCAACTATAGTGCTCAAAATAATTGTGGGATGACATAAATGGGCACTTCTCTATTGAGGCAATCGCTTTTCTTGCAGCATGCCAGTTTTTGTTTACTTTTTAAACAAAAAATATTCTGTCTAAATCTACAATAATCAGGATGTGATATGGGCCATAAATTAATTTGGGGTGGGGTTTTTTTGTAAAGGGGAATTGGTTTTCAGAAGATATTTCTTGCAGGTATGGATGGTTGAGGGGCTGGCTGTTGCTGGTTTTTTATACAGTGCCTAGCAAGAGTGATGTTCCTGTAAGTGAAACAAGTATATAGTGAATTTAGCTTTGGAAACAAAAATACCTTCTCAGCTGTTTCAGCCTTTGCTGTGTGGTCTGTATTTTAATAATGATTTGATGCTTAGGTCTATCTGCAGTTGGAGAGGAAGGTTTTTATTTCTTCATTTAAAGGGCTGCTGTGAGCTTTAAAATAAACACAACTGTCCCTGGGAATTTTAACTATTTCATGTTCTCTGGGCTTGTGGCTGTGGCACACGTGGTGGGTCACCAGTCCAGAGTCAGGACTTCAGGGTCTCAGTTTCCTCTGTCACCTGCTGCCCTTGGGTGCCCAGCACCCACCCAAGCACCTCTGCCTTCTTCCCAACTGGCTCACACCCGAGCTTTGCAGTCCCACAAATCTGCTCACAGAACAAATGAGATGTGTTTTTCCTGTGCTGCTTCAGGCAAAATCCTCAAGCTTAACTTGTGTGTCAAACAAAGATGGTTTGCAGACTCCTGAGTGACTCCCCCTGTGTGAAGAGGCTTTCCAAGTATGCCCAGGATCCTTCCAGGCATTCAGTTCCTGTCATCAGCCCTCATTGTGAAGCCTCCTCTTACCTACTTTTCTCCAGAAAGGTTGACTCAAAACAACTGGTTCTTATTTGACTTCCTCAGAAACTACCAAAGTTTAGTTTAGCCTTGGCTTTATAAATAGTTCCCACTGTAAAAGATGTTTAGTCCAATGGGAGTCTCCTTAAAACTGGAGCAAGGTGTGGAGTGGGGAATCATTCCCCTTCCCTGCTCTCTGTGGAAACCATCACTCTCCTGCTTGCTTACAGCAGCAGGGAAGTTAATGGACTGGCTTTCTCAGCCACATTTCCTAAAGGCAAGTTATAGCCTGGGAAATTGGCTGTCAAGCCAATAAAATCATGTGGTTGCATTTCACCTTTTTGCATTTGCCAGGCTTAGAAACAGAGATAAACCCGGAGAAATGGAAAACTCTGCCTTTTAGAAACAGCCATTTATGTCTCGTTATTTTTCTTTCTTCCCTTCCTTTCTAAGGGAATTTTCTGAGGCCTTCCTCATTTAAGAAAGGCAAAATCCTACCCAGGACTTTGACTTTAAACTAGAAGGGGGAGATGTTGGGAATGTTTGTGTTATCTTAGGACATTGCCTTAATCTGCACACTTCCAAAGTGGAGGAATATTCTCAAAGCAGCAACCTGAATGATCTCTTCATCCAGAGGTGTCCTTTAGACATAATTCCATGTCTTTCAAACCTTTAATGCAAGGAAGTCTGCAGGGCCACGCTGGAGGTTTATTGTACACGGAGTCACATCAGGGCAGCGGTCTGCATGTGATCCAAGTAGGAATGCACTTTGTTTCTAATTACAGACAATGAGCAATTAATGCCCTCAAATGGAATGAAAAGGAGTGGCTATTTGCAAAACCCCTGCTTTTTCCCCTCCCTATAACCCATAAATCACTTTTTAAAAAATTGAGGGACAATTCAGAAATTGCCCAGAAGCTGGAGGAGATTAATAATAATGGCTCTGTGCTCATTGTTCTCATGGCAGCAAGCAGGAATTCTCCAAGCCGGGTCTATGTCCACCCGCGGCGTCCTGCCGTGTGGCACTGGGGCTGCAGCAACTAATCCAGTCTTTTAGAGCAGTGTATAAAAATCTAAACCTTTTTAGTTCCCTTCCTAATTGGATTTATATAATTTTAGTTTCAGTGGGGGAGGTTTTGAAGGGGACAAATAGAAGCCAAGCACCCTTTTTGGTTTTTTTTTTATATTTTTAATTGCCTCCAGTATGTTGTTACTTCCAGAGGTAAAACCCAAGCTTAAAGTCTCGCTGTGCCAGGAATGTTGAAAAGCACAGTTAAAGCAGTGGTGCTGCAGGAGCCTGGACTGTCTGTGGATATAAGGCAGACAAGGCTCTCAGGTACAGGTAATCTTCTTTGTTAGGTACAGCTGGAACAGTTTTGGGCACACAGACCCACACAGAAAATGTTTGTGTGCCTGAAAATGGGATTATTTCTTCCAGCCGTTACAGCTCATGTAATTAAGGTTTGTGGGCAGAGCTACCTTCTTGCTCTGGCAAACAGAAAGAAGGAGCAAGTAATACATTTTTAAAACATTAGGAAGTACTTAGCTGGACAATCCATATTTCTGGCCTACAGAATTTTGTTGGGTGTTGTTTGACTATGGAGCCCCATCCAGAATTCACCTCCCTGGTCTTGCTTCCAGATGGGAGTTTAGCAGCCCGTGGCAGGGAATCCGGGGCCGTTGGCTGTTCTCATCACTAAATATCCCCTTCTCCATCTCAGTGTTCTCCAAACATTGCCTCTCCCCCATCCCACTGACAGGGATTAGTGCAATGCCATCTTCAGCTGGGCAGAAGAGCCTGTGCCACAAAATGTGTGTGCTGCTTTTTTTCGGGGGGGGAAATATGCTTCTGAAATCTTACCTGCTTTCTTCATTTTCCTAGATGTTTCTTGTCATTTTTATCCAATGGTATAAACTTGGCATGGCTTCACAAACACCTGATCTGAACTCAGAGCTGATATTGATTAAAACCAGTATCAGTGCTTAGCAAAAAGAAGCTAATTCTAATGGCTTTACAGCAGATTAATTCAGGATTTTTGCAAAGACTTGAAGGACAGGGTGCTTACTCCACCAAGCAGGACACTTGGAAGTGGTTTTTCTGTGAGATGGCAGCATGTGTGTGGGACAAAGGGATATTTGGCATATGGAAACCTAGTACTGGATCCATCCCTAGTGATCTCAGAGCTGGAAAGGAGCAAGCAGAATGTACAAGTTCACAGGGACTGTCCAAGGTGGGTGAGTTTTTTTCAAAGTGTGCTATGGTTGGAAAATGCTGATGTGTCAAATCTGAAGTATCTTACAAGAAAAAGATCAGTTTCAGTCAATTCTTCATCTGAAGAAAAAGCAAGGTAGCAAAGCTCATAATTGTCAAACAATATTTTCTTGCATTTTTTAGATAAATATTATGGCTTTTCTGTCTAAAAACAACGTGGTGTATAAAGCATTAATTCTCACTGTAATAAAAATATTAGGAAATGGTTGTGTGTTCAAATCTGAAGGAAACATGTTCACAGGGACTGTCCAAGTTGGGTGAGTTTTTTTTCAAAGTGTGCTGTGGTTGGAAACTGCTGATGTGTCAAATCTGAAGTATCTTACAAGAAAAAGATCAGTTTCAGTCAATTCTTCATCTGAAGAAAAAGCAAGGTAGCAAAGCTCATAATTGTCAAACAATATTTTCTTGCATTTTTTAGATAAATATTATGGCTTTTCTGTCTAAAAACAACGTGGTGTATAAAGCATTAATTCTCACTGTAATAAAAATATTAGGAAATGGTTGTGTGTTCAAATCTGAAGGAAACATTACAGAAATGAAGCATTTCAATTATTCTAAATCATTAAACTTCCACAGCACACAGAATTGGCACGGTGGGGGTGGAGCTGTCACTCCCAGCAGCCAATTGCCCTCCAGACTGGTGAGTGGGACTGAGGCAGGCTGCACCTTCAGGGGCAATTCCTTCTGCTTCTGGTGGGACTGCCTGGAGGAGCACAAAACTCACCTTTGGAGGGCTCTTTGCAGGCTCTTGTTCACCATGTCTGGATCACCAGGAAAAGGGTGATAACCTGGTAAATCAACAGCTCTTGATCTGAACCTAAAAAAGTAAGGGTTCAATAAAAGCATTGGAGGGAGAGAGTGTGTTTGGGATGTTTGCTTGCCTTTTTAATGCCAGATTTAGTTAGGACAGACACTTAGTGCTTGTCTTAAGGGAAAATGGTCTGTTAAAATATCTCAGGAACATTGTTTCACTGTCGTCAGTTACACGAGTTTAATAGCCAGAAGTTGTTTCAATATTCCATTTTTTATTTAAATAATAAAGCCATATGGGAGTGGGATAGCATCACAAGGAGATAATTTGGTGCAGGGAACTGTTACTTTGTTTTGGAATGAGATTGAGCCATAAATAAACACTACTTTGTCTTTAAGTTAGAAAATGGTTCCCATCCAAACAGCCTCCACAGACATTTTCCACCTGTTAGAGGACGTGTAGTATTGGGAGTCTTTCATAACACTGGAAACTGGCTCAAACTTTCAACGGGTTTGTAAAAAATAAACCAGCCTTGATTTATGAGTTGAACTATGACAGGGAACATGTAAGCAAATAAAAACAATGAACTGAGAAAAAAGCAAATATACTGTTGATTTGGCACCGCATGAATCATGCAGGCAAATCTGAGAGGAATAGGAGGAATGAGCTTCAGAGTGATGGATTGGGAAAGGGGATCTGATCCCTGGGTAATGAAATGTGAGGGGGTCTTGCCTTATGCTGTTGACCCAGAGGTAGCCTGGAGGAAAGTGATTCCTTCTGACTATACAGTGTTAGTTAAAACAATCCCCTGGGCTCAAATATCAGCTATTAAAATAAATTCAGGAGACAGAGGAAGCGATGTTTATAAGTTGGAAGTTTGAGCTGCTTTTTAAACAATTGTGGATCTACAGATTCTGAACTGGAAACGTGATATGGCGGGAAGAGGGCAAGAGGAAATGACAAGAGGGTAAACTGGGGGTGAGCTGGTAAAGAGCATGGAACTGGGAGGCAAAGCAGCTTTTTGGGGCTGGAGGGAAGAGGAATTCCCACGGGGCCAAGCAGAGAAGTCCCCCACACATATTCTTGCTTCACCTCCTCTGTTTGAGGTGCCGTGGCTGTACGTGAAGATGCCAGAGAAACTCAGACATCCCAAAGACAACAAGGGTTTATGTTACCTCTGGGTGTGTTTGGATTTTCAACCATAATTATAAGAGTTGGTCACTATTTTTCGGCAGAACATTTTTCCTCCAGGAATGATTTGCATTGAAACTGAGGTCTTCCATGGAAAAATTGATGTGGCTTAGTTCTGGGGAGAAAAAAAGCAGTTGAACTATTTATTTAGTCATTAATAAGACCAAGGATGTTAATCATCATAATAGAACCCTTTCAATTTAGTTGCAGCAGCAGCGTTACCAAAAGAAATCTAACAACAAAAGAAATTTTTTTAGTTGACCACTGACCAATTTTGGGTTTGGAACAAGAGCATTTTTTATAATAGTGACATTTCCCTTAAGTAATCACTTGAGTTTCTGCATTACTCCAGAGCATTATTGGAAAACTGAAACTCTAATTTGGGCAGCAGCATTACCCAAACATTATGGCAAAGCACTTGAAATGGCTTTGCCTCTGCTTTCTGTCATTACTCTCTGTGATCCTAAAACAAGATGCTTCTCCTGCTGTACCTATTTCTTTAGCCTGGAATTTGGTTGAAACAGAGGATTTCTTTCATGCTGAATTAATGTTACACAGAGCTGGTGTTGTTTTGTTCTCTAACTACCACAGTTATTTATAAGTTTGTTACATAAGTTATAAAAACATAACTAGGAAATGTTATTGGTGGGTCTCTAGCAGGTGGATTTGGTTGTTATTCATAACAATACAGTGAGCATCCATGTCACAGCCTTCTTTTTCTTCTCCTCGTGCTGCTGGAGGTGTCCTGTGGCTTTTCCAAGTGACCTTTCACCATTTAACTTCTTGCTCTTGTCTGATAATGACACACGAGCAAATCCCCATCTGTTCCCATGCACATCCCTATTGGATCTTTTCTTGTACTTAATATTTCCACAGAGCTGCTCCAGTAGGAGAGTCTCATGCTGAGACTGTTCCTCTGCAATTTATGAGCAGGATTGGTGCCTGGAATTTCCCCAAGTGCCGGCTGAAAGACAGGCTCAGAGACCCCTTGTATACAATTCTGAAAAAAAATGTGAAAGGCAATGAAATCTGAGCTCGGGCTTTCAGAGACAACTTGACAAGTCAATTGCCCTGTTAGGAGCTGACAACAGTGACCCTGATAGTAGAAATGATCCATTTCCTCTGGTTTAATTTATCACCAGCAGGATTCTGAGTAGCTGCTCAGTAGCACAATTTTCAGATACTGATATAGCATCAATCCCAAATGGGACATTTTGTGAATGGAGAGTTTGCTTACAGTCCTAAAAAAAAACCAAAAACTCCAAAACAAAACCAATCCCTAGGAAAAAAAGTGCCCCAGGAATGTTGAACATGTTTATTGTTAAGAGCTGAACCTGATACACGTGAAGCCTCACGTTTTAAAATTCCTTACCAATATTGGATGCTGGTCCGTGGTGTTGCTCTCCTTTCTTAGGCATTTCAGTGTTCTCAAATAATTTCGTGAAGGGAGCAGTGTGAACTAAAGCAGCAGTCAGTCTGAACTAAAGGTGAACAAAAAAAGTCCTTACAACTTGTGTCTGGGGAAGAACAAGAATAGAAGAATTTGAATTTACTTCAGTAGCATACACAGTCTACTTGTTTTCATTTCAAAAACACTGACAGGAAAGATGTTCAGTTTGGGGGGGTCTATTCACGAAGCTCCAAATTTTATGACAGTATTTTCAGCAATGTCATGAGCAGTACTTTTGCAGTGATGCTGTGTTTCTAAAGATCCCAGGAATAAGCACTGGGAGACAGAAAAAAAAAAGGGGGGGAGGGGGGGCGGGGGGTGTGTGCACATTTATAAAAATATACTTGAAATATTTTCATTTTGGAATTTTTTGAAAAATATCTGAAATTTGATAAATTGCAGACAGCAACGAAAAATGTTAAATTCAGACTTTACCTGGTGCATCTCCCACATCTGTCCTGAGCTCAGGCTCAGTTTGGGTACAACTTTCTTCCTGCCACTAATCCAGAATGTATTTCTCGGGTGAAAAACTGAGCCCCAAGGACATCAGGAGGGCAGAGGTGATTTACTGGGAGCCTGTGCTCCCTGTCCAGCTGGGAAGCACAGCTCTCCTGGAAGTGCTCTGGATCCCCCCAGCCCATCTCAGTGCTCTGCTCTAATGGAAGCCTGAGCTCTTTAATAGAGCCATTGAAATTCGATGTTTTGAGTTAGGTGGGTGAATTCCCCCCCGGAGCAGCGTGTCCAGATTGGGTGGGGGTGTGTGCAAATTTATAAAAATATACTTGAAATATTTTCATTTTGGAATTTTTTGAAAAATATCTGAAATTTGATAAATTGCAGACAGCAACGAAAAATGTTAAATTCAGACTTTACCTGGTGCATCTCCCACATCTGTCCTGAGCTCAGGCTCAGTTTGGGTACAACTTTCTTCCTGCCACTAATCCAGAATGTATTTCTCGGGTGAAAAACTGAGCCCCAAGGACATCAGGAGGGCAGAGGTGATTTACTGGGAGCCTGTGCTCCCTGTCCAGCTGGGAAGCACAGCTCTCCTGGAAGTGCTCTGGATCCCCCCAGCCCATCTCAGTGCTCTGCTCTAATGGAAGCCTGAGCTCTTTAATAGAGCCATTGAAATTCGATGTTTTGAGTTAGGTGGGTGAATTCCCCCCCGGAGCAGCGTGTCCAGATTTATACAGGAAGTCTGTGGCAGAGGCAAGAATTGAACCCAGCTTTTCTGTGACTATCTTTTTATTCCCAAGCTTCCAGTTAAACTGTAATCCATCTTGAACCACTTACTGGAAATAGTTCCCTAAAAATAAATTGAAAGTCTAAGTGATCAGGAAGTTTACCTAAACTTCAGAGGCAGGTTAATATGAGAGTACTTTGGTCTGACTCCTTGGAATGGCTCTTCTTGGAGAGGGCAGAGCATTATGGGTGCTCTCCACTCCTCCATGGAATGCCTTGTTAGTCTGCTCCTGGGGATCTGTCATTCCTGGCAGATACCTCCTTCCAGAGCTCATGAAAAAACAAGCATTAGTGACATCTGGGCAACTGATTAAAAAACGAAAATAGAGCTCTCAGATGGGACACGGACACTTTGCAAAAAGTACTGAAAAGCATCTTATCCCAACATGAAGTTGGATTTAGTTGTCCAGGAGCTGTAGGAAGGCGCAATCCCAACTGCCTACAGCCAGCAGGAGGGTGATGTTTCTCACCAAGCCCTGAAGACCAGGAGGGAGGATTGCAGCCTGTCCTGGTCTTCCTCTGGCAGGACTGAGTGGAGCCTAATTTCCAAGGCAGTGTTTTATGCCAGTGCCATTATCCATAAGTGGCTTTGGAGCAGGTTTGCTGGGAGAAATCAGCCCGTGTCAGAAGTCTGACAAACTTGAGAAGTCATTTGGCCTCTTATATTTGACCTGAGTTACTCCTGAGCACAACATGTGTGCTGCTAACAAAGGTGAGACTGTTAAATAAGGTGACAGGACAAAAGTTAGCTGATGTAATTAAACTGCTACAGTTTTGGCAGCTGAGAGTTTTTGGAAAAAACCTCAGCTTGCAACAGTCTTGGAGGAGATGCAGGGAGGAGGTGGAAGCAGCAGAACAACCTGCTCTGGAAGGGACTGGCATTGCAAACGTGCTGCTTAGGTGACAATATTATTATAATGGTTTTTAATGTATTTATTACACACATATATATTACACATATACTTTTGTGCACACGTGTGGGTGCAATATATTAAGATGACTGTGGAATTACATAGAAGAGTTTAAACTGCAGTAGGGTCACTAATTTCATTGCATTTTGTGGTTTCTGTCTGAAGTAGCACATTTCAGCTGTGGAGTGGGCAAAGGGGCACTTGTGCTTCATCCAGAGGCAGAGCTGTCCTTTTGAAAACAAAGATCCTTAAACCAACTGCACCCAGTCTGTGTCAAGTCAGACATTACCTAGAAGTGGTCAGAAAACACCCAAAGGGGTGTTGTCACCCTTATGTATGTAAAATCCCCAAGGGAATGTTTCCTTTGGACAAGTGCCTGCCAGCTTGTCGTGGACAGCTAAATCGCTCTGGGGCCGTGTGACACCCGAGCCTCTCGGCTGAGGGGAGTCCTCACCACAGCATGGTGCAGAGCCTGTACTCAAGAATGGGGACCAAAGTGGTTCTGTTTTCAGGGATGGGATGTCTTGGCATCCCAGGGAAATCTCAGGCCAGGGAGGTGGGTGGTTTTGCAGTTTAAACACTGCACAACAAACCCCATCCCGACAAAATGCAAACCCTGCTACTGAAGGTAGGGTGAAACCTGCCTAAGCTGGAAACCTCTAAATCTGGCCCCAAAAAATGCCATTCCCTGGGTTTCCTCTGCAGAGGCAGCATCCTTTTTCTCATCCTAGGCTGCCTTTGGAGATCCAGATAGCTGTGTGTCTGTATGCACAGGTATATGCACAAAAAAGCTTTTTACAAGAAAAAGCACCCCCAGCACCTCCTAACCCCTGTGCTGAGGGCAGCTCTCCTGTAGGGTTTAAACCTGCCCGTGATAAATGTACTGTTATTCTGGCTGCAGGTTTTTATTTCTGGGGATATCAATTGGATTCTTATTATGAAAGCAGAAAATTGGAGTTACATCTGGTGGCTGACGCATGTGACAGTATCACTGCGAGGAATTCCAGTTTCCTGAAGCTTTTCAATTAACTTGGAGCACTTTTCCTCAGGTGCTGCGCGCTCGGGTTTTCAGCGTGCGCCTGCTTCCAAGCTGTAAATCAAGGAGTGGGTTATTGTACTTTCCTAGGAGCTCTTGTGCCAGTAAAATGAAACAGCAAATAATAAACCCCAAGGAGATTTATATAGCCTGAGTTGATGAAACAATTACTTTCTCATTCCTAGGCTCACTCAGAAAGGTGGGTTAAAAATAACTGAAAATTTACAAGAGCCTAAAACCGAATCTGAAAAGTACAACCTCAGCAACTTATTGGGCTCAGCCTAGTGAGCGCCAGATTTACTGTTTGCAATTTCTTCAACTTGTTCGGTCATTTTTATTATTTTTATTTTTTTTTTCAACTGCCCCCTCCCCAGGCTGATGACAAGCCTTGGCAAAAACATCTGTGCAAATAAAGCAGGGGAAAGAGTGGAGGGACCCAGCCAAGAGCTCCCTGTGTCTGCTATGGCAAAAACGTTTGATAAAAGCATCCTTTCCCCTAAGGCCTCTGGGCTGGCATCTCATGTGGCAGATGAAGGTCCTGGTTGGGTCATGGATGCCAGGAGCCTCAGCTGGGCTCCTCAGGACAGGGCTGAGAAACCTCCACTGTGCCCTTGGGGGTGAGTGAGGAGCCTAACCCTGGGCAGGGTGGTGCCATCCCCCTGGGGCTGCAGTCTCTGCACCCAGCACTGTTAATGCCTTGTTCATGGTGACTCCTTTCCCACTCAGTGGCTGTGCAGCGCTGGGAGCAGAGACCAGACCTGGCTGTGCACAGCTGTCACCAGCTGAGCCTGACCCATGGAACATTTCTCTGACAAGGACCCTGTGTGGAGGGTGTGGGTGAGGGTTTAGGAGACAGGAGCCTGCAGCAGTGAGCCCAGCAGATGCTGGACACCAGCAAAACACAATCAATGTATCTGGGACAGGGCAGAGAGAGACCCAGCAGGGAGCTGGGGCTGTTGGGAGGATTTAACTGCAGTGCTCCAAAGGCACTGTTTCTATCCCAGCCTGATCCATCAGCTTTGATAAGTGCTCTGCTGACAGCGTTGGGATTAAGGTGACAGCACTTTGCAGTCAAGACACATGGGGAGGTCCCACATTCAGCTGGAGTACTTGGGGTAAGAAAGGAACAGGTCAGTGGCCATTTCCCTCTATCCCTGGTGATGGGAAATCCTTGAAATAGTGCACAGCCCCTGCTTTCTGCCCTGCTGGTGCTGGAGAATACAGCCAGGAGCATCTCCTCTTGCACAGCCAGGATGCCATCGTGTCCTGGTTGTCCTCTTCCTCTCTTTGCGCTTCCCCCTGCCTGTCCTCTTTGGGAGTCATTCCTGGCTCACAGTCACATCGAGGGTATGCCAGGTCCCCACACACCTGGGGACAAACATCAGAGACTCTGTGTTTGTGTCTGGGTGACCCCCAGCCCTGGCCACTCTCTGCTTCCTACTGCAACCTCCTGAGGAAATGGTGATGTGCTCCAAAGCCCTGCTTCAGGGAACAGCTTGAGGTTTTCAGCCTTTAAATAACATTTTTGTCCTACTCTTCCTTTTCTCCTGCAATATGGGCAGGTGAATAACGTGTTCCATATTGGAGCAGTGAGTTCTGCCCCTTCAGCTCTGCATCACATCATGTCCCCCCTGCTGCCTCTATCAGTGGGGACACTGGCACCTCTCTGTCAAAGGCTACTGGTGAAAAAAGCTTTAGCCTACATTTTCCAGTACAATTTTTGTAGACTTCATTCCAAAGGCAAGGTGGAATGAAGATGTTTGTTTGGTTTCCAGAGATGTTTCTGTCATAAATCAGGAAGAACACAAGAACATATAAATGGGCTTTTAGATGGGCGTAGGAGATTTTGTTTTCCTTTTGATGGAAAGTTCTTTCCCTCTACCAATATGTTTGGGTTTTTAAAAAACCATTTTTTTAAATGAAAGAAATCATCAACACATTGCTTCCAGCTGCCTTGTGACATCCTTGTGAGTCTCCCCAGTGAAATTTGGCTCTCCCCAGCCAGAGGCCATTCCCCAGCCACCATCGGGCCGCATCTATCAGTGCCACAAATCCTCTAATTAAAAATGGTGGCTGAAATAATGATACGTGTTTTAACGGACCAGTTTCCTCTCTGAAGGCTGGCATGTGATTCTTATTTACTACATTATATAAATCTAAGGGTGGGATTTTCCAAAACCACTTGGTTCTGCCCTAATTCTTGTCCTGTTGAAGTCAGAGGGACTCTCTTACCCCTGGACTGTAATCGGAGCAGTTAAGCCAGCACTGAGATCTTATGGAAACCACATCCTAACTGTGCTCCCAGACCTCACCCAGTTTTCTGCTTTCATGGCATGAAATTTGTTTTCATCCTATTAGATGTGCTGGAATGCTGATGTCCAAGGGAAGCTCCCAGGGACTGAGTTGAACATTAATTCTGGCCAGGCTTGGCTTTGTGGGTTACGGCTGAAGCGTTCCCGTGAGCGCGGCAGGGCCACTCCTCACACAAACAGCATCAGCGGGGTCAGGACAAGTCAGAGCTGGGCATACCCTGCTCATCCCAGGGCTTCAGGGTTCAGGGAAGGCACAGGAAGCACCTTGGCCTCCAGGCAGGCACCTGCCTGGGCCAGATGACTCCACCAGCCATCCCAGTACCTGTGTCCTCAGTGCTGGAGACAAAGCTGCTGGGAGTGGGTTTGGGGCAACGTGCCTAAAACAGTGCTTCCTGCCACTCTCATGGAAATCAGTGCCCCAAACCTGCTTTCTTGAGTGAAGGATCTTGGCTGTAGGTCCCTGAAGCTCTGTCGGCTCAGGGCAGATCCAGCCCTCTGAGAACAATGATGGGAAACAGCTTCTGCAGGGATTTTTCAAGTAATTGCACTTTCCACACAAAACCATTTGGGTAGAAGATATCTGCTCATTCTTCAGAGAGAAGTGCCAGATTGCTGCTCCCTGGGAGCTTGGGCAGTTCTCTCCATTTTGGTACTTTTTGGGTTTTTTCCTTTTTTTAATCTTTTTTGTTGTTGTTATTTATTTAATGTGTCCCTTGCTCTAAAAGTTCTGCTTTGCTTCTCAGATTCTTGGTAGAAAGTTGACCTCTATTCTTTTATGAAATAAGCTGAAAGCCAAACCAGCCAAAAAAGATCAAAACAGTTCCCTAATTTTACCTCTTAATGTCACTGTACCACATTGCCTGTCAGGCATTCTGGCAAAATCCTGTCTTTTGTGCTTGAATTAATTTGGAAGTGACCACAGGGAGGGAAAGGTGGCTGTGCCAGGTGATTCACTCATGTTCAGCATGAGATAGGATGTGATGGATCCCATCCCCGTGACCTCTGCCATCTCAGGACTTTGCTGGGAACCTGGTGGAGTGTAAAATGACTCCACCAGTGAAAATTCATCATGGGGAAAAGCCTCCACCCTGGTCTCCATATCCCAGAGATGAAACCAACTGGAAAGAGCTCCAATCCCTTTCCCTGTAGCCAAGAAAGTCATTTTGTGTTCCCTGCACATGCTGGACTGAACTCGACCCACAGCTGATTGCTGCTGTCGATCCAAATCTCCCAAAAGGCTGGTGTATTTTCCTGCTAATAAATGTCCCACAAATGTTTTGAATTTCTGCACTCATTAGGGCTTAGGGAGGCTATTTGTCAGGACCAAAGACGTCTTCCACAATAAACCAGCAGCTGTCTGCAAAGGGTGAGGAGACGTTTGTTGCCGTGAGCTGAGTCTGCTGTCAGCAACCCGGCCCCTGACCAGCTCTAGTAAATGTTTTATTGATTTAATATTAAATTAACTGCCTGGGCATAAGGAGTGCATTATTTTTAATGGCATTCTGATATTAGGGACTGCAGTTTGCTAGAATGCACCTGTAAAATTAGTATCCCCAGTATTCTGCAGGAGCCATAAAATGTAATGCTTGTGGTGCTCAGGAGCTCGAGTAGGGTTACATGGGACCCACTTCCACCCGATGGCTGCCACAGGAGGAGGAGGTCACTCAGCTCAGGAGGCTCCTTCCAAATTCACCTCCCCTTCCCTCTGGAATGGGGTTAGTGGAGCCTGTGAAGCCTGACTCCTAATCCCAGAGCATCGTATCTGACAGGGCACAGGAGCTCATGGTCATGGCAGGGCACCCTCTGCACTCCTGAGAGTGCAGGAGCAAATGATTTCCCTCAATTTTGGGTTTTTTCAGTAAATGGCATAAAGGAGAAAAAGAATTACAATTAAAAAGCATCACTTGTTCAGCCCTGAATGTTTGGAATTCACCATTTTAGTGAAATAAAAAGCATTTGGAAACAAACAGAATATGAAATTTAAATTAAAAAAAAAATGTCTTAGTGTAAGAATGAAAATACTTGAATATTTTCTAATTTCAGAATGTCTGGGGGGTTTGTTTTGGTTTTTTTTTTTTTGGGTTTGGGTTTGGGGTTTTCTTGGGTGTTTTTTGGGGGGTTTTTTTGTTTGTTTAGAACAGGGCTGTGAATTTAGTACAGGGAAGATTTCAGCCCAAACAAAAAATAGTTCAAATACAAACTAAGGAAACTAAAGCTCAAATGAAGTCCTCCATAGTGACATTTTTATTGTCCTTAAAGTGTGTACCTGGTAAATGCTGCCTTTGGCTTTATTAAGGTTGTAAAAATGCCACATTTGAGCTGTTTATATTTTTTAACTCCCTCAGAAAATGTTAATTACAGAGTCATATCTTCTTAAAGACCTTCAGTGAGGGATTCTGAGAAATGCTGGGATTTCTGGGAAGCTCCTTTCACGTGGATTTCACAGTCATGAATCACAATTCCAAAACAATTATGGATCCAGGACACACGACAGGCATGACACCATGATCTTAGTACGTCCAAGTTATAAAAATAAAAGCCTTAAATTAGAAGTTGGCAACGTCAGGAGATGAGGATGAGGTAGGATACCAAATTTGTGTATTTTGTCATTGAAGTTACTTTAAGAGCTGGAGAGATGAGGGGTTCCACACGTGGTTGCGTGACCAAGTTAATTCCAAGTGGCAGCCGTGAGTAGAAAGCCATCCCAGTGGATTGGGATCACAATGGGCACCTAGCAGCAACTGGTACAATGCACTTTTCAACTGCTTTCAACAAGATAATCTCTCTGTACATATTGTTTGATGATCTCTCTTCTGCAATTGCTTTCTTGGACATATCAGTGAATGAGATCCGTGTTTTCATACCCCTAAGGTAAATGTTGACAAGAAAAGTGTAATTTTTTGTCATGACTTTCCAGGTGACATCTGAGTTTCCTTCAAAAAAAGTTGAAAATTTCACTGACCTTACTTTTTCCTTAGAGTTTTTGGCACCAAAATTCAAGTCTCTCTATTCTAGGGGAAGAGAGGCAAGATGGGACAGAGAATGGAGATGTAGTTTAGCAGGGATCAGTCATTACAAATATTGTCAGTTCAACAGACAGTGTTTCTGTAGGACCAAATGATGAATTTCCCAGGTGACAAAGTCTACCCAGGAGCTCCCTCAGGCTCTGAAGCTCACGAGTGCACCGAGGGCATGGAGAAAACCACAGAGAGAGGATCTGGCAAAGATTTCTGTTGGCTTTTGTAGGTGCTAAATCATGAGAGCCTCCTGGGTTTTATAACACGATGTTGGTGCTGTTCTCCCTTTCTTTGCCTGCTTCCCCTCTTGGTGCTTGACACTGACTTGCCACCTTTCATGTGGCATTCAGAGGTGAACACAAAAGGTGGGTCACTCTTGGGTGATTGCTTTTTGGTTGACAAATACAGATAATTCCTTGGCCAGGCAACTTGAGCTGACGGAGTCAAACCATACTTTTTTCAAAGGATGTGGTGGATTTACTTATTCCTGTTTCTGTGTTTGATTTACTACCACATGATTTCATTAAATAAGAACTTGAGATGGGGATTTCTGCCAAGCAACTTTAGGCAAGGCCCATATTCCACAAATCCCTAAATTTGAGGGTGGTGGGTGGGGAAATAATCATTTTTTTTCTAGCAGATGTCCATTGTGCCTGTGGACTGGAGTTTGGGGTAGTTTGTTATTACTGTTGTTGCTTTAAAAACCTTGTAAAATGATGTTTATTTTCTTCCCATAAGATAATGAACTTGAATTTTTCAGTTCCATGAAGTTGCTGATAACTGTAATGGCCATTCATTCTCTAATTTATAATAGTATTGGAGGGAATGAGGAGAAAACTTCAAACAGGAAGCATTTCAGGCTTGAACTGGTTTCAGGTTCAGACAGGGTTTCTTGGCACTCTCCCCTGCCCTCCTCCAATCTAAGGCCACACAGCCCATGTTTGTTGGTATTTTTAAGTAGATAAAATATGTAAGAAAGTTCCTCCCTTTAATTGCTGGATAGAAAATCCATATCCTGGTAGCTCAACTGTCCAGATCATGTTAAACTTCAGTGGAAGAAAATAAGTAAATGCAAAGAAGAAAATGCCAAAGCAAATGCAAGGAGGGAAGGAAAAGTGATGTAAGTTGGCCAAGAAGTAAGTTGCGCTTCCTGGCGCAGCTCTGCGGTGGTATCCATCATCCCACAGCGCTTCCACAGCCTCTCCACTGCCCCAGTGCCCTCTCGTCAGCTTCCAGCACAAAAGATGACAGTCAAAGCTACACCACTCCCAAAGCAAGTCTGCTCACTGCCGAACTTTGCCCTCAAAGCTGTTTTTGTCCCAGTCCCAGGCACTAGGGTGGCTATGGATGCAAACTGAGGTCACAAAGGGATGCCGTTGTTGGAAGCTGGGCTGGGCGGAAAGGCACACCTGGGCAGTCCTGTCTCCATTTCTGAGCTGGGTCTCCACTCCTCTGCCCAGAAGGATTTCTAGGTAACACCTGGCCAGCAGAGGTTCAAGGCATTTTGGTGGTCCTGGTCCACTGCCCACTAAACATCCTCAGCAGACTGCTATTGTTGCTTTGAACTATTCCAGATGAGGCTCTGGAGAGGTTTTGGGAAGCCACTCCTTGGAGCTTGTGCTGGTCCCCTGAGCTCAGGGACCAGGCCAGCACATGCAGCCCCTCAGCAGAGCTGCTAGCGAGATGACCTCCTGTGGCTCAGCCTCAAGGATTCCTTTTACTTCATTTTGCTCTTTCTTGGCCATTTTCTGTTTGGCTTCAGGTGATAAAGACCATCAGCCATCTCCCAGCCAGCACCTCATGCTGCTGTTGGGCTTTCAGACATCTGAAGCATTCTGGCCAGTAGCACAAGGAATTGTGTTTACATCTTCTCTGAGAGACATCCAGAGTTGAGAGGGAAAAAAATGGCCAAGACAGCTTAGTGCTTTTGGCTTATTGTTTGAGTATTTAAAGACGTTGCATCTGGAAAGTATTCCATTAATTTGTGCCTAGCACCCATATATCAAATTCATGAGCTTCCAAGTAAACAGCTGTCACTGGAGCTGCCACAGAGGGAAATTGGCACTGCTGGCTTGTGGTGAGCAGCGAGAGAACACGCTGGTACAGCCTAATCCAAGGAGGAAACATTAACCCAGATGTGTAGAGGACAATGAATGAATTGTTCCGTAGAGCTCCTCAACCTCTCTGCTGTAGTAACACGAGACACAATTAAGGCCTCAGATTATTCTATTCCCTCACACACGTGCACAGACCTGCACACACCATGGCAGCCTGGAAGCTGGGCTTGCATCTTACAGCCATAGGCCATAAAGCAGCCGCCTCTGAGCTGTGTCTGAGGGACAGCTGCCATCCCTGCTGGAGGAACATCTGTCTGCAGGCTGCTTGGGTCACGTAGCTGCTGTTTGATACTCACACAGCTCGGAACACCAGTGTCCATGGCTTTCTCAAGGAGCACACCAGGACCCATCGGGCCTCGGTGCAGCAGGGGTAGCAGTGGGGTGCTTGTCACAGAACTTCAGGTTCTGTGGGGCTGTAGGCACTGCCAGGCCCTCAGCTGAGCGGGGACTTGCCATAGCAGCAGCTCAGAGCGACACAAGGAGTTCCACCTGCCAACGCTGAGGTGAGGGCTCAGCTCTGGGTTGCAAGAGCTGCTGGCGTTGGCAGAGCCGTTTGTTGTGCTGCCAGGTCAGCAGGGGAGGGCCTGGTAGCTCCAGCTGCCTGCTTGATCCTTCTGTATTGTAAAAGCAGGCAACCCCTTGTCTGGGAAGAATGATGCCTCTGACTCCATGGATAGCAGAAGGCTAATTAATTACTTTATTATGCTACATTATTGTATTCTATATTACACTATATTGTGCTACATCTAAACTGAGACTGCACAAGCACTCAGCTGAACAAAATCTCGTGACTGTCTCCCAACAGTCCCAACACACACACATGGATTGGTCACCTCGGGTGAACAATCTCCAGAACTCATTCCACATGAGCACAACAAGAGGAGCAGCAATTGAGATAAGAATTGTTTTTTCTTTCTCTGAGGTTCCTCGCTGCGATTCCCAGAAGACTTTCTTGGGAAGTTGTGCCTTGCTTTTCTCTGTGAAGAGAAATGCGGCCACGGGCCTGTTTTCCATGAGGCGCTCAAGGAAATGAACCCATTAATGAAGAGGAATTGTGGAAGTGGGACAGAGATGATGCTGTGATTGCTGTTTTCTTGGGAGGGGCATTACAGAAGTGTGGGAAAACTCCATGAGAGTTCCAGGGTAGGAGCGCTGGGGCACCTGGAGTGACTCCAGCTGAAATGGAGGAAAAGGAGCAGGAAGGGTTCCCCATCCCCCTTCCAGAAGGGAGGGTCTGGGCCTGGGGAGATGAGATGAGCCCTCCAAGGAGGTGGGTGCATCAATCCCAGGGAAATCATGGATGACACGGGAAAACTCTTCCCTGCTCCTGCCCAAAAGCTGCTCTGGCATCTACTCTGGAGGCTGTGGCACTTCACAGGGCTCGGGATTTGCCTTCTGTTTACTACCCAACCCAAAGTGGGTTTGAACTGGTGACCTAAAGGTGAAAGGCTCTGCATCTTATTAGAATTACTGTGAGCTGCTGAACGAGTCCCCCATGGCAGTTAAGATTTGATTATGGTTCTAGAAAATGTTCAGCTTTTACAATTAGTGTCAAAGCAGTGGTAAGCCCCTCTTTGATTCCTGGGTGTAGGCTCGTGCTTTTCTTAACCTCACACATATGCTGGCATATTTACAGTAAGTGCTCAGGGGTTTGTTTTTTTAATTATTTTTTTTTATTTTTGAATTAAAAATGAAAGTTCCCCAGGGAAATTATGCAATGGGAAATAGCCACTTCAATAAACTCGACTCACACATTTTATTGATTATGGTAAATTTAATTATTCTATTTAAACCTTGCTTACACACACACAAAAAAAATTATCCTTTTCTTCCTACATGTTTTTTCCTGTTTTTCTATCCGTCTCTACAGACCAAAACTGTGCTCTATGTTATTTTAAACTTTTTAGAGAAGAAATACTCAAGGCTAAGTTTCTTCCTCATAATTATAAATTAAAAATTAGAGAACACACCATAAATCTTACTCAAAACATCTTCAAATAGAACTACTAATTGTGAAACAGCAGTAATTATGGCTTTTAATGTAGCTCTTTTGCCTCCACCTTATATTACGTGACCGCTTTCGCTAAGGGAAACAATTATCAAGTGCAAAGGATGTTAAAAAACCCCAAAATAACAACAAAACATGGAACAAAATCAGTATTTCTCTTACTTAGGACTTCATTAGGTAACACTGTTTGTTTTCTTGATGTTCAGCTATTACCTGGAGGTTTTAGTCTGTTTGGAGACCATTGCACTGAGGATTTTAGAGGCTACTGCCAAAAGACAGTGAAAGGGCTGCTGATCCCTGGGTCTGAAAACTTATTTCCCTTTTCCTTCTCTTTCAGGGAGCTGCTGCTACTTCTTCCAACCTGCTGAACTGTGTTCAATCCAGGTAATCACCCTTTTTCTTCTTAAAATTATGAACAGTCTCCCCTTCCTGGGGAAATGCATTCATTCATTACATTGTGACTGCTCCCATGACTGGGGAATGTTCCTGTGGATACAGGTCTGTGGGGCTGAGGTTGAAGCAATCCTCCATGGCTAGAAATTAGGATGTGGGAAGTGGAATTGTCCCTAGAGGTAAAGAATCACAAGGAATTCCCAGTCTGTGCTCACTCTTAAATGAGGGACCGATTCAGAACCAGCCCATCAGAGCAGAGAGAAAAATCATGGTTGGACTTCTTCCCTGACACTGCAGAATTGTCTGGGGTGCTGGAAGCTGAGCTGACCAGTTTTAAATTGCAAGGAAGGACCCAGTATTTGTTCAAGGTTTTGTTCCTTCCAGATTGGACTTTCATCTGAGTTCTTTCGTGAGACTGTCAGAGCAGGGTTTGTCTGAATCCCACGGCCAAATCCTCCTCTGGGAAAATCTGAAAGGGCCCCGTTTATTTCAGGGGATCTGCACTCTCAGTCTGTGGGTGCCCTGGATGGAGCCAGTGGGAATGCAGGGATGGTGAAGGTGGAGCAACAGGGCTGGGATGTGGAAGGTTCTAGAGGCTGCAGGTGAGCAGTGTCTCCTTTGCTGCCCTACAGTTTCTCTCCAGGTGGCACATTGGACTGCCACCATTCTAAGCACAGTGACCAATCTTCTGGGTATCCCCTCTTGGCAAAAGATGGACTGGGGAGACCTTGATGCCATTTGATGGGTTTTCTGCATCCCAGTGGAAGTGATTCATTAATCATATTTGTCCCTTCAAGAAGAAAATATTAACTGGGATGCTCTGTATTCTGGTAGGTTTCAGATTTATTTGCTTTATTCATAAAGTATAGCTGCAAATAAATACTTGCATATTTCTAAATGGCTTACACTTAAATATAGCCTCAGTCTGATGTAAACTGGCAAAGCTCCCTTAGTTAAATGGATTCACTCCAGCTTGCACCAGGAGGATTAGGCCCTGAGATTCAAGCAAGCCCTGTTGTGATGACCATGAAAAGAACTTAGATTAAAGATGAGTTTGGAAGCGATCAAACCAAATCATAAGCCTGTCTGATTGATTTTGTTTTTCTGGCAAGCCATAGATTTCCGAGAATACAGCCTTGTTGCAATGTGTATTACACCAACTCCTTCAGCTGGTGAGCCCATTGCCACAGATGCCACTCTCTGTGCCACAGCTCCCCGAACCATTTCCATTTCCTTCCCTGTAACTGTCACCAGGCTTGCTCTGGCCACCATGGTGAGGGAGCTTAGCCCTGGCTGATCCCAGACCCAGCTTTTGGCCTGGCTGACACTCAGAATTATTTTGCAGCTGGGCCAGCCTAGGACACGTGTTCCTGCTGGGATAGGTGCTCTGCCCCGCCTTGCTGCCTCCTTAATGAGAATGTGAGAGCTTGGACCAACAGCCAGCTCCTCAAATGGCAACAAAGACTCCTTGTCATTACCCAGCCTGGCTCAAAGTGCAGTAGAAAAGGGGATTTTTTTGGCAGAGCTGCAGACTGCAGTCGCAATATACAGCTCATCACCTACTGCTGCCGGTGATGCTCTCTGCTGAGTTATAAAAGTCACCTCCTTGCTCCTTGCCTCCCTTTCCACAGCTGTGCCCGTGGGCTCTGTGAGAATTGGCACTCCAGGAGATTTCGTGGGTGGCTACTGTGGTGACACAGAGAGGGACATATGAGCAATACTCCAAATGGAATCCCTGACAAGAAGGAATTTTGAAGCCCAACTTGAGTTCAAGAATAACCCCAGAAGAAAAATTCTTCTTCTACCTTCCCTCCTGAAAAGTGAGCCGAGGTCAGTTGTCTCCATTCCTGCTTTCCATGGTCTTGTATAAAACAATCTGCATGAAAACTTGGAGGTGAAAAAGCCAAAAGCTTCATGCTGTAAATTTTGAAATGGCACAATTGCAGCGCTCTTGGCATTTTTGTTTTTCTTCTGGATGTCTTCCTTCCAAAGCAAAGTGCAGTCAAAAAAAGCAATCTTTTTTGCTAAGTGATTCCCTTTTGGCATATTTCAAAGAAAGAGATGTGTATTCCTTTTATTTAGCCTTTTAACCACATACATATGCGGTTGTTCTGAAGCTTCTTCCACCATTTCTATTTACTACTGCTTCAGACAAAGCAGGATCCAGTGCCTTTTGGGATCCTTGCTGTCCTAGCACACACAAAGCTCAAGGTTGGTAGGAAGCTTCAGTATTATTTCTTCCCTGCCCTTTGTTATGATCATCATTGTTAGTGGCAGTAGCAAGTGCTGTCCAATGTGGTGCTGCACATCTTCAGCTCCCATGGGAGTCCCTGACTCTATAAAGGATTCATGTCTGGGATGTACAGGCACTGTGGTCAGTCCTGGCCTCCTTCCAGCCTTTCTCCAAATGCAGGAGGGAGAAGGGCTTGCCACAGAGGGAGGATTCTGGAGTTAAGGTGCCCCTCATGGGCAGGGGGTCCCAGGGTGCTTTGGGAACATTTTCTGCAGTGCCCTAATCCTGGTCAGTGCTGAAGATGCCCAGGCTCAGTGTGCTGACCACCTGCTTCATTCACAGCAGCACTGTTGCATTTCTTGGGGAATAGCTATTTCCTCTCCTGCTCTTCACAGGAACCCCTTGATTTCATTTAGCCTGTTTGATTCACTGATTCATTTCATACACTGAAAGTTGCATTCAATTTTTAAGCCTAATTTGTCTCCCTTTTTCTGTCTCTTTTTGTTGTTATTGGTTAGCTCCAGAAGGAGCAGTCTGGATGCTTTATCGTCCCAAAGGCACAAGGCCTGTGGGCTTCTTACTTTGCCATCCCTCCCCAGGATTTTGTTACATTCCCCTAGAATTTACCTGTAACTTGCACTGCAGAGCTGCTCCCCAGGAGAAAAGGCTGAGTCCTGCATCAGTAGCTGAGCTAAAGCAAAGCTGGTGTGGACAACTGTGTACCCCCAGAGCCCTCACCAGCCCCCCTGGCCACGGGGATGTTATGACTGATGTTCCTGCTGGCCAGAAGCCCTGTCTGTGTCACTGCAGAGCCCAGGCGTGCCCAAGAGCAGCTGGTCATGCCCATCTCTCCTACTGCTCTTTTCTCCTTCCAGACTTTACTACGTTTATCCTCTTAGCACCTCTGTAATTATCTGTCTGTAGCAGATGAGAAACAGAAGAACATGCAGGTTTGCAATTTGAGCTGGGCCACGCAGGAGCTCTTTGGCAGAGGAGGCAGCCTCCTGAGGGGTGAGTAATGTCCTTTTGTCAATCCCATTAGGCTCCTGGTTTTATCCTCACACACCTAGAGACAAGCCCAAATCACTGAACCTGACTCTTCTGGGACTGATGGCAGCCTTTCACCCCAGCCCCCAGCACAACTCCCAGAGAACTGCAGAGCAGTTCCACTCTGATTCACTTTGAAGGCTCAGGTCTTATTTATGCTACCAGTGTAAACATCATTTTAGTCTGAAAAATATGCAGAAAATTCATAACAGCTGCAGTTGCTGTGTGCAGTGCCCTGCAGAATAATTTTGCCCTCACATCTCTATTTTAACCAGAGTGACTGGAAAAAGGAATCAGATGGTGCTTGGCTTTGAATGTAGGTGTATGGCCAGCTCTACGGAGCAGTTAACCCCAGAACTTTACCAGGAACCTGACTGTGGCTTTAGACCCTGAGTCAGCAGCAGGAGTCGAGTAGAGGCAGCCAGGGCAGCTTCAGGGAGGCTGAGCTGAGCAGAGACTCTAAAACAGCAGTGAGACCAGGTCTGCTGAACATCCTTCCTGCTGAGTGAGTCAGCAGCAGTTTAATTAGGCATGGCTGGGCAGGGAGCAGCAGTTATGACAGAAGAGGCTTTAGTTGATAGGATCGTTTTCTGCACAATAATATTAATTAGCAATTGCGATAGGGAACTTGAGGCAGGTGGAGCACTTTCTGTCAAGGTATTTTTGTAAGGAATTAGCCTGTATAAACACCCATTGTAAATACATTGTCCTTGTCAGGTGTAACAACTGCCTGGGCACATGGCATCCTTCCTCACAATGGAAAGGTAATTAAAGATGCAGTTCCACACTCCCCGTGCTTCTCCCAGCTGCTAATTGTGTCACCCGAGAGATCCAAACAATTATAGCAGGAAAACACTGGGGGACTGTTAACAGTAATTTCCAAAATGTGGCCAATAAATAGATTGAGAAAATGCTGGGAGCGTTGAGCCAGCCTTGGAAAAAGCTAGAGGAAAAACTGTATTTCTGACACAAACATGGAAATTTGAAATGGGAGTGAGGTGTCTAAACATCTTGGAGGAACTTAGACCCTGAGCTTTCTGAAGCCAAATCCCACCCTAGCCTAGAAATAATTTCATATTTCACAGCCTTCACATTTTCCTCAGATGAACGTTGTTCTTAGAAGCTTATACAAGGAGGGCAAATCCTGAAGACATTACTTAAAGGAAATTTCTATTCATGTCGCTGAATATTCACTACTGATAATCCTGGTAATAATTCTCATGAAAAACTGTGTTACAGTGCATGTTGTAATTTGTGATGTACAGCAAATATAATATATTGTATAACTCAATATTACAGGTCTGCATTACATACCTGCAATATTATGCTCTGGTAATTAAACCAATTAAAGTGCAGTTATGAGCTCATTAAACCCAAGAAATATGAGATGTCAATCAATTCTGTGTTCATCAAGATAAAATCTTATCAAAGTCAAATGGTTCAGGCCTTCAAAGCAAGTGTTCATTCATGTCTCCATTTAACACACCCGGAGAACATGATCCAGAAATGCCTGTATAGACAGATGTGAGCTGCACCACAGTCCCACTGCACAGGGAACTGCTGCTGGATATTTTTACCTCTTTGGTTCCCATGATTCATCCGAGTGGGATATTCTGTTGCAATCACAAGGTTTTAAATATTTAACACCATCACATGATTCTTTAGAGATCTGATAGAAGCAAAGCACAGCTGCCAGCCAGGTATGTGAGTTTTGCACATTGTCCCTCAGCGAATGCCAGAATGACTTAGTGAGTTCTCCTGCTGTGGTCAGATGCCTTTTCCCAGGTGCTGCAGTCCCTAAACTGGTCCTTGCAGAATTGGCAGGTCCAGCTCTCCCTCTGGGCTCAGAGGTGATCCTGAATTAGCTCTTTTGAAGTCACCTGGGACTGGTCCCTTCCTGCCTGGAGCAGAACATTATACTCTGGAATAAACATACTTGGGGCTGAAATCTCCTTCCCACTCCAGTTCTCCCATGGCTTTTATGGTGGGGATAAGATTTTGGGCAAAACCTCACTGCCATCCCAGTCATTTGCTCGGAGTGTTTGGTGGAGCTGAGTGCTGGCAAATCTGGGCTTTGCTGGGTGTTTAGAAGAGAAATTTGGTACAGCCATGCTGATGATCACAGGGGCTGCAGAAGGAAGAATTCAAATTGTACAGAGAGGCAGCAGAGGAATGGCAGTGACAGGGGGTTAATTGAGCTGGGCCCTGAGAGTGTGGAGGGCACAGCCTCCCCTCATGTTGTGTTTGTACAGCATCTGAGCCCTCACCAGGCCTTGGTCTTGACTCTCCTCTCTAAGGGGGCCTCTAACATAGGCAGTAATAACACTAATGATGATGGCAATGCTAATGAGAGTCTGATAATAGTGATTTTTTCATATGGTCCAGAAAAGCTCCAAGCTTCAGGTTCAGCTCATCCAGAGCAGAGGAGATGTTTGTGTTTACACTAATTTCTGGTGGGAGGAGAGTGTTCATACCCAGGGATCAAGTCCACAGGGAGAGAGATGTGGAGTGATTTTTCTGTTGTGAGTAACAAAATTATGATCAGAAAAAGGAGGAGGGAGAGAGGGAAATGTGGATGATGTTGTTATTACCAAAATGAAGGAATTTGGATATAATCATGGCAGTTAAGGAAACATGTTTTTAAAGAGCTTGAGAGAGGTCATAATGAGAGTTTACTTTGTAGATCTAATCACACTTTACAAGACCATATGCCAGTTCCCAGTGGTGTCCATAGTGAACAGCAGGACATCAGTAATTTTCCAGATGTGGCTTCCCCCCTAGAAGGACAACAAAACCAGTGAGAAGAACTGGAGTGACCCAGCACTGGGCCTCTGAACTCCTTTTGACTGGGATGCTCTCATGAATAGTTTGGTTGTTGCCTGGTAACACTGGCATAAGTTCTTCTCCATTGTGACTGAGCCCACAGGAGAGAAGGTGAAACTGGGAGAGGGATCATAGGTTCTAATTTTATGGAAATGTCCTCATAAAACAGAGCTAAAGCGTGCACACCATAACACCTGTCCCAGACACCCAATGAGCATTTGGAGGCACATCAGTAGTGGGGGACAAGGGAGGGGTGTTTGGTGCCAACAGGCACCTTGTGAAAGGTGCCAGTGCAGAGATGACGATCTCAGCTTCTGCCCTGAACTTTCTCTACCTTCAGCAAACACGTGCTTGTTTGGCCCCCTTTGGCCAGATCCTTCTTCCCTCCCCCAGCCTTGGGGCATTGCCCTGCT
Source organism: Onychostruthus taczanowskii (assembly GCF_017590055.1). Lineage (NCBI taxonomy): Eukaryota > Metazoa > Chordata > Aves > Passeriformes > Passeridae > Onychostruthus > Onychostruthus taczanowskii. Next base: position 1,730,036 of record NW_024503124.1, read on the forward strand.
CCCATGCAGCACAAGCACTTTCCAGGTCAGAGCACTGCAGCAGGAGAGGTCACAAGGGACTGTGGAATCACCAGATCTTCCAGTTTTGCTCAGACAGAGTAGTGTCTCTCACAAACTCTAACTGTGGTTGAGGGTGCAACCTTTTGGAGGATGCACTTGGAAAAGATAACCCAGTGAACGTGGAAAAATTATGTTCCCCAGGGAAGGAATGTGGAATCATTTGTTGTCTTCTGCAGGTTTTGCTGGCAGCCTGGCATCCTTGCTCCAGGTTGCTCTTTACTTCTGTCTTGTGTGCTTTGTGTCTGTTTTGTGACCAACATCAGCTCAGGGGAAGGAGCTGTCACAGTCTGGTGACGTGACAGTGGTGTCACCCTGATGCAGCTGACTCACAGCTTGTTCTGGAGGAGCAGGGAACAGTCTGAGATCCACCAGAAGCAGCCAAGTGCCTTCAGATAGACTCTAGCTCAGGACTGGGCTTTGCTGGCACCGCTGGATGCGGTCAACATTGTCATTTCTCCAGAAGAAACAGAGGGCTTGGGACAGCCACCTCTTTCCATGGGAGCAAGGAGCCGAGTTTCCTAATGAGCTGGAGAGGGAAGGAGGGAATTTCAGTCAGGGGCTGTTCCTCTCAGGGCAATGGCACATCAGGAGCTGCTTGGCCGAGCGCGCTCTGCCTGCCCGGGAGCTGCCGCGCCGAGCGGAGAGCGGCTCCAGCCAGGGCCGTGCCAAGGAGCAACGTGCTGCTCTCCATGTCCCTGAGCGCTGGGCCAGGGGCTCGGAGGAGGAAAGGAAAAAGCCCTCATGGGAGATGGCCTATTTTTAATGAGCCCAAGCCTCTTCCACAAATTAAGTGAAATATTTTAAAAGGAAACAATATTACTTTGGTTTTATTTGTTTCAGCTACTTAGTTACAGCTCCACGTGGACACAATTAATGGAGGAAATAGAGTATTTTATAAGCCCAGGACTCTGAGATAGATATTTTGTGACCATGTGAAATTCTTTGCCCTAATCACCACACATTCCTAGGGAGAAGGTTGTATATTGCTGAAGATTATTAACCTTGATTCCAAAAATGTGTCTAGTCATTGAAAGGCAAAGGTCAAAAATTGTCATGGCAAACTCAGTGACAGTTTGCCCTCCGCTTTCCACTAAATTCCATGCTGTCCATCTTGGGCTCAGGTCTGCCCTAATAAAGTGTTCCTCAGCAAGAAAGAGAGAAATGTCCTTTCCACTGGAGCAAGTGTGATTTTCTAGATCCTTCAGACTCCCCATGACTTCATGTAAATCACTTGGACCTTCAACAACTTATTTCTTGATGATTTGAGGGTTTCTTTTAAGAGAATATGATTTCTCCTTTATTTGCTTGTTTGCAGGATGATTTTTTTCAAGGCAATGAATCATCTTATTTTGGTGGTATCTAACACCAACCTCTCTGATCTTTGCTTGTCAGAGAATAAAAACAGATTGAGGTAAAAACCTGGGGGTGAAAGTTGTTTCGATGAAGAGTTTAATTTGTGCCCTGTCCTGCTTTCTTGATGATAGGTAACAACAAAGAAGTCGTTCTTAGAATAAAAAAAAATGGGTTTTTTTCAGTCTTCTGGGACTGCCTCAAATATCAGATATGGGACCCACAACATAGCAGGACTGGGGGTTGTGGCAGGAGCGAGTGGGGCAGCAGGGTGTGATTTCTGGATGGAGAGAGCTGACCATTTCCTCAGGTGATGCAGGTCCATGAGCCATCCCCTTCTCCCAGGCACACCTAGGTGCCCTCCCTCCCTTTGGGCTCTCGAGCAGTGCTGGGCAGCCTGCACTGCAACAGGCTCCTACAGGAGGAGGTAAACAACATCTCCTCGATGCAGCCATGTCTGCAAGTGTCCCGACAGCGAACCCAGCAGAGGAGTAAATAAACAAACACCCCCTTTGCCTTCCCCTCCACCCCGATGATAAATTCGGGTTACTGTACACGTCACTGCCCGGGCCATGCAGGGCTGCTGTGAATCCATTAGCAGGGCAAGGGTGAGTGACTTCTGACTTCAGCGACCCTTAAAGTTAATCCAGCATTGTAGGGGCAGAATTAAATGTGATGAGCTCAGAAAGTGTGATAAAACCAGATTTAAGTGCACAGCTGGACAGCAACCTATAAAGGCAGAATTTAAAACCGTAATAAAAACTTTGTAATCTAATTACGACGGCAGAGTTAAAGGTGAGGTATTTGCAGCATGATTCACATGCACCATGGCTAACCTCTGACATCTTGAATATATTATGTGGTTTCTTCACTACAGGCGTAATTTTTGAGTTACTCTCTCACACTACATGGTTGCCTATGTTTTATTCTCATGCAGTGTCTCTGGGGGTTGCAGGGCAGGGTAAAAGCCTCTGCTTTCCTGTACTTCTGCCTCCAGGGATCTCTGGGCACCTGGGCAGGGGCTGCAGCAGGTGCACGACACCTCCAAAATATTGCAGCTCCTGAGAGAGTCTGAGGAGAAATTGCAGCAAGAGTGGCCATGTCTCGAGCTGGTTTTAGCCTAGCTAAACTTAATACCAGGGGAGGGAGAATGCAAAGGAAGTTAGAGCTTGGACGCAGGATACAGTCCCAAGCAGTGTCGTTGTCATCCTGTCTTCCTTGCAATTGGCACCCAATTAACGCCACCACTGATAGCAGCTGAGTCTCTGATTTCAGCGTTGGCTTGTCCAAACACCTCAGGGAGGGGGAAAACCAACTTGTGAACCCTGCCTGGCTCCTCTGGACTGCTGCCAGTGACAGGGCTTGCTCTGCCCATCTGGTTCAGAGGGCTCTCACCAGACTGGGCACTGCCAAGTGAGACAGGCACCTCAGATCCAAGTCTGGCATCTGCCAGCAGAGGGGTTCTGCACTAAAGCAGTCTGTTCCCTGGCTCCCATTAAGCATTGTCCAGCATCCCAAGAGCCCTTCATGTGTGGGCAGGTGTAGTGGTGGGATTTAAACAAGTTTGCTCAAGTTGGCAACAGCTGTGCAGTAACACCTGAAGAGGTCTCACTTTCTTCAGCCTTGGTCAAACAGAAGTTTCAAATTAGAAATCTACCCCATGTGATAGTTCTGATTTTTTTTCTGTATCCCAAACACCAATTCAAAAATGGAGCAAAAATGCCAGAAGAAAATCTTTCAATATGAAGTCTATAAAACTCCACACTGGGATTATCTTGAGCTAAAATTACTTGGTGGCATTTCTGAAATCAAGTTTCATTCTTTTTAATTTAGCTGAAAAGCATTCTTCTAAGTCTGATTGGCACAAGCTGTATGCTGGTAGCATAATGCTCATGGGAGGGGCTGAGGACAGGCTTGTCTGTAGAATCAGCATCCCAAAATAAACTACATCTCCCTCAAGGCAGTGTGAACCCAGCTGATCAATCTCCACAAATGTTGTTCTTAAACTGATGAAATATTTCCCACGTTTGTGAAACCAAACTGAAACAGATCTGTTTCAGTTTGGTTTCCCCAGTGAGTAATCCAGTAGTGTTTTTCCTCAAGGAAATGAATATTTTTTTCAGGATACTGTGTTTCAGAACATGACTCTCTTTCCCCCCTTTTATGAAGCTCAAGAGGAACAGCAGAGCCCTCAAGGACCCCCTGTGAAGGGTTCAGGGTGATGCTCTCCCTAAGGAAGAGGGGCTTGTGTGAGCCATTGGCTAAAACAGGTGATTGATATCAGCAGTGGAAGAGGAGTGGGGTGCTCTTGGAAAGGGACTGCTCAAAATTCCAAGTACACCTTACCTTTGTGACCAGGGGCCTATCTCAGGATTGATATTTAAGAGACAGAGACCTGCTTTTTGCTTTAGAGAAAAAAAGATGTTATGTGCATTATTGAGGTGCCATTACACTTCTGCTGTTCCTGAGACAACTTTATCCCAAAGTCTCCTTCTCTTCCTACAGCTGTACAACAGCTACACCAGGAGAGAACCCTACACAGGACAAAACAGCTTCTAAAATGTGATCGGGGACTACCAGGAAACACCACAGCAAATGCCCCAAAACACAGGAAAGAACCCACCAGCTGCAGGAAGGCAGCATGAGGATCAACAGAGCAACGTCCCAGGTACAAAGAGGGTGAGATCCCACAGAGCCCAGGCCAGCAGGCACACACTGCCTGCTCTGGTGGGGTTAGAAATCCCATCCTGGATGGTGCTCCAGCTCCTACATGCTCCAGCACCCCGCACAGGGAGAGAATAAGGGAGCATGTAACACCTTCAGTCTGCAAGACACAGACAGGAGGTGGTAAATACCTTGATAAGGAAACTGGAGTGAAAATACCAGCTTTAGGCAATCCAGATTTTATCAGGGAAGTATGCAGGAATGAGTAACTGCCTGACATGCAGATGTGCCTCTGCACAGTGCCAGCAGCCTGCCAGTCCCCACATCTGGCCTCAGGCAACACACTCCCATTTCCAAACCCATATGATTTCAGGGGTATGCTGGGGAGGCATTTTTGCATGGGGTTCTCACTGAGGCAGTGGCAGTGGCCAAAATGAATCCACGGCTCCATGTCTGGAATACTCTCTAGACTTAGCACTGGAGACTTGTTTTCCTGCTGTAAGAAGCAGCTTGGCTTGTGAGCAAAGGCTGTTGTTCTGCTTAGCAATGACATGCATGTCACAGCATGGGAATCCATGTGTGCTGGTTGAAAACAAGATCCTGGAATCCAAGGGCTGGGCAAAGTCACAAAAAATTAATCCTGTATATTGCTCAGTGAATGGATGGTGTCTCATGGACCGTGTCTGTCACTGTGGGCCCAAGAGAAGAGTTGTGCCCAGTCCCATAATTGTCTCTGCAATGAGAGTCACAAATTGGGTGGGAACAGATGGAAACTGAAGTGCTGTGAACTGGCACAACACAAATTCACACTTGAGGAGATATGGGGATGGTGGGAAAAGAACCCCAGGGAAGTTGTAACCACACCAAGCCTGTCAGAGTTCAAGGAGTGTCTGGATCATGCTTGTAGTTGTATGGTTTACTTTTAAATAGTCCTGTGAGGAGGTGGGGAGTTGGACTCAATGAACTTTATGGTTCCTGCCCAACATAAGATATTCTGTGGTCTGATACAGCCAGTTTGAGTAATTGTCTCTTACTGTAGCCCTGGACTCCAATACATGACAAAGGACCTGAGTGTTGGCTGCTCTCCCTCAGACTCCAGATCTCTAGGGAACCCATTGCCTGGGCTGTCATCAGCCATGGTGGAAACATCTGTTCAAAGAGCCTGTCCCTGCCTGGCAGTGCTCTTCAGGGGTCTTACAGGCTTTTGGACCTTGTTTGATTTCAGCACTGATTCTTGATCAGGTTTTCAGTAGAAGAAAAGGCACAACCAGCCCATTACTTGATGGGAAGGGGAGGGTAGAAAGAGCTTGGCAGCTCAAAGGGATGTGCTGGAAACCTGGACAAGGAGAGAGGAGAGCCCTGCTGAAATGGTAAGGGGTTGGGGCAGCACTCACCACTGTGCCACACCAGGGGATTAGTTGCCAAAAGGGCAGTCTCCTTCTTGGGGTGGTGCTTAGTGGGGCTAATGACAACCATAAGTAGGAAAAATATGGATGCTATTGGAGAAAGAGGCCCAGGAATGGCTAAAGAATAAATTGGCTGTGCTGTGTACAGAGAGGGCCAAACAGATGTTGGGCCTGATCCAGAGCCCATTGAGTTAATGGAAAGGCTCCCTTTGGTTTCATTGGACGCTGCCTCAGACCCATTCCAGCTTCACAGGAAGCAGTGGAGACCAAGAGCAATAACTCGTGGTGGCTGCAGTGGTGTGAGTTGCAGAGGTGTGGCCAGGGGGGCTCATGCTGAAAACAGATGGGTCTGACAGACCGGTCCCTTTGGGCTGGGTGACCCCTCTGCTGCTCCCCCCAGCCGGCCATGAGCAGCCTCACGCAGGGTTGGTCCTCTGGCCAACACTTTGGCATAATTCTGAGCAGAACTGGCCTTTCTGCCTTCTGATGCACCCTCCTACTGAAGCAGGTTCCCATGTGATCTCGTGGTGGCCCAGGATTTGGAAACCAGTGATTTGAGCCATCCACAGAGAAGGAGGAAAGGAGGTCTGCTGAAAACTGTTGACCAGGGAGGAATTTTGTTGTGGACCAGCAAAAAAAATAATGTAAAGCAGGTGTTTCTGCAATTGTGAGACATTTGTAAAGCCAATGTGTCCAACAAGTCTCCCACTCACATTCTGGTCCACGTGACATGGCAAGGTCTGACACAGAGGACCGCAAATAGAAAACATCTCTCTGTACTAGTTGGCCTGCACCAGGGCCTCCCTCCCCTTCTGCTCTCTGCTTTCTGTTTATTTAGGTGTGTGTCTTTGTTTCTGTTTTTACATTTAGCACGAGTGGAGAGGAAGTGGGATTTCATAGGGCTTAGGAGGCTGGAGCTCACCACGCTTTGGAGCATGGGCCTTTGTTTGTCCTCACCCTGCAGGTGTGAGTGTTCGCAGGCCAGACCCTCACTGGTATGAACTGCCCCGGGCTCCACGAGAGCTCCCTCCTCTGAGCCAGCCCATCTGAGCCAGCCATCGTGGCATCCAGGCCATGCTGGGGCCAAGCTGCTCTCATGGTTAGGAGTGGGAACTGGAAGCTGAGCAGAATCCTTTTCCTCCAGGGCATGGTACCAGGAGGAATGGATCAACCGTGGCATGCAAAGATGCCTCAACAAACAGCAGGTGCTGTTTTGTTCAGGGTTGTGAATTTACTGGAAATGTAATTTGGGGAATACTTTAATTTAGTTGAATTTAGGCCAACTTGGAGAGGGGTAAGGAAGAAAGTTTTATGGGTAAGTTCAGGGCTCTTTTCAGGACTTCCTTCCCCTCTGCAGCTACTGCCCTGCTCACACATGTAGACACAATACCAGGACCAACCATGGCTTGGGCTGAGCTGTATTTTAGGTACCTACCAGGTTTAAATCATGACCCTGCAACACCCAATCTCCAAAATAGAATCTCTTTCTCCTACTGACAGTAGTGCATTTCTAGCCCTGTTTAAAAAGAAGCTGATACTGAGAGAAGCCACTGAACTTCCCGAGTGAGGTAAGGTCAGTTTAGGGCTGAGTGAATTGCCTGGCAGGAAGGTTGTGTGGAAGTCTGGCTATCCCACCATAACACAGCAGAAGGAGAACGCCCCAGCCCTGACTTCTAGTCCTCTTTTCAACCATGCTGGCTTGTTTACATTTGGGTAATGTAAACCCAAATGGGTGGAGCCATTACTCCAATTTTTTGGCTTGTGTCTGTCCATTTGGATGTCAGTGTAAACTGATGCAATTAATAATTGTGGCCCGCTATTGGAAATGATTTGTCTGTTCATTTTCCATAAATATTGGCTGGCTGGCTTCACCTGGCAGACGCTGGGAATTGTCATGGCAGAGATGAAAGCCCAGAGAATATGGGGATTCATAACTCCCTGAGAGCTGTGGTGTTTTCCAGTCTAACAAGACTGTTGGATTTAGACACAAGCAGGGTGCTGGAATGGGATTCAGGGAGCAATAGAGAAAGTGCAGGTATTTCAAAGCAAGTGCTGGTTTAGTCAGAAAGTGAATTTCTCATTAAAATAAGCCCCAAACTAATGGGGGAACTTTTAAATGTTGGGGGAAAGCTGAAAAATACCCAGGCTTTCTAATTAAATAGCATTTCCCATAGCTACATCTCCAGCATGGCAGCCTTTGCCTTGCACACCGACCAGCTCCAATGGGCAGAACCACATGTAAAATGTAGCCGTGTTTGAACTTCAGGGCTGTTTATTCTACAAATGGGCTCCAATTCAAAATAACACTGATGCCAACCAGGTTTTTTCTCCCCAGGATTCAGGCATACAACACACTTTCCACTTTTGGAGCTCATCATTCCATAACTCCAGAAATTGCAATATAAACCTTGGCTACTATGCACACTTCAACTTGAAAACACAGCAGTGATCTGGGATTTTAATTCAAGAAAATTTGAGAGTGGATTAGAAATAGGATCCAGATGCATCTCTAATAGTGAAAAGAAAAATTAGCAGAATATTGGAGCTGAAATGAACTCTGTCTTTCAGCTTTTTTCCTCCCTTTTGCTTTGTAAGAGGAATTACATAGACCTAAAGCACCATAATTAAATTGTCATTTGTTCCTTGCCTTGTTAGAAGCTCTGCCCAGCTGAGCACCTCAGTTTCCATCCTGGGCATTTACCTACAGCCTGGGGCTGGGAGTGGGGGGCAGTTTCTTACTTGTTTAAAGAAATTAGGAATCAGAGGCATGCACAGCCTGTCTGGTAGAGTCTTCAGCGAGCGAGTTGCCAGGCTCTGCAGGTTATACATCATTAGCACACAGAGTGTCCAGGAGAGCCCAAAGCTTGTGCAGGTGTGCTGGCAAGGCTCTCACCACTTCCCTCCCTCCCTCCTCCCTCTCTGCCGCGCTTCCAGCAAGCTGATACTTGAAACCCGATGTGGCAAAATCACAGAGAGCTCCTCTCGAGGCTGTCAGCTCCCAGCTCACCCAGCAGACGTGACTGTGAGGGAGCGCGTGGAGCCTGGAAGGGACTCGCTGGAAAAACAAAACATCGAGTCAAAAGCTTAGTGTGTTTTTCCATGAGTGTATGAAAAAAGTGTGAGTGGTTTTTTTAAACACTTTCAGATATTAGAAGTTTAGTGAACACAAAGACAGCGTCTTTTTTTTTTTTTCTCCTCTTTTTTCCCCTGCCCTTGAACTTTGAGAATGACTATAGGGAATATATCCCAGGCTGTTTTGAATGACCCATTCACGTGGTGGGTTTCTTTCAGCTTTTCCCAAAAGAAAGTGAGCTTCACTTGACCTCTGCTCTGGCATTAGCTGCCATTATTTGTGCATCCTACTCAGATAATCAATAAAAGTGGATGGCATCTGAAAATAATTATAGACACAGCTCTTCCCCAGCTTCCAAGACGAAGACAGAAGCTGGGAAAGGAGCCTTTGCATATTCAGCACTTGTTAAAAGAATGAAATATAGTGCTGTATGTTATTGTTGTATCCCAAATCCTGGGCGTTCTGCAGCAGTTTCTTTTGACATTGCATAGCACTCTGGCCACATGCACCTGAACACAAAGCTCATCAGCTCTCCCATCCTTCCTGACTTTGCTGGAAAAGTTGTGCTGTCTGCTCGTGTGGCATGCCAAAGGGCAAGAACTCCTGTTGGAAGAAGGATCTGGCTGGGTCAGTGCCCTTTTTTTTTTAAGGGGTACCAACAGAGCTGCAGTTTTACAGCCAAATGTCCTGGCCCCAAGCCAGCGTGTGGTGACAAGTGGGTGGCCTGTGCAAGGCATGGTGTCTCTCTGTAGCAGGGGGTGAGCTTTTCCAGCCAAAATCCATGTTCAGCCCCCCAGCTAAAATGGCTGTCTCTACATGGCTCATAGCAAAGTCACCTTGAGATGTTGTCATCATCATCACCTTGGCCTGTCGTCACCTCAGGCTGTCACTGCCTACTGAAGAACCTGATTCAGGTTCTCCATCACCCGAGAGAGTCCTCCCAGCCAGGAAAGTAGTGAGTCATGTTGTATTAGAAGATATTTAATGTCTATTTTAGGAGGTTTGCAGCCTCAGCCTCCCTTCAGGCAGTGGCCAAGATGAACCATTGCCGTGAACACGAACATTCCCACTGCAGCCTCCCTGAACAGCAGCGGCACTGGATGCCAACATGGGGCCTCTGAGCCAAGCAGGTGGTAGGAAAAGGAAAAAGGAGAGGCAAAGATTTTGCCAGGGCAGGCTGGAACTGCAGGGTGAGGCTGTGTCCTTCTCCTCCTGCAGCCCTGGAGAAGCTTTGTGTAGCACTTGTGTCACAGTGGGGACTAGATCCTGGCTGTGGCCCTGTTCAGGTTTAATGGTTTTTCTATAGAGCCTGTTCATGGTCTCTATTAAAGATAGGAGGAGAGGTGGGGTGGAGCAAGGATCTGTCCCAGCGTGGCTGCTCCCACATGTTTCATTTACATCTTTCTCTCCTGATTTGCAGAAGGAGTGCCATTGCTGTACAACCTCGAAAATCCTGTGATGCCTGCAAGAGCTGATCACTGGGGACATCCGGGGGTCTGGCAGCTGCCTCCTCATCAGGAAACCAGCTGCTCCCAGGGGTTTCCCAGGGCTGTTTCAGGTATCTGGACAGCAGAGATTACAGGGGAGCAATTATTTTTGGCCATTACTCTGGGATCTCTGTTATCTCCTAATCTAGGCAGCAAGCAGAAGTGTTTGCTGATGGGCTGCTCCATTGTCCATCCCCAGCTTTTCTCCATGGTGGTACATTGTTTGTGGTGCTGTCTAAATCCTCCTGCCAGCCCCAACAATACCTCACACAACCCTGGCGTGTCGGGAGCTTCCAGGCTGAGGAGAAACCGACCCCGCTCAGCCGGGCTCCGTTTGTGGCAAAGTGTTTGTGCAGTGATTAACTCCTGCACGGACACAGACAGCCACAAATCTCCAGGTTGTCTCACAGCCTTTTCATTCAATTAAGTCTGTTGACTTAGTCTCATTTTGAGCAGTAACTGGATTTAGATAAGGCAGTGGAAAGCAAAACATCAATTGTGTGATTCCTGGCCCAGCCGGTATGTTGATCCGAAGGGAATGTTTGTGCGGGCGATAACGGGGGCAGTGCGGTGATTAGGACAAAGTCATTTGTGCAAAGACTTCCACTGAGTAAAAATGCTCTGTGTTAAGTGCAAGCACTGGCCTGAGGAAGCAGAGGGAGCTGCCTGCTTCCACAAATTCCCTCTCTGCCTCACTTGATGCATCTGCTGTGAGCACACGGTGATGGAGAGGTCCTGGTCAGTCTGAAAGGGGAATCATGCTGGGGTCAGAACTGGGAGATCCCACTGGCTGAATGGGCTGCACTGGAACCCAGCTCCCAGAACCATAACTGCTGTAAGGTTCTACAGGGACGTAACCATTTGGGATCCAGCCAGTTACTCTTTGTCAGAAACACACCAAAGTTATTCTGGGATAATTCCTCTCCACAAGCTGTGGGGCATGAGTTTACAGGCAGTTCCCTAGGGGCTTGATTTGCCCAGCATCCCTGGGAAGAGGAGGAGATGCAGGTGACGTGCCCTCAGCATCCCTCCTCTCCATGGGGAAAGATGCTCTGCATGCAATAACTGCTGTCTCACTGTATAAGCAAGAGGTAAGAAAGCTCTCCTATTTGCAAGCAAACATTTTTGTGATGCACTCCTGTGTCTGCTACTGCTTTCAGGCTGTAATCAGAAAATATGTCAGGGAGACATCCATTGTTATATCTTTGTCACAAGCACATTTCTGTGCATGACTTTTTTGGTCACCTTGTTTTCCAGGTAGCTGTTAACCTAATGGGAAGCATAGGGCATTCCTGACATCCTACAAATCTTCAGCAAGGACCACGGAACAAGAGTGCAGAAAAAGACAGTGAGAAGACATTACTTCCTGTGTTAGCTGAGGATAAGGTATGCCATTTTAACATGGCAAATGTATCACTGACTTTCTTGTTTTCTCATGCTGCAGAGGATTTCTTCCTTTGATTCTCATTTGTGTCCTTCTGTGACATAAAATGCACGATGTAAAGAGATTGTTCTATCTGGCTGGACTGAGAACTGGCCACTGAGAACTCCTTGAAAGTGGCCATTGAAAGTGGGCAAGAGATTTTTGGTGGTTCACAAACGATGGGCAGTGTGCAGCCTCACTGAACCTGTTCCTTTGAACAGCATGGCTCACCACTGCAGGAACAGGGGAATGTGTTACCTCAAAGGATTTTTTTTCCCATTCCTCCCACCTGCTCACATTCCTTTTGGGCCATGCAGCACTTCTCATAGAGGTGATGCTGGCAGCAGTGTACACCCAGTGGTTTTGAGAGAAGTTCTGTGCCATGGGGCAGTGATGCTTCACATCCTTATTCCTGTGTGTTTTAGTGCACTCAGACACTCAGCATTTCCATCAGTGCTCGGACCATGGAGTGTTCATGGCTCCCTTGCAGAAGGACACTGCAGGAGTGGTGGAGGGACCCCAGGCACTGTGGACTCTGTGCCCAGCACATGGCCCTGCCCTGGCACGGTGTGCAGCTCCTGGACTGTGTGTACACACACACAAACACTTAATTGTTGGCAACTTAACATATATTAAACATCTTCTGGTAGCGATGAAAGATGGCATCCTCCCAGAGTTTTGCATGAGCTAATCGGCCCTTTGTGTGAAAGTGTAGGTGGGGACTCTTCTAACAATACAAAGTTGGTTAGCTCATCATCTTGGCTTTAGGGGCAATCTGATGTGCCCATCCTGCTTTCAAAGCCATGAATAATCCAGCTTTGCTGCTGTGAAAAAAAAAGAGAGAGTGTAGTTTCAGGGCTTGGTGCTCAAGCCTGTTTCTCAGTGCAGGGGATGAACAGGGATTCACCTGTTATTCACTGGTATCACTCTTGGCTTCAGTCTCCTTTGGACTGCTCTTGGTATCAGAAATGATACCTATCAGCATAATTGCTATTTTTCAGCCATCAGTTGGAATAACACCCTTGAGGATTAGGCAAGCATGATTCACTATCACACTGAGAGGACCATCCACAGCAGTCTGTGCTGCTCACGGTTCACTTAAACCTCTGTTAACTGTCTGGGTGGTGGAGCAGTAGGTTAAACCAACACAACAGGCTGGAAGACCCGCCTTTGGGAGGAGGACTGATCTTAAATGTTCTTAAATGTTCATGAATACACTTCAGAAATAACCTTAGGTGAAAAAAGGAGGTGCATAATAAAAATGCACATAAGGGATCAGGTCAAGGTCATGGCACTATGCCAGGGGAGCTGGTAGAGGACAAGCTCCAGTCTAAGTCTGCCATGTGATGCTGTGGCCAGAAAGATACTTGGTGTTGGAAGGGATATTAAGAGCACCCTGTGTATGGAGGTCCTCGTGGTGCTGGAGAGGCCCAGGCCTCAGACCCACACTCCAGACTTCAAATAAAGATTTAAACTCCAGAGGAAGTCTGGAGGAGAGCAACAGGACTGATAAGAGGTTTCATAAAACACCACCTGTAAGGAATTATTCTTTAAATTGGATTTGTTTAGTCTAGAAAAGACAGAGGACAGCTGTGAGAGGCTTCACTTGAGAAGTCAGTAGCTGAAAGGGGTCTGGTAAAAGAGTGCAGTGGTCACAGGTCTATTTGCATGGGGAAGGACAAGAGCAGGTGAGAGTTTAGGAAAGCTGTTTCCTTAAAGAGCAGGAGATGCTGGAACAGGTGATGCAGAGATTTCCATCTCTGGGAGTTTCTAAGAGCTTAAACTGATGTGTCCCATGAGTGTCACAGGCACAGAATGACACAGAAGGGTCTCCCCACACCTACATGATTTGTTTAAATCCATTCTGTGGGATTTGTTGCTTTCTTGGCAGTAGTAGAAGGAATGTTGGACTCAAGTTTGGTTGCTGACATGGAAAACATGCTGATAGGTGGGTATGTTTGCACAGAAAATGTTGATAAGACAAGGAAAATGACATTGTTGTCAGAAACAACAGCCAAGTTTTAGAAGTTCTGCTTCAAAGAAGTATATTTAAGGAAAATGGCTCCTGTGGCAAAACATCTTTCATTAAACAAAGATTTAGCTGGAAAAATTTGCAATGAGCTGTTCAGATTAGCAGCCCAGCACAATCCCAAAATATCTGAAGTGTAGATCAGTAGATCCTAGAAATGGTTCTTTTCACCATTTGGGATTAAGCAGAGATAACACAACACCTCTGTTTGCAATGGGAAGGTGAGGAAAGAGATTTTCAGGGCAGCCAGAGAGGAGCTTCACCTGTGAAAAAGGCCATGGAAGAGTAAGGATTGAGAAAGACTCTGTGCAAGAAGCTCCAGATTAGGAGGGCAGTGGTATCTCTCAGAGAGCCAAGGAAAGATTGTGGTTCAGGGAAGAGACAGAAACCCAGGGCTCAGCAGCTGCTGGTTCTCACAAAGCCTGCACTTCGTGTGTTCAGCCCAGGAAACTGCTGAGTGGGATGTGAAGCTGCCATATGTTTCTGCAGATGCTCCAAGTGTGTGAGCTCCCCTTATGGATATATGCTTTATACCCAGTCTTGAAATTGGGTCAAAGTATTCCAGATCTCCAGGAGGAAACCCCTGAGAATTTACAGACCTGAGATGCTGTGCTAATGGACAGCAATTTTACTTTCCCCTATTGAGGGTAGGCACAGGGGAGTGCAGCAGGAGATCCACACCAAAGACAAGGCAGACACCTCTGCCTGACTGTCAGATTTCACACCAGCAAATTGGAAGAAAATTAAATAATTGAAAGTCAGACCTGGTCCTTGCTCTGGGAATGCAAAGGACATGAAAGGCTCCTACATAGATATTTGTGCCTGGCATAAAACCACCATAGAAACTTCTATGTTTCACTGGTTTTGCCATGCCTTTAATAGGAATATGTCAACTGAATATGAAGGAATGAGATCTTATTGTTAGGATAGTCCTGAGTTGGTGTAATTTCCCTTAAGAGGAGGGTGCAGTGTTCAGCTCTGCCCACTGCAGCTCAACAGCTGCCCTCCCTCCCAAACATGTCAGGCTGCAGGCTCACACCTTAAATCAACAGTCCTGCAGGTGTGGGAGACAGGGGACCTTCAGTTCTCAAAAGTGGTGGATTTTCTTCCTCCAAAGCAGATTTTCCTCCAAAGCCCCAGGGAGATTTGTATCCTGAGATACCATCCCTCTGTCAGGCATGGAGGGTGAGCTGCCACCATCATCATTGCTCTTACCTTTCATTTCCAGCATAAATAGCCCCAAAGCCCTCTGGAGTGGGGGCAATGTGTGACACTGCCTCTTAATGCAAAGCTAACTGTGTTTGCTCCATTACTCAGTTCCCAATTACAAGCCTTATCTCACAGGAGCTTGGGATGACTCCATAGTTTCAGAAACTTCATGGTAAAAGGGACATTCTTTAAATACAGTGTTTTCCAGAAAGACTATCTTAAAAATATAGTGCAGTTCAAATCCTCTGCTTCCTTTAATGCTATTTTCAGGTTGGTTTGGGTTTTATTTTCGAATTAGGTTTAGCAACATGCATGAGATGTTAGATTAAAGGGACAAGGCTTGGGTTTTCTGTGTCTGTACAGAAATAGCTGTTCCCTGGGTGGGCCAGGTGAAGCTGAGCAGAGTTATTGTCCCTTGACTTCCCCAGCCTTCTGGGTGGAGGAGGCAGAGATGGGACTGGCTGCCTGCAGGAAAGTCTGGCCAAAAGCACTGGGCCACATCCTTTGTGGAGGTAAATCAACATTGTCTGGGTGGTTCTTCTGGAACCATGATTATTTTCATCAGGATCAGGCCTTTTCCATATGGTGAGGAAGTGGTAAAGATCACAAAGGGAGGGAAATCTGTCCATGCATGGCAGTAATGGCAAGAATCTATGGGGTTTTCCTATGTAGGTCTAAAGAATGAAAGTGTGGCTCTTTCCCTTTAAGGAGACTTGCTGAGCCGATGAGACAAGGAGCCCAGATGCCCAGAGGAAGAGCAGTGTGAGGACACAGCCCCAAAAGGCAGAATGTCTGGATTTTATTTGCAGCTCTGCCACCAGCTTCCTGCATGATTGTGGCCTAGTGAACCAGGTCTGTTGTTCCAGCAGCCCCTGTGCCCTCTGCACAGGCGCAAGTTGTGTGCTCACTCAGCTTTGCACAAAAGTCCAGCAAATGCAAAGCTGCAGAGAGCCACGTGCTGCCCTGCTTTACCCAGGAGAAGGGGGATGAGTTAGTGAAGCCACTGGATCCCTGAGAGCAGGGACTGGATCCAGAAACAGGGGAGAGTGTCAGAGCAAAGCCCACCTTGCCCAATGGCCCATTGCTGGCAGACGGTGCCCAAGGAAGAAAACAAAGTCAAGGTGAGCAGGGCTGGACTTCCAGAGCTGGGAGTGGTTTGTGTGAACTCAGCAACCCTCAAAGGATTTCTAAACTCAGGAGCATGAGTAGTCCAGGATGAGCTCTCAGGGCACCTTGGGATTTTTAGCTTCCTTGGAGCAGGCCTCATTTCTTCAGCTCTACATCAGACCTGCTGGGTCACACAGGGCTTTTGTAGCTGCTGCAAAGAACAGCCTTCCCATGGCTGTGTCAGCCCTCACAAGGAAGTGATGCTGCCTGCCAGGGAATTGAGGCTAAATGCACTGGTGTTTCCTCATGCTTTGGAAAGGAAGAGAAGTCTGGAAAGAGTTATTGTTGTGGTGTAACAGGAACTTTGCCAGTATAATAATGTCCTGTAATAACACCTAGTCTTCCTTCAGGTCATTAAGTTACCTATTTTTTAGTACTCCTGCTCATGACAAATAGATCTTGAATTTAGAGATGCCCTCCTTTCTCTTTCCTTTTTCCTGACTTGCTACATATACTTGGGATGTTTTCTTCTTTTTTTGTGGCAGTGCATCCAAATATCCCCATTTAGGTGTCGTCTTCCAGATCTCTCCTCCAATGAGCCAGATAACCAACACATTTGTGCTCTGTCTCCATGTCTCAGTGGGAGCTAAAGCACGAGGAAATATTCTGAAGGACACTACAGATGATGAAACTGGATTTAGAATAAGGAAATATCTGTCTGCTCCCACAGATAGTCTCACATCTGTCTGTGCCCCACAACGAAGCTGCACCCTGGAAGCCACAGAGCTGAGTTAGGGTGGGGGTGCCTTGTGGTGGGGTTCATACATCCGGGCTCAGGGTGGTGTGACTGTGGCTACATTCCACCTGGAGATGGCTGCTGTCCAGCTGGCTGGGAAGGGGGCTGCATGGACAGGCAGCTGCTCACCTCGGCCAGCGTGGACATGCCCAAATTCTCCTCATGTGCTACTGGAGGGTACTCAGATATTCCAGTGATGAGGGCAGTCTGAGAACCTGTTTAGACCAGAACATGGGTTTCAGTGGCAGTTTTCTGGCTGATTAATTGGGTGACTTCGTGCAAGTCTCAGCTTGCCATTGCCCTATCCAATAAATGGGAATAGCAGCATTTGTCTCCCTTTGTAAAACACTTTGAGGTCTACGGATAATCCTCCTCCTTTTTCCCACCCATCATTATGGGACCAAGTGGAATCTTACAACACTTTGAGTTTCTGTGGTCTGGTGTTTGCCAAGCATCTGAGAATGACTCTTTGGCTTGAGTTTGCAACGTCTGTGACTGCCACGTGACTTGTCATGGCAGCTCCTCATTGAAACCAGGTCACACTCACCTGAGAGTGCTAGAGATGGGGAGAGGAGCTGACGTGGGCATGAGGAGGATACAGACCCCAGGGCATCCTGTAGCCACACACATCAGCAGTCCATCAATAACCCACAGCACTTTGTGGTTCAAAGCTCTGCAAACACTTTAGAGTGGAAAACTCCAAACAAGAGAAGATTTCTCTTGACTGCCACACTGCTCTGTTACCCTGGTGAGCAGTAGGCAGAGCTGGAGAAAGATCTTAGTTGGGCACGTGGAGATGTTCTCATAACATGATGTTCAACAGTTGGAATTGAAAAACCTCGTGCTGTTGTGCACTACTGATATTTTAGGACACAGTTACTTCTTTCCCTGATTGTCCTTGGAATCATAGAATAGAATGGGTTGGGTTGGAAGGGAACTTAAAGATCATCTGGTTTCCTGATTGTCCTTGGAATCATAGACTAGAATGGGTTGGGTTGGAAGGGACCTTAAAGATCATCTGGTTCCAACACCACGCCTGCCATGACCAGGGATGTCACCCACTAGATCAGGTTGCTCAGGACTCCATCCTATCTGGCCTTGTCCAAGGAATTTCTCCTATGTTGGGTGCAAATCCATTCTTAAATCTCATCCCAAGCAGGTACCAACAGGATGTGCTAATGAAGCTGTTCTGTTTCTTGCAATGGCATGAAAGCAAACCTAAATGATTGCAAGTAAACCTTGAAGAAGGGAGGGAATAACTAAGAAATCAGGCTGCTGATACACAGAGATCTTCCCAAAGAACATTGCAAGGCTGGAGGAGCCTTAAAGAGCCAGGAAACCAGCAGAGATCAGTACCAGGTGGCAATGAGCTTACAGGAGAGAGGCTTCAAGAGAGGCTTGATCACAATCTCACAAGAGGAAGGGAAATGAGGCAGATGTATCCAGACATCATCTGGCTGAAACTTGAAGGTGAACGTTTTTTGGTTTTTTTGTGTTGGTGGGGAACAGGAGCAGCAGCTTCCTGCAGAGTAACGCCCCAAGGCTCCTGTAGTCCCTGAGTGGCCAGGGGCAAGTGTTTGTAAAAATAAGCTGTAGTTGTAAGAGGAATGAGCTGGAGCTGTGTGGTGGCCTTTGCCATGTACAGGAGCAGATTAGGGGATCCTCCTGAGTCCTGCAGTTCAGGATCCAGTGATTTGGATTTCTTCTGCCACAGCAGCATTAAAGCCAACTTCATCTTCTCATCTCATCAAGCGCTGAGCCCCACCAGCGGGGGTAAAGCTTTTGAGAGGGAATAGTGCTTCAAGGCCCAACTCCAAACACCAACAGTTACCTGGGCCAGCTTGAGCTGCTTCTTTTCTTGTCCTTTGCCTCCACTGTATCATTACAGGATGACAGCATCAGAATTACCTGGTGCTCTCATCTCTCCCTTAAATCAGAAAGAAACCCAAACAAACAAGTAACATACCAAGAGCCCGTGAGTGAGTGCACATGAAAGGCTGCAATTTCCCAGAGCAGCACCAGGGTCTCCTCCCTGGACCAGGGCTGTGAGGGACTCAGCACCTGGCTGGGCTGGACCCAATGGCTCTGTGTTTCATGAGTCCTATCAGGTATCATCTGTCCATACACAAGCTGTGCTTTACTTATAAAGTAAATTGCATTACATGGGCTATAATGTACAATTTCAAAGCAGACCCACCTTAAAAACATTTTGTTTAATAAAATAACTTAATTAGAAGAGAGCTTCTGGCTGATGTGGTTGAGGCTGTGATAATTTTTCCTTCTCAAATCATTTTCTCTGTTTATTATACTTAATTATAGTGTAATTATGTATCCATCCTCTAGGCAAATTATGCAATCAGAAAATGTGAGTGGTTCATTTGCCACTGCTGTTGGGACCAGTGTTTACATCCCAAGTACAAAATATGAGCATAATTCCCATTATTTATAATATTACATATATACATATATATAAAAGAAGTTTCACACAGGATGAAGAATTGGTGTAAATATTTTATTGGCACTCATTTTTGCATCATCCACTCAATTCGTTTGTGGCCTACTAATAATGGAGACACCCAAAGCTCAGGTAAGTAAAATCTTTACCATGAATTTTCTCAAACACAAATACATGGCTGAGGAATGTGGAAGTTGCACAGCTGAGCTTTAATTTTGGTAGGAGGATTATTATTACTTTTAAGAGCTGTTTTTGCATTTCACTTCGTAATATTCCAGAATTAGCGTAACAAGAGAGAAAGGAACCCCACAATATCCAGTTGTGGAGTGTGGAATTGTGTTCACATCACGGGTTCAGACTAACCTATTTTTAGCCATGTGCTTCATGAAATTTCTAACCATGGCAGCCCTGACTTTAGCAGAGTGAGTTGTTTGTTCTTCCTCTTGTTTCCCATGATGGGAGTTGACAGATCATGTTTGAACATACCAAAACGTGAAGCCAAGTGTCCAGATCTTGAAAACCTTCCTGAGATGGATGTTTTCTCCTTCTTTGGCCAGCTCTCAAGTTAATACAAACTGAATTCCCGCTTGGCAATTTCAGCTTCTCTGTCTGTGCTTATTTTGCAGGATGAGGCCACTCTCACAGGCCGAGCAGATGGGGGACGTGACACATCTACTGCTGGAGCTCAGCCCCCCATGTTTGTTACAGCTGGCAGAGGTGAGACATCCACCTCACCATCCCACCCAGAGAAGGAAAAAGGTGATTCCTGGTCATCCTCACCAGCTCTGCAGCTGCCCCATGGCCTCAAACAGCCTTTCCCTCTCCCCACCCCCAAAATGCAACCACTGCCCCATTCTTCCCTCTCCCTGAGAGGAGAACTGTCAGTTGTGGTCTCTGAGGGAAAGGCACTGCCCCAGCCAGCCTGGAATAAAGCTACAGAGTGGAGAATCAAAGCCCAGATCCAGGCAGATACGTTGTGGTAACCTAAGATGCCGTGAACATCTGGGGAGATTTTTCAAAGGAGCCAGTGAATACTCCTGGGTAGGGGCTGTTGCTCCATCCTGGGGAGCTGCACTCACACCCACACAGGGGGGCCAAAGCAGCCCAAACAGGGTGCAAACAGCCACTGCTCCCAGTGCTGCCTGTGGCAGCAGATGGGACACAGCACATGGGATGCCACATCCCAATAGCCCCAAGCCTGGAGCAGCAGCAGCTCCCTGGAGAGCTGAGGACCACAGGACCAGGCACTGACTCAGTCCATGGCAAGGAGGCATCTCCCAGAGCGGGGTGAGATGGAGCAGCAGCTACGTAAGGTGTTTTTGTTTTTTCCTGATGTTATCCCCACTTTCCCAGGTCCCAGGTTCAGACAGCCGTCTGCCACGCGCTTTGGCCAGACACCGAGACGCTAACCATGAGCTGGCACTGCTGCCACGAGCAAAGGGACAGTGCCATGCAGTGCCTGGGCCCTGCCAGCCTCTTCCCACAGGGATTTTGCATGGGCTGGAGTAGGCTGAGACTGGGCAAAGGGTGCTCTGGCTCTGACCTTCTGCCAGAGGAGGATTTGTCCATTATAGTCTCACTTGCTTTTGGGGTGTGGCCTGAAAGGGAGTGTTGGAATATTTGTAGGGGGTTTTCCACATTTTGTTATGAAACCCTTGGGTTTTCCATGCCTTGAATTTGGGAGCACATACCTTAGCAAGCAATTTTACAGGTGCTTGGCTCCAAGGTGATGCTTCCCACCTGTTGGTTTGTAAATGCTCTGGAATGAGTGGTGTATTTAACTATTTCTGAGCAACGGGGAAGCTGTCATGCAGTTTACCTGAGGTCAGGCAGAACTCTGAAGGAAGGGCTTGGAGCAGGAGTCAGACTGCCAAGTCCCCAGCTGCCAGGCACAAGTGGGGCTCCTCCATCCTTTCTGTCCTTTCCTGGTTTTGTTTCCCCTTGTATTCCTAGGGGGGGAAATGAAAGAGGGGGAAATTAAATGCAGATTTTAAACTCCAGCATCTGTGCTAGGGGAATCTGCAACCAAATGCAAGTGGATGAATTTGATGCAGTATTGGCCTCTGATTCTTAAGGAACTTGTTGTCTCAGAGGGAACTGGTTCAGAAATCAGGAGCTCAGACCCCAGAGCTGTGAGTGAGGACAAGGGCCACCCTTCCCAACTGAGGTTTGATCAGTTGAATGTCAGTTACTGGGAAGTCATAAGGAAAGCCTGGCCTATTTTTCTATCTTGGAGCCCCCCTGGAAGCCTCAGCCCCAGAAATGTGTTCCAGCCCATGCTGAGCCTCACGGTGTCCAGGGGAGAGTTGCACCCGTATCTGAGCTGTCGTGAGCTAAAGCCAGCAGAAGTAGCTTTCCATTCACACCTTCTGTTTTCATGTCAGCATGCCATAATGACATGAGACAGCAGATGGATGCAGACCAGGAAGAATATTTGGACATATTAGGCAATGGGGATTGGTCCATTCAGCTCACACATCTCCAGCTGAGAGATCACAGGGCTGCAAAGGACCAAACTGAAAGCTTCTCATAAATAGAAGCAAAATGGGCTTTGCCCAGGCTTATTGAACATTTTATTCAAACCACCAGCTCCTGTCCCAGTCTGCATAACCCCACACCCTGCCCTTTAAATTGCTAACAGAATGACCCCATTTTCATTGGTTTCAGAGTCTTTCTCAGAGTTGCCACCTTTCCCCTCTGGGGAAGGGCTGAACAGCAGACATCCAGCTAAAATCCTGTGTCAACAGATAAAGGTAAAACACACTTTTCAGTCAGCTATGGGATGTGTTTCCCAAAAGCTCTGGTGTCTCTGGTCCTCTCTACTTTGCCTGTGTAATATTACTTTGCCTGATAGAAGGGAACAATGCTCGACCATCTGGTAGCAGCACCACCATAATTTAGGTTGCTTCACTCACTCTCCCATCAGCAACAGGAACGGAACTTCCTTCTTGTTTCCCTTGATCTCTGAGCCCTGTGCTAGAAAGACAAAGCCAGAAGGAGCCATGGGGGAGTGAACTGTACCCTGAACTGGGTTTTTGAGTTTTGAGGGACATCTCTGATTGTGAGTGAGATTCCTTCACAATTAGGACATTTCCAAATTCTGTGTGAGCACGGGGATGAAGAACTCAGTAACCCCAGCTGGGAGAAGACACTGGGTGTCATCCTATGTGCAAATGCCACTTTCACCTCCAGCAAAGCCTGGGGACTGGGATCCCATCACCTGGGCATCATGCCTGGGGAATCACCACTGAGGTCAATGTCACCAAACAGCACCACACACACACATCCAACATGATTGTGAGGGTGGTGCTGAGCTCACTCATGTCCAGTGTGGAGAGATCTCCATCAGGGACCAAGCCACTACTTCATCCCCATTGCTTGTTCTCTTTGAAACCTGAACCAGGGAAACTACTATTTGCTGCTATTCCTCTACATCAAGAGGAATATCCAGACCTGTACTCCTGTTTATCCACTCTTGGTGAGTGTGCTCAGACAATGAAGGCCTGGATGCTGGAGTTTATGGCTTAAATCAGTGGGATTATTCATGAGCTGAGAGATAACCAAGTGCTTTTATGCTTGGCTGGAGCAGCGTCTCAAGCTGGCAGCTGGGAGTCAAAAGCTCTGAGTCACCGGGTCCCTCCTCTCTCTCCTTCCTGCGGGACCAGTCTGCCCGTGTCTGCTTCCCTGCCTGCGCATAAGGAGGGTGGCAATCGCTTTTATCTGATGGCTGCTTTCAAATGGCCCCAAAGGCCTCTTCTGGCCTGATGAAAATTCAGTAGAAGCTGGACTAGGTGGAAAGATGGGAGGACATTTAACTAATGAAAGCGCTGGGGCTCAGGAAGGCAATTACATCCTTTCTTCCTCCTGACATTCCCACACAGGCTACTGGTGATTGCTGCAAAATCTTCTATGGGCAGAGAGGAGTGGGAGGCCATGGAAGGGTGAGACAAGGCTCTCGGAGCTAGGGGGAGGCTCTGTGGCGTGGTGGTTGGGGTGACCAGCACAGCAGGTTCCCAGAAGTAGTTACACCTTAATAGAGGCTCCTTTCAATTAAAAACTTGATCCTTCAAGCCTCTCCTTCACCTGTGTACTTTGTAAAACAAAAACAGGCAAAAAACTAGAGACAAAGAGAGATACATGGGCCAAATTCACGTGTTTTATGCCCCAATTTACAGGAAGTCCCCAGAGGGGTTTTCACATTTAGCATGTACCTCTCTAAAGAAAAGATGATTTTAAATACAGACCCCCATCCCTTGTCCTGCTGTTCCTGTGCAGTGTTGGTCAGTACTGCAGGGGGTCTCTCTCCCTGTGGACCTGTGCAGGCCCCACTCAGTGCTGAGTTTCAGGAGAGACAAGCAGTGTGAGCTGCCCAGGGTGCAAAGGACTGACTGGATCGAGGGCTGATGGCACCTTTTCCTGGTCCAGTTGTCCCCTTGCCACCATTCCCGGGAGGAGAAGTTGTTCTGCAGCCCTGCTTCAGTGCACCCCTGGTTTTGGGGGAAGCTGCCTTTGGCATATGCCTGTAAGATGGGCTGTTCTGCACCTCCCTGTTGGTTAGCAAGTCAAATAGGAGAGTGTGAGAAACGCTGCGTAGCTACAGCTGCTGTGCCCAGGAGAGAGTGCAGGCAGAGGAGCTGTGGGCATCCTTCCAGCTGCCCCAGCATCAGTAAATACAACTGCTCTCACTTTCCATTGATAGACATCAAAAAGCAATTAAGAATCAAGCTCTTCAAATTGATAGGTCTCCTGAATTTGAAACAATTTTTCATTATTTGGCTGGTATCACTGCCTAGATTAGATTATTCTTTTAAAGAGAAGATTAAAATAAACAGTATTTATGGTTTAATTATTTGAATGACTAAGAAGCTACAGCTTTATTTTTACTTCAGAGAGGACCAGGAGATGTTTTTAATGATATGTTTTACTCACATAGGACCTTTCATCCAAGAATCTCACACTGCTTTTCAAATAATTAATTAATCCTCGTACCTCTCCATGAGACAGTTATTATCTCTGATGTTACTGATGGGTGAGCAAAGGCACAAAGACGTCAAGGCACAAACTGTTTTCCAAATATTAATTAACTAATTCTCCCAGCACTCTGTGAGACTGTTACTATCTCTGCCACTACCACTGGGTAAACTAAGGCACAAATCTGGAGTAACTCACCCGAGGCCATGCAGGTGAGTCAGGAGCAGGACTGAGAATAGCAATGAGCGGTCTCTGAGCTCATTGTTTCCAGCAAGTCCTACCCCGTATTCCTGACAATGGGCAGCACATTCCCTGGTGTGAAGCACAGCTGAAACCAGCTGCTTTATGAAAATACCTGCTCTGCTCTGTCTCCATCCATTGGAGATCATGTTTGCCCACATCAGTCTGCAGTTTCTTTTGAACTTGTTGTGGCTGGTGGAAGCCAGAGTAACCGTGAGGAGCAGTGTTTGGTTTGCAGGCCCTGGGGAGCTCTGAGATGGTGGTGGGGCTGTCCAGCAGCACACAGTGCTTCCAGAGCTCATCCCTGTGCCAGCCTGTGTGCCATCCTCGGGCCAGCACAGCCTCGGGCAGAGCCAGGCACAGTGCAGGGCCCCAGGTGTCATCAGCTGAGCTGCTGAACGTGTGTGCGTCCTGCCCCTCCTTGGGCACACGGCAGCGGGGGATCTGTCAGGGTCTGTGCAGGGCAATGTGGAGGAACTCAGCAGCCACACCCACCTTGTCCCTTGCACAGTCCATCAGCTCAGGCTTGCTCTGTGTTTATCCCATGGAGCAAGAGCCTTCTGTCCTCCCCAGCAGGGAGAGGAAAAGGCAGGAAGCTGGAAGCACTCTGTGCCCCCAGGAAGGGTCCAGCTGTAGGATTCTCTGCTCAGGCACCTGAACCCTCACCACAAGCACATCCCAGCTGAGCTATTTCAAACATGGGCTTGGCCCCATCAAATGCAGTCTCATTTCCACATGAAAGGGCTGGAGAAATATGAAGCCAGCTCATCTGTATTGATAAAAATTTGGCATTACTTTCCCCCAGTTATCTAAGCTTTCTGTGTACATTAATCACAAGGCAAAAACCTGGAAGATGGGGTGCATCTCAGCTGTCTTTCTGGGGGTGGGGTTTTTGGGTTTTTTTTGGTTGATTGTCCTTTTTTTTCCCCTAAACTTCCTTTGTCCAGTTCCACTCTGCTGCAGTCTGATTGCTGTCTCCCCTCTGCAATGTGGATGCCTCACTCTTCGTGCTCCAGCTCTGATGCAAGTGCTCGGGTGCCAAGTTTGCCAGAGCTGGCACGAGCTCCCCGTGCCCATCTAGACACAGTCTAACTGTGGCACTAATGCCAGGCTTCCACAGGCTGAGCTCGTCAGAGCTCTGCCCACGGTCAGCACTTTGATCTTTATCCTAGAAAACCACAGCCATTGACAAAGGTAAAATGAATTTCTGACTTTGAAATACTTTGGTGGCATTCCCCTGTTTTGGTTTGCATTTTGTTTTTTTTTTTTTTTTCGCTTCTCCTTTGCTCATCCAGCTGAACTTCATCATAAAGCTTCTGATTACAGCTGCAGCTCCAGGACCAGAGAGAGGTCGTGCTGTCTTGCTTTCTGCTGGTTTAAAATCTGAAGGGGAAACCCTGGGACACTTCTGAGTCAGTCTGCCAGTGAGTGAAATGTAAACCGTAATGGGAATCTGAGACAGAGGCCCCTCAGGATCTGGTCTTGTACCTTCTTTAGAAAAACAAACCAAAACAAAACAGTCCTGAATAAGGCCAAGTGTCAAGAGCAGGAGAGAATGAGAACTATTTGGTGTTAGATTTCTAGCTGGAAATCTGTGGCCTGCCAAGCACTGCTATTTGCCTCCAAGTAGCACTGGCTGAGCTGAGGCAAGGCCTTCTGTCAGACATGTACAGAAGTGCTGTAAGAGAGCCCTGCCTGGTGGTGCTCCTCATGGTGTAAACATGGTGAGCAAATCCAGTGTTGCTGCTCCATCTTCTCGTGGAAGGGTCACACAGGGCACCTGAATTCACTGAAGGGCTCCAGGTGTCTTCATGGCAGTGATCCCATCAAGGCTGCCAAAGAAGGCAAAGAGGGCATCTCTGCTGGCAAGCTGTTGGCTCCAGACGTGGTGGCTGTGCTGTCACACCCAGGTGGACAGTGCTGCCTCGAGCGTGCAACCATTTCTGACACTTCTGCCTGCTCTGAGTTGCAGGGTTTGGCTCGCTGAGGGGAAGTGCTGCACATCCCTGAGCAGCTCTCTCTGCTAGAGAAAAGGTCAGCAGTTTTGAGCCAGACTTTTCTCTTTGTAAGGTTATAAAAGCCAATTGTGAGATGCCTTATCCCTTTGAATTTACTGGAGGAAGCACTTTATATGAGGGACCTTCAGTGAGGTACTTCCACCAACCTGGATGAATTTCAGTGGAAGCAAAGGAGGGGGTCCTTCCACTGGGCCTGGAATGAGAGCAGGGATTGAAAGAATTGGAGGTTAATACCATGGACAGTGCAAAAGGAGGAGGCTTTAATTAAAGGAGATGGACACTGTTTATTTGCATATCTGTAAAAATCTTCCAGGGACTGGGAGTGAAACCCAGGTTTGCTGAGGTCCATGGGATTTTTGCCACAGATGGCCAGGTGGGCCCAGCTCTCTCCCTAAACACTGCATGGAAAAGTCCAGAGACCTTAAGTGATGGCAGTGACTGGAAGCACCTACATGGATGGCCAGTCCTAAAGGCAGAACATCCCAGAGCAGATTTTGGGGTGTCCAGCTCCTGGTGAGGAGAGCCCATTTCCCAAAATGCACTTTGTTAAACAAACAAGTGAAAACCAGCTCTGCCTTCAAGGTGGCTCCCAGCTGGAGCTGGCTGAAAACTTTCTTCTTATCATATATAAATATCACATATACACACACATAGTTGGCAAGGAAAAACCTGATCTAGGTGGTATGTCTGTTTGAGATAGAAGGATGTTTACATTTTATGTGTATAAATATATTCCTAATATCTAAAAAATATTTCTTTTCCTGAACACTTCACCAGTTGATTCACAGACGCCAAATGTTGAGACAATATATTAAATAGAAATGTTGACAGTTTCCCATGGAGAGTTTTCTGCAGACTTGAAGAAGCTCTAGTCAACATTTGTTTTGAGATTCAAAGGAATTTGATTAACATTTTGCTGTTGCCCATTGCTGAGTGCTCTGAGTTGAGCTGGGACCAGAGGAGCACTGGATGAGTAAAGCTCTTCTCTTATTTACAGCCTTGTCGAAACAATAAGGAGCAGGAATCTCCTTGGAGAGCAATGGATCACAGCACTTGTCAAGATCATTTCCAAATCAAAGATGACTTCCAAGGAGCAGCAAGGGTTTAATTTTGGAGCCAGTCAAGCCAATGGCAAAAATCCCAATTTCTGCACAGTATTCTTAATGAAGCTTCTGAAATTTTGGAGCTTCATGTATTATATATTATATACTATAGATGATATTGTGGCTGGAAGGTCCTGCCCAAATTCAGCATCTGTGAGCCTTACAGAGGAATGACCCTAAAAAGGAGTGATGAAAAAGGTCAGCCTAGTTTAAAAACAAATACCACGTTTATAATGAGGCCAAAGGGAGAATGAAGAAATCAGTACTTAATACTGACACCTGCCACTTGCAAAATATCTTCACCACTAGAAACAAATATCTGGGAGAATTTGGAAAAGTTTGGTCACTCATTTGTTCCTCCTTTGTTTCCATTTCAGTCACTGGTCCATCTGTGCAGTGACAGCACCGACATTGCTAAAGGTCACGAAGTGAAGCTGCCGCAGTTGCTCCATGAGCTGCTCCCAGGTGAGAAGGCAACAGGAACAGCTATAATTCTTACCAAAACAAAACAAGGCAAAAGAGTATTTGCTCATGTTTTTGGATATAGTTGTTAGGTCCCAGGCACAGAGATTAGTCAGAGTACCCATAAATATCACTGTCACAGAAACTCTGATTTCCAAGTCCTTTGCTCCCAACGCCCGCTGGCTTTGAAAACCCAGCTGAGCTCTGGCTGCTGCACTGGGAAAACCGATGCCAAGAACTGGGATTTGCCCAGTTCTTGATCCCCAGCAGACCATTTCAGGAGGGAAGCAAGAGGCACATCCATGTGGGGCATCTCCCAGTAGCAAAATGCCCCCATTGTAAATCCTGCAGGTGACCCCTCGAGCTCCATTCCCGATGTCACAGCTTCCAGTGGCATCATTCAGCAGGGATCAGCCCCAGGGTGACAGAGCACACGTGGAACCTGGCAAAACACCCAGGGCAAGTATCACAAGTGCTCAGGTCAGTCTTCTCTAGTCTCTGCAGGTCTCTCCTGGTCCTAATAAATATGGCAGTTCTGACTGTCATTTAAGAAAATTCAGTTTCCTAGAGAAACCTCAGACAAAAGAACCAACCCAAGATATTTATCACTTCACACTACATTAATGCAAACAAAAACATTGCACGCTGCAATAAATCCATTACGGAGTCTTACCAGAACAAACTGATATTCCCGTGGGGCCAATTTCAAGCTGGAAGGGTTTGGGTTGCTTTTTGCTAATAATATTCTTTCATAATGGAGAAGGCATTTTTCAATTGAATGAAAAGCTTTGCCTCCAAAAATGTCCAGTTTCATTGAAAGATTTAGAGGTTTCAACAAGAAAAAACGAAGACCAGCAATTCGATGATTGCCTGAGTGAGAGATTTCTTCAGTGTTCCCCCTCTCCCCATCACCTCAAAAAAAGTCAAAAAGTAAAATATTAACTGAAAGAACCAAATCCATCCATGTCATCAACATTTTTCATGGGGGAGAGCCATAGTCCCTGGCTACCTCCATCATTTACATTGCAATAATGATATGTTTATGTGTTAAAATTAGCTTGGCCGAGCCAGGAATGCCCACAAAGACTCTCTGAGAGACATATTTGTACCTGCAGAGCAGGACTGGGTGCAGTCACACACAGGCAGGGCCAGCCCAAGAGAGAGAGTCCCCTGGACTTGCAGAAGCAGAGCTCAGCAAAGCCTGGCTGAATGGCACCATTTAATCCTGAAAGGAGAGCCCAAGTGCCAGCCAGCACAAGGAGACAAGGAGCACCCTGGAGAGGGGCACAAAGGTGGCACTGAGGAGCAGCACTGGGCTTTGCTCCCACAGGGGTCCAGCTGGGTCTTCTATTACATTTTTCTCAACACAGCAGTATTGAGAATTATACCAAGTTACTCACTAGTATGTGACAGTCCTGGCATCAGCAAAGACAGTCAAAGGCTCTGTTATCTTTTTTTATAAGCTGGAGAATTTGGCTCTGAGGAGACAAAGGTCCAACAGAGCATGTGGGGAGTATCACTCATGTAAGTAAAGTGGTACCTTTGTCTCTCTGAAGGTTCATCCTGGGTTTAGCTACAAGAGCCTCCATCTGGAAATACCAGTGACTGGTAAAAATGTGTCTATTCTGATTTTTTTAAAAATTATCTATTATACTAGAAGGAGAAACTATTTCCATTTGATTACCAGTATCCTTTTGGAGCTGAGGTTCCTTTGTGCACATGCAGCATTCAGGTTTGTCACACTAAATCATCAGTGTGGCAAAGCTGTTCCCAGTCACTGCTCTGTTTATTTTCAGTGCCCCATCCTATCAGCTCAAATTGAGTTGGGAAGAGGTAAAGCAAGGAGAACAGGCAGTTTTTAAGGTCGCACCAAGTAGAAGGTAAGAAAATATAATAAATTTTATTTCATGCCTTCTTGCCAATTGCTAGAAATGTGCAGTCCATATGAATGCATATAACAAGGAGGGAATGTTGGGAAAACCAATAAAGATTTTGTGGTCTTAACTATAATGAATGTAGTTTGATATAGAGTCTGTTTTTCACTGCATGGCAAAATGAATCATAAAATACTGGACCTTGAAACTCCTGCATTTTTTAACAATAGCCTGGGGACGGTTTACAGTGTAATGAATTGTAATTAACCCACCTTCAAAATCTTTTATGAGTATTTTGCCAATTAGCTTCGCATGCTTGCTAATGACTCATGGCCAGCGCATGTCTTTACAGAGCAGGCTTTACAGCACACACCAGCCCGGGAAAGCAGCAGAGGGACACAGGATGGGGAGGGACATGCAGGTAAGACCCAACCAGTCCTAGCAACCTGCATATTTCAGCACTCAAAGAGCCTTTGCTGTTCTCCCAGCCCCAAAATAACTGCAATAATGTATAGCGACGTCAAAAGGCTTTGGTTTCCGAAGGATTGCGAGGAATGCAAAGGGCTCAAGTCCTGACATCTGTTGTTACTTAGTACTAACATATATAATGCTGCTAATTGCTGAGCCATCTTTGTTTTCCTTACTTAGCACTAGGGTTAGAATTATTTTATTTTTGTGGTTCATGGCTTCCTGCCACTTGCAACACAAAGTCCACTCTAAAGAAAATAAAACAACTACCAGGCTGCCTACTAACAGTGTGTGGAGGGCTGGGGCTGCCTCTTCCCCCTCTTCTGTTTTTCGTTGTGTTTTGGTTGCTTTTGGGTTTTTGTTTTTTTTTTTAATTAAGGTAAGAAGAGACAGCAGAGCTGGGCCCTGACCAGTGTCACAGCAAAAGGCCACAGGGGCCAGTATCCCACCTCCCAGGATCCCCTCTCCCAGCATGGCCAGGAGGTGATGCAGGCAGTGCAGAATCCATCCCTCCCCTGCTGTACCCTCCTCGCTCCAGGCAATCCGCGGTTTATGGACTTCCCGAGGCAGAGGCTGCCTCCAGACCAGTGTGTTTTAACAGCCACCCATGGATCCATCCTCCTCAAATGTTTTTGATCCCTTTCTCAAGCCATTTATAACTTTTGGCCTCCGCAACATCCTGTGGCAATGAGTTCCACAATTTAATTATGCTTTGTATGAAAAAGTACTTCCTTCTGTTGGTTTAAACCTTCTTGTGTGACAGCCCCACCAGGTCCCTCTAATTCTTAGGAGAACCAGTGAACAGCCAGTTCCTATTTGCTTTTTTCTGTGCCAGTCACGATCTGACAGACCTTTACTGAACCTCCTGCTTCTGTCACCCCTTTCCACCTTGAAGGCTCCTCATCTGCTTATTTTTCCGTCTTTGTGGAAGCTGTTGCCCATCTCTCCTCATCCTGAATGCTTTCCTTCCTGTGCTTTCCAGTTCAGCCCAACTCTTCTGGAGTTCCGTGGACAGAAAACTCCACCATGGAGAAGCAGTTTCACTGAGGAGTGCTGTAATGATGTTTTCTGATTTGTTCCTGGCTCTTTGCCAGCTCATTCCTAACATGATTTTTGTCTCTTCTGATGGACTTTAAATGATATTTGCAGAGGCCTCCCAGCTCTCTTTGCTCAATATTATTTTTAGGGCTCATCTGTGTGGAAGTGCAGTGAGGGTGAGTGCTGTGCACGTGCTCTGCCTTTGTTGACACTGCCCAGCATCAGCCATTGCACTGCCCAACCACTTGGCATCATGAACCCTTTCAGCTGTGCTTTGTGGCCACATTTGCATCATCTGCAAAATTTCTCTTGTCTCTGTTCATCCTTTTTACCAGGCTATTTATTATTGATGAAATCAAATTAGTATTTCAACTATCAAATTACTATTTCAACTATCAAATTAGTATTTCAACAACGACTCAGTTCTAAGTAATGCATGAAACCTCTCTCACACAAAGATGTGTTGCTGGTGTGCAGACACCAGCCAAGGCTTTGAGGGGACCCACCAGTGACCTCCAGTGACTGTGGAGGTTCAGAGATTTATACCCATCCTCCAAAAAGGAGCTTTTAAGTCCTTATAGCTGCAGGAAAGAACTTTCTTTTATCATCTCTTATCATGAAGCCTTGTTGCAGACAGTTTTTAGGCATTTATGTTTATTGGCACAACTCTCTGAACTCCTCTGAGCATGTTATCAATATTGAGTGGGTAAGCAGGAGAAATCAGTGATAAGAAGGCCCATCTGCTGTGTCAAGTATTTCATTCCCCAGGCAGGGATATGTCATTTGTTGGTTTATTATGTTTAGTAACTCACAGTCTGTCCCTGTTGGTTGTGCAGACCGTGGAACACAGGTTGGCAAGAAAGACAGCTCCACCAGTGCCTTTTGTTGCCAGGTACAGAATCACTCCTGTTTACAGGTGAACTATGGAACACAGGTTGGCAAGAAAGACTCAGCTCTACCAGTGCCTTTTGTTGCCAGGTACAGAATCACTCCTGTTTACAGGTGAACTGCACACCTTTGGCACTGAATTCCTGAAGTTCACCAGCCAAACCCACAGAATGTGTCCTGAATGCCCTATTGCAGGAGAGCTGAGAGGTGGGCTTGGCTTGGTGTGCCTGGAAAATGCCCAGTGCTGCTCTCAGCTGCCCTCCTGGAATTGTCAGCTATGCTGGAAGCAAGTTCACCTGAAACTGCCCTGCTTGCACACTCTGGCTGAAGAGATTTTTCCCTCTGCCAGTTCTCCTGGAGGCTTAGCCCTCATGGCAGTGTGAAACCCCACAGGGCAGTTAGCATTGCCAGGCCATTTCCTTGTGTCACTAAGTGTCACCTCTGCTCTCTTACCCCATGTCATTCTCACTTCCCTGTCAGTCTGCTGCCCCAGGGTTTGGCAGGAAGGGCCCAACTTGTGATAAACTTCACCTGAGACTCAGCTTGTGCCTCATCCTTGAAAGCCTGTGTTTGGGAAGCATCCCTGAGCGCTGTGACCCTGCCCTGGCTCTGCTGTGGTGCCACATGGAGTTATCAGGAGTTTCTGAGTGTTACCTCTCTGCCTGTTGCTCCATGCACCACTTGGCACCTGGAGAACCTGTTTGCTGGACATGCAGATAATCCACTGCAGAATTGTATCACAAACATGACCCTGGTGCTTGCAGAGAGCCTCAGTGGGAGGGCAGCCGAGATTCACTGCAGGAATTGTACAGTTCTTGCTGTGACTCCTCAGAGTTGAGCACCATCTTTGGACCACAACTTTTTCCAAAGAAAAACTGCAATATCTGCATTTTTCCAACCACACTGATCCTGCAGTAGATCCCAAATCCGCAATCCCAAATCTTCAACCTGATTTTCCTCCTCTTAGTTCAGTCGGAGTTTTCGTGTACTGTGCAGGACTGGACCATCTGTGTACATCCAGGTCATGGAAAAATATTATTTCTGTACTAAATGAGATCACTGTGTCCCCAGTGTAGAGGGACAGCATTTACAGTCCCAACCACTTCCACACATTTCCACTTTTCCGCACTGGGGCCTAATCCTGAATCAGGGAATGGTGGCATAAAATTCAATCAGGCTTATTCTATGTGTTATTTTAGCTGATCTAACGTGTCACAAAAATGTGTTGTATCTCTTTTTTTTTTTTTTTTTTTTAAGAGCAAAATAAAACATATGGTTATGTAATCAGTGAGGATCACTAGACACCTACACAGGAGAGCTGCAAGCCTGGAAATGCTCAGATACATATTTGAAGTAACACCACAGGTTTTTTGGGTGGGATTCTTTGCACTGCTGCACTATGTCTGGACAAATAATTTGGAAGTTGACCACTCAGGTAATGTAATCCAAAATCCTGTTGCCCGTGTTGCAAACAGAAGAGGAGGAGAGAACATTTCATTCCTGTCTCAGGCGGAGCAGAGCACAGCTGTGGTGTTTCATGGCAGGCAACACCACTGCTGTAACCCAGCAGAGCACTGGTGGGGGGTGTGAACTGAAATAATTGCTCTTCTGCCAAAGAGCTGAGGCAGAATGAGTTCTTTTTTGCCTTTTTTTTTTCCCCCTCTTCTCATTGACTCCAAAGCATAAAAGCAATCAGTGTTCCTGCAGTGCAGTAGGGACTGCAGATGTGACATCAGCACCCTGGCATGCTGGAGCTGTTATTTCTGTGCACAGAAAGGGAGGTCTAATGTGGCTGGGTGGGAAGTGATGGAGGTGCAGGGACTTCCAGACTGTCCAGCTGAATCTCCCCATTCTGCTGCTGTGCCTTTCAGCAGCTGCAGGACAGTGATCTCAGCACTGAAGCCAGTCCAGGTGTGCTGGAGATGGGATAATGCATCAAATATCACACATCCTATCACAGAATCACCGAGCTTCAAGAAAACCTCTGAGATCCTTGAGCCAACCTTGATCACCACCCTGTCAACCAGACAGTGGCACTGAGTGCCACATTCAGGCACTTCTTGAACAATTCCAAGGACCCTGACTCCCCCCCCTCCCTGGGCAGCCCATTGCAATGCTTACCAACCTTGCCACTGAAGAAATTCCTCCTGATGTCCATCCCGAACCTATCAAAACTCTCGGAACAGATCCAAGCCCATCACTGATTAGCATCTCTCTTTTTTATCTTCTTTAGCACTTAGCCTCTAACACCTGATGGAAATTTGAAAGGCTGGAAGTGTCTACTGCACCCTTAAGTAAAATGCCATCCATTTTACAACAGCCCAGTTCATGCATTTGTCTGTAAATTCCACAGTGCCTCTTTGTTTAAATGCTTGCTCCTTATTCAGGATTATTCACTAAAGTCTTTTATTCTTGACATCCCCCACAGTTTAAAAAGGAACTTTTCTCTATGTTGACAAGCTGTATGTGAAGCAGCTCCTCAGGCTGGGGCGGCTCAGTGGCTTCCCTTGGATCAGTAACACTCAGCTAAGGACAGGTTTTTTGGGAGGGTCTTTGTGGTTACCTGCATTCTTTTGGGCTAAGCATTCATTTCTTAGGCAGAAACATATTTTTTATATAATCTTTTCTTCTCTGAAAAAGAGATTTTCTGATGTTCTTTCCAAACAGTAGCTGGGAACCAGGCTCTAATTCCAGCCTAAGCCCATCTATGGCATCTATTACCAGTCTTGCACCTCTGCACCCCTTTGCCTAAAGAGTTCTTCTTTCATTCTTTAGACAGAGACACAGAGCTACATCACCCTCTAAGTTATAGACTACTGAGCGACCCAGGGACTTCTGCCAACCTGGAAACAAGATATGAACTAAAGAGTTTCTATTTTTGCATTAAAATGGAAACAGGTGGGAAGGACGCGTGGAACTTATCAAGCCACATAAATACTTTTTTTCATGTTCAAATTTGAATGGAATGGAAATTACAATCTTCCAGTGTTGCTGCAGAGCAGCAATATTGAGTTTCTCCTTACTCAGCCTTTAGCAGTAAGGAACCAGGTGCAGTGGAGCTGGAGTTCTGGAATTTGCTTCCTAGCTCCATCTAACTCTCTCCTAGGTCTGCCCTATTTTGAATTATTGCTCCACCCGGCACAGGGGATGTTGCTGGCTCTGGAGAGAAGAGTCAAGTCTTGCAATAGTTTTTTTATAAATTGCTAGCTGGAGAATAAGAACAGGAATGAACTGCTGGATGGCAGAAATCGGTGGTTTTCCCTTTTCCTACCTGATTTATGGCAGTGAACCTCCACTCCCACACTGAGTTAGGTGCTTTGGCTCAGCTCAGGTATTTGCTGCGTGTCAGCACCGAGCCAGTGTGTGGTGGGGAGACCAGAGCCACACCAAAGCTCTGCCTTTTGAACCAGACCTTTCCCACCCCCTTCCTACCTCCATGGCAGGAAACCTGAGGGAAGTGCCCCAGATGAGGTGGAGCATGTTCCTAGGAGGACTTACTAAAGCAAAACCCACATCCAAAATAATTTTTGAAATTATGACATAGTATAAATGAGACAGACTTTCCCAAAACACTTGGCTGTCCGTTGCCCAGGGAGTAGGAGCAGCTGCAGTACTGGTTGGACAAATGAGTAACCAAATGGATGGACAGACAAGCTGACAGACTCCTGACTGCCTTCACTCACCCTTAATTAACAGTTTCCAGCAAATAGTCCTGGCTCTGTCATTATTTTAGAGCAGGAAGTTATTGATCCAGTACTGCAAATGTTGCCATCAGCCCAGCCACAAATGTAACCCACGTAAAATCCTACTGGAATCAAATGGATTTGTCCAACTGCATCTGTCCAGCTCAGCAAAGAGCCTGGGACCATGAGCTTCTCCAGTAAAATGTCCTGCGTGGCCCATTCCATGGGAATATGCAATGTCTGCAGTGCTCTGTGCCACAGGCACCAGGGCAGCCTGCTACTGACAGTAAGCTCCAAGTCTAAATGAGCTTAAAAGGGGATTCAAACACTTCTCCTGTTATCAAGCTGCATTTTTAACTCGAACTAAGAACAGCTTTCTGTTAAGTTTTGGAGGGCTGGCCAGTAATATACATATTTAATTTTTTTTACCATTTTTGCTTACTGGTTGTTTCTTGGTTTGCAACAGAATCTGGAATCCAAAGAGCAAAGTATTTGCAAAAGCTCTATGGCTTCAAGGTCTTTGAACTCCCAACACCAGGAGGAGATGAAAAGCTCCCAAGACAGGCTGTTCTCCTGAGGCTCTCAGCCCAGTTTCCAGGAACTGGGGCAGGTCCAGTGCATTCAGGGGGATGGATTTTCCTCCAGAAGGAGGAAATATTCAGGTACAATTCAACTATGCAACCAAAGCGTTGACGTTTGCCTGTCACTTGTCTAGACACAAGTGTCAAAAGGGAGTAAAATAAAAGGAAGAAAAATACCCTGTCTGGGAATTCTTACCCAGAGCCTTGCACAGCCCAAGAACTGGGTAATTCTCCTCAACTGAATAAACATCAGAGGCAGTCTGAGAGCAATTTGGCTCCAGAACAAATATTGTTACTGAATTCTTTGCACCTGCAATGGCCAGGGAAATGATAATGCACCCTCTCCACATCTTCCTGAGCCAGGCTTTGGAAAGCAGCTGGAAAGCATCGCCCATCTGCCACGGCACAGAGGTCTGTGTGGGCAGGGCTCCAGTGAGACCCTGCTGGAATCATCACATCCCAAAGGGAAGGGTGGGTGTCAGCCTCTCAGGGATGAGTTACTGGTGGCCTCCTTGAGGGATTCAAGGACCAAGCAATTGGGAAGAGGAAATGAGCTGTGGGTGATGGTCTCACCTGATGCCACCTCAGGCACATGAACACAGCGATGGCTGATGCCCCTGTGAGTGCTTAAATTTGAGTTCATCAGCTCCACAGCTGCTCAGCTAACAGGGCCTCAAGACAGATAAAAACAGGGTAAATTGTATTTTAAAATGTCTCTGCTGTAAAAGAACTTTTTCTGTGGATGAATCCTAGGCAGAAATAGATTTGTCTAATACAGAGATCTTGTGTCTCACTTGGAATTTAATTCAGTCCTGAGTCACAAGTTACTGGGTTTGTGCTACTCTTTGAGGATATTTCCCTTATTTCCCTGTATTTCCCTTAATTTTTAGTAAATTGCTGTGGTTCTGTCTTGTATCAAGACCTTTTCAAGTTGTTTGCATTTATCAAAAGCACAGAAAAAATGGGCAAACTCCATGTTCCACTGGAATGGCTTGTCCACAGTACATAAACTGCTGCATCCCAGTTTGCCACCCTGCATTGCTAGCTGTAGAATTCAGTCATTTAGTCCTGTACAAACCCCAATAATTTGCCTTTTAAATATATATTAAATAAACATGCATTTATTTATTACATGAAGCACATGTGGTGCAACAGGCTGGTGTTGAGGTGGCTTTGCTCACTCACAGCCCCAAATTCTTGCACAGTAGCAACAAGGGTAGGAAGTTTTATACTGTGAGGAACTCACTGCCTTAGGAGGGTATTTTTGAATTTTGTTTTTAAATTATACCTACAAACACATGCACAGGGTCCTTGTTTTCAGTCATCTCAACATTCTCAATCTCTGCATCATCTGGCAGATTTAAGAACAGGTGATGACAAAACAATTTGAGCTGAGAAAAAAAATGGTGGGTGAAAAGGAGAAAAGATGTGAAGACAGGGATCAGATCATTAGGAGCGAACAAAAAAGAGACAACACTGAATTACAGAGCCTAAATTCAAAAGAATTATGCCAATTTCAGTTAGCTAAGTAGCTGAAAAGACTACCAAATATTCCTTATGATTCTTAAGCATATTAACAGATAATTATTCCTATCTGTCCATGAAAATTAACCCTCACAAGAATGCAATTTAATCACTGCAAATTCAGATTGGCAGAAAAAGCACTCTGGGCTTTGTATCACTTGACTGAGCTTAGCAAATGAAAACACAGGAGATTTGGTTGATCCTCCACAAAGCTTTTGGGACGTGACATGATCAGAAAGGAGCGGGGCAGTCTCGTGATGAGGTTTGGGTTGTGAGGTGGTGCTGAGCGCTGAGCTGGACTCGTGAGCTGCGCTGCTCCGAGCCCTGCCGGGGGGATGAGGCCCCGGGATGAGCAGCATCCCTCTTGGTCTGTTGTGTCCGTTTGGACAAGGAGCAGCACGTGCCCTGGCAGTGTGTGAATGGTCCTGCAGCAGCACACAGCTGACTCAGGAATGAGCCTGAACAAAACCTTGTGCCCAAACAAGGGAAGGTGCCCTGCAAAACACAGAGTGTCAGAAAGTGTTCTGCTCCTCTCACCACGCTGACAGAGCCCCAGTCACCTCACCCACCTGGTACCCCCAGCCATTCATTCCTGCTGAAGGCATCCCACTGGGCATAGCTGGAACATCCCAAGCTCCCTGAAGGAGCAGCCCCGTTAGCAGAGCCTCTGTTAGATCCGGCCCAGACTTCCCCACAGTACCACATCATAAAACCATTGTGCATCTGGCGCAAATTTAAGGCACAGTTAGCAGAATTGATACAAGAAAGAAACCAAGGACTGCATTAGTATCCCACAAGGTTGTCTGGGTTTTTTTCCACGTCCCAGATGAAGTGAGGAGCCATGTGGAGAAGTTCCTGCGTCGGCCTCCGAGCCCTTCCCAAACGCTCTCTAGGTTTTACACTCTTTCAAACAACTTCATTACCTGCCCTATTTTTTGTTGCCAGGAGAGGTTAACAAAATTACCGAGGGATGAAACATTCTTGAAACATTCTTTCTGGCTCATCAACCAGGATTAGCGGATGAATTGCACTGGGTGGTGCGCACCTAAAGCAGAGGGGCGGTGGGGCTGCTCCATCACCTCGTCCTCTTGAAGGAGTCACACAGAACGCAGGGTGTGCACACACGTGGGTTTGGAGGGGAGGCAGAGGGACAAATCCCCCGAGTGCTGGGGTTGCTCTGTGTTGGGACCAGGGCTGCCATGAGCGTGGCACACACTGGGAAATCCTCCCCAGCACGTGTCCCCGTGGGCCTGCCCGGCTGCAGAAGGGCCAGGTGAGCCAGCAGGGCAGAGCTCCATGCCCTGGGAAGGCTCAACTCTCCCTCAGCCTTCCCCTCCTTGCTGGGGAAGGCTGTGCTCCTTGGCAGCACCAAGATGTGCCAACCAGGTGGTTCTAGCCCCCAGCAGGGAATGGTCTGCTCTGCCTTCCCCTCTGAAAAGTGTTTCCAGCCTCCCACCAGACAAACACTCCTCCCACCAAAATTTTTTCTCAATAAACTGCACAGGTTATCAGAACCCTCCATGTCTGACTTTGCACAGCACCTTTGCTCTTCCAGCAACCTGCCCTGCATCACTGACAGGTACCAGTGTTCCCAGGGTGTAAGTTTGTTCCCTCCTTTTGTCAACGCTTTTGATCTGTCACAACCAGTGGGTTACAAAATAAAGCTCTGCACATCCTTTGACAATTATTAAGGTGGCCCTGGCAGCCCAAAACATTTATGGTCACTGCAATGTAAAATATTTTGTTGCAGTCTTGAGTATCTCCTGAAAATAGAAATTAAAACGATTGGGAAACACAAATGTTTTATAGATTATATGTGTGTCTTCTAGAGGTAGTAGCCAACTAAGCAGAAGGTAAGGGGAAAAAAAGCAGAGATTAAAATCTAGGTCAGAACAAATGTTGGACAAGAGCCCATGCTGTCAAGTCCCAGGCGTCCCACAAGAGAAAGAATGAAAGGGAGCAAAAAAGAATTCTTTTTCTTTTAGAAGAGGAATAGTGGCCTTTGCAAGCATCCCATATTATGGAAAAAAAGACATTTCAGAAATGCTATTGCTCCATTCCATCATCTGCTTCTAGGACAGCCATTACTGGCCATTATTATTACAGATGCTTTGTCACTTGTGCTGCTGGCTTGTGCCTGTCTTGCCCTGCCCCTCCTTCCATCCCAGCCTCACCTCTGGTTTGCTGCTCCCCAGTCTCTCCTGCTGCAGACACAAAACACCAAGCCCTTTGGTCTGCTCAGTCCCCACAGAAGCAAAACAACCCTCTGCCTCTCCTCCAGAGCAGCTGGACTCGGGTGCTCCCATGGCACCAGCAGCTGGACCTGTCTGCACTCCCTGTGCTCCTCTCTCAAGCCATGGGCACTGGAGCCGGTTTTCCCCAGATCCCAAGCATTTGGGTGCTGCAGACTTCACACCAGTTAACCCCACCAAAGAGGGAAAGTGGACCCTGTGGTTACTGAGAGGCAGGACCCCGTGCCGGCCCTGGCAAGGTGCAGGGACCCGAGCAAGCCGAGGCACAGCCATGCCCACGCCTCTGCCTGCAGTTGGAGCGTGCCCGGTGCCAGGGCTGGCTGTCCCGGTCCCGGTGAGCAGGCAGCAGCCACTGAGCACGGAGGCTCATGCTTCGCTGAAGTCATGGCCTTAGGCTACGTTCTTTTCAAAAGCAGCAGCATTATTTTAAAAGCTTCACTTTCAGAAGTAACTTAAGCACTTCAATAGTAAGTCTTGCTGGCTCACAGTGAGGTTTACACCCTTAACTGCCGTAAGTTACCCCTGGGATAGGCTCCAGGCTCCCACCATTTCACTGCTTCTCTGACTGAGCAACCAGATCTTCAGCACAGGGACTCTCACTCCATAAGGTTGGGTTTTAATATCCATGCCTAAATCACTGGCTTGTTTGGGTGCCAAGATGTCCAAAATAATGGTTGGTGTTTTTGTTGTGGGGCTGACCCTGCGTTCCTCAGGGAGTCAAAGCTCCCTTCACTTCTGAAAGGTGCAAAGAAAAGCAGCCCACCATCTTGTTGCCAAATCATTCTCCATGGGAGATTTGATTTGAAACTCACAAAATACCAGGATTTATGAGGAACTGGCCGCAATGTGATCATAAGAACATACCAACATTGTAGCTCCCCACCCTTTGATCTTGGCACTTTAATGATTAATTAGTGCTAAAGCACTGGAAAAATACCTCACTTGAGGCAGTTTAAAGCTTCTCTTTGTATAGATACAAACTATGACTCACATGAAAGGATAACCCAGAACTGCAAGAGGGTGAGATTAACTCAGAAGCCTCTGGTCACATGCAGATGTTTGCCCAGCTGGACAAGTGGCAGAATCTGCTCAGCTTTAGGGACTGTTCCCATTGAACTGCCTACATTTTCCATCATGCACTGCATGCACTTCCATCTCTCTAAGGGATGGAGGGAAATCCATCCCTTAAAGAGAGACACATGTTCAAGGAGGTGTGAGCCTTAAAGAAGCATTACATGGCAATTTGCAGAAAATATTCCTCACCTGGGGTGGTTGGAGAGAAGCCATTTTCCCCTTCCTATGTCACAACTGTACATTTCAATACTTCCAAATATGGTCCAAGTTGTAAGTCCCACTGCCACCAGTGCTCAGGACAAAGCACTGGACATGGGAGGGAAGGCTTTTCTTGCATAATCCTGCAGAGTTTACATGTACTGCACCAAAAATTGGGTGCTGACCTTACATGTTCACAGCCCTTGCCTCTCACCCTTCTTCTCCAATGATCTGTCCCTGTGCATGCAACCACTCAGGGACATGGACAGGACAAGAGCACTCAACCTAATCAGAAATGGCTGAAGTGCCCCACAGCCAAAACCCACTGCAG
Organism: Onychostruthus taczanowskii; assembly: GCF_017590055.1. Taxonomy (NCBI): domain Eukaryota; kingdom Metazoa; phylum Chordata; class Aves; order Passeriformes; family Passeridae; genus Onychostruthus; species Onychostruthus taczanowskii. The sequence continues at coordinate 1,771,800 of NW_024503124.1, forward strand.
TGTGGAGACCCCAGAACCAGAGTTGTCTGTAACCTTTCTTCTCTCAGAGACCTGTGGGCCAAGCCCCCAGCACTGGGGTGCCTCCAGGCTGGATTTCCATCTCTGCCTGCTGGTGGGAGCAGCTTCCCACAGAGGGACCTGTGTGCAAGGGCTGTACATGGCCTGATAAGCCATGAGATCCTGCCAAAATCAAGTGAGTACACCCTTCACCCCGATTCCAGCTGAGTGCTGCAAACACCTTCTGATTTATGTCAGGTTTGCAGCACTGCACATGGAGCCTGCTGCTCACAGCCTGCAAGGGAAGCTGACTTTGTTCTGGGACAAATTTCAGGAAAAGTTTACTTGGGATCTCTTCTATATGGGGACTCTCAAATGAAGTGTTTGACTTGGACTCACCAGAGCAACAAAGATGGTTTGCTGAAGATACCATAACACCAATTTTAGTTTGGATGTCTCACACCTCCATCACTGCCAGGTTCTGGGCCCTCAGGAGAGGGGACCATCCATCACAGCACAGTGAAGTTAGGATTTATTTCTGCATGCATTCAGTGTTTCCATCCATAGCATGGGGTAACCCTGAAGTGACTTGCTTTGAGATCATCACATCAAAGGTACCCTTGAAGCATAGATCCTCAGTGCTTTATTGGCAGTAATTAGGATTTAATATTCACTAGCGGAGCTACTGGAAGTGCTCTTGGTGGAACCTGAAAGACAGAAGCATTGGCTGGACTTTTTGTTCCTTACAAGAACTGAGGCTGAGCTCAAGTCCAGTGGAAGTGCAGCTGAGTGGAGCACAGGTAACGGAGGGGCGAGGCCAAGGGCGTTGTGACACACCCACATCACATGAAACAGGGAAATTGTTTTCTGGATTTGACATCCAAACCCACTTGGCCTCAGAGGAATTCCACACGATCCCCAAATTGAATCAAAATCTGAGGTGGGAATACAGAATTCCCAGCCTGTGTACTGACAGCTCTCTGCTCCCAGTGCTTTGATCCTCTCTCAGTTAAAGCAGAAGGGAAAAGCTGGTATAAATAGCATTAGCTGGGAAACTCCAACTAGGAGGATTTCTGAGCATTCAACATTAGTTTTGCTGTGAATTTTAGAGGCCACAAGGAGCTCCTCTTCCCTCAAACAGGGTGTTTGCCTGGAAGAGGTGGAAACCCAAGGGCAAGCAAGTGATCTCAGCCAAGCATGGTCATTGCTTGGACCCTGGATTCCCACATTAGCAGACACTAGGCTGGTGCACAGAAATATAGGGGTAAGAAACAGAGAATCCATCTGCTTCTGTCTGTCTGTCTGTCTCTATCCCTTCTCCTTCTCCTCCCTCAATTCCATCTAAGACTAAAGACCTTATCCCTTCAAATAGCCTGTCAGAAACTAGACTACTTCAGGGTAAAAATTTCAGCCTGAATGATGAGAAAGACTCTTAAAAAGTCTAGGAAGAAATACTTGAAGATCCTTGTTATTATGTACACAACAGCAGCTGCTTTCATCCTAAGCTTGAATGAAAATTGCAGGTCAGAAAATACAATTCACAGACACATAAGCAGCAGTTGTCCTGCGATGCAAATGAGCCAAAGGAGGGAGGGCAGGGAATCAAGGAGTTGTGAGCAGGAGTTGTGCACAACTTTGGCATCTCCCTCGTCACAGACAGGGAGCTCACAGACAGCCCAAAGAAGCTACAGAAGAAAGCACCTCCGTGCCTGATTAACAAGTAACAGAAGATTCCTGTGCACAGCAGGGTGAGCGACACCAGGAAAGGCAAGTGGAGCACAGGAGGTGCAGGGTGTGCTCACCTTGTCCTGGCAGGTCACAGCTGCTTGCCATCCTCAGGAGAGGCCATCACCTTGATCCACTGTCTTCTCTTCTGGCTGCAAGGAGCTGAAGGGCCAGGAGCTGGCCTTTGGAGCAGGGCTGTGCATGGAGCCCAGCATCAGCCCCACTGCTGGCCTTGTGCTCTTCCAAGCCATCCATTCCCATCTCCCTGTGCCAACTCCTTCATCGAGTCTGATCTGAGCTTTGGGTCTGGAGTGAAACTCTAATTCTTGGCAGAATCCTCATGCCTCTGGATTTCAGAGAGGACACCTCTGCAGGTCTGGGATCCCTACAGGAGGCTGGCCACTGCTTGTAGGACATGAGTGCTTTGCCCTAAAAATAGTTAGCAGCGCATTCAGAGATGGAGAAAACAGAGACAACACTTCTGAACTGAGCTCTGAGCACTGTTTACCCCTTAGGATATCCAGTAATGTTTCCTTCCAGGAGTAACTGCTGGGAGATATCCACACATCTGCCTGGCTTGCAAGGATGTCAGGAGAAAAGAGTCTCAACAAAGAGCTGTATCTTACATCACACCCTGGATGCAGGGAGCCCCAGGGCTTTGGCATACCTTTGTGAGGAGCACATTCCTAAATCGAGGGCTCTCTTCACAGGAACACCCTATCCTCCAGCACAACACACTCAATCCACAGCCCCATGGGCAGAGCTCCCCACCACCCACAATTCCTGGGTGATGCAGTGAATTCTGTTTATAGCCAGATACACCGCTGGCAACCAACTGATCACCCAGCAGCAAAAACAAAAGCAGTGGAATGAGAGTCCAAGGGCCATTTCCCAGTGCCAAGTTCCCCAACTCTTCCTCCATCTCCCTCCCTCTGTCTCCAGAAAATGAAAACCAAAAAGTGGTGGCATGCTCAGAACATTTAAGTGCTTTGAGACTCACCTGAGTCATCCACTCATTGTTTTTCTTTCGAAAACCAAAAAGTGGTGGTGGCATGCTCAGCACATTTAAGTGCTTTGAGACTCACCTGAGTCATCCACTCATTGTTTTTCTTTTCAGAACTCAATAAGTGGGATCTGCCAGGATTTCAAGACACAAAATGCAACAGGGAATCTTCAGCTCCTGAGGTTCCATATTCTCTAGCTGTTCTTGTGCATTTCCCTGTAATAATTTCAATGGAATAGTCCCCCTTTTTTTGCCCTGGTTCTCTTTGAGAGGTTTATCAGAACAATCCAGACTGGTTTTGTAAATTTGAGTGCATATTGGTGATGCACATAGCTTTTCAGTTGGACACAATTTTTGGAAGGAGGAGATTCCATTTTCATGTATTTTTCTTAGAGTTATTCCAAAAAGAGAAAGCCAACCCCTGCCCTATTTTGGACAGGTGGAGGAGAAAAATGGATGTAATGGACACGAACCAAAACACATGCTGCAGAACCAGGCTCACTTTTGTCTGGCAGGAGGCCCTGCTGTGTGTGAAAAAACAGAAGACCTCCAGCCCCAGTAAGAGCAGGCAGGAAACCCCAAACCCCAGTGAAGGGCAAGAGGTGAATTGGAGCCCTGCTGGGCTGTCCTGCTCTGTGCTGAGCTCCCCGTGGGCTGATGCTGCCTGGGAGGAGCACGTTCCCTTGGGCTGTGGCAGCCAGACTGGTTTGGTGACTGCTGCATTTGCTTCTCCTGGCCCCCCGCACTCCAGGTGCTGCCCCTCATAATCCTAATCCATTCCCGTGGTGCAGTGCCCTGTCCTGCCTTCCTGCACAGCAGAGCAAGCAGCTCCTGGGTTTTCTGTAGGATCAAGAGGAGGAAGATGATCCTATGGCTGCAGGGAAGGATTAGAGGCTGGAATCTGTGCCCTATTTCAGGCTATGCTCTTGGGCAAATTGAATTATCTATGCTTTCCATAGTTCCTTGTAAAGAAACTTTACACTTGGAGATGAGGACATTATCCCACTTCCTTCCCTCTCTGAATTTAATATCTGTCAATTCCTTACGAGATGCAAAGGGACCAAAATCCCACACAAACACGCCTGCAGATACTTTTCAATGGATTTTATACCTAGAGGGTCCCATTAAAATGCAAATATTGGGCCCTTCCCAATGAAACAAGTTTCTGTACCACAGATAACCTAAGCTAAAGGAAGTAGAATAGTCCATATGGAAATAATCTTCCCATTTAAAACATTATTAAAACGAGTACCTTTCAGTGCACCTGGAGAGGGATTGTCAGTGGCAAAGCACCAGTGGAGCACAAAGCCAGAGGGAAGTGCCTCTTGGAGCCACCTTTCTCTGCTGTCTCCAGGTCTTGGGAGAGCTGGAAAAACACCAGCAGGGCCATCACCTGCTCTGAGCTGGCAGAGGAGGTGGGGGGCCCCAAGCACCAGAGGTGAGGAGATCCATCCCAGCTGCCACAGCCCTGTCAGAGGTAAAAATCAATCCTGCTGGAACTTCTTCATCTCTCCGGGAACACCAGGGGTAGAGGCACCCAAACAGAAAGGATCTGCTGTACCATCTCTGCCATCAAAGCTGAGTCAGGAAACTGGATTTGTGTGTGTGTTTTCCTCAAGACACAAAGCCCCTACATGCTGAGGAGTCCAGCCAACAAAATTACATTTTGTTCAACTTATTCCTAGGAGCATGTGGGGCACTGACCCCAATACCTCAAAGCAAAGTCACAGCTCTTCTGCAAAACCTGTGGTCATTTTTTTCCAACCAGTGTCCCATTTCAGCAATGGAAAACCTCTGTCTAAAGGTGCACATACCATTTTCATCAGTGAAACAACAGACATGGTTGCAGCTCATTTAATTAAGGAGCCTAATTTCCCTCAATTGTCTGTTAAGGCATCACACAGGTGTTTCATTTCGGAGTGCATTAGTATATGAGGCTCTAAGCCTAAAAGCTAATTTTTAACTTAACCTAATAATGTTAGTAATAACGACCTGTGATTACTGTCTTGTGAATCAGAACCTATGATACTTAAAATAATTAGCATCAAAGCCTAACTAGTACCTTACTAAATTCATTATTAGACCTAAACCCTCAGCACTGAATTGAACTTTTAAATGAATGTTGGTGTGGGCTTCCCCCATACACACTGGAGGCAGCATTTTAACAAACTTAATTTGGAAGTGTAGTTAAAGTTTTGATCACCAGTCTTTTCTTGGAGGAAGAAACTGTGGCATTAGCACTGAGTACAACTCGATTAAAGAACAATGATCTATTTTATGTGGTCCCTGCTGAGTTTGGAGCACACATGTCCCCCAGCTAGGGAACTGCATCAGGAATTACTACACTGCCCCAAACCTGTGGCCAGTGAAGCCCAATAAGCTCTCAGGGGACATCTCTGGGGGGCTTCTGAGGGCGACAGAAATCAGCTGGCTTAGGGAAAGGAAGCTTGGGTAAACCTTGGCCCAGGAGATTCCTCAATGACTTTCCACCCCAAGAGAAAATCATATCCTCACACTTTTGGCCTCTCTTTTTGACAGTCAGCCTTTCCTCCGAGGTCACACAGAGACTCAGGTGCCCTCTGTCTCTGGAAAGGAGATGTTCCTTGGGAGGTGGCTGTCACTCCTGGTAAGTGATGGAGTGAGAAGAGAGGCTCAGAGCCCAGGGACTGGCTCCCCTCTAACAGCTGCAGGAAAAACAAAAACCTTTTCCAAAACACAGTCAACAGCAAAGAAGGAGACAGAAGGGCTTTGAAGTGTAGCTCTCCCTCGTGGATCAAGTGGGAAGAGGTGGGATCACAGCAAGGGCCTGTGAGCAGCCAGTTATTATGGCCAGGAAAGTGGGATGACTTGGAGGAGGTGAGGAGCCCTCAGCAGAGCGTGGCTTCCCAGCACCCTGCAGCTTGCCTGTGACCAACTCATTTTGTGCCTCACGTGCCTGTTGCTGGCAGGAGCAGCTCCCAGCTGATGCCCCCCACAAGGGAGGGCTTTGGAGGCCGCACCTGACAGGCAGAGCTGACCCAGGCTGGTGGCTGCAGTGTCCAGGGCACCCATCCCAGCTGGGAACCAGAGACAAAGCAGAGGTGAAAGCTGCTGAAGTGGCAGGAATCACTTCTTCTGTACGTGTGCCACAGAGAGGAACAGCCAGAACAGCAGACCCTGAGCAATAAACTATTTCAGGCATTACAAACACACGGGAGAGCTCTGCTGATGAAAGATTTGTAGTTGTTATTAATATCTGTCGAGTCCAAGCTCAGACCTGAAGCTCGGTCTGCACTTGAACCTTCTCCAGGTGCTCAGGTTTCCTGATGCAGATCTGCCTGACAAAACAACAACAACAACAAAGGCCTGAAAACATGCTGTTGATTTGGAGAAGAATTTCCTCCACGCATCCAGGAAAGTTCAGAGAAGAAATTGCTTGCCTGGGATGCATAGCTGTTAATACCTTCTCACAAGCTTTCCCACCCACAGAACGAAAAGCAAAAACCAGTTGGCTTTGGGGTATAAACCAAATTAGAAACAGGGAAGGGAAACCTACCAAGTACCCACAAGGAGTTTGGCTGAAGAACTGTGATGCTTCTGAACATTTGACTTGATATTCTCCCACAGAAAATGAGAGGGAGGAATGTTAGGCCAAAGCCTAAACATTCAATTGCTTTTAAAAATGCTTCTTTAAGCCTTTAAGCCAATTTGGGAGATTGTGCAAATTTTGTCCTGATGCAATAAAAACAAATAAAAAATTTCCAGTACTAATCGTGTTGGAAGTCAGATATCCTAAATGTCCTCTTTCTTTTATTTATCCCAGCTGCTGCATTATCACAGCCTGACATGAGCAAGTCTAAGACCAGTTGTGGTCAGTATCTGTGAAAAGGATCCTTAAGAAAACAAAATCTCCTGGGTGTAAAAAGCTAAAGGTCCTGCAGATCATTCCCACTTTGTTAGGACACAGCATTGCTATGGGAGATTCTCACTGTAAAAAGCTCTCTGAGCTCACTTGTGTTCACACAAGGTCCTAGAGGAGGTCCTAGAGGAGCATCTTAGCCAATATTCATCCTGGACAATTAGAATTTTGTTTCTTTTATTAATTACATTAATTACTGACAGGGTCCAGGGCTTTCAGCCCAAGCCCCCTGCACAGCCCTGACTGCTCCGAGGTTTCCTTCCCTCCAGAACTATCTCCTGCAAAGCAGACCCTGCACCTTCCTCACTACCAGGTGGAGTTTGGAGCAGTTCTCCTGTCCTTACAAGTCAGCCAGCAGAGAGTCTGCAGCTCCCTGCAGGGCTCCAAAACCTCCTGTGAGGGTGGAGCAGGAAGAGGCTCCCGCAGTTCCCCTGCCGGCTGTCAGGAGGGATGAGCAGCCCCAGGAATGGCAGAGTCGGGCAGCCATGAGCTGACAGGGAGAGTGGATACTCGGAGGTGGAAGGGAAGGCAGGGGAGGGAAAGGAAGGAATAGAAAGAGATTCAGGAAAACTGGCCTAAAAAAAAATTAGGTGTTATTAAACTACTGGAATATGCTTCTGCCCAGTTTCCTAGGGATGGTACACGTAGAACAGGAGTGAATATGCAATGAAAATAACAGCAGCACAAGAGCAGGTCTCTGGTTCACCTGGAAGGAGGGAGGTGCACAGGCATTTACATAGCCTGTGTGAAAGAAAAAATTTGGCCCTGAAGTGCTTGGCATCAGCTCCTCAGTAACTCCACAAGTGGATTTCCAGTCTTCATGCAGAAATCTTTGCATCCTTCCCATGCAAAGCCATGCATGTAACCTGAGTTACATCAGGAATCCTTGACAGTCACATTTCATAACCCCACTCCTTTTCCTGCCAACAAACAAAATGTCATTCACTGCAGATTCATAGGATTTGATTTAGAATGGAATGAATACCCTGGACAATTAGAATTTTGTTTATTAATTACATTAATTACTGACAGGGTCCAGGGCTTTCAGCCCAAGCCCCCTGCACAGCCCTGACTGCTCCGAGGTTTCCTTCCCTCCAGAACTATCTCCTGCAAAGCAGACCCTGCACCTTCCTCACTACCAGGTGGAGTTTGGAGCAGTTCTCCTGTCCTTACAAGTCAGCCAGCAGAGAGTCTGCAGCTCCCTGCAGGGCTCCAAAACCTCCTGTGAGGGTGGAGCAGGAAGAGGCTCCCGCAGTTCCCCTGCCGGCTGTCAGGAGGGATGAGCAGCCCCAGGAATGGCAGAGTCGGGCAGCCATGAGCTGACAGGGAGAGTGGATGCTCGGAGGTGGAAGGGAAGGCAGGGGAGGGAAAGGAAGGAATAGAAAGAGATTCAGGAAAACTGGCCTAAAAAAAAATTAGGTGTTATTAAACTACTGGAATATGCTTCTGCCCAGTTTCCTAGGGATGGTACACGTAGAACAGGAGTGAATATGCAGTGAAAATAACAGCAGCACAAGAGCAGGTCTCTGGTTCACCTGGAAGGAGGGAGGTGCACAGGCATTTACATAGTCTGTGTGAAAGAAAAAATTTGGCCCTGAAGTGCTTGGCATCAGCTCCTCAGTAACTCCACAAGTGGATTTCCAGTCTTCATGCAGAAATCTTTGCATCCTTCCCATGCAAAGCCATGCATGTAACCTGAGTTACATCAGGAATCCTTGACAGTCACATTTCATAACCCCACTCCTTTTCCTGCCAACAAACGAAATGTCATTCACTGCAGATTCATAGGATTTGATTTAGAATGGAATGAATATAATTCAGTGTAAATACAACAGTTTTCAGCACTTAGAGAGACTGGCCATGGGGACCACTTTGCTTCAGGTTTTTGCATTCTGGGCACCATGAGAAACGGGCTGGGGGCTGGGCACGAGTCACTTTCCACAGGAGTTTGTGTGATGGTGCTAATCTTCATCTTCCAACTCGTCTTTGGACAGCAGTGGGAGGAGCTGAAACGTGGGGCAAAAACTCACATCTGAGTAAACAATATCAACAGCTGAGGTTTTACATCCTGTCTGGCATTGGCCAGCCACGAGGGATTTCACTGCAGCCACAAACCTGTTGTTCCACCTCTCTCCATACCCAGACCTGTGCACAAACACACACAGCATTTGGGGGCCCATTCTTCCAGGTCAGCGCTTGCTTTCCCGCATCAGCCGTGTCCTGTGGCATTGCTGCACCGACCCCAGTGCTTGGTGACCCTCAGCCGCTCCGTCAAGGAGGAAGAGGATGAGGCTGCAGCTACCTGGGCTCTTCCTCCCTCCCAAGCTTGCCTTGCAGCATTCAGGCATCCCTGTTCATTTAACCTGCCAGCTCTGGGTCGACCTCTGCCCCGCCCGGGGCCAGACTCCCAGGGAGTGTGAGCCCTTGGCACCTCGCTGCAGAACGGCTGTGGTGGCTCCGTGCCATCCTGCCGCTGCAAACAACCCTTCCAGAATCCTTTCAGGTGTGTTACTAATTCACAGGGAAAACTGTGGAGAGATTTTCATTGCATAACACAGTCAACCTCAGGACCAAAACAGAATGGAGGTGTTTAATCAGAGCAGTCCCCTCCAGTTCCCACGCCAGGGAGCCGAGCCAGATCTACATCTGAGCTCTGCTGCTCGCGAGCAGAAGGGACCTGGGGGTTCTCCATGCTGCTTCGAGCATCCATCAAAACAACTGTAAATGAGTTATGTTTCAAGTATGCAAGAACTTGCTTCTCCATGCCAAAAAACGATTAGAGTTCTCAGGCTTCCAGCAATGCAAAGCAGAGTCTGCAATGTCCTGATGAGAGATAGATGCATTTCCTCTTAGACAATTAATATTAGGGGTGGGTTTTATTGCCATTCTTTTTTATGTTGTTAACATCCTGCCCTCTTTCCTGGTTCCTCCCAAAGAGCTACAATGCAATTTGCAAAACTCCCCTTTGTAAGATGTAAACATTTACTAAACATTGTCTTTCCACTTTGTATTATGACAAAAGAATAGAAGTCAAGATGTTAAATATATTTCTGTATTTGCATCTGAAAGCCCCAGGCCTTCCTGAACATACTTGCAGATAACTTCTATTGTTTCCAGCACGTTGTTACCTTTTTCAGTGGATCATCAGCTCCCTGAAAATCCAAGGGCGAGGTCTTTGCTGGAACCCTGTCTAGGAGCCCCCCACCACGCAGCGCCTCACCAGTGTATCCATGCCATATGATGATCATCCATGTTATTCCACCTCAATGTTTCATCCTGGGACAAACCCAGCCTGGCCTCCAAACCCGTTGCTGGGATTTGGGAACCAGACTTTTTCTGCAGTGCAATGCAGCCAAACCAGAGGCTGAAGCAGTGAGTGCAGAGGGCGTTCCTAGAGCCAGCATGCCCTTTGGCAGCAAAGCCTCTGGTGATGGGAGAGATCCTGCTGTCCCTGAGGGGTGGCCAGGCTGTCCCAGCCGTCCCAGGGCTGCGGTGCTGCAAGCCAGACCCCGAGTGCAGAGCACAAACCACCAGAACCCTCCTGAGCGTTCTCTGGAGCCAGGAGCACCTGGAAACACTTCAATCACCTCTCTCACGTCTCCACTAGATAGAAGAAATCCAGGGGCTTCATCAACAGTGCCTTTGCCAGAAGCAATGAAAACGGGACCTTCAGCCCAGTTTGGATGGAGCCTGGAGTGCCCAAAGCCCCTCCCTGTGCCCCCAGCAGAGCGTGGCCACCCCAGCCCCTGCAGCAGGGCACCCACCCCGGTCTTGTGCTCTCTGCTTTTGTGCTTGCCTCTCTCTCTGCTTGCTATAAACACAATCCTGCATTTCACAGAGGGTAAGAGATGGCACCACGTTCATTGATGTTGTAACGTTCTCCAAGGGCGTAAAATAAAACCAGTTTTGCATCCCATATCCCTAAGCAAATGCTTTTCTTTTCCCTTTCTTCTTTGTTATTTTGTTCATGTGTGTGCACATGTATTTTTTCAGGAGTAAAGAGCATAGTTTACCCCATTACACATACACGCACACATTCTTTAAGCACAATTATTTGGAAAATTTCCTGTTAAAATTCCCACTTAATAAGTAAACATGATTTAAAGAAGGAGTGCTTAGCGTTACCTGGGGTTTTCCTAAAAAACAATAAGAAAATCCAAGACACAAAGGTGTAAGAAGAGATCCCCAGCCTGACTCTGTAACACAAATGTGACTTCAGGATATGAGTTTACAAAACTGATTTAAGCAAAAGAGGAAAGATTGATTTTTTTCTAGATCTATAGGAACAGTTTCAGAGCTTAAATCTTTTTTTTAAATCACACCACAACCACAAGGGTGAAATCTTCCTAAAATTTTTGGAGGGAGGTGGGGCTGTTTGTTTTAAATAGCCTGCTAACCTCATCTGCTACTGCAGACAAAGCCTTAGGCCAATCCTGCAAACACCTCTGGTATTGTTCAGAGCAGTCGCTTTTGCACCTGCCAGGAAATTTGTAAGATCAGAGATGCAGATCCACCTCCTGCAACCTCTTTGCCTTCCTGGAAACTCCCTCAGAAGAGCTGACTAGGTAGGATTAGGCTCTTGCTTTGGAGGTTGATTATGTGATCTCTGTTTCTTCCAGCCCTGCCAGCCAGGGCTTACCTCCAGATGAGTATTTGAGCACATGCTTAACCTTCAGCAATGAGATACTCATGCTTACAGTTAAGTGTAGGCTCAAAAATTTAGTTGGAAGCAAATCACATTCTTACATACTTCTCTGGGCTGGGCCTAACCAGACCTCTCATGTTAAAACAGAATTTTTTTTTTTTGTTTTTTCCTCCTGACCCTTATCCCATCACTGCAATTTCCCTCCTCAACTTCCCACTCCAACTGCTTCATTCCAGTGAAACCAAGGGGAAATGACATTTTCTCCTACAGCAGTAGATCATAAATGACAACAAGCATCAGACTGGGCATGAATTTCCAGGAAGAGGTGACATCTTCTATTTAGCTCAGCTATCCCAGGCTAACTGCACACATGGGTCTGTCCAAGGCCTGGCTTCCCCTAAAACATCTCCTCTCACACATCTTGCACTCCCACAGCTCTGCACGGCTCCAGGCACACACCGAGGCTCCATGGGGCTGGGGGGAAGCTGCCTCCTCTGTTAAGCATCCAAGAAAACAGAAGGAATGCAGCACATTGCTCCTGCCTAGCAGAGAGTTAATATCCTTGCACATGAGCCATTTCACCTACAGCTAGAAGTGAAAGCATGCGACTACACCCAGCAAATGATCACAGAGCACCCTGCAGGGAATCTGCTTCCATTTCAAAGGGAGAGATCAAAACCCACAAAGAAGAGAAGGGGAAAAAAAAAAAAAAAATGAAGATGCTCCCAGCCTGTGCATGAGATCAATGTTGGGCCCAGGCTCAGAAGTTTTCAGAGAGGAAGGGAGAGACATGGACAGAAGAATCATAGAGCACCTTCAGTGCCGGATTATTTATGTGCTGGGGGTTTGATCCTACACACCAAAATAAATGGGAGGTTTGCCACCAACTTCAATGGAAGCAGAAACAAGTCCTATCACCTTCAGGTTTATTGGCTGTCTGCAGAAAGTTTTAAATTTTATATAGAAATTAAACAGAGGATAATTTGACAGTTTAATGGTGACGTTGTCATTTTTACATTAAAAGAGACACAAATTTATCCTTTGGGTTTTGCAATTATTTTTTCCCTGCCTGTTGATTTTTTTAAAGAATTCTCATGTTTCAAGGGAAGACTGATAAAAATGGGACATTCCTGTGCATAAGAAAAAAAGAACTTATACTTCAGTCAGGCCCTACAGTTTGAAGCAGCTGGCATTAGTGGCAGCAGCAAATTAGCCATCCTGCAAGTGCTCCACTCCTCTGCCAAAAACAAAGACTGTCCTGATTTGAACTATGCCAAATAGGGCATTTGACCATGAAAAATGACTTTAAAGAGATGGAAAAAAAAATATCAAATCCTGTATTTGGCACCCATTGGCTGGTCCAAAAAGTGAGGAATCTGCTGAGTGACAGACCACGGCTCAGGACTCCCTGCAGCTCCAGCTCCTCAGGAAGTCCAGACCTGAACTGATGTGGAAAAGCCCAAGAAAATTACTTCCCTACCCTTTCCTCATTTAATCATTGATTATTAAATTAATCCACTCATTGAAGCCACTTAGTGCCAGTGCAGTGAGCTGGCCCAGTACGACTGAGTTTGGGCTCAGCAGCCTGGTGGCAGACATTTAAAGTTAGGACAACAGCCACACTTCCATCAATATGCAGCTTAATAAAATGATCTACCTCTGCCTGGTTTGGTTCATTTCTTTGGAAATCCAAGGTACTCTGAGTGGCAGCTCCTGATCTCCAAGTAGACTGGGACAGGACCTAGAGTCTGTGCAGATCTGACATCCAGCAGCTGCACAGGATGGAGAATGCAGGGGGGAAATGACAGAACTGGGGAGCAACAGGAGAAATGCAGGACCACGGCAGCCACCCAGCATCACCTGCCACCTTAAAGAGGCCTTTTCCAGCCATCCTGTGGGACCCCTGGAACAAGGAGTCATTCCCTGGTCTTGTCCAGCACTGGCAGGAAGGTGGCTGTGCCCACAGCTCCCTTCCCCTGCTCTCCACAGGGACATCTCCCTGTGTCCCCTCATGGGACAGCTCAGTCCTGGGGACAACCATCACCCACCAGCTCCAGGAAAGGGAGCAGCCCCTGGAGCAGAGGCAGATGGGAGAGGGGATGCAAGTGGAATGGGAGGAAACATTTGGGGTTCACACAGGAATGAAAAAACTCTGGTCTTCCTTCTCCCACTGAAAGATTCCACCACCTAGGACTGTATTTTTTCTTATGAAAATACAGGAGGATCTTTGTTCTGGGCAACAACAACAACAACACGTCTTTAAAATCAACTGTGAAAAATACAGCATGACCAAAACTATTTGAATTTGTGCCATGTTCTATAATGAGTTTTTATGGTTTTCTTTTATTTTTTTTTTTCCTTTTGATTGCTGGTTTGGGGGATGAGGAAAGAGGAAGAACAGCAAAAACATTTCAAATCAATCTAGAAGGATTTTTTTTTTCCCTCTCCTGAGATTCTTCCACTTCAGTCAGTGCACCAGAGAACATCTCACTCCCCCAGCCCTGCCACTTCCAGCCCCTGGCAGCAGCACTGAGGGATTTCTAACACCAAAGGCTGGAGCAGGAGCCTGTCCTGAGGCAGGGGGGTGGGGCTGCCCTCCTGGGGCCACAAGGACACCGCGTTTGGCCCCGGATTTCCCTGCCCAGAGCTCGGGCAGCCCGGGCAGCGCGCTCCGGCCGGTGGCTGCTCCCGGAGGAGACAAGGCTCTGCTGCTGGATGCATCATCTCCAATAAATACCGAGCTTTGAAAGGCATCCAATGCTCTAATTGGGAGGCCCTTAAATTAAAGTGGGGATGGGATTTGGAATCCACTTTAGAGCCTGCGGTTTGGAGGGAAGTATGGGGATCCATTTCATCTGCGTTGATATCAAGGGAGCCCAATATAAATGTTTTCTGGCACTTTTATTCCTCCAGCCCTGGGGTTTACACGAGGCTTGGCTTTTAGTTCAGGTTTTTTTTTTCTTTCTCTGTTGTTTTCTAGCACTCTGAAGCCTCTTCCTAGTGTAATTTTGGAAGAGGGGTGTTACTGCAGTGTCTGGGCACCACCGTTTCTCTCAGGTCTGTGGCACTGCCCCATGCCTGTCCCCTCACTGGTGGCAGCTGCCCTGCCCAGGGGGGACATCAGCAAAGTTGGGTTCAGGATGTGCTGCAAGGGAAGGGAGGGCAAGGGGAGCTGTGCCCATTGCAGCAGCCTCAGGGATGCTCTCAGGGATGGCTCTCTCCCCCCAAGCCTCAGCCCTGCATTTCCACAGCTCCCCTCTAGCCTGGGGCTTGGGAGACAGCTCTGGAACAGCTTTATTGGCCAACCTCAGGAAAGCTCTGCTGCCCTAAGCCACCACGTCAGAGCTGAGGCAGAGGATGAAGGGTGGGCAGGAGATGATCTTCATTTGCACATCTGCTTTTAATTGGACTCTGGTGGAATATTGAGCCATTTTACATCACTCCAAACCTGGCCCACTGACAAGGACCCCATGACTGAACACATCCCACCAGCTTTCACTCCCAGTGTAAACCAGCACTTTTTATTCAATAGGCAAAGAAATACCCATATCCCTACTTCACAGCATCCCAAAGCCTAAGCAGACACTTATTTTCAACTTGTTCCACTGTGGTGAGTGAACCACACCTAAAGGTGGGAGACTGCAAGGCACACACTCCCCCTCCCAATGTGCTTTTTGCTTTTAGGTCTGACAGAAACCCAACAATGCATGGGGAAAGGAGGGCTGCAGGTGGGCTGTCCCCAAGGCCCTCCCCAGCTGGGCCAGGCTGATTTACAGCGCTGGGAGTGACCTCAGCCCCCTGAGAGAGCCCAGCGAGTCACCCGCTGCTAAATGCGGCCGCTTCTCCTAATCTTCACATAAAATACTCATCAAGCAGCCAGAAGGAAAACGATTTGAGGGAGTGGGAGTTTTCCCAACTTTGTGTTTTTGCTGCCAGAACGGAGCACTGTTCCTCCTCGCCGCTTGAAGTGGTTTATGCTCACAAAAGCCCTGCAACAACAATGCCGTGCGTGCGCAGGAAATTCCCCTCACATCTCAGTGACACGAGGAGGAGGAACGGGGATTGCACAGTGCATGCAGAAATATAAACATGAGAAATGACCTCATTTGTGCCAGTGTTCCCAATGACTGTATGGGTTCATGGCCAGAATTGCTCCTGTGGCCTGATTTCTGCTCTCTTCTCCCATGTGCTGCATGCTCTGCTCAAACACCAGGACAGGACCTTAAATGAGATTTGGCCTCACATCATGTGCTCTCCCTCCAACTCCTAAACCTCGTCCCCAGCCAAGCTCCACAGGCATTCCCATTCTCCCAGAGCTGGGAGGGCAGGTTGCCTTGGCCCTGTCCCCACAGGGAGTGACTCTGCTAGTTGGATGCTCTGGTAGAAATTCCCCGGTGGGAATTACACACATGTATGAAAATAAGGGATAAGCTTGAGGCTAAAGTCCTGGCATGAGATGCAGAAAAACTGGCCCCCAGCTGCCAGCCCTCCCTCGGTGACACCTGGCTCATCCTGGGAGCACACACCTTACCTCCATCCCCCAGTGCAGCAGGGCAAAGCGTTCCGGGTGCTTCTCACCTCTCCAGAAAAGCCGGCTGGCACACTCCACCCCTTTCTGTGAGTGACCCCGGAGCTGTGCCTCGCTCGGCATGACCCACTGCTGAGCACACCGTAGCCCTGCACCAGCTCTGTCTGCCCAGCGAGCCACAATCCATGGATATCTTAACCAGAGCAGAGGTGGCTGATATGCCATGCTCCTATTTTGCAAGAAGCTGTGACATTTCACGAGTGTCTGTGTGTGGGATCAGCTTCAGAAGAGCCATTTCCCACAGAAAGGAAATTAGAATTTTTTTCATTTCATCTGAAGGGGAGAAAATGTGAAACCTTTCCACGGGATTTGTTTTCCTTGTGAAACTAATAAATATCTGGCTCTTTTGACACCTGAGGACCTGCTACTTTACCCTGCCCTGGGGTCACAAGAAGCATCAGGGACCCTGAGAGCAGACTCGGGAAGTCTCAAGACTGCAGGGCCTGGAGCAGGGCCCGGAGCAGGATCATGGCCACCACTCAAACGGCTTTCTGGGTTCCTGCCCAGGGGCAGCAAAGGGGAAGCTGCCCCTGCAGATACATCCCTTCAATCTTTGTACCTGGGGGAAAAGTGCCCACAAGGTTACCTTGAAATCATCGCCTTGAGGGGACCGGGTTGCTCATCTGAGACTTACGGCTCTGGGGAGCTCCACACGCTCCCAGCTCCCCGCGCAGGGAGCTCGGCCCCGGCCATGTGGGGAGCAGGGCCGCGGCCGTGAGGGGAGCTCGGCCCGTGAGGGGAGCTGGGCCCCGGCCGTGAGGGGAGCAGGGCCGCGGCCGTGAGGGGAGCTCGGCCCGTGAGGGGAGCTGGGCCCGTGAGGGGAGCTGGGCCCCGGCCGTGAGGGGAGCTCGGCCCGTGAGGGGAGCTCGGCCCGTCGGGGGAGCTGGGCCCCGGCCGTGAGGGGAGCTCGGCCCCCAGCTTCCTCCACCGCCCCGCAGAGCAGGACGGCACAGCCGCCCCCTCCTCCCAGGAAAAGGTGCCCGTCGCTCGTAGCTGCCTCCTGCTCCTCTGCCAGTCCCCTCCTTCATTAAATTAACACCTCGTTAGAAAATGCAAGCTGCTTTGTTCCTACAAATGGTGCTGGAGGGTGTTTACTTTCCTAATGAATATCCTGTGTAGAATGGAAATCTGTCCCTGGCAGTCCTTAACAAGTGCTTCATTAAGCTGTTTGAAAAAATGCTCCTTTCTGTTCTCCTTTGAACAGGTTACGCTTTGCTCTTTTGAGCTGGGTTTTGGCTGCCTCCCCGTACCTGAGAGGATGGGTGGAGAGGTCCCAGAGAGAGCAGCGATTCCAGAGCCCAGCCACAGAAAGGGTGCTGGGAGAGGTCCCAGGACAAGCAGCGATTCCAGAGCCCAGCCACAGGAAGGGTGCTGGGAGAGGTCCCAGAGAGAGCAGCGTTTCCAGAGCCCAGCCACAGGAAGGGTGCGGGGAGAGGTCCCGGAGAGAGCAGCGATTCCAGAGCCCAGCCACAGGAAGGGTGCTCGGAGAGGTCCCAGAGCAAGCAGCGATTCCAGAGCCCAGCCACAGGAAGGGTGCTCGGAGAGGTCCCAGAGCAAGCAGCGATTCCAGAGCCCAGCCACAGGAAGGGTGCTCGGAGAGGTCCCAGAGCAAGCAGCGATTCCAGAGCCCAGCCACAGGAAGGGTGCTCGGAGAGGTCCCAGAGCAAGCAGCGATTCCAGAGCCCAGCCACAGGAAGGGTGCTGGCAGACAGCGCAGGCCCTGCAGCGGCGGGGCACTGGCAGCCCGGCGGGGCAGCGGAGGGCAGCGCTCACCTGCCTGAGGAGCCACGGGCTCGCACTGCCACAGCCCTGTCACAAAACGAGGAGAGCTCAACAGCAAACCAGAAATGCGAAAGAAAGAGGAGCGTGCAGGATGTAGGTGCCAGGCAACCAAAGTGATGTTAGGCATGGACTCCTTAAAAAGTTTCAAAACTTAGCAACAGATCCTCAGGTTTAAATGTGATTTTGTCTCTTAAAATTGCTTATAATTCTGTTTAATAAAGCTCAGGTTAAAAACTGAAAGCTTGGGAATAAAAGAGTGTTTGATGAAGCTTGTTCCCCAATCACTTCTGGAAATAGGTACCACACAGGTTGTCTTTCACCCAAAACCTAAGGAAAGGTCACAGAAGGATAAAAAACACAGGGCAGGTCCCTCCTTTAAGAGACCCGATCCTCTCTCACCGCAGAGATGCCAATACAATGCAGGTGTGATAAAAGCCCAGAAAAACCACATTTCAGTAAAATCATGTGTTGTTCCTGTCACAGGTGGGATTTTAAACCCAGAGCCTGGCACCAGTCACACAGCCCTGACCTTGGCTGGCCGGGCCTGCACTCTGCCCTTGGGATGTTTGCTTTGCCCAGCACACAGCTTCGAAAGCTGAGAGGAAATGTTTGCTCTGCATTGCACCCTCCACTGGCAATCAGCCCAAATCTTCTAATGGAGTAGGGGGTTTGTGTGTGTGTTTCAGGGTGTTTCAGTAGATTAAGGAGGATTTCCCTCCTTCCTTTTATTTCTTTTTGTTTTACTACTGCATGGTGAGAGGCTGCCATCCAGGTCACCGGGCAATCCCTACAAACCTGAGTGACACATGAGAGCAGCAGTGAAATCAGTGTGCGCGTACCAAAATCTGAACCAAAACATGCAGCTGGCAACATCAAACCAGCATTTGCAGACTGAGGAAAGCAGCCAGCGTCCTAGCAGTCACCCCATTAGGACAAGCTGCCTTGTCACAACTGCACTGATAGAGGAGTGGATAATTAACCACCCAATGTCTGTTCTGTACCACCGATTGTCCAGTGTTATCTGACAGTGGTTTCAGAGATAACACTGCACAATGGCCTGGCTGGAAAAGTGGGTAAAGTGGAAAGAAGTACTGGAAAGTTGCATGAAAAAAATATAATGGCCCTATTCAGATGCTGAGCTACTAAATTCAACTGTTCCACATAAATACTCATTGGACTTGGAAGCTGTCCTAACAGAGGATACATAACTTTGATGGAAACACTGGTATTCCAGTGGCTGCACTTTCCCTTTGCTCCATCTTTTAGTTTGTAGGAGAGAAAAAGGAATTTATCTGCCACTGCCCATTGAAAGGCAGAGTATTTAGAAACCAAGATGTTGAAAGCATAGGGAAAATAGCTGAAGCACCCTGAAATATGCAAATACAGAGCAAGGTGGATCATGTCAAGCAGCTCTCTCAGCAAAATCTGAATCCAGTTTCTGGTCACCCAATCTGGGAGACAAATTGTTCCAAACCGAGGGGAAAAAAAAACTTCTTTGCTAACCAAGAGTAAATAATTTAAATAAGCATGTATGTCCAGTCTAACAGCCTGCAAGCCTGCCTTAAATCTGAGAATCTCTGCTTTTCCTGTGGCCAGATGATTCCAGCTGGCACATCCACTGGTCACGTCCGGCGCTCAGACCAGATTAGCATTGCCATTATCAGCCAATACACGAACCAGGATTAAACACTTATAAACCGAGGTGGGCTACATCCTGCTCTAAGTGACCCATTAGCCATTAGGAATAGCTTTCCCAAAACCACTGGAGTCACTCATCTCTTGTAACTGAGATTACAGTCCAGTGTGATAACTTTGAGGATTTTTTTTGCTGCTCTCAAGTTCATATGAGCTAATGAGGAACTTTGTATTTATCAGGAAATGGGACAAATGTGCAGCCCCACAAATTGTGTTTGCATCTCTGTCTGTTCTACAGGTAAAAAATGCCCTGTGGATTCAAAAGCTTTGTTTCACACACATTGCTCTTACCCTGCAGGGCAAGGTTACACAGGGACAAGGACAGGGCAGAAGTGGCACTGTCTTCCTCACCACCAGGCCTGCAAAGCCACCAACATCAGAATATCTGCACTACTTAATAGACTAAAAAACATCTTCAAAGGCAGGCAGGAAGCAAAACTTAGCAGCCCTGTTCCTGGAGAGGAAGGGAAGGTATGGCATGGTAAAGGAGCTCTTGCTCCCTATTCCTGCACGCCTTCCAAAACAAGATCCTGAATAGGTTTTATTGGACTTCTGTATCTCCTCAAGGTTGGGTTAATGAGTCATATCTAATGCTGGAGACACTGGCAGGAAGCTTGTCAACCTGCTTCACATTTGATTCACTTGCCAAATTTGGGGGAAAAGAAAAGGAATAGTACATGCAAAGAGAGAGGGAAGAGGAGTTTGTTCTTCAGCCAAATGAAAAAATGGTACAAGAAGGGAAAGAAATCAACCAATAAACAGAATTGATAAAAGAAACCCATGAAAGACTGAGCCAGAGCTGTCCTCACTGACAGCAGAAGAATCCAAACATCATCCCTGCGTGTTTACAACAGCAGAGAAAAAGAGACACAGGAATGGCTCTCCTGAACTGAATTCCTAGTGACTTCCTGCACCTGTGGAAAAGGCACAGTGAAAAGTACCACCTTCTAGCTAAGGGGCAGCCCCAGCATCCCCTGCAGAGACTGGCAACAACTTCAGGGGCTCAGGAACCTGGAAAAGCAGGATCCTATGAGCTAAGGGAGAAAAAGTGAAAACGTGGAGCTACATGATAACTCCTTGTGGCCCTTCCTACACCATATCTACCCCATCTCCTTTCCTTCTTTCAGCTTCTTAAAAACATTGATCAGAAATTCCACCTGTTACAGCCTCCTACATAATTCTGTAGAAAACCAGGACAAAACCCAGCAGGTTTTCCTGCACAGCTGCAGCCCCACTGTGGCAAGAGAGCTTTCACAAAGCTTATGCTGCGGGATGGACTTGTCCCTTAGCTCACACCACTGCAGCTCTTCCCCTGCCCAGCACTGCCACCAGCTTTGCAGGATGGCTTTTGGGCCCCCCCCAGGGCCCTGGATTTTACCTGGAGACAGGAACAGCACGGAGCCAGGCAGTGGGGAACCATGCTGGCACCCCCCAAAAAGGAGGCTGCTGGCAGGGCAAGGACACCTGCCCAGGAAGGGAAATGACTGGGACTTTCTTCCCCTTACTGTGGAACTTAGTCACATTATTCCAAGGAAGTCTTATTTTTGCAAGAACTCTGGTGTCATCCCTATTAGGCGATAAACATTTATAAGCCAAAGCATAAGTCCAAATACTTAGCCCTTAGTTAAACACTAGAAAGTAAAGGTCAAACTGTAAACATCGGTATTTTTGTAAAGATTGCTCGCATTCATGTTTTGAATTCTTGTTTTCCTTAAGTAAACCCCAGGCAAGAGATAACAGATGCCTAATTTCAAAGAGCCTGAAACTTCGAATTTGGCACGCAATGGCATGCGCCGCAGTGACGTCTACGGAGGCGCTCTCCGAAGCGTTCACACA
The DNA here is from genome assembly GCF_017590055.1 of Onychostruthus taczanowskii. Lineage (NCBI taxonomy): Eukaryota > Metazoa > Chordata > Aves > Passeriformes > Passeridae > Onychostruthus > Onychostruthus taczanowskii. Next base: position 1,792,969 of record NW_024503124.1, read on the forward strand.
TGAAAAATTCAAGTGGAGAGAGTTTGTTTTATTTAAATCAGACCTATTTTCAGAAACCTTTTATCCAGCCATAAACTGCTGCGCAGCAGAAGATCAACATTTGTGCCTCCAAGTTTTCTTCCTATTAACAAGGCAGTAAGGCAGCTCTGCCTCAAAGGACCATTAGGAAAGCATTTTTTTTGCTGGGGGTGTATGGGGACGTTTGCTACTCAGACAGATAAAGACGACTTAATGTTCCTGCAAAGCCAAGCACTCAAAAGTGAGAAAAAGGCAGAATTACGGTAAACGCACCATTTTCCCTCTCCTCATGCATGTGCACGATGACACGGCCCAGTCCCGTTTTCCCGGCAGGGGACAGAAAGGGGCTGCTGTGCCCCCCAAAGCCCTTGGGTCGGGGTGTGATGAGCCCAGAGCACCCCGTGGGCTCCCAGAGCCCCTTGGGCACAGCCCAGAGGCAGCAGCAGTGCCTCGGTGTGCCACGGCCCTCTGCACATGGCACAGATAGGAATTTATCTTTGGCACAGATAGGAATTTATCTTTGCTGTTTCTCAGCCTAAAGGATGAGCTTTTCCCAGTTTCACATGCTGGGAAGCAAGGAAGGAAAAGGGGAGCTGAAGTGGCCATGGCTATGGGGACAGTGCAATCAGGCCTGCCAAAGATTTTTCGTTTTTCAGAGCTCTGCAATGGTGCTTTCTACACTGCAGCTCTCCTGAGCTTCTCCTGCGATTCCCAGGTTTTCAGGTCAGTACCCGAAGTCTCAAGTCAGATATCCAGAATATGAGGAACATTTAAATTAGTGACCACCCATGAAGAGTTTGGTTTAAGTAACTTGCCTGGAATCACTGTGGCAGAAGCACTGAAAGTGCTAATTCCCTAGTGAACATCTGAACAGCCTTTAATACTTTTTCCTCTTTCCACAAACCCCCACCTCACTCACCATTCATCTTTCCACTCCTGCCAGAAATGGGGTAGAGATCCTTGGACAATGGTGTCTTTTACCACACAACCCTGATTCATTCCCAAGCAGGTCTGTAATTGTAGTGGTCTAATTAAAGGCTGTATCACAGCACAGAAATGGGAGTAGAGCTGGGAAGGGAATTAAAGTTGCAAGATAATTTTGGTATATCCTAAACGTTTTTAAATACAGTTTGCACACATGTGTGCAATGTCCTTGACTTAAAAAAAAAAAAAAAAAAAAAAAAATCAAAATAAAGCTACAAAAAAAATCCACTGAACAGCTGGAAGCAAATTCCATCAGGGCTGGGACCCTTGGAGTTGCTGAAGAGGCTCCAGTAGCTGAAGCTAACGTAGGACCTGAGCTGTGTGAAGGACAGCACGGTGCCTTTTGCTGTGCAGCCAAGAGGGAGCTGAGGAGCTCTGTCCGGGGCCTTTGGAAGGGAAAAATGCCAGCTCCACGTCAGGATTCTGGAAGGAAACATGCTGAATCCAAGCTTTTGTGTACCACCTCCCCAAAAGACAGAAGTCCCGTGCTCCATTCCCCATGTTATCTATGCATGGAGGGGCAGAGCAGCTCTGCGAGCACAGAGATCCTCCCCAGCCATGCAGGCGTTCCCGAGGTTACTCCCCTCCTGGAAATGCAGCTGCAATTACACAGCAATTCCTCCCTCCACCTCCCCAGACCCATCCTGGCTGGGGCTGGGGCACAGCAGGCACCCCAAGCAGGGAGCAGCCCCAGCCGGCTCTGCCAAGTCCAGGGGTTCCAGGGCTTCCCCTCAAACATCAGCCGGGCACGTGCAAGGGGAGAGGTTTGAAATGTTCATTAAGTGGCCGAGTTTGGCAGCAAAGCAAAGTGAAAGTCACTCTGCTGCCAAATCTCAACAGCACGGTGGTGCTAGAGCTGCTCAAACTGAGGATATCTCCCCGTTTCAAGGCAAGAAAAACTTCTTTTTTCCTTTTCCCAAAAAGCTGGTGTCAGTCCCCCTTCGGACACATGCCACACATACACACACACACAGAAATTCTGCCACTGAAACTCTACATTGTGAAGAGTTTGTCCTGATTTACAGCAAATGCCTGGGAAGTTTTAGATTTCAGATCCACTCTCATAATAACAGAAAACCCCACCATGGCTGAAATCCCTTCCTATAATATTTACAAAGTATTTCTACTATATTTTTCTATATGCCACTAATAAAGATGACTTTTGTACCAGTATAGCCATGGGCATGGTTGCTCTTTTAATAGGATGTCTTTTGATCAGCTGTCAGGCAAGAAGGTTTTTAATTCTTCCTTTTCCCCCACCAGGCTGAGCAGCTCATCACCTGTCTACCTCAAGCTGAGAACTTTCATTTTAGACTCACAAAGTTGCCTACATTGTCTTTGCAGACCTACTACACATAATAGGCAAATGTGCTAAGAAAAGCTGCAAGTGAATGAATTGGGAATAGACCCAGCAGACAAGAGAACACACCTCTGTGTTTAAGCTGTTAGGAACAAATATCCATTTCATTGCACACCATGGGCCTCCAAAAGCAAATTAACTGTCCATATTTGGTTCTTCAAAAGGAAGCCACCACGGAGACTGGGTCTACCAGCAAAATCTGGTTTTACTGGTCTTGTGTTGGACAGTCAAGTTGGCTGCAGCTGCTGAAGCTGGGACTTCAAAGAACAGAGAATTTTCTGGAAAAGATTCAACCAAGTCCACTGCAGAAGCTCTCCCCTGACCCTACACTGCACCAGCTACATGAGAGTGAGGAGAAAAAAAATACTAATCCTCCTATTATGTATGCTTTTGGGGCTTTAGAGTGCAATTATTTTTGTGAATAATTATAAAATTAGTGACTATTATACACACTTTTGCTAATTTGGACTAATTGCTTTTCATAGCTGTGTTTAAGCTTGGAGCAAAGACTGTTCACAGAAGTCTGTTTTCTCTTTGGGAAACAAGTAAAGAACAAAGGAATCGAACCCAATATGATTAAATACTGGCTAAGGAGTATATTGTTTTACCAGACAGAAGCATTAATAAATCATGGTATTTCTCTCTCCCTTTTCTATCAAAGGAATTTTTTAGGACTAGACAGAAAACAGCTTTTTCTCTGAAAGCTTTAAGAAAAAACCTCAGGTCATTTGCACCTCAATTGCCATTCAACTATTACAGATACATTCTGCAAGTCACAAAACTTCTGCCTTTGGAGACTGCTTAAACAGAGCACTAGAGCAGCATAAAATGGAAATAGTTTTGGGAAACAGACAAGAGTGAGGAAAAAAAAAAGGGGGTGTTACTGCATAAAACAACCCCTATCAGTATGAGTAGAAATCATTCTAGGGGAAAATTCTCACTGAGTTCTGCATTCAGTTCTCCCAGCACCTTCCTCCTTGCTCAAAACAACCATTTCCACTTCAAGCCAAGGTAAAGCAGAAAACAAGAGGCAACAGAAATGAGCCTGATTTTCCAGAAGATCCAAATCAGGGCCAGCCAAGGAACTACTCTTGGATCTGTGTCCATCTGGAGCCCCAGCCCCTGAGACACTCAGGGTTGCTGCTCAGATCTCAAGTGCTGGCCAAGGTTTTCATTTCACTCAGTAATTATTATTTTGAGGCAGCAAAATGTGCTTGTCCAAGCATCTGGAATTCCACGGATCCCTGCTGCCTCGAGAGTCCAGCAGGGAGAGGGAAGCAACCGAGCTTTGCAATAAACACATTTTCGAGTTTGCAAACCTTCCACGGACTCTGAGGGAAATGTTTGGCTGTTTGCTCAAGCACACGCTGCTTCAGGACGGGCTCGCGGCACAAGCCGTGAACGCTGCCCGTGCCGGAGGTGTCGCAGGCTGCGCTGTGACCTCCCAGAGCTCAGCCTCACATTCACAGTGCTGAGGTGCTTTGGATTTCACCGGTTCTGCTTGGGATGAAGCAAATCCAGGAGCGAAGCCGTGCTGGTGTGAGGCAGTCCCAGGCAGCCCCAGCAGTGGTGCAGCTGACACTTCCCTCCAGCACCACTGGAGTTTGGGAGGTTTGCTTCGGTGACCTGTGGCCTTTCTTTCTTCCCACCCGCCTCATTCTTTCTTCCTTTGCTATGTATGTTAATTTGGGGAAAATCGTAGCCTAGGGCAACACACCTGACTGCTTCCCACCCCAAAATCATTTACCATTTAATGCACGGTTACATTCATTCTTCTGCCTTTATAGTTCCCTAATGAGCTTGAACTGCAATTAACAAAATGATTGTGTTCGCTTTAGTACAATGCACCTGCAAATACCAGCATGGGAAGTCATATTTAAAACACAAAAATACACTCAGTACATATTTCAGCAGAAGCCTGATTTTCCAGCATGGGCTTGTGTTTTCAGCAGGTGCCAGTGGCTGCCAAATACTTTACTTTCTAAAATACTTTAACTGGTCAGAGATGTTCTTGTACAATCTTCCTGTCCATGCTACAATAATTTTGTGAGGAAAAAAATATTAAATATTTCATTTTTCTACTGAAATTATTTCCTATTTTGCACTGAATTATTTTTGTTCTGAAAGTTCAGGTCCTACACACTGAGATCCTTTTTAAGCCATTGCTAGGATTCATTCAAAACTGCTATTTATGAGAAAAAAACCACCTGCCAAAAAGAAATGATCAGTTATAACTGACATTATTTCATTGATATTAGACAGCAATTTCAACAAGGATGTGATACCAGACCTGCATACTTCAGCACATCTGCCTACACCTTTTTGATGATTTTGGGGAGAAGGAAAAAAAATAACAAAACAATGTTTTCTCTTTTTCTGCTTGTTAAATAGAGCACAAAGTAGAAGTAACATGGTGTACACAGAAACAAGAACTCACCATATTCACATTGCTTCATCTATTGCTCTTGCTCAGTGTTTTTCTCTCTGTCAGAAAACCAGAAATACTAATGAGCCTCTGAAGCTCTTCTCTTTCAACCTCCTGCTCACAGAGCCAGTCCAGCTTCAGGTTAGATCAGCTTGTTCAGGAAGTGAAAATTCCAAATTTCCCACTTTCCAAGGTGGAAATTTTACAATTTCTCATGGTGCAAGTGCTAAAATATTAGTGCTGTGAAGAATTGTGTCCTTCTATCCAGTCAGATTTCTCTTTGCTCTAATCCATGGCAGGGGCCTCCTCTCCTCCTGCTGTGCACACCTGAGCAGAGCCTGGCTGCATCTCCTCTACAGCCATGGTCATGGCAGAGTGCTGAATCAGTCAGGGATCTCCCCAGCTCCCAGCAGAGTCCCAAACTGGATGCAATGCCCTAGTGGCATCCCAATGAGCTACAGCAGAGGGGAATGGCCAGGCTAGGAATCCAGCAAGAACTGCCTTTTATTCCTGCAGGAGCCAAGTCCATGACACATTGGATGTGGGGTCCAGCAGGACTCCCAGCTCCCCAGTGAAGAGATGTTACCCCCACATGAGGGGTTTCTGTGCCAGGTGGAGGAGCTGGCATTTATTTCCCAGCTCACTCCTCTGATGGTTCCTCTGGCCAGCTCACCAAGCACTTGTCCTGTCCTGATGTCCCCTGCAGACTCCCTAAGGATGCTCTGTGTCTCATCAGGGCCCACCAAAGAAGATGTTGAACAGCCTCGGCCCCTCAGCAGCCTCTGATCATCCTGACTGACCCCATGAGCTCGTAGTGCCTCATTTACCTACAAGATCTTTAATTCCTTAATGTGTGTAGCACCTCCTCCCTCGAGCTCTGCCACTATGTGTAGAGAACTGAAAGTAGGTCTTGCTCATGAAAACCAAGACAAAACATTGAACACTTGAACCTTTTCCCATGATTTTCATCAGCTGCCTCATTCAGCAGAGGGCCCACATCTTCCCTAGTCTCCCTTGTGTTTCATGTAGAAATAACCTGTTTACACCCCAAAAGCCTCATCAGTTCCAGCTCCAGCAGAGCTTCAGCTTTCCCAACTCTGTTCCTACACGCCCAGGCAATATTTCTGTGTTCCCCTTTGGTTGCTTGTCTCTGCTTTCGCCTCCATACTGCTCCTTTTTGCATTTGAAATCAGTCAGGAGTTCCCCGTTCAGTCAGCTGGCCTCCTGCTATACCTGCTCAGCATCCTGAACATCAGGATGGACTGTTCTGCTGCTTTGAGGAGGCTGTCCTTGAAGATCAAGCAACTTTCATGGGTCTCTCTGCCCTCCAGGGCAGACTCCCAGGAGATTCTGCTTACCAGTTCCTTGAACAAGCCAAAGTCCACATGCTTGAAATTTTGAGTCATTATTATATTACTTGCTTTTCTCACTTCCCTCAGGTTTTTAACCAGCCATCTCATGACACTGCAGCCAAGCATTCCCAAAACAGTGCTTCCTTATTCAGGAGCAGCAGGTCCAGCTTCCACCAGTCAGCTTTGTCCAGCACCAGCACCAAAATGTTGTCCCTCGTGCATTCCATACATCTCCCAAATTCCTTATCCCCACCACACTGCCCCTTCCAGCAGATGTGGGGAGTTTCATGTCCTGAAAAGGTTTAGCCTGTGGTCAGAAAAACAAACCCACTTCTTGATAACCAGCCTTGTGCATGAGTTGACAGCAGAATATTTCTATTGGGACTTCATAGGCCATATTCCCAATATTCCAATTGGGACTATTATATATATATATATCCCAATATTCCTATTGGGACTTCATAGCCAAAGTGCCTGTCATCAGAGCACGCTTAGGATCACAGCTGGAATCCACACCATGTAAATGCAACCATCACAGCCCCTTTGAAGAAGGTCCATTTTGACAAATCCACCATTGAAGGATCCCTGAGTATTTTAAACAGTGTAGAAATACCAGCAATGCAGCACAGAAGTGCTCACTGACAGCCCGTTCAGGTGAGCAACACTGGCTCATCTCAGAACCTGGTAAGAAGAGGCATTACATGACCTACCTGGGTGATGAAAGCTCCAAAGCCAGACAGTCCAGAGGGCAAGGCCAGGAAATGAGTAAAAGAAGAAATATTTCTGTACCTTGTAGGCTCAATCCCCAGCATCAGTCAGTTCCAATGACTGCCAGGGACTTCAATAATTTTGTAAATGACAGGGTCTGCCAAACTGCAGATGCATAACTTCAGGAACCTGATGCTGTGTTTTAATGAACCTGGATACTGGCTGCATCTTTGTGGTTTATAAATCAGGGGACAAATAGGTTTTTTGACCTTTAGCTGAATTCCCCCTCGTAATCACCCAGCCTCAGTCAAAGGAGAGTTTGTATGGGGCAAACCTGGCCTTCAGTATGAGCTGGAGCATGCAGTTTGCACAGGCCTGAGAAAGGCTGGTGATGTCGAGGAGTGTGATTTGGCAGTGACTCACTCACCCTGTCAGACAGCCCTACTGGCCTGGCTCCTCAGCAGGAAGGAGCTCAGGACTTGGCCTAGCCATACACTGACTCCTGAGCCACTCACATCCCTGGGTCACCAACCCTGGCTCTGAGCATCCTGCTCCAACACCACCCTGCCACCATCCTCACTGCAGCACCTGATAAATGCTCCTGAATTCATCTCACAGCAGCCACACAGGATGGATTTCCACCATGGCAGTGATAAGGCAATGACAGGACATTAAGAACCAGATTTTGTGAAATGGAATTTGGTCCAAGTTCCAGAGAGTTTCAATAAAGCTTTACTTTGCCTCTTGAGCTGGTTTGAGCTCACTTAGAGCTCCTGGAGTTCAGGCCATGTGAAAGTGCCAAGTTTCACACTGTTTTGCACATGAAACTATAAATCCCTCTCCAGGACCCTAGGGGCATGAGGGGGGTCGCTGCTCAAAAGGTTCATGAACTTTGATAAAATCAGGCAGATATCCGAGTTTGTAACCATGTACAAAATTAAATTCTGTCCAAAAGTTTCTCATGGGCCAAGAGTACAAAATAGGTAATAAGAACAGGAAAGTTTTGCTGAATCAGGCCACTAAAAGAAAAGTCATTGCCATATTTAGTTCTTTCTCTTTTTCAGTCAATTAATTGTGTTATTTTTCCCTGGAAAATACAAAGGCAGTTTTCTTAATCTAAGGTAATTTTAACTTTTGGTACGTATCTAGCCCTAATATTTTCCTGATTTGTTTACTTTTGTTTCTAAACTGTGCACCTACCAAACAAAGAAAAATAACCATGTTCTAGGAGGTGAGGCTACCTGAAAATGTTTAGTTGACCAATCCTAAAGCAGTTCTTATTCTGCAAAATATTTGGAGGTGCTATTTGCTTGCACATATATGAAGTAATAATTTGACAGTATTTTCCACCAGCCCACTTTCAGTAAAAAACTAAATCCAAGTAGTAGGAAAATCTTTGGAAATAGCAGTTACCACCCCAAATCCTTTACAACTCTTGGTTGTCAGATTTCAGTGACAATTACAACCAGAATTTTCTTCTTTCAGTGAAGTTTAAGAGCAAAATTTACCGTTCAATGTCCAGGATGCTCAGAACGCAGAATTTAGAATAAAACTTACAAATAGTTGCTCACCTACCCCACAACTGGTTAATTAATCTCTGGTTCATAGCTGCTTTGAACCCCAGATTTCAAGGGAAAAACCTACCCTGACAGGCAGATTAGAGGGTTAGTTATGATGAGTAACAAGGTGTCCCTTGCCAGCCTAGCACAGCTCTAACACAGAGTGGGAGAGTCCGATGTTCTTGCCCACAGAGCAGTGACAAAGAGCCAATGGACAGAGGAGTGAAAAGGTCTCTGGTTTGATTCATACCAAAGTCACCCATGCAGCTGATTCAGGGGAAGCTCTTTAGAGCATCAGCAGTCTCTTTCCTTCATATTTAAATGGGAAACCTTATTTCAACATCTGTTTACCACTGACATATTGATTCATTTCCTAATGAGCAGGATCAGATGGCCTGACAGCATGTAACACTTCAGGGTTTTGCAAGCAGTTTGCAAAGCCCTTTACTCACTGGGTATTGGTCAGTGAGGAACCCAAGATCCAAGGGCTTGGAAATATTTCCCTACCCTGGTAGCCATTCTTTAGGGAACATCAGTGCCCTGTGGACTCCCAGGCATCCATCACTGAGCTCTGGGAGCAGCACCAATGGCCACTGAGGACAGATTTTCACCTCCTGCCTGCCTAGCACACAAAACTGACATGACTAAAGAGTAGTGAAAAAATGCAAAATCTGAAGGAACCTTTAATCTCTTTGGTTAAAAAGAAAAAAATGCAACCACTTACTAATGGAATGTTAAGATTGTGTATTAAACCCACAAAAGTCAGAAAATGAAGGAATTAAAGACTCCCTTGGCTCTTTTAACCCTTCCCTCTGCCTGAGTGCATTGCAGGCTTTTCATTACACAGCCACTTAACAGTGGGCAAAGGGACAGAGCTGTAGGTGATGTAAAGGGGGAGCAGGGCTTGTTATGGGGTCCAGAAATGGAAATGTTAATAACTACTCATTCTGCCTTGTAAAAGTTTAATGTTCAGCATTAAAGAACAACAGGATACTAAAGAAACAGCATGTTGTTATGGAGCAGAGTGAAATCCTGAAGAAATGAGCTGTTGCTCTCCCTGAATGTTTTGGTTGCAGTGGTATTTATCCCCCGTGAACCAAAACAAAGGTAATGTATAACTGGTAACTGTCCCCCAATTCCTGCCCACGTGGAATGGGCTGTTTGTCTTGCACAAAGCACCCACACCTGGATTTAAACCCCTCAACATGTCCCCCTCACCAGGCCTGCAAGCTCCAGAGCAGCTGCACACTTCCCAGTCCCTACTGCACACTTCCTCCTCATGAGCAGGGAAATATTATTATCCTGGCTTTCCAAATGAGAATCCTAGGCACACAGAGATTAAAGCTGAGCATTTCAAAGCATCCCAGTTAATTAAAATGACTGGAAAATGGGTGTCCAAATTGTTTAGATACCTTTGAAGTCTCGGAATAATTATATTGCTCAAGGTCACACTGGGAGTTTATGGCTGACCCACAACTTGAACCCAGATTTCCAGCATCCCACTGCAGCACCTTAATCACAAAGCCATCTTTGCTTTCCAATTTAATACTGGCCAGACCTGGTCCTCATGCAAACTGGTTACCAAGGGATGAAACCTGTCATTATGCCATATAATGGAGCTATCTATCTCTACCCTACAGGATAAACAGCAGTGCATTTAGGCATCTCCAAATTCTTTAAGGTACATATCATTACCAAACACTTAGGAGGCAGGAAGAGCTATTTGAGAATTAGCACACAGGGACAGCAGAGGACTTTTCCAGCTCCACAGCTGAGTAGCTTGCTGTCTCTCCTGTCCTTGGTCTGGAGGCCCCACTGCTACACTCCTTTTTCCTGATGTTGTATTTGACTAGCAGCATTTTCTGTTAAGTTTTACCCACAAAAGCCCTTCCCCACTGCTGTCAGCCAGCCTCTAAATTCCACTACTTTTCGTGACCTGGCCCACTTGACACTACAGCACCAGTGATGCTGTTTCTTGCCATCAGACTACAACACAAAATAAATCCCCAAAGTTATTCAGAGCAGCACAGAGGCTTCAGCAAAACAGGATAATGGTGGGGGAGTCTTGTCCAAAGGAAAAACTCATCAAGGACCTGCTGGAGAGAGCTCCACGCTGTAAAGGAGAGTTTCTGTGCAGCACTGCCAGACATTGCACTGAATGACACCACACTCTTGCCTCTGGGGTCCTTGGTGAGGGCTGTACTTCACAAACCAGTTTTGACACCCATTAAAAGCCTCGATCCCAATTTCTCCTGAGCATACATCCCAACTGCATTCAGAGCTGCAAGTCAGAAAGCTGCATTTTCCAAATGCTGATTCCTATCGTTGGCACAAAGTCCTCAGGCCTTGCTATGAACAGATGCAGACACGAAGCAAAACTTCCTGGATAGGATTTGATCTGGGCTTCTCCCTAGACACACCAACACCCTCCAGGATGTGGAATGCAGTGGAAGACAGAGATCAACATAAAACACGTACACACACACACACACATCCCTACCACACTGACTTTTTATCGCGGAGGTTGCTAATTTCCCATGCTGAGAACAACCTTAGGAGCTAACATGAATTATGTGTCTCATTCTGAGTGCATCAAAGAGCAGACAGCCTTTTTAAAGGAGTCAAGATCACCTCAGCTGTGCTTTTGTTATCTAGCCCAAGGTTAAGGATTTGGCCTTGGGCTAACGATTGGCTCAGAAAACCAGGATCATGTAATGAGAGTTCCAGGAAGAGAGAAAAGCCAAAGCTTGGTAAAGGCACACTCTTCAAAGTGTCCCAGTACTTGACCTTCTTTTTTTCCCCTCCCCTCCCCCTGAGATGCATGAGGTAAAGAAGAGAGGAATGGAGCCTGAAACCCTGAAGGAAGTACTCCCATTGAGAGGGGCTGCAGAAACCTTCCCAGATTCTCCCCAGACACTCAGGCTCAGGGAGAAAGGCCTGACAAACTCTGCTCACCACTGAGATGGAAAAGCAGGCAGCAACCCCCGAGTGGCTCAGGGCTCAAGAAGAGACAGCTCTTAAAAGGACAACACTGTCATTATTTTCTTTGCTATGAAACAAAAATGAAGCTGCTTCTATTTGAAAATTAAATGCAACCCTCAAAAAAAGGCTCAGACCCTCCAGCAGGCCCGAGCTGCAACAGCCACGTGCCAGCAGCTGGGCCTGCTGGGTTATAGGGGGCTCTTTGCAAAACACTCCATTTTTTAAAATGTATTTTTGCTGGTTGGGGTCTTTTTCTCAGAACCTGCACACAGGAGAGTCGCAGGTCATTTTCTCCACTTGTGTTGCTCACAAAAGGCAGAAGGCTCCACCCAGCACCATTTTCCCAGGCTGGGTCCCTCTCTCCAAGGAGCTGGCAGTGGGCACGCACCAGTAACCCAGCAGGTGTGCAGGAGCTCTCTCTAAATGACTCTGCCCTCTAGGGTACATTTGGGTTATATTTTCAAAGATGAAAATCTTTTCATCTACAAACCTGGGAGACTTCTTTGCCCAACACGTCAAGAAGCAGTTAACTATTAACTATTTCTAAAACAAAAAATAACACAAAAGGAAAAAAAAAAAAATCACCAGACCAGGAAATATGAATCAATTAGTCTTTGATCCTCCCCTCAGTAATAACATCTAGAGAACTTGGGTTACTGCTAATCCTAAACAACTGAAAATGTTGGACTTTAAAAGTACTAGTGGTTAAGCAAAGGAGAATTTCAATTCCATTCCCTTCTGATCTTTGAGTCTCAAGGTGCCATTCTGAGGCCTCTCCCCAGAGAATGTGGGGAAATTTTCTTTTTAAGAATCTCAGGCTCCATGGTGTCCTCATGAGATTCCAGCAAGGGAAGATTCAAAGTAATCCTGCTGTAAGTCTGAACACTGAAAGCAGTAAAATGACAACATATTTGTCATTTGAACAACAGGAATAAAAGAGTAACAATAACACCAGTGTTTTGCAGAACAAAACCACTCATTTTTTTCACTTAAAGCTATTAGGCCCACCTTTTATTTACAGTGCCAGGGTTAGGAAAAAATATTTCATGTGCATTAGGACTTGGTCCAATAGCAACAAGACTGTGACATCAAAACTGCCTTCATTCTACCATTATGATGTCAACTATAAAACCAGGATTCTTCATGAAAATGGACCAAAAAAAAGCTGGACTGAAAGTGAGGGATTGCTTTTAAGTAAAAGGCTGTTTCATTCAAAGGAAGAGAGAAAATACAAGCAGGAGAAAAAAAATGGTGTTTGAACCACCCTTAAAATATAGTCATTTAACACAACAAGCCAGAGTGATGCTCATAAGAAATAACACAAACCCTGACTCTCTTCCTGACTCCTAAGGCATCAATAACTCCCTTGGTCTATGAAGTTATCAACAAATCCTGAGAAAAAAATGCAAAATTCAAGTTTACCATGGACTGAATCACTGTTTGTGGCTGTAAAGCAGAGGCAGCCACGGGCAGATAGCCCTTCTCCCTTCCTCCTCCCATCACCACTGGCCTTGCAATTAAGCTTCAATATGCCTGGGAGTAGATTATTGATGTGGAAACAGCTATTTCCATCAGCCGCAGACATTCTATACTTTTGAAGTCTGTGGTTACAGAGTCATTACTCCATACAACACTTTCCCATCACTAGGGTGTGCAGGATGCCATAAAAAGTGGTTTGTGCAAGTTCCAAGCTACAGGAGTTATGTCAGATCCATTCTTTTTTATACGTGGTCACCCTGCCTCCCGAGGACTTGCCCTAATAAAAACAACTGGATTGTCTGAGAACCAGCTCAGTAGGGCTGTGCTGATTTGCAGATCTCGTTGATATTTCCATCTTTTAATCTGCATATTGTTTCCAGCAAGATGATAATGATTGTAATAATAGCAGTAGTAGTAGCAATAAAAAATAATAATAATAATTTGCTTCTGTTTGCAGTGAAACACTGCTGGAGTTGGAGGCTTTGTTTTAATGAGACACACTGAATGAAACAGTGTCCTGCAGTGCAAGAAGTACATGTCAGCCTTGGCATTATGAGCCAAGCTACAGTACAATACCCATAATTTTCTTGGTGATCTCCCAGAAAAACCTTCTTAATTTAATCTCTAATGGGATTATCAGCCTCATTAAATTGTAAATCTTCCTCAGTCCAGCTGTTGTGGGAACCTGAACTTTCATAACGTTATCAATTTGCTGCTCTGCTCTCTCTACCTGAAGTCCCCTTCAAAGCTTTTAACACTTTCCTACCTCCCTGATGAAATCCTTGGCTTTTTTCAAACTAACTCTGCAGACCTCGCCCAGTGCCTCTGGACTAATTTCTGTGGAGGCAGCCAAGTACATTTTGCAGAAGGCCCTGCAAGAATGAACTGTGAAAAGCAAACCCACCTCTCCTGAGCCAAGAACCTGGCTGCCCACTGCAAACTCCCTGCCCCTGGGGAGGCACAAGAGCTCAGCCTCTGGTCCTCTGGGGTGGGCAACACAAGGCCAGGCAGGTTTTCCAGCTGAGTGCCATCACAGCACTGTGGAAACACAGATGGAAAGGAGCTCTGGCCCTCATCTTTCTGGCAAGTTCCACCCCAAGTCCCTGCTGTGCCCAGTGGGGGCACACCTTCAGAGCCATCCCAAAGTCAGATTCCTGCTGAAGGCTGGGACAAAGTTCTCTCTGCAAAGGACACAGAACCAGGACAAACCCAGTGCAGTGGCTTTTCTAAGTTACCATTTCACAGGGCTCATGGACAGAAGGTTGCTGAATCCTGGAGGGCACTGACAGGTGACAAGATTCCAAAAAAAGGAAACTCCACCTTAGGAAGCCATTACTGTTTGTTGCAGGCAAGGCTCTCAGGAGTACAGGTAATGAAGGACTGGTACTGGAGAGACAGGAAAGTAGTAATCTTAAAATACTTTTAGAATTCTTTTTGTGCCTAAACAAGGCAAAAGCAGTAACCATGTGTGTGCCTGCTTTCTCACACACCTACAAAACCTCTTTAGAGAAATAAACAAAACAAAATTGGAGTACAGCACAGTCATATTCTGAAGGAGCTGGAACTTTTTCCCTTGTACACAGTAGTCTAACAAAACAAACCACTGTTGCTTGTATCCAACATCCTCCTTACTACACTAACATGTAAAATCCAAGTGTCCTTCTGAACCCAGCTTCTTGTTCCCTTCCTATGTAACTAAAAAACAAAGTGGTCTGTGCCTGTAGCAATCTTTAAAAAGGCATTTAAGGCCTTTGGCTTTTTTTGTGATTATTTTCAGCAGCTTAAGTCAACTGGGAACAAGATTTGTGGTTCTCCTGTTTTAAGATCACATATCAAGTTCTCATAGCAGCAGTCTGCCCTCCCAAAAGGGCTTGCCGTGATATAAAGGAGAAACTAAACATTCCATATCCATAATTAGATAAATAATACTTCAGGCAAGATATGGCACCTTTAAAAGTGCCTTTTCAGGCTTGGATTTTACTCTGCTTGTTACTACAGAAACCATCTAGCAACCAGAATCTAACACAGACTCCACCCAAAACAGAGGAAAACAATATAGACAGAGGTTTTTCCACCCCCTTTTTTTTCTCCCTTTGACCTCCCCCCCTCACTTTTTCTTTTTTTTTGAAAGGGTGGGTGAATGCTAAGGAAAAGTATCTTACTGTGCAAAGGACAGGAGCATTTTGCATGCAGCTGAAACAGTAAAGCTCTGATTACAGATGGCAGCAATGAAAGCAGCAGTGAGTAATGAGCAATGAGAAATGCGTAATGCGGGATGAGGATATAATTTCCACACATCGGCTAAAGAAAGGTTTACACTCTTAAGCAATAAAAACAAACCATTAAGCCAGACCTGCACTGTCAGGAAGTATAAAACAGTTCTTGAAACTCTGCAGTTACTATACAAAAGCTTTTGTTTCATAAACTTTTGTTTCCTGATCTTCATAAAACATTAACATCAAGCTGCCATATGGCAATTAGCTGCCTCCTGAAATCAATAAACCCCCTCCCCAAAATCAGCAACTGAGGAATAACCATTCAATGAAATAGCTCAATAATTATCCTCTTCTAACAGTGCAGCAAAGTGGGTCTGATACAAACACAGCGTGGATGAGCTCCTCCTCCACAGCTGAGGTACAACAAATCATGTTCCTCTCTGAGCCTCGGGGGTGGGCAGTGAGCCTCACCTGCCTGGAGGGGGAGCAGGGATGTGGCCCCCCAAACCTGGCTGGGCAGGGCAGGGGTCCCCCCCCGGCTGTGCTGAGCCCAGGGGAGCCCAGCAGAGCTGCCCCTGCTCGCTGGCAATGGCCAATGCTCTCGGGAGAGCTTACCTCAACTGAAGATCCTCCTCTACATGCTGCTGACCTCAGAAGTCCAACTGAATTTTGCGCAAAAATTATCAAGCCACTCGACAAAGCTGCTACTGAGGCTCAAAAGGACAAGGAGACATGCTGATCACATTTGTGTTTAGAGAGATGCTTATCTGAAATGCACAAAGGGTGACATTATCTATCACAATCTCTGCCTATATAGATCATATAAGTGCCTAGAAGCAAAATGTTTAGGAGCTATAGGGTAACAAAGGCAGCTTTGCCTTCAAAATATTTTGCTTTTTCTCCTCTTAAGAGGAAAAAAAGTTCTTTTCTCCTTGTAGAGCACTATAATACTAATAAATACTAAAGAACTGAAGTACTAGTGGGCTGTGCTAACAGCATACCTTTAGTATTTAGCATTATTTAGCAGTCATTACCAGACTTTCAAAAGATGCCAGAAAGCCCAAACCTTTCAGAAAGGCTGTCTGATCATCAGTTCTATCTAAAAGACTTCAGGAACCCAACTGATCCCTAGGAAAACGTCCTATCACTCATCTGTGAAAGATTGTTATGTTTCTTTTACTTTAAGTCCTAAACAAAGTCTTTAGTGCAGCACTCTCACCTCTCCAACCTAGAGAGCGAGGTGAAGGTGAAGGCTTTAAAGTTACATTACAAAACCAGTTCTGCAGAAATTTATTGTCGTGCTGAGCTTGACACCTGCATAGTTCCTCCTCAAAATCAGTATGGAACTGAGGATTCTGTGGCTAACACTAAGCAGCCACAGAAATGCTTACAAGAGTGGGTCTTTATAGGTTTGCAGTGATACATTGGCCTCCTGGTGTATTTGACTGAGGATGCAATTCCTTGTCAAGCACCAGGAGGTTTGCCTGTGCAAGGAATGCGGCACCGTGCCACGAGCCAGCTCCTGCTCATGCATAGACAAGTGCTGGAGCCAATTTTTTTGGCAACAAAACGAGCATCAATGAGTTCTCATGCCTCACAGGAGAAGTAAAGCAGTCACCACTCTGTAAAGAGCCTCCCTCAGTCTTGTCACACATGAAGGAGCTGTGAGACTTCAGCTTTACAGCACCAGAGCTGAGGGTCTGCCTAGAAGTGCTGTGGGCTCTTTACAATTCCACAGGGTTGGGATCACACCTTTCATGCTCATCGTTAAATTTTCAGCACTTGTCAGCTTCCTCAAGCTTAGGTTTTACAGTACAGTAACACAGCTCTGACTTGACTGCACAACCACACATCACAAACAGCAAATCCTTGCTGGACCTCCACTGCAGCCCTGACAACCCTGCCAAAGCAACAGCCACCAACTCATCCAGCACCAGGAGAGCTGGCAAGAAGCAAAAGGCAAACCAAACTCCTGCACACGTGATGCTTCATCCCTAAAAACATCAGCCACCAAAACAGCACCGGCGTTTTGAATAAGCACCTGGAGATGTCCACTCAGCCAGCCCACAGCTACTATGCAGTACCAGCATGACCAACATCAGCTACCTCTCAAAATTAAGCAGAGCCCAGCTGCAGAGTGGTGGATTGTTCTCTGACAGCTGCTAAAAACACTGCTGGTACAAAGAAATACATCAGTTTTATCTCACCACAGAGCCTTACAGCCCAAGAAGCTTTTGAGTTCACAAGAAAAAAAAAACTGAAGCAGTCAACAGGTAATTAATTTTTCTTCCCCTATCCTCTGTAACCTCTGCTTTTTGTGATGAACAAAAGGATTGTTCTACAAGAGGACCTGTAAGACACCATCAAGTTAGCCTTTCTGATCAACCCATCTAGTTAGTACCATTGCTGCAACCCAGATGATCCTGGTAAAAAAAGGAGGAGTCTGGGGAGGACCAGGACAAAAAAAAAAAAAAAAAAAGAGGGGTTCATTAACAAAACATCAGGAGGCCCAAATCAGAGATTGCCACAGCTGACTTAGAGAGGTCCCTACAGGGCCCACTGCACACATGGCTTCAGAAGTGCAGCCACAGTTCACCAAATGCAGAACTGGAGCCACCACAGAGCTCCAGGGGATGACCAAGAAGCCCATGAAGCTCCTTTCCTGCTCTCCTGCTCCAGCACAACTTTCACACAACACCCCCGGGCTGTGCCTGCCACACCAGCTGGGGAACACGCAACAGGCACAATCAGCATCAGCTTCAATGCTCTGCCCACTGCAGATCACACTTTGCTCCTTACATGAAGGATTTGAAAACCAGTAAGGTGATGCAAGCACAAGTTGTGATGACTGCACAAGTGAACCATTTTTTCTTACAGACTGGACTTCTCAGAAAGAAATATCAGAATTCTATGGTTTATTATCTGAAATAGATTTAAACATTTGGGGAAAAAAAAAAAAAAAGGTTTCCAACACAAAACCCTGGAAATGAAGAGAGGCTAATCTGCCAAACAGCAAAACCATCAGCTGAGGTTAGAGAGGAGGCTGCATATGACAACAGCTTGCTGCATGTAGGGCAAAAATTGCAGATTAATTTCACTGTAACACTCCACAGAAGTGAGCTCTCATCTGAGGTGAGGAAGTATGCAAGGCTTTTCCAACTGTTAAAGACAAGGGCTGGTACAAATTAGGTAGGTATTCCTCTTTAGCATAGATAATCACAAAAAAATAAGATGACATTTTAGTTTTTATTATTTCATATTTGGCCAGGACTTTTAAAGGAAGGACTTTTAAAGGAAACATCAAACATTCACTTTTCTGTAGGTCTAGAAAGGATTCAGTCTTCCCCCACCCCCACCTCCCATAGGATTTCTATTGGCCCTTATGTTCACACTGCAAATTAGTTGGGAATAGCAGTATTTATACTAGATCAGCAACGTCTGGTTCTTATCCAAATGTTCCACCTAAAGAGGATGCCAGTTCTCATGGATTGGACAGCCCACCCTGCAGCATTCCTGAGAATTGTACAATATAATCTTGAAAGTCAGCAGAGTGGATTATCCACTTTTTTCTGGACTTGAACTTGTGACCTTAACAGTAGCACAGCAGAAAGCAAATGTGCTATGCACTTTGCCATAGTAACCTTCCATGTATTCTTTTCAACTTAAATACACACAATTGAAACAGCTACAATTTTGGAAAATTATGTACAAACCCTATATTTTTTTCTTTTTTGATTACATATAAATACAAATTAGCTATTCTTCTAAAAAGTGGTTATAATAGTAAATAAATACAAAATAAGAATCTGACCATTATACTTCATGTGCTGGGGTTAAACCCATATAAAATGTACAACTAAAATACATTTAAAATCTTTAAAGGAATATTTCTCTGATTAAAATATTTGTTTTCCCAACTTTTTCGTAGACATAAATATATTTTCAAAATAGTTGTGTTTTTTTTCTTTCCATTTCATTACATAAATAAAGTCTTCATTGGGAAATATTAAAGTGTCAGCTATTTTTTTTTTTTTTGCATTTGTCTAATATATTTGCTGTGTCAGCGGCACCCACAACCCTCCACAACCATATCTTGATAGTTCTTTAATACAACTTTTTCATTTTCATCAAGGTAGAGCATGGAAATAGCACTCAGTTCTGTCGGCACACAGCAAGCCTTGGGGATTTTGGAATTCACTGAATTGACCAAAGTCTGAACAATGGCATGGTTTGTTGAGTTTAGATGATCTGCCAGTGGAAAAGGACATTCCCCATGGCAGTAAAAGGCACTATACCCCGGCGGGGCAACAATCCAGTCATTCCACCCCACATCATTGAAGTCCACATACAACGGATGCCTTTTGCAACTGTATTTGTGGCGTTTACGCTGTTTGTGTTTCGCTTGACGCTTTTCTCTTTTATGGAGCGGGTGTCCCTTGCCATCATGCCCAAACGTCACTAACAATGGCCTGAGCTGAGACCAGCTATCTTCATCCTGATGTAAAGACCTGCTAATCCTAACGTGCCTCTTGGAGGCACTGTTCTCTTTGTCCAAGTGAACCACCTCTACCACAAACCCATGATTAGGTTGTCCATGTGCAATCCACCTCAAAACAGCTGGCGTTACATCAAAACTTTCCCATTTACTTGCATTATGATGCACCAACCTGGTGTCCAAAAGTCTTGTGACAGGGTCCTTAGAGGTGGCTGTGGCTGGCTTTATAATTTCATAAATATTAATACGGTGATGGTAGCTGCTGTTGTTCTCAAAGGCTCCGTGCACCTGTTTCCGAAAAATCTGGAGTTCGGCTGAGGTGATAGATTCCTCGTTAGGGATGGAAGTTAAATTAAAGAAGAAACGCCGTGCTGTTTTCCCGCTCGTTTCTGGCAGTTCTTCCAAAACTTCTAATTTGATTAAACAGGGAAAATAAAAAAAGAGAAAAGAGGGAAAAAATCAGAAACGGAGACAAACAACCAAACCCCTTAAGACTGTCTGCTGATGGCAGCTTTCAAATGACAGCTACCACATGTGACACACAAGACCTGAAAGACTTTCAGGCAGAAAATACTGAGTCCCTTGTTTGTTTGTTTGTGCAAGCACGTATTGCATGAAGTTAGAAATGCTTCATTCATTGTTACACATTTGGATTGCATCCTGGTGGCTTTTGCCTTCCAGGTAGTTGTCATTAGAAGCAAGAACTATACAGCATTAATTTGGACTTTAAAGACATTAATGAAAAACTCAAGCACTGGGGAATTATTAAAACTGGTGAAAACTGGTGAAGGACTTGGGGTAACTGTTGCATTTCTGATTTTTTTCTAAGAATACAGTTCTAACATCAATCCCTTAAATTCCATGCTGAAAAACATTAGTCTGCAATTTAGGTGACCTAAAAATCTTAATGTATGGATTTTTGTGTGTTTAATCCCACACAAATCATGTATCAGCACCCATAACAGTACTTTATGAAGCACGCCCCAGTATTTACCCAAAAGGGCCATAAAGAGCAACAGAAAGATTCAACTGCTGAAATAAGGGTGGATGGAAAAGAGATAATGAAACAAAGTCACCTCCAAACAAGAAGTTTATAAAACCACCAAAACCAAATATTCAAGGAATCACTAAACTCCAGGCCATTGCCACCTTTGAGTACCAACAGAATGGAGCTCCAGAAGGAGTACAATATAGCTAGGGTTGCTAAATACATTGTTGCTGCAGACATTAAGAACTATTTCCCAAAATAAAACTCTCTCATGGTTTTTAACTTTGCTGCTAAACATACTGAAGGGGAAAAAAAAATAAAAATCACTTTCTAAGGGGGAACCATAACTGCTATTAGCAACTCTTAGTGGTGTAACCATTCCCCTTTGAATAAAATACAAATTTTTGCATAAGGTAAATCTCAGCCTTATGGTATTTCAGGACCAGACCAGTACTTGCTAATATGTAAATATTTTTGAATGGTCACAAGTTCTGCTCTAAAGAAATTACTAACGCAATGAGAACTCAGTGAAAAAATGGGAGCCACACTGATTTTCTTCCAAATTTTAAAAAAATTATAACACCGATTTTCTAACAAAATCCAGTTTTGCTGTAATTGTATGACAACTTCAAACTGCAGATTTTTATATTTGCCTAAAACTTATCAACTTTGCCCTTTCAACTCCTCTCTCACTCAGCCCCTTGCCCACAATCCTTGGGTTTAACATGAACGACCCACGTGCTGCCTTTTCCCCACTATCTGCCAGATTTTTACTTCCCATGTAGGGAAAGGTGGATGAGGAGAGGTTAGATTTCACCATTCATCTTCCTCACGATAAGGCTTTCCACTAAACAGCGCATCCACTTCTCAGAGGCCGCCGCCTTTTAGAAACTTAAAACCTAATTCATCTCTTTTCTTGACACAGTTTCACTCTAAAAGCAGGGGGGAAATGAATTTTCATCGCTTCAGCAGCGGGGCCACTGCACGGCAGCACCGGAGAACCGCAGCCTGGAGCAATTACAACCCGGGGAAACCTTCCCAAAAAAAGCACGTGAGCGACACGCGCCCCACCGGCTCCGCGGGCCCGGGGAATGCCACAGCCGCTGCTTCGGCCACGGAGCCGGGAAACGCCCCCGGCTGCGCCCCAGAGCCGCTGCCCCGGGGGGCTGCAGGCCTCGCAGGTGAGAGCCGAGCGCGGTCACGGGGCTTTGGTCAGCCCGGGCTGCAGCGCTCCTCGACGGCAGCCCCCGAGGATGTCGCGACTGATTGTTTCACTGATCTCTCACGGAGATTAGACGGGGATTAGAAACCTCCGCAGCGGCCCGGCTCAGCAGCGCGTTAGGGAGCTTTCCCTGCTTTCTAGCCTCGCAGGAGAGCGGCGATCTGTGGGAACGCTTAACGCGGAGTCGCGCTGGTTTAGCGGGAAAAGTCAATAAACCGGGAGCGCCCCGGCGGACGGACAGTGGGGAGAAGGGAGTTGGCAGAGCAAGAGCTCCGCGGCAGCGCACCCGGCCGGGAGATGCACTGCGCGAACCCCGCGGTACCGGCGGGAGGAATCCGCCCCCCGCTCCTCCTCCGGCCCTGCCCTCCCCTCCGCTCCCGCAGCCCGCGGAGCCCCCGCCCGCCCGTACCTTCGTGGTGGAAGCTGCGGACGGTGTTGGCGCGGCTGGCCGCCCGCTCCAGCGGGAAGCCCAGCGCCGCCGGCTGCCCCAGCTGCTGCCCCGCGTGCAGGCGGTAGAGGTCCAGCATGTAGGGCGGGATGACGACGTCCTTGCCGGGGCTGGGCCGCCGCTTCAGCCCGAACATGTGGAGCAGGCGCAGCTCGAACTCGCTGAGCAGGTCCTCGGGGCGCTGCGCGGCCGAGGCGGCGCGGCCCGGCTCGCTGAAGCGCCGCCGACCCACCTCCGGCATGAGCCCGGCCGCGCCGCCCAGCAGCGCCTGGCACAGCAGCAGCGCCAGGAGCGAGCGGGTCACGGCAACCATGATCAACCTGCGCGGAGGAGGAGGAGGAGGCGATGGGAGCCAGTCAGCGCGGACACCGCGCCGGGGGAGGGGGGGTGCGGGCGGGGACGGTCCGCAGGTGGGACCCACCCCGGCGCCGGGCCATGGCCCGCGGAGCCCCCGCCGCGGACCGGCCGGCGGAGCCCCCCGAGGGGCCGCTTCAGGTGCGCAGCGGCACCGAAATCCCCGCGGCAGGAGATCAAAGGGAGCGAGGCGGGACGGGGGAGCGGAGCGGGGCGCTCCGCAACAAAGGAGCGCGGAGGTGAAGGGGAGGAGGGGACGCGGCCGGGGGCACCGCCGGGGCCGGGGCGCAGGTGTGCGCCGGGCCGGGCCGGGCCTCCCGCCGCCGCGGCCGGCACCGCTCACCGGGAAGGGAAGGGGAGGCTGCCCGGCAAAGCCAGCTCCCCTCTGCGCTCCCGTCCCGACCCCCGGGCTTCCTCCCACACACCCCGCTGAGCCGAGCCGCGGGGGCTCGGGGCCGACTCCGCTTCTCCCGCAGCGGGGCAGCGGCTACCCTCAGCGGAGGGAAAAGGAGAGCTGTTTTCCCTTAGCGGAGTGGAAGAAGGGGAAGGAGGAAAGTACATATCCTGCTACGTCCTTAGCCAAACCCACAGGATGACATTCTCCCCCGTGAAACTTTGGGCTGGATTATTATAACAGTAATAATAGTTATGATTAGTGTCCCGTCCCCCCTCTCTCTTCCAGAGCGCTAGCACCTCCGCCGTGGCCCACGGAGTCATCCTGCGGAGAAGGCTTTCAGCGGATCTGCGACCGCCGGAGCTATACCTGTGTGCAGCAGCAGGGGTTGTGTCTGCAGGAGGGTGTTCTGCTCTCGGGGTGTTTTTCCCGCATCACTTGGTGTTACTCCAAACTTCGCTGCTGCTCCTCTACAGCTGCCGAGCAGAAAATAGAAGTTCCCTGAAGTGCAGTCCGCCTCGGAAACATACTTTTTAGCAGCTGGTTGAGGAGGCAGAAGGCAAGTCCCAGCCAGGGAAAAAGCTTCTCCCTTTTAAAAGCAGCGATCGTGAAGTTGCTTCTTCTTCTTCCTCCTCCTCCTCGCGTGTGTGTGCCTGCCCGTGAATGGGTCCCTACGTGTCTACGGAGTTAAAAGGCTCCTTTTCAAAAATGTCCTTTGCATCACGCTCATCAGACAGATAGACATTTACCGAGACTCCCGCAGCAACATCAAGATGAAGCTTGACTTGTCTCCGCTCCCTTAAAAAAGAAAGGAAAAAGGAGGGAGGAGGGTAAATAAAAGAAAAAAAAAAAAAAAAAAAAAAAAAAAAGGGGTGGGGAGCCGCCCGCCGCCGTCCCGCGTGGAGCGGCCGCGCTAGGGCACCGCGCCGGGCTCCCCGCCGGCCCCGCACCGCACCATGGCCGGGGGTGGCCGCCCGCCGCCGCCGCCGGGGCTTTTTGTTGCGCGGCGATGTCACGACCCCGGAGGCTCGGGGGCCCGCGCCAATCACAGCCGCCCTGTGGGAGCGGGCTGCGGCCCCGCACGGCTTTTAAAGGAGACGCCGCCTCCCTCCCTCGCTCCTTCCCTCCCTCCTCCCTCGCCCGCTCCCTCCCTCGCCGCGGCTGCCGCCCGCGCCCGGGTCGCAGTGCCGCCGGGGCGAGGGATGGGGCGGGCGGCTGTCCCGTTAAACTGTGGTACCGGCGGCCGATCCGACGCGGGAGTACCCCCGGCCCGGTCCCGCGTCCCGCTCCGGGCGGCCGTGGCGGAGCGGGACCGGGCCGGGTCGAACAATGACCCATTGTACAGCCCGAGCGCTCCGCCGCCGCAAATCGGATTAACGCCGTGTCCCGGACTGCCGGGGTGGTAAGGTGCGAAGGTCACGTAAGGTACCGGGAGAATCCCGGTGCTTTAGAACTACTTTAAAAATACATATATGTACTTATTTTTTTTTCTCCCCCCCACCAGAGCGTGGAGCTCTCTGCCCGAGCCAAGGGCGAGGGCTGGAAATCTGGGGGATTCCTCGCTCTCCTCTCCGAAAGAGGAGCGCCCGGACTCGGGAGAAGTCTCCTCCCGCAGCGCTGCCGCGGCGCATCCGATGCGGGCTCAGCCCCGTGCGGGCGGCGGAGGGGTTGGGCTGGGTGGTTTTTTTTAAGATGTGGCTGCCCTCCAGTGGTGGAACGGCGGCGGATCGCCCGGCCCGGAGCGGCAGCCCCGGCGCGAACCGCCCGCCCGCGGCCCCGCACCTGCCCCGGGGCTGAGCCGCGCTCCCCGCGGGGCCGGGCCCGCCCGTGCCCACTGCCGCGCTCCCCGGCTGCAGCCTCGACTGCTGTGGCATCGCCCATGGAGCGGGACAGCGGTGGCACGGGTGGAGAAGTTGGGATTGGCGTGCCCAACCCCAACTGCATCCCTCGATCCCTTTCCTGACGCTGGCAAATCTGATACAACGAGCAGCTCGCGAGCAGGGCTGTGTCCTTTGCCCCATCTCTTGTTTGTCTGCCTGGGCTCTGCGGTAGGGCCAGGCCCTTGCATAGGTATGCGATACCTAGCAATTTAGGGTCCTCATCAAAGCCAAAGCCATCAGCACACCATCATTAGCCGGGGTCCTGCTGCCTTCCCGGCAAGGCAAGTGCTCTGTGCTCCACCTCCTCTTCCCAATATCTCTCAGGGGCTTCATTTGCAAAAGGCACGGCCAGGCTGTGACACCTTGAATTACTGCGGAGGAGGACTGAAAGCAATAACAACTGAGACAGCTCCATTACCAGCTCCTCCTTTGGGAGCAGCCTTTTCCCTCCATCTTACTACTTCTTAGTGTAGGAAGAACACCGATTTGAGACGGGAATTCAGCACATTTGGGCTGGAATAATTCTTCCTGTGGACCTTCTTCCCTTGGCTTCCCTATCATGACTCCAGCAATTCCCATGAACATCCCTCCAGGATGAGGAGATCACCCAGGGAGGTACACAGCAGCAAAACAAACCACCCCAGACCTGCACCAGAGTAATTAAAGAGCTGCTAAAGCTCCTTCATGGCAGCAGCTCCCAACACTCGCTAACCTGATTTTCACTTATGCCGTGCACACAGTGGGAGAGGGGACACCCAGCAAGGTGAAATCCCTCAAAAGTTGAGTTCTTTTTCCCTTGCATTCCAGTGCAGATAATGTTTAATTTTATGACTTCCTGCAAGTCTTTAGCATGAACTGAAAGTTCGTGCAGTGTGACTTCAGGGTATGCCAATTATGTAAATCAGCACTAAAATAACAATGGCAATGTAGTTTACACATCACTGACATTAAATGAGCACTTCAACTTCTAATTGCCATTCCAGTTCAATCTTAGTGGGTCATGCCAGGAAAAAGTCATTTCTTGCCTCAACACTTACTGCTTGTGCCTGGAGCACAGGCTCTAGTGTATGCCCAGCACAGCGTTATCTCCAGGAGCTCTCTGTATTAGGATAATGAGCCTTAGAAGGGAGAAACATGTTTGTGGTTGCTCTGAAGGCCTGCATACGCTCTGATCTGATAAAAACAGGGTCTTGTAGGCTTGCCCCTCTCTGATTTTAAGTATAAATAAGCTCTCAGATGCTTCTCTTGGCCATAAAACACCTTGCCTTTAAACTTGGTCAGGTCTCAATCTATTTTGATCTGGAGCTGCTGGGGCACAACTCTGCCTTCCCATCCATTTTCTTGAGGGCCCAGAAAACAACACTGAAACACCTATATAACACATTCCCTGAGTGCAATGGCACCCACCCACACCAGAACCTCAGCCATGGCCCCCCACCTTCCCCACAGAAAGATTTCTCACCAAGGCAGATCCAGCCCCACTGAGGCAGTATCCTGGAATAAGGAGGAAAAGGTTAAAAAGCGTTATCCCTGAAGGTTTGGTTGTGGTCTGCGTCTCAGCTCAAAAACTGACTAAATTCTGCCTTGTGTTCAGGCCTGCTCCCCCCCAGCCCCAGCACACCTGGGCTCACCAGCTGAGCAGCATCTTCATGATTACAGAGAGAATTGGAGACAGGTGGATTTAGGTATAATGAACTGGAGGCAAACTCGCCTGGGTGTGCCCACCCAGACTCCCAGCTCCACAAACCAGCCCTTGTCCTCTTCCCACTCCTAGAGCTGTGCAGCAGCACACTTGAGATAAAGAAACTAAAGCTAAACCCCTGCATTTCCTGCAGCTGAAATTCCTCACAAGCTCTGTGAAAATCAGGAGTTGAGTTGGACATCAGCTAAATATCCAGCCCCATCCAGGTGGGCTCCTACAGTGTCATTGCATTTTACAGAGTTATTTCAAGAGCAATCCTGTTCTTCAGCCCAAGCCCTGCCAGAGAGAGAAACCAACATTTACACTGAAAAGATCTGTGTTAGTAAAGCTGACTGTGCATATTTGTTAATCTCCTTTGTGAAATTTCACTTCTCCCCCACAAACTCCACGAATTCATTTCTTTCTTCTTTACCACATGCACTCCTTTTAGTCTTTTTTTTTTTTTTTTTGAGGGGGGCAGGTGTTTAGCCAGTAAGTACTCAATTAGTGGCACCTGCTGCTAATGTTGCAGATCCAGGTGTTCCTTGCTAGGACCCAAACACAGCTGATAGAGATCAGCTTCAGGTGTTGTTGGGTTTTCTTTGGAAAAGGGTGGAAAAGTATCCAAATAAGGACATGTCTTACAACAAGGAGAGAGTCCTTTCTTCAGGGTAGACAGGAAAGAAGAAAATATTTTCTTCCCTCAGAATTTTTTCTTACAAGTCCTGTACGAAATCACATTTATACACTGCCACAACGTAGTGTCTTTTTTTCCAACTTGGTTACGCTGCAACCAGCTCTGCTGGTGGCTGTGGGCAGGAGACTTCAGCTGGAGGACCTAGATGAGAAAGGCTCCCTGGGGTCTGTGACCACAGCTTGCAATCCTTAACAAAATAGCCTAAATTCTGGGCTGCAGAAACACTTGCATCACTCCATGCACAGTGATGCTCAACATTTCACTACTGGCACCAGCAGCCCCGTGTGACTAACACGGAACATTTTTGAAATTCCCAGTTTAGACCACTGTCCCCTGGATATGATAAGTATGTGAGATATGAAATGTTAATGGTAGTGAGCTTTTTTTTTATGGATTTTGCACGTTTCAGTGAATAAACCTCTTGATAAAAGTCTGTGCTGAAGTATGAAACATACACTCAGTACAGCATCAAATGTGAGCAGAGCGACGCCGAAAATGAGTTAAGATGTGTTAGTGACGTTGAGGTTTTGCCTTCATAATGGGCAGAGATTATCTGAAAGCTTTTCTTTTCCTGAGCTGTGCTTCCTGTTGGCATTTGTGTGAATATGATGTGTGGCCATTCTTTAAAATATTACTTAATACTGTTTTCCAAAGACACATTTGCCTTTTGGTGGTTTGTCTTTTAACATCTGTCAACTGGCTCTGCTGCACAGGCTGTCTCCTGTTCTGTGAAGGATGGATTCTCACCTGAGAAGATAATTTACAAGAAGGTGATTTGTTTTTGAAGAGAGGAAAGGCAGCTTATTCAGAAATGTCTATTTCTTTTTTATTCACCTTTGCTGAAATCTGGCAGCTCTTCAAAGCTGTTGTTCTGTTTCACAGTGAGTCTCAATTTCATTCATCAAATCTCAGCTTGCTTTCCATCATAGTGGCAGGGAAATTGGAATTTATCAGGAAATACAATGCAGACCCAGGATTTTCTCAATTTCCAGTATGTCTCCACTCCTAGTGAACGATAGCAGTTGCTCCCAGCTCTGTTACATCTGCAAATACAGGCTGCAGCAATCAGTTCACGTGGCTGTGAAACTGATTACAGCTTTGAAACTGCAAGACAAATTCCTACAATTTGTAATAAAATTACTGGTGAAAGAGGAAAAGGGGAGGCTAATATAATAACCTCCTATTTTAAAGTGTTTTTTTTTTCCTTCGCTGCTGCAAAGTTCCAGATTTCAAAACCCAGCATTTGACCTGTGGCTTTTATCAGGAAGAGGTGAAAATGCCACAACACCTCGATACAGCCTGGAGAACAATCATCACTGGACAGATTCCGAGGCAGTGGCACCACTGATGCATGTGTAATGCCATGCAGTGGGAACAGTCACAGACAAGGGCAATTCAGTAGGCCCTGAGCTGATTCAGAAGATCCCAGCTCTCTTCCCAGCAATAGGAGTGTCCTTTTACTTTCCACAGTGCCTTGGTTTCCCCGCTGTGGAAATGGGATGATCATGCTGACCCTCACTTGTAAGTTCCTGCAAGACCTTCAAGTAAAGGCACTGAGGGTTAGTCACTGCAATTGTTTGGGGTTATATATTAGGTTAATAATAATCTCAAATATCTGGGATCCTAAATCTTGCCTCAAAGACAGTGGCAAAGTTCCTACTTGTTTTGGTGGTACAGGCTTACATGTTTAAGCAATGAAGAGACAGGGATGCCAACCCTTCTGGTCAGAAGATTTGGAGCAAAGTGGGATTTTTTAATTATATAAGTCTTGTTAGGAAGACAATGAGGTGAGGGTGTTCTCCCACAAGAAAGGGAAATGGCTGCGTCATAGATGGTCCACTTCAAGAGCTTATAATTTCATCACTGCAGAGATGACGTCAAGCAAAATGGAGGATAAAATAAAGTTACGCATATTGTCTTAAGAAGTGCATATTTTAGCAGTGAAACTGGATAATGTTTTGCAATTAAAATAAAATAAAGGCAAGCGTGACGTTCTGTTTAAGCAGCTTGTGTGTATGAAGGCTTTATTGTAGCTGCAGATTTAGGGCATATGAAAAGGTTTTCTGTGCTCAGTTGCAGGATGAAAGCCATTGCATCATCGGGCATTCTTGTTCTCTAACACTTCTTTGCCTTTGATAGCGAATGCTTGCAATTTTATTTTCTGCTGTCAAGTCATGTTTGCTCAGGTCATTATCATTCCAATTTTTAAATATCCTCTCAGGAGGAGGCAGAAGTACAGAGAGCAATAGTGAAGATTTGTGCCTGCTCGGTGGCATGTGCTGGGCACCAGGGCTCAGCGGCTGCACCTGCTTCGTGCTGGCAGCAAAGCCCTTGGCGAGCTGCTTTCAATCCCATCCCTTGTTCCCAGCCTCCAGAGGGGCTCTGATGGGCACAGGTCCCCATTCAGACATCACCATGGAACTTCTATTTGGGAGCCTGTTTGCTTGTGTGCTACAGGATCTACTGGCTGGGAGGGGCCTTAGGAGAACAGCATCCTTTGTTCCCAGGTTCTTGTCCGCTCCAGCACATTCCAGATTGCAGGGACTAGTTATTAGCAGCACACATCCAACTGCTTCAAGGTACTGCTTATTCTCAGGACATCTGTAACCTTGAAGTTACAGAGTCACAGTCAGAGTCATCTCCCTGTATCCAGCCTCCACGCTCCTTTCCAAGGGGAGGAATATCCATTGTCTCCATTTTACAGAAGGAAAGAAGGGGCAGAGACCAGAAAAAGGCTATTTTTTAAAAGGTACACAGATGCCCAAAGACCTGAGGAGGTCACACCCAGACTTTCAACAATGCATAAGCAGGTTAGACAGAGTCTTTGGGTTAAAATTCCTAAACTTCAAGTGAGATGTTCAGTACACAGCTTGTGGAGATACTTTTTAAAAGTTGGATACTGAACCTATTACCCAGTAGTTTCCTGACAAATTCCTGCAGTGCCTTGTCCACAGTTCTTACTGCAACCCATAAATCCTAGCAGGAATATGATAATCCCATCCAACTACAGAGAAAAGCTCTGATGTGGTAAGAGTCTATTTACACAGAAGAGAGAGGGGTTTTTACAGCCTTGGTCAGGATAATAAAGGTCAGGGTACCCAGGTACAGATTGGTAGCCTAGGACAGGGACACACTGAATTCCCTCATTTGCTGTGCCATCACCTCCTCCCTTTGCTTTTTTCCAGGCCCCACTGCAGGATGGGTGCTGTGCAGCCAGTCTGCTCAGCACTTGGGGAAAGCCTGGGCCAACCTTTATATTCCTTAATACTTTTAACTGCCCTTCCTCACCACACCATGGCTTCCTGCTTTTTTCTGGTATTTGCAGTGACCTATCTCCCCTCACTTTATGTGCTCATTAAAGTAAGAACATCCATCAGTCTGTTCAGGATTAGCCTGGAAAAGCAGTGCCATAAAACCTCCATGATGTGCAGCATTGTCCAGTTACTAATTCAATTATTCCCATCAATTCTGCTTTCTCTCCCTGGACTTAGGCAGCCTTGGTGTTGTGTTACTGTAGATTTGCCCTTCCTTACATTTTCTGTTTCCTCTCCAGTATTCAGGTGCAGAGGCTCAGTAAACATTCACATCCACTTCAGGTGGGTAAATATTGCATACATTCCTTTAGTCAGCTGTGGAATAAACTCCTTTCAAATAAACCAAAATACTAAACAAACAAACAAGCTGGGGAAGCATGGGATAAACTTCATTTACTTTGTACCTCAGATTGTCTCCCTTGCTTTCTGCTTCCCTTTGTACATCCCAAACTTCTGCATAAGCCCTGACAGCCAAT
Organism: Onychostruthus taczanowskii; assembly: GCF_017590055.1. NCBI lineage: Eukaryota > Metazoa > Chordata > Aves > Passeriformes > Passeridae > Onychostruthus > Onychostruthus taczanowskii. Next base: position 1,824,001 of record NW_024503124.1, read on the forward strand.
GGGTTTCAAAAAAGGAACTGCCCCAAAATTCCTCCTGCCTCTTTTTGCCAGAAAGGGCAGCCAGCACTTGAAGCAGGAAAGAAGTAAGATCACCACAAGCCCCAAATTAATACCTTAAATCATTTCAAACAAACTATAAGTCCTGGTTCAGTTGCTCATACTTCAGTTGCTCATACTTCAGTCTAGGAAGAATCCTGAGGACCTGAAGCTCAAGTTTGTGAATAAATCCTTGGAAAATCAGGGCTGCTCTCTCCATACCAGTGGAAAATTGAAAATCCAAGTTGTGCAATCTCATGTGACATTCATTTCTGCAGCTGGTGGGAAAATAGTTTCCTTACAAAATAAACTTAATAAAAAGTAGACTGTTTTGTATATCTTTTTTTTTTTTTTCCCTAAGCAACTTCTAAAATGTCAGACATTAATTTTGAGGAACTGTGATAGATTAAAAAAATACACCACTGAAATAATATGTCAATATTATGTTTTCCTTTCTTCCCTTCATTCATTTACAATATTGGACACGTTCTGATAAAACAAGCTCAATTTTCCAGATCTAAAACTACAAAAAAGCTTTTCTATGAACTCTCCAAAGGAATATCTACTTATATGATAAAACAAAGACTTATTCCTCTTAAGATGAAGTGAAATCACTGCTACCCCAACTGAATGCCATTTGCTCTGTGGCTTTCCCAAAACCCCATGTGGAAAGGAGGCTCCTGAGCTGCCACATGAACATCACTTAAATTTTTAAGCTTTTGAACCTTTAACATTTTTAAGCAGAGCAGCAGGTTAGCAGGACCATCACCATTGTGTTCAGAGAAATAGTATTCTCCAATGTTCTTCAAGAGGGGAATAACTGCTCCTCCTAATTAGTCCTGCTACTGATAAAAGCATTTCTAATACCATTACTTTGGTATAACAATGTAATAAAACCAGAAAAAGATACACAGCTCCCCTGAATGAGGAGTCTCTAGAGCTTTTCTCTTATTTTAATATTTCCCATCCTAAAAGTAGAAGAAACCACAGCAACAAATCCCATCTTAAGGGGGAAAAGAAAACCCCAAGTTAACTGTGGGAAGTGTTCAAGGCCAGGCTGGAGGGCTTGGATCAGCCTGGGTTAGTGGGACGTGTCCCTGTCCATGGCAGGGGCTGGAGTGGATGGTCTTTTAGGTCCCTTCCAAGCCAGCTCAGTGACCCTCTGGGGGGAATCTCTGTCTCGCCCTTGCCAAGCCAGTGGGCAACTGGAGCTTGGCACTGCAGCTTGGAGGACTGCAGCCACCCTGCTGTGCTGAAGAAGGCAAGGACTTCCAGCCAGAAATGGGCATTCAGGGAGCAGAGTGCCCCTAGTTTCTTCCCAGGTTACTGAAACTGCAACATTTCCTTCACTTGAGTGAAGAACACTCGTTACATCCACCTTAAACAGAAATGCAGGTGCAGCAATACCAAAGTGATCTGTCACATCACTGCCCAATTCAGAGCCTGACAGAGGTGTACCTTGTGCCCTGCTTCCTTCTCTTCCCACTCCTCGTGAGCCCACTGCATTTTCAAAGCAAAACCCTCTTCTTCCAAAGCCCAGGGCCAAATTCCATGGGAGCAAACTAAACCCACAGCTCTGTTTGTATCTCTTCCTCTGAGGCTACATCTCTACTAGTAAATCCAGAGTGCCTGGGAACATTCCTGGGCACGGAGGCCAGCTGGCATGGAAAAGCCTGCTTCACTGCTGCCTTCCTCAGCAGGATGGCTGCATGCAAACTGCTGCTTGGGGATGGTCCCAGGGAGGTTAGACAGTAAGAAACCACCTGGCAGAGAGCTTCCTGCCTGGCCCAAAGGCACCCCGGGCTGTCCTGACAGCCCCACGATCCCTGGCTTTGGATGTGCTCCCAGGCACTGCAGTGTGGACACGTGCAGGTGCTCCCAAGGCCATGCCCACCTCTGCCTGCCCAGAGGATGCAGGACCTGGGTTAAGGCTGCCACCACTTCTGTCAGCTGTGGGGATTTCACCCAGTGCTGAGCACACTTTTATCTGCACAGGAGCTGTTGATAAAAGGTGCCCAGAGGGGAAACCACTTGAAAGCAGAGCTGCGGTGATGCAGAGAGCAGCTCTGGGGCAGGCTGAGGTGGGATCCCAGGGAGCCAGAGCTGTGGGCAGGTGAGAGGGCTCCTGAACACCCAGAGGGACTGAGGGGTATGAGGTGAGAGGACTCCCAAAGCCCCAGTGCTCAGCCATTCCCACAGAGGGGCTGAGGGGGTTTGCACAAACTGTGCAGAGGTTTGGCCAGGATCACTGGAGCTCTGCACTGGCACACCCATGGCAAGCAGCACAGCAGAGCTCTGCACTGTGTTTGATCCACAAGCTGGTCCAAACTGGCACCCAGCTTTGACTGGCATTCTCTTCCTCGAGGTGACACTTTACAGCCATAAAGCCTGTCTTGGTTGCAGGGAGCAGGGAAAGGGATCACCTTTTCCTCCCACATCCCCACTGAGGGTCTCCTCCACTTCTCACACCCAACCATTCCCTGCCTCAGGTCTCTCCAAGTTCAGATGAAACTTCTCCAGACATTTAAGCTGACTCTATTTTCTCTGGGTTAGGGAGCAACTGTACATGCTGCTCTGCTGGCAGGTGAAAGGGAGGAAGCAGCTCCAGGGAGAGGAGCAGGGATGTTTGGCAGAAAGTGCTGCTGCCACATGAGGATGGGTGACCAATACCTCTTTGGGCAGGTTTTTATCTGTTTTGTTTTCCTTTTAAAAAAAGCTCAGTGATGGATGTGAAGATGTTTTTATTTCAGTTCACCAGACCAACATATGGTCCCAAAAGCAATCTGTCCTAGTGACAATTACTCAGTCAAACCTCAATCTAGTTTTATTCCTTCACTATTGAGCCATAAATTGGGCAGGAGGTATCAGGGTTTCTGCACAACCACAGCAAAGCCACTTCTCCCATCCACGCTGCAGTTTGATAACCCCTTGTTTGGATCCAGTCTTGGCATTTCCCATGGCTAATTTATTCCAGAGGTGAAGCACCCTTCCCTCCTTGCTGCATCAGCCCTCTGTTCAGCACAGAAACTTTCTGAAGCCAGCCTGGCTGCCATGAACAGAGTCCCAAACAACACAGCTGATCAATGCCCAGGCTGCCACCATCCCTCCAAGCAGATCCCTCCTTCCTGCCATCCCTCCCAGCAGATCCCTCCATCCTATCCCTCCCAGCAGATCCCTCCTTTCCAGCCTGCTCCATCTCTGCCACAAACAGGTTCAAAGAGCTGGTTTGTCTGAAAAGTAAAACCTTCTTGGAGCACGTGCAAGCGCTTTGCTCGGTGGGCTCCTGATCAAGGTTGGAACTTCTACATTACAAATATATCCTTTCCTTTATATTTGAATGCAATGTAAATTCATTTAACAGGTAAATTTCAGTTAAAATCTTTACCTTGTAAACCAGGATTTAAAAATCTATAGGAGCCACGTTCCCTTCCCTGCCATAGCTGAAGGTACAGTAGCTAATGTTTCAGATAACCTTTTGGTCAAAATCAAATGATGTTCACATTAGGCCCACAAAAGGAAATCATGACTGATGGTCTGGCCTCCACAACTACAATTCTTTTAGTAACAAAAATATTTTGTAAGTTAATTGATTATTGAGATCAAGCAATGAGTTTGGAGCTACATAAAATGGTTCCAATTAGATTCAAGTAATTACCATTTTGAGTGAACATAAGCTTTTCTAGATTAAAAAAAGGGGCAATAAAAGCTCAAGTATATTTAAGCTTTCATAGCTTTTTTGTCTTTTTTTTATCCTCTTTTTTCTTTTATTGTGAGAGAGATACGCACACGGGGATGAGGGGAGGAGCAACAAGGACGTATGAAAAAAGAGGAGTGATTTTCCCAAGCTGATTTCCTGGGTGACCCAGTCTCTCTGGGAATGCTGCCCATGTGATCTGCACCAAATGGATCAGCAACAGCACGAGAATCCAGAGCTTCCACCACACCATGAGTGGCAAAGGGAGGAAAATCCAGCAAAGCACACATTTCAGAATTGCACCACAGAGATTCTCAGGAGGACCATGAGTGATCAAGGAGTTATTAGTGGGGAAGAGAAGATGAATTATTTCTGATTTTATTGCCCAAATGTCATCATTAGATATTTAATCTCCTGTGCCCACTACAAAAAAATTAGTTCTCTACAGCCTCTACCAGTGATTTAATCTCTGTAGAGTGCAATTTGCTCCTAATTACAATCAGATCATAATTACAGATTTACATTTTTGGGTGGCTTCTTTTGGGTCTCAATATGAATAGTGTGACACAGAACAGTTTTTGCTTTAGCTCAGCTTTCGTTTGCAGCTTTTTAGTGTTTCCTTTTGAAGTCCTGGAGAGGAATAGGAAGCCTAAATCCAGTGAACTTGTAAAGCTCAAAACTGAAACTGTGACTACTGAGCCTAGCTGAAGACCTACTCCTTCCTAAAAACAGTTGTTACAGTATCTTGGTATTTCTGGGACTCATCCCAGATTGAACATGACAAAACACCAGGATCTTTTCCTCAAAGACAGTCTCCCATGATCCCCATGTGGGCTCTAACTTTAAACTGTCTCCTAACTTTGTAAATATTTTTCCTTAACAATGGTTCAAGAACAAAAGGTTTAGCAGGCAGGAAATGTCAATATTTGGTTTTGATGAGAAACGAGTGTCTCCTTTCTCTGACTTATAAAACATTGTCTTTTATGAGCAGTTCTGCCAAGCAAGCAGAGGAGCACTGGAGTGCCAAGGCAGGTAAGCACAGCCACCCAAAGCAATGCTCTGGAAACTTCTACTTCTTTAAAGATGTACAGAAATTTTTCACTAGAGAAACCCATTTAGCAAATACTTCCCTGAACTTGAGAATGACAAATTCAGACTGCTCTGCAGTAAACCCTCGATTACCTTCAATAACAAACAGACACCTCCTTTGACACAGGCTGAACAGGACCAATGCACATATTCTGACCATATGAGGGGTGTGATGACCCCTCTTCTTTTTTTGAGATTGATTTAAATAAAAAAACAAACAAAGGCAAACCATGCATTTTGCCTTTGTCTGCTTAGAAGTCAGTACCCTAAATAGTGGATGGAGAATGGAGAATGCATTGCCCCTGATTAGTGGGAATTGAGGCACAGGGAGGATTAAATCACATTTTCTCATGGATTAATGTCTTTTTGTTGTCCCTTTTTATCCAGGAAAAAAGGAGGCTCTAAATGCAGTTGGCTGTCTGCTCCACCACAGTTCAAGTCAATTGACTGTGCTGGGGAGTCTCAAACGTTTTCTTTCCTCATAAATTACCTTCATTAGCTATGTAAATAGAACCCTAATGAGATACTAATTAGCTGTTAAGATTTCGATCTCAAATAACACAAACAGTTGTGCTGTAACCATCTGTTTGTGTTTGCCAGCTTGCAAGCACGTGCCACCAAGCTGCCAGCCCCACAGGCTGCTGCCCTGGCTGCTGCTGCCCCAGCAGTGCACACGTCTAGGATGGGTGCTGGAGGTGAGGGGTTTGGATCAACACCCCCAGCCTGCTCCTCAAGCTCCTGTGGCTGCTCCTAAAGTATTTGTGAGGCTGCACCCTCTGATCAGCTCGTTTGTCCTTGCTTCTCAGGCTACAGGAAGTTTTCTTAATTCATTTTATTAGGAGAACTGAAGGAGTTGGTGGACTGCCTAAAGGAGGATTTCACGGAATCACAGCATAATTTGGGTTGGCAGGGAGCTTTGAAGGTCGTTCAGTCCAGCCCCCTGCAATGAGCAGGGACATCTCAATTGTATCATGTTGCTCAGAGCCTGACCTTGACTGTGTCCAGGGATGGAACATCTACCACCCCTCTGGGCAATCTGTGCCAGTGTTTCACCCCCTCATCATAAAAAAATTCTTCCTTTTATCTAATCTACATCTACCATCCTTTAGTTTTAAACCATTACCTTATCACTATGGGTCCTACTAAAAAAATCTGTCCCCATATGTCTTATAAGCTCACTTTAATTATTGAAAGGCTGCAATGGGCTGAACAACTCCAACTCTGCCCAGCCCTTTGACTGCGTTTGTATCCCTAAATTTTTCACTGGTACCAACACAAGCAAAATTAGAGAACCCAGCAGCAGCTGACATGGATGTCTATCTCACTAAAATGAAGTATCAATAACCTAGCTCACACTTGATGAAAGAGCCAGTCTGAATTATTTACTGTATGTCATACTTCAGGTTTTCATTTCAATATATGGTGAGATGTACAATAAATTATTCAGCAGCATGACAAATTAAAATGCAGTTTCAAACCCCATTGTGTTTTCTACTCTTAGGTTAACAGTCCAGTTCACAGTGATGGCTTGCTAATCTATTTTTGCAAAGGGTTTTTCAAGCAGAGAGGCACAGAGGCACACAAGTTTTCCATTGCAGCAAATCTTATCCAGCTTGAATCATTTAACAGCTTGGGCAAGAGGGTCAAATGTACCTGCAGCAGGTTGGCCCAGGAGCCAGCGGTTTGTTTGCTCCAGCTTTCCTCAGGGCACTTGCAAGGGTGTGAGGGCTCTTGCCCTCTCACTTATGTTATTCTTCTGTGTGCCAAATAGCTTCTTAGAGATATTTTATTTTGCTTTCTAACTTCTTCTCATCTCTCTGTGCATGATGCGTTTTGTAGGAAGGTCTGGGAAACAGAACTGGTGTTTGAACCTGTCCAGGCACCCATTCTTTTTTGTTGGGATGACAGGGAAGAAGGTTTCTTCTGCTGCTCTGACCAGCCATGGGTTCAATACAGGGATTGTTGCTTGGTCTTGCAACTCATTTTTAGAGCAGTTTTGCAAAGGTATTCATGTCCACCTGTCAAGATATTTTCCATCCTCTTTTTGGCAAACAAAGTAAGGAAACACTTGTCAATATTCCTCCTTGGGACCTCCTGAGGGACATCTCTTTAGACATAAGCCCAGGTGACAGTGATTCAAGTTTTGTTCCTCAATGGGTAACACCTCTGCAAAATTACAACCTCCTGAGCAATAGAATATGCAATATTCAGTCTTGCAAGAGTGATAAGTCTAAGATGCAATATTTCCTGACTCATCAGAGCTCACAAAGGAAATCTTTGTACTGTCTGAGGGAAGACATTCCAAGTTTCTGTCCATAAAAGAGCCTAGTTCTTTAAAAATCATGACATGTTTATGCAGAGTAAAACAATTTTAGGTCAGCTTAGGACATTCTGTCCCTCTAAAATCTGTGTCCAGATGATAGGAAGTCTATATGCTGTAACAAGAATGTTTGACAAAACTGCATTTAAAACAAGAGCCTTCAAAGCCTTTGACCCATACCCAGGGCTTTATACAATGGTCTGCAAACAAAACCTTGTTTGCTGTTTTGTTTATAACTGGCTCATGGCTCATCTGTTCTGAAATCTGGGCCTACCCCAGAGGTTTGATGATGAAAACTGCTCCCAGTCAAAAGGCTCTCCCTGGAAACAAAGTTCCACCAGACACAATGGTTCGAGGAGCCTCGAAAACGTTTCATTTGAAATATCCTGCATCTGATTGACTTATGCCCTTCCAAAGGCAAAGCAAAGATTTGGAAAGAGCTCTGCCTGTGTTGCTGCAATACCTGGAAGCAGCAGATGATGTGTGTGACTCCCAAGCTGGCATCCTCTGCCCTGTGCCCCAGCAGGGAAGAGTGGAAGTTCCCTGAGCTCCACGGTGTGCTGGGATCAGCAGTGAGTTCATCACCCAGCCCGTAGTGCAGCCACAAAATCCCCAGGGGCAGCACTGGTGAAAGGTCCCTGAGGTGAGATGAACAGAAATCTCTTTGATTCTTCCTTAGCAAAAGTAAGGCTGCAGTAAAGGGGAGTAGGAGGTGGTTGGACTTCTCCCACTTCAGAACCATCCTGTCAGGCTGGGATCCAGTTACACATTTAGTGCACAACATGTTGCATTAAGAACCATGGGCAAATCATTCTGTGCAATGGGCCTCAGTTTCTGCACCTGAAATACTCACTTAAATAGCTACCAGGCATTGCATAACCCAGTTTATACATTTTAGGATGTGCTGACATGCCATATTGCCTGAGCACTTGGTCAGAAAAAAATAACAAACATTATTGATATTACAATAATACTTGCAAATTATAGATGTCTGCAATTACATTAAATTAAAACCTGGTGTGGTTCACAATACTGAGATGGGGCAGCATGAAACAGGAACTCTATTACAATCAAACTGTTCCAGCTTAAATATTTGGACATTTTGGATGTAAAAATAAAAAGCTCAAATTTATATAGATATCTCAGATAGTTCAGCAGAAACAAACTTCACTTTTCACAAGAAAATAGCTGCAATATCAGGTTCTGCCAGTCCACCCTGTGGTACCATGACAATTTGTCAGGCTGATCTCTCTGTGACTTCTGGTGTTACTGGAGCACAGATTAAAATTAGAACCTGGTTCTTTGCTGTCCAGCAATCATTTTTAAAAATATGTACCTTTTTTGAAACCAAAACTGGCATTGCCCCATGACCCAGTGGTGCTGGCTGGAGCACTGTACATGCAAGAAATAAAGGCAGCAGCATCTGCCTGAAGTTACTGCTCAGAGCTTAATTAATACCAGGGCTTTCACCCTCGTATTGGCACTTTCCTCTTGAATTGAATGGGACTTGACCTTGTCACAACAAGATCAGGGCAAGTCTGTGAAAACAATGTTGTGACATCAAAGCCAAAACAAAGGAATGTCTTGACATATGTCAGAGGAGGACACGATGGGGTCCTCTTACAGTAGCAAAATAATGTCACTGTGAATCCTGGGACACCTTCTTGGCTACCAAGGCTCTCTCTGAAAGGGAAGTGCAACGGGACAACCTGGAAGGTGGCAATTGCTTTAGAAACCAGGAGATGTGGATGCATCCCTAGCTGGAATAAAGGGGCTCTACTGACTCTAAAGGGGTTGCACAGATTCACATCTGTAGGAGATCAGGTCCAGTGCAAACTGTGGAAAGGATGTAGAAATTAAAACACTGCCTCACTGCAGAGCACATAAATTCATCACTGGTGTGCTCGGGCAGTGCTCCCCTCATGGTGTAAATAAGGCCACAGCATTTTCATTTGTGGGTAAGAGCTCTCAGTTCCTCGTGCCCCTCTCCAATGTGAAAACCCTACTGAGGGCTGCTTGCTTTTCCACCTGATGCTTTGCTGGAAGAGCTGCACTGTGAAATCCCTGTTCCCAGCAGCTACCACCTGAGGGGGGGAGTTCCCTGTGCCCCCTCCCCTCCAAGACTTAACAGTACAGCCTTAGAAAGGGGATTTTCCAGTATAAACAGAGCTAAGCCAAACTCTTCTCCTGGCCTCTCCGTGCCCCAGCCCATATTTGCCCCACATATAATTACCTGTGGATTTCACCTAGAAGACAGAGGATTTCACTTATAGCCCCAAATAGGCAGGCTCTGACGTAATGGCAGTCTGAGGAATATAGGTCAGGGAGGTGGCCTGGCCACTGGAAATGAATTTTGGAAGCAGAATAAGCAACCTTGTTAGAGGAGAAGATAGTAATCAGCAGTGGTCCTTGGATCTAAACATTTCACCTCCAGCACTCTTGCAGCTACAGCCCTCATCTGTTTCGCTTTCCTATTTTAAGTACCTGACTCACATTCTAAATATTGACTTCTATTTTTCTATTAGCACTAGATTTTCAGCCTCCATATTGACTTTGACTGTACCTATGGTTGATACTAAACCTCTCAGGTCAACAAACTTTTATAGCTGTTAGCTGCTCAAACCACAGTGGGCAGGAACTGGCACTATAGAGCAGTAGCTAGAAGCAATATTATTGGGAATTATAAATTATTCCTCTGCCTGAACTTTTCCTCTTATTCACATAGCTACATTCATTTTTAAACATGTGGCAAACGAATCGCACAGTGAGGACAATTGGGACTCTGTGATTTGGGGAGCACCCGCCGCCACTAGCAGGGATGGATTCTCCCCTGGGAACAGCGGAGTAATGCCGGAGTCACAGCCAGGCTACAGCAGCACAATCTGGGCCAGTAATGCCTGTGAGGACAGACAACACCCAGCCAGAGGATCAGCAGCCCCAAATCCATCTTAGCTGCACACACAGACCCCTAATGTCTCCTTTGGCTGACGTTTCAGCAGCACACGGAACTGAGCTGTTGCAACCAAACATCAGAGAGGCTTGGCCATCCATCATTTGTAAAACACTTCATGTATGTAAGAAACAATAACAACATTAAAAGAACATTATGGCAGTGACAAAGCCAAGCCTAAAAAGTGAGGAAATGCAGCAATTAAGATTAACTTATGCCTCACAGTACCATATTTTTCTGCAGACCACATACTATTTTTTGGAATTAGGACCCATGCTCGGGAGCAGGGACAGGGAAGGTCCAGCTTGCAACAAGTTATGGCAACAATCCTATATCAAGGACTTTACTGACACAGGATGAGTGCAGCATTTGGATGTGAGAGGAATTGTGTGAAGCTGCATCCCTTAAAAGATGCTCCTATGGGCTCTGCTGCCCCTGGGGACTTGCCCAGCACGTGTCCCTGCACAAAGAGCTCACAGAAAAGGTTGGTTTCCTGCCATCCCTCCTCTGTCACTCCACCTCACAGACAGCCAAAATGTCACCCGGATTTATCTTAAATTTTAAGTCCGTGCCATGTTCAGTTTAATGCTTTCTAAAAAGTTGCTATCACTGAGGAAATGATTACTGGGATGATAAGCTATGAATGACTTATTCATGCACTATTTTCAGTCCTTCATCAGTCTACTAGATCTTGTGCTTATGTTCCAATCCTTCACATACTGATTAATTTTTCATGTGCTACCAAGCCTTTTTCAAGCAAGGACTGCCAAACTAATGCAATCTGGCCGTTTGTGAGCTGTTCCTTTCCTTTTTTGTTTTTCTTACCCCATGCCTGGAGTACAAGCCCGTGGAAGGAAGGAAGGGTCTGTCAGAGAACTTGTACGATACTCGTGATTTATTATTAATTGCTGGCACAGCAGTCCCTGCAGGTCACAGGACCCTGCCTGTGCTAAGCAATGTCTGGATGCTGTGCTGGGCAATGTACTGACTAGGAAAAGGGCTTTTCCCAGCCTTTCTAGGCAGGCAGAGGTAGTGTCCCCCTCCTGTGTAATGGGAATGGCAATAAAGCGCTGGCTGACCAAGTGCACGGGGGGCCGTGCTGCAGCAGAAACTGGGCAAGTGTCTGGAGCAGAACCCTCCACAGCAAACCGAGGAAACAGGCTTTTCCCTGGCCTGAAGTCTGCAGAATTATGGTTTTCAAGGATTTACCACTTAATGGCAAAATTCTGGCCCACAATTACACTGTGTTCTCTCTGCCAAAGCACATACATGAGCTGTAATCAGAGAGTGGCTTTTTTCCCATCCTCCCTCCAGCTCTGCCATGAGGTGGAAGAAGCTCTGATGGGTTGAGCTTGCTTTTCCCTGCTGTGCCAGGAATGGCACGTGCCTCAGCCCAGAGAGCTGCAGCTCAAATCCTGTTGCTAAAAGCCCCAGGCTTGCAGCACACAGTCCACGGCCCCACCAAAACCAATGGACATCCTTCCATCTGCACCTTGTGGCAGGATCAGGGCCACAAATATAGGCCATGAGAAGTGGGCAGAACATTAAATAAGTTGTGCCCTAAGGGAAGTGGCCAGCACCAGTGCTCGGAGTGAGAACTAACTCTGCTTTGGCAGAGACTCCCTGCACTGCTGTAGCCAAGTCTCTCAGGTATTTGATAGTTTGATTCCTCACCTGTACAACAAGGAAAAGCTAATTCTGCCTTCAGCAGAGCCCTCTGAGGATGACTGCCCTGGGTTCTGGAAGGGACTCTGATGTACAGCATGTATAATGACCTTCAGATACCTAAATTTGATCCTTCTGGTGGAAATATTTATAGGCCTTTAGTTCCTAATTCCAGCTATACATTACCACAGCAGCAAGATGGAGCAAGAGAAGCCTGTTGTCTTACCCAGATCTCTCAAGCTGATCAGTGCATATTTTGGCTCTCCCGAGCCAGCACGATGGCTTCCATGCTGTCCCCTTACTCTGCAAGCAATGCAATTATCAGGCATTTGAAAAAAAAATGAAAACCACAGGCACACAAAAAGCAGTGCTTTGTGAGCTACCTGCTGCCATCAGGGTCCCAGGTGACCCAGGCTGGCTGTGCTGTGTGCCTGCAGTCAGCATGGCTTGTGTGCTCTGAACAGCTTGTCCTTACCCCATCACTCCACACATGGGACACTATCCCCTTACTGCCCTCAGCCAGGGCCCTGACCTCAATTATTAACTGTGTTTAGCAAGGACATTATTAAACCTGACTCTCTGCTCCCAGATGAGCTATCAGGTGTCTCTCTTTAACCCAGCAGGAACCTTTTTCTCACCCCATGCCCTTCTTATTACCCTTTAATGTGCCCTGAAGCCTCTGGAGCAGCTCTGTATGTCTCAGATAGTGTCATTTCTAGAAGGACAGGGAAAAAAAAAACCCTAAACCAAAAATGGGTAAGTCCATTCCTGAAGATTTTTTCCTAACTGGCTCTAAAACATCTTTCCATTTCCCTTCTATTTTAATCATCCACCTCTAATAACAAATTCTAAAAACCAACAGGTCTATCCAGTCACAGCAAACTGCTCAGCTGTGGATTAAAGCACGCTACAGTTTTTAGCAGGACACTGCTCCTCTTTATACCTGTGAAAACTGATCGCATCTGTCTATGATGATTAAAAATCAAGGAGATATTAGTAAGTAGCTACTAATTAGCTTGCATTTTAATCGTGGCTTTTATGCCAAACAAACACAGGAGTGCCACTGAAACATAATATAAAATGTCAGCAAATGTCTCCACTTTAGAGCTTGGCAAGTGCAGCTTGCAATGTGCTGATGCCACCAGGGCACGGAAGGGCATTAGGCAATGCTCCCTGCTCCTCTTGGGCTCTGGCACAGGAATGCACCAGGCTGTGGCTGGGGCATAACCCTGGACTGACTGAGAGCAGTCTTAGGCAGCTTGGCTTCATGAGCAGCACCAAAAGCCCAGTGGAAGCTGTTCCAGCAGCTGAACCAAGGAGACCTCAGAGACCCTAACCTGGTTTTCTATTTCCTCGCTCCTCTTCTGCAGGTTTTTACAAGAGGGATGTGTCAGGGTTCATCTCGTGTTGGCAAGGAAGCACCCCTGTGCCCACCCTCAGGATGCAGAAGGTGTGGGTAACTGGGTTATCTGGGCACCTCAGTCAGACATCAGCAGTGTCCCTGCATCTCCTGCAGCCTCTGCAGCACCCATGCAGCAGCAGTGACAGCTGCCAGCCAGCACTGCAGCTCTCCCATTGCTGTAATTTCCAGCACTGGCACAGGCACTGTGCCAGCTGTGCCCCTTGCAGGGGCCTGACCTCACTCCCTGCTCCATCTGGGCAATCTCCCATCCCTCCTGAAACCACCTGGTGTGAGAAGAGCTGCTCTGGGGCTGCACCTCTGAAAACCACCACCACATTTTCATTCTCAGTAGTGTCCTTCACTACATGTCCATACAGTGCCCAGTGTCCCAAAGCCCTCATCTCCTCCAGAGCCCCTAGGGGCTGCTAGATTGCAAAAAATACACACCAAAGAGCAGCTGGAGAGCAAAACGTTCCTCAAACCTATCCTTCCACTCATGGCAAGCAGCTGAAAAACGCAGAACCCTTCAAATAAAAGGCTGTCACTGAATATTGCAAGTGCAATGAATGTTTTATGGATGAGAATGCTCCTGCCCCTCAAAATATTTGTTTTCAATACCCACAAAGTAGTATAATGTCATTTAGCGAGGAGAATTCTGGCAGTCGATGCACAATCTGGCAGAGCTACAAGTACTGTAGGTGTTATGATACACACACAACATGTTTTACAAATAGAAAGTGGTTTCCAGAGTTCTTTAATATATTCTAATTTTCCCCACCTCTACCCAAAAAAGCTGCAGTTATGAAAATACTGTTGCATACTGAAATATTAAACTAGAAATCTGAAGAGAGTTGTTTTTTTAAAAAGCTCTCTTTTCAGCGATTCCTTCTTCTCTCTCTCTCTTTTTTTTTTTAAAGTCAGGTATGTTTTTAGCAACTTAAACAGGTTGGGTTACCCACAAGAAGTAGTAATTTTTCCACCTAGCAGATTGAGGCATTCATACCCTCTTCAAACATTTCTAAATTTATTCTCCAGTATTATTCAAATAGAAATATTTGCATGTACACCCTGAATCGGATAAAACCCTTTTAGTACTAACTCATGGGTAGAAACCACACAAATGAAGAAGATTAAAAAATGCACCTTCTTTGAATCCAAAGAGCCTTTGCAAAAAGTCTTTCCAAAAAGCCATCCTGTCTCAATTGGTTGCTATTTCTTCTTTTTGGAGGAGAATCCTGCTCAAGAGCAAATCTAGGTACCAGATTTGCTAACCCTTACCTGGCTAGCAGCCACACGGGCAAGGGGTTATTAGCCCATTTTACAGGTGGGAGACCAAAGGAAAAAGAGACCAAGTGAACTTTGCAAGGTCACCTGAGACACCTGTGGCAAACAGGTTTTTTGCTTGAGTCCCATGCCTCAGTCACAACACAAGGCTTCCTTCCCAAGAAGTAACATCAGCTGCTTCTTGTGGGTTTTCCAGGAGCAGGAATGCTGGGTTTTAACTTTTATAAGTCTTTGAGGTCACCAGCTTCACTCTTCACTTAGGTGAAATGACCAGACTCAGTTTCAGAAACAAAGCCTGCAGTAGAGCACTCAGGAGTGAGCAGAACCAACCACTGCCCCATCCAACGTGCCACCCAAAGGAGGGCACATCATCTGCCTGTGTTTGGGCACTTCCACACAAAATCACAGTGGAGACCCCTGCCTGGTCCATGAGGAGCGGCCAAGGAGGAATCATGCAGTACATTAGCACTGTAGTGGCATCCTGCACCTGAGCCATGGAGGCCTGACCTCATCCAGGCAGTGCCACAGGGCCGTGGGGACATCACTGAGCAGCTCAGCACAGAGCTGAGCCTTGCTGCTTCAGTCAGCACTGAAAACAGCTCGGTGCACATCCACACTGTGAGGACTCATGGGAAGTTTCTTCTGGGAACACGGATGAATGGGCAGATGTCTGCTGATGACACCCCAAACCAGTGGCACAGATATTTCATAATTAAATGAAGATGCTTCTAGTTTGTCTCAGAGAATAATCTCCAGGAAATATAATGTTTTCAATTCACTCACTTGGGATGGGGGATTAACAAGCGGGGAATGGGAGAAGAGCAAGGTGGAGGAAAACTGCAGCCTACGATGGAGTTTGGCAGGCTGTGCTATCCTAGGAACAGGACAACCTAAGGGAGCAGGACCTGAGACCTACTGGGGTTTCTCAGGCTTTGTGAGCTGTTTATTCCCACAGCCTACTGTGTTCAGTCCAATACATCTGTCCTGCAAAGAGCAGCAGCCTTCCAATTGTGAGCTTCTATCCATGCTCCCAGCATGGAACAGCTCCCAGACATCTTTAAATTGCTACACATGAGGCAGCCATGAGGGTCCATGTAGGTTGTGATGAGGGAAAAGCTCTGCTAAAGAGGGGATGATGTGATGCTGAGAATGGAGCAAGAGCAGGGTGGTACCTGTGTATCAGCTGCAGATCACGGCCACAAGATCTGTCTGTAGCCTCAGGACAAAAACTGAGAGAATAAATTGGTACAAATTACATGAATTACCTAAATAATGCTTGTTACAAAATTACATCTCCATGCTGCCATCCCTTAGCCTGCAAGCAGTTCCACAGACAGCAGAGGAACTACACAAAAATAAAATATTACCAGTACAAGGTGGGGCTGAATGATTGTGCATTTAGCATTTCCTACCTGCTTGCAAACAGACTCCCACCTTTACAAGTCTAATTATTGGGCCGGATTCTCACCTGAAGTCAACAGTGCTGATTTGGGCTAGCTCTGGATCTGAGATTTACAAGCACGTGCTGATAGCCACTGTGGCCTGCTGTCTGTCCTGGCTTGTTTGCTAAGTTCCACAGTATGGCCTGTGGTGTTTGCCCCTCGTGCTGCTGCCCAGCTGCCCCAAGGTAACAAATGGTGAGCCCAGTGTTCCAGCTCCATCCACCCACTTGTGACAGGCTTTCACCTCGTTCTTCCCCTTGCAAATCCAAGCTGGGAGATACAATTCTGACCATCAGTCCAGTCTCCAGTGGAGGTGAGTCCCAACCCAGCAGATGATGTGGATAAGTCCTGAGGGACTTAAGCATGTGCTTAAGTTCTCTGCTGGATCAGTGCCTTTGCAACCAGTCCGACTGCTTTGTTAGCAGTGCTGAGCACCAGGGCTGAGCTCCAACAGGAAATAGCAGCTTCCCTTTGAAGTCCTGCCACTGATGTTCACGTAGGTGGGACTTCAAAGAAGAGCCACCGCTTCCCCTCCCAGTATCGGAGGCCCCAGTGTTGGAGAAGCAGTCCTGCTGGTTTTAATTGCATGAAGGGATGCTTTAGGGCGGACGATTCAGCCCTTCTCAGAAAAGGGACAACTTGAAAAAGTTCCCACCTGCTGGCAAGAGACCCAAGGAGAGGTGAACCCACACCCCAAAATACCCTTTAAAACAAAGGTCTGTGGAAAGAAATCTCATTCCCTTCTGTTCCCTGTTTTCCATAGTGCCACTGAAAACTACCTTGTGAGCATCTGGTTTACTCTGGAACTGCACTCCTGACCAGTGTAAGGGCCCCTCGCCAACTGGATGTGGATGAGGAATGGCCAACCTCAGCTCCCATAATAGAGATCACTGGAAAAACTGACTTCAACAACAGCCAGACTGAGCCAACATGAGGAAATACCCCCACAGGCAACCTACATGGCTGATTCTGCTGCTGACTGACAGTGCAATCACACACCAGAGCTCCTCTAATTTCTCTGTATCTCTTTTCCTTGAGGGAAAACAAAGCAGAGAAGTCCACATCCTAAAGGGTGTCAATGAACTGAAATGACATCAAAACGTGGCTCCACCTCTTCTTTGCAGATTGCCAATATCCATCTATTTTCTCAATCTTCAGCCAGAAGCAAGACCCAGTCAGAGGGGAGAGGGATCAGACTCTCAACACAGAAAACCCTGGGGACCATAGAATGCACTGGATAAGCAGCCAGCATTCCCAGGAGCAAGAGAACAGTGCAGGACTTACATGCAAGTGCAAAGCTCTCCCATGCTCATATTGCTTGTTTTCTCCTCCCTGATTTCCCTTCATGTATCCAGATTCCATACATTTCTCCATTCAAAAGCCAGCTACAGGAGCAGGCATGGATTTTGCAGGAAGATGAGTGATTCTGTGCTCTTCAAGGAGTGAGTCCTTTGTGACCTCACTACACAGAGTTCAGCTGAGCTCTGCTGTTCTTGTCACCAACTTCCCATAGCCTGGTCATCTGCCCTGGTCACTTCATGTTTTGTGCCTCCTCACACAACACTTGCTTTTGGAACAAACTCGAGTCAGCAGGAAAGCGGTGTACGCCAGTGGGGATTAATAAGAGCAGGAATTTTAACCCCAGTAAAACCAGCTAAGCAAAGATGTGCCCCAAAAATGCAGAGAGCTCCCGCTGCCAGACCCTGAGGGGCTGACAGCAGCAGTGCAGTGTGACAAGACTGGACTTGACCACTCAGATGATCCCAGCCCAAACCCTGGTGTCTGCTCTGGTGTGAAGAATGACCAAAAACTCAACTGAAACAATTCCTGGCTCAGGATGAAAAAATGAGTATGGAAAGTCCCCCATGTGCCTTTCAGTGACACAGCCATGGTTTGCTCAACCAGCTCAACAGCAGAACAACTTGCATAGAAATATTTGATAAAAGATCTCTTTTTATCAATAGGAAAGTGATTTTTTTCAAGACATTTCTCTCAGAGTTTTGAACTTCTACCAAAAAAATGTCAATATGCATTCTCAGCCAAAACCATGCAACTATTCCATAATCAGCAGTTTCCCATTAAAGATTTTTGAGATTTAGGAGTCTGGGGGATTTAATTGCTATTTTTTTCTGAGTATTTAATCAACATTTTCCACCAAGGGAGGAAAAATATTCTGGTCAAGTGCTGGTTTCCTTGCAAGGTTGAGAAGGGCAAGGAGGAGGAGGGATTGCTGTATTTTTCCCTAAAGACACAAACATTCTCTTATAACTGAAGTCACCATGCACTTGTGAGCCTGACAAATTTAGAGGACTTAAAATCAATCAATAAAAAAAAAAGCTTGACCACAAGGGAAGTTCTGGTCAACCCTTCAGTTTTACATCATAGACAACATTAATTTTATCACAGCCTTAAAAAATTAAAATAGAAAAATGCATCTTCTTGGAAAAAAGCAGTTATTTTCTTCCCCTGCTCAGATATTTTTATAAGCCTGGTTCCACCAGCCTCACTCCTGTTGAGAATCACCTTTCCCTGCAGGGCAGAGCATTTATTTAGAGGTGAGATATTATGTCCCAAGCAGGACACTGAGATGCCTCCACCCAACAAAAACTCTACTGTGCAGCTGAGCTGGACCAGCTGCATCCCAGGTCCAAGTCTGGTTTGCAGCATTCCCCATAGTGTCTGGATACTGGCCTCTATAAATAAACAGGCCAGAAGGTCTGGAGAAGAGGTGAAGCCTTTCTCATTAGCTGTGAGCAAGGAAGGAAGTTGTACCTCACCAAAGACTGCGGGAATTCACAACTCCCTCCTTCCCTTAATAGCACTGCTGGAGGCAGAGAGGAGCAGGGCAGAGCAGCCTGACAGGGATGGTCCAGCAAAACTGTTGAGACAACCAGTGAAATGAAATCTGCACATGAGTAAGGGTGGCAGAACTTGCCTGACAGATACCTTTCTTGCTGGCTAATCAGAAGCACAATTTATAGCTCTTTCCATGAAATCTCAGCAAAAGAACACAATGGCACACAGGCTGATTTGGTTTGCTGGCAAACCTGTCTGAACCCTTATTTGTTCAGAGAGTTGGTTTTGATAGCTTGTTGTCACCCCCAACATGTTTTTCTGGTTACTTATGCACATTAGCTTAGCAAAACTTTTACTGGGAAAAGATTTCTCTGGTCCAGGAGGAATCTTCTGGGCAAAACAAACCTGGCCAGAGCAGCCAGCGATTTCGGCAGCCAGAAGATGCACTTTTGAAGGCCTGATACAGATCAGGGAGTTGAACTTGGATCTCCTAAATCCGAGAGGGATATCTTAACCCCCAGGCAAGAGGCCATTCTTCAGTGTTGCTTTCCTGCAGGAATCACTTCACACTGCATATAAGTCAGGCAACATTTGCAGGTAACAGCCAGAGCAGTTCTGCAGAGCAGTGACCCAGAAAGAGCAGGAACATGACCCTGGTTCTCCACGTGCTAGAGCAGTGACTTGGCTATCCACTGCGTTATTACAGTAATCAGGAAAAACAAATCCCTTCACAGATCCTGTGTCTTGCAGGAGGAATGGAAAAAACTGGAAATGTCCCAGCATCCTGAGCAACAGGAGAAGCGTTTCCTCCCTGCTGCTACGGGGGGCAGATCCGCGGTGTTTGTCACCTCTTGTCGCCGGAGTCGGGATCTGGCCTGCTGCCTTCCACCCTCATTCAGAATGCACTTTCATCTCTAGTATAAACACTGAGGAGTATCAAAAGCCCTGTTGACAGTGCTGCTCTCATTTTCTGCTTTAAGAAGTTGCCAAAATGCACAAAATTAAACTCCCTGAGTCACAGTAGGCTGTTTTGTCAGTTTATCCAATTGGTAACGTAATACTATCGCAACTTCTATCATTCTCTCGCTTTTTTTTAATCTTTCTTTTCTTTCTTTCTTTCTTTCCTTCCTTCCTTCCTTCCTTCCTTCCTTCCTTCCTTCCTTCCTTCCTTCCTTCCTTCCTTCCTTCCATTTCAAACCAGCAATATAAATCAAGTATCCTTGTGAGGACTCTGAGGAACATTCCTGTGCACAACAAGTACATTGTCCAGGCCACAGGACGTACCCTATGGATATTACTGTGCTACAGGAGCTTCTCTGGGAATTTTCTCTGGAATTGCAGGAGTCAGAAAGAGGAATACTCTGTTGTCCCTCACCCACCATCTCAAAGAGCATATTTGAGGACTGGCCTTGTATTTCTCATTATATTCCTAGTTCCTTTCAAAACAAACGGGAAAATGTGGACCTCAAAAATATAGAATCGAGGTCTTTCTTATTTCATTAACAAAAACAAGAGTAAAATAAGCAGCACTATTTTACAAACAGCAGCTCTGTGGAAAACTTCTAGGAAAACAGGAGCAATGCCAAATGTTTCTCTACCTCTGGAGCTCCTAAGCAGGGAAATACAGTCCCTCAGCAAGGCATGCATGACATTTGCAAATGACCTTCACTTGAAATCAAGTGTAACATACATTACCTCAGTACATAATTCATTCTTAATCTATTAACATAAGACTCATTAACATATTAGTAGCAGTAGCGGTGTTAATAGGAGTAATACTAATAATCCTGTCATTGTGGTGCTAACAGGTCCCAGCATGCCAGGTCTTCTACAGGCCTTCAACAAAAGGATTTGTGACTCAGCATCCCAAAGGTGGTGAGACAGAGGTTTGATAGCCCTAGCAGTTACTTCATGGGATGTGTGCTTTTATCTCTCCTTATCTCCCAGAGGAATCGTGGAAGATCTAAATGTGCAATCATAAGGATTGTTCAGGTGTAAGATCCCTGACGGTATCTTTGCTGGACATGGAATGAAACCCTAAAGAATGTTTGGGTGGTTTTTTCATATTCCTTAAATATTTCTGTTGGTACTTCATCAGGTGTGAAATGCCTACTGAGCTCTTGCAGAGATTTCTGCTTCTCCAGGGTGCAAGAATACTCTCACCTCAGGGAAAGGTTTATGAAGTAATTTTGCAGAATTTGTCAAGAACTGCTGGGGAGGAATAACACACAGTCTAAGAAATGCTGTTGTGTTCCTTTTTCCACCCTTGATTTCCCTGCTTGGAAATCTCACCCGACAGGAGTTGAGGAATGACTCTGTTAGTCTGGGATTTCCAGGAACACAGTTCCCGTCACGCTGAGGGAAGGTTCCCACATGGCTGAGCCCTCCCACAAGGCTCAGCCAGCAGCACTGCCACGCAGCCAGCAACACCCCAGAGCCCAAGGGAAGCACACTGACCCCAGCTCTTCCAGAGAAGAGTCTCACTCACAGTGGTGGTGTTCTGCAGGGGGCAGGTGCTTGCACAGGACAGATGAAATTTATTGAGTGATTTCTGATGCTACAACACAGATCTAATTTGCCATAAGTGCAAACACTGGTCGCAAGATTTGGGGAGAAATCAAAGTCCAGATTTCAAATGTCCTTGAAAATCTGATGGTTCTAAGAATCCATTGTTTGTGTCTTGGCTCTAGAACACGGATTAGAAGACTGAGGAGTATCCCCAGCTTCATGTGCAGACAGAATCTGCAGGCACAGGTTCTACCTCTGCAGAAAATGAACACATATTCTGTGGTATCTTGCCACATATCCCTGAATCTGTGGGATCCAAAATCCACCCCACAATGGAAGGTAAGACTGGGCAGGCTGGGAGCCACAGCTGGGGTGGAAAATATCCACAGCAGCATTATATAAGGACAATAAAAAGCAAGGCTCTAATTACCTTCCTGCTCATCCTCACCACGCTGCAATGAAGTCTCTGCCATTAACATCTCATCTACATACAAAGGTAGAGCATTGCAGAGTATATTAGAACAGGGAAAGTACTACAGCTCTCTTTGGGAAGAAGAGCTCTATGGTACAAAGCACTTTGACACCAAAATAACTGCATTCACATGAGGTCTTGTCCCAGTATAACCAGTGATAAAAAAACTCCAAGAACATTTTCCTAACAAAAAAAATGTATCAAAGTAATTTTAACTGTAAACCAGGCCTAAAAATGGTTTTTCAGACTAGGTTCCAGGAAAATTGTCAAATATTCTAACTCACAGTGTTGTGATCCCAAGTACAACCTTTAAAACTCCTGACATTGCAATGGCCCCAAGTCTGCCCAGAGGTGCAAAACCAGGGAACTGATGGGAGTTCCAAATCCAGAAACTCCAAAGAAGGAAACCCCTGCAATCACAGCCTAGCCACCACTCAGGTGGGTGCTAAAGGACCCCCTTGGAGGCTGGTGATGGCACTGATGTGTGGTGCTGACTCAAGGGAGCTCTCTGGCCCCAAGAGCAGCTGTAGACAGGACTCCAAGGCCATAGCCCTGCCAGAGATGGCTGGGGTCACCCGAGGAGTTGACAAGGTTTATCTTCACAGCTGGTTTATCTGGCTCCCACCTGCTGGCTTTTCAGAGCCCCCAGACTATTATTATCAAGAATCTTGTATTAACTACTACGTGCTTGATGAGTGAGTATTCAGGCTCATCAGCTGGGAATGGCAAAAGAGATTCTCAAAGGCAGATCTTTCTGTCTCCCTTTCCTTGGGCTTATATTTCTTTTTAAACACAGAATCAATACCAGACCAGCTCACCCCACTCCAGGTAGGAGGGAAAAGGCACCAGGATCCTCCTTGCCAGTTTTTAGTGTCTTTCAGAGCTCCACACAGATCTTCTCACTGATGGGCAGAAGCCTGTCAATTCTGCACTTCCTGGAACAGCCACAGCTCTGCTTTCCTCCTCCAAGTTAAACATCCCTCTGCAACCTCCGCTGGGGTGAAAGACAGCAAGTGACATCCCATTCCTTACCATCTAAGAAAAGAGGAAAAGCTCCCTGATGCCTCTCTCCAACTGCATTTCTGAATATAGGAACAATCCATGACTTAGCAGGGGAAATACATGACTTGGATCACACAGAGACTCCAACAACTTTGTGATATCTGCAGAGCTTTGAACTTTATCTTGCAGGTCTTCTGTAAAGGCTCTTTTGCTGAATCATAGTCCTCTCCAGAGGTGGGGACAATCTTCCCAAGACTTCTGCACTGCAAGAATATGGACTTTTATATTCAGACTGCCTCTATGGAGGCTTTGAGAGTTCCTAAATTGAAACCACATTGTCCAGCCTGAGCCAGAGCTTGCTGCATAAGCCCTGTCTACTCCCCGAGTCTTTCCAGTGCTGATTGCTTCCCAGCCAGAGCACAAAGCAGGAGGGCTTACAGCTCCCGGGAATCTGCCAGCATGGAAACTGTACTTGGCTAACAGTTTGCAAAGCTCCACTAGAGCTCTGGGACAGGCTTCTGCCTTTCCAGGGTCTTGGTGGGCGCGGAGTGGTCTGAACAGCTCTTTGTGTCTGTAGCTGCTACAAGAGAAACAACTTTCCTCTCTCTCTTTTTTTGAAAGAGAAGCTGTTGGGACGTGCTCACCATCTCGCTCTCTTTTGATAACCCTTTCGGCATCCTTCCGTTTTCTGGTTATTCATTTGTTACCCCTGAAATCTGATTCCTGATCTCAGCCCTCTCTTATCAGCCCCTTTCGCTGAGGAGTTCCAAAGCAACGGGTTAGTTTTAATCTTTGCGCTCTTTCTCTGTCCCCGAGGCCTCGTTGCGCTGGGGAGGAGGTGAGTGATAGGACTGACATTGGAGGGGGGAATTAACTCCATCCATTAACTCCCTCTTATCTCTCTATTCATCTGCCCACAAAACAAAGGTACGATTGTTGCTCCAGCTCCCAGACCCGCGCTGGCTTCACTCCAGCTCCCGTGGGTCAGAGGAGACACGGAGGCAGGGCCGAGCACAGCCCAGCACCAGGGATAAGGCCTCCTACAGGAGCTCCGTGCCCAGGTCCTGCAGCCACGTCCTGCCCTGCCCTGGTACCACCGAGTGGCGGCTGTGCCCGGCCAGGCCGGAGCCAGCCTCCCTTTGGGTGTCTGAACCTGCCCGTGAAACACGGGTTGGACTCTGCACCACCCCGGCATCTGGCAAACCCGTTCTGGGCTGTGCTCTCATTGAAGCAATTATATAGGATATAGGGTGCTAGAACATGAGTTCCTTTATCTCTGTTTCCCACATTACACCCTTTCCTAAGGCGAATTGATGCCGCCCCATTGAAGCCGAGGCACTGATTGACACCAGCTGAAGATCTGGCCCCGATTCTGCCGTGCCTTGCCTCTGGGGAGTCATTTACACCTGTTCAGAGTGCAAAAGGCAACCAGCAGCAGCCACTGGAGCTGCACAGCAGCAAAGTCCCATCCCATCACCTTCAAAGCCTGACATGCCACGCACTGATCAGTGGCACAGGGCCCAGTTCCCTTTACATCTCAGTTGGTTTTGGCGTTGCACATAGACATCCTCTCTTCAGCTTCTAGTAAACCTTGAGATCCCTGCCAAGATTCATGAAAGAAAAAGAGTTGTGACCCAGTTCCTGGAGGGTGACTTTGTGTAAATAATTTTCAGTGGCATGATGACACCCTCATGAAATCTAGCACCACACTGGTCGGTCTATAAAATGTGGAGCCAAGAACCAGTCCTGATCCAATGTTACATGCTGAATATCTTTTCCTTTCCTTGCACACACAAATTCCCTGGCAATTTCCGGAAGAACTGCAGTTGTGCAAGCCAAACAGGGCTTGGTTTACGTTCTGAATCATCCAAATAGTGCCAGTTTGCATGGACAACAACAGCCTTTGAGCAAAGCTTGCCAGCACTGTAAAACCCTGAGGTCTCAATGAGACCCCAGTTGACTGCAGCTGCCTGGCTTGCCTGGGCCATCCCTTCTGCCAGCTTTAACCGTGTGGCCACAGAGTCTTGCAGGGACTAGGCAGAGCAGTCTCCATTCACTGCTTGCAATACACCTGCAGGAATCCAGGCTGGATTTTCTTTGTCGTTTTACTGCTTTCAGTGACACCCTGTCCAGCTTGGCACTACTTGGTGGCTTCTGCAAACAATGGTAAAGCTGGACAGCCATGAACACACATCTTCACAACCTCTGTAATCCTTGGAGAATTCCAGGCATGACAGTCTCTTCTGGTTTTTGATATTGCCATCCAAAACCCAGTGAAATTACTGTAAGGCCTCCAGAACTATTTCAAACAAAATGGACCCAGCATTTAAATCCAAGGTACCATGTTTAGATCTGTGGGTTGCTTTGGGCTTCTAATTTCCATGAGGATTTGCATAATAAAATACAATAATAGGTTGGGCGAGAACATTGAGCAGTGGCTGTCAGCCAGGAGCTAATGAGCTCCATTGCAGACTGTTTAGCTCTGGACAAGTCACTTGACCTTCCAAAGTCACATCATCCCCACCTGTGAAATGGGATGGTAATACTTGCCTCACAGGGGTGTTATGAGGATTAATTAGTTGCTGCTTGTACATCACTTTGATGATGTTAAGAACTACATGCCTGCTAAATATTGTTATTGTATCATGGCTGGGAAGATATTGCAGTTAGGGCTAAATCCTGCCCTTGGAAAATGATGCATCTTTCCCCACATCTTATAAAATCAGCTGCTGGGCTTGTGCAAGCAGCTTTTATATAACATTGGTATCAAACATCAACATGCACCTTGTATCTCTGAGGCTGCCAAATCCCTGCAACAATGGCCTGCTGGGAACCATGTGATGCCCCATCCTGCCACAAACAGCTCTGGGCAGGAGTCCTGCTGCAAACGCTTCCTCTCCCTTCCCCCACAAACTGAGATTAGGAGATGTTTCCATCGGGCACTTGAGTGGTGGTCTCAGGTCTAGGGCTCAGTGCCGTGCAGCACCTGGGCAGCCCACACTGCTCACTGCCAACAGGACAGACCCCTGGCATGGGACACTGGGGACAGCCAGGCACACCCCTGCACCTGGGACGTCCATGCCAGCTGCAGTGAGGAGGGATGGCTGCAGGGACACATGGATACATGCACAGGCACAGATGGATAGAGGCAAGCTCCCCTTGCTGAAACTCCAAGCCTTGGGTGGATGCTTCCTCCCCCGTGTCTCCCCTGAGAGGAGACACCTTCCACCTTGGCATTTGGGCCTAGATGCCACCAAAGAGGGCACAAAGAAAAGAATTCCTTTTCTGGAACAGGCTACAGCTCAGGATCACTAATAGGCTAAAACCAGAGTATCCAGCCTACTCAAGGAGTTATGCACCCAAATCTTGGTGACATTTAGTGGAAGTCGGCCAAATGGCTCCCTTTGATTCCTTTGAAATTTGAAACATAACTGTCACTGTATCTTAGACGTGTGAACTGCTCTGAGAAGTCTCCCATACAGATTAGGCTGCGATCAAAGTGCTCCATTAAACAGAATTTCATGAAGACAGGGGGTTGAGGCCAGGCTGATTAGCAGCAATATTATCTGAGAAAACACAAACCCCCAAAGCCAGCAAGTTTGAAAGGGTTAAAGAAGAAGGTTGTTTGGGTAGCCGGTGTACATTAACTATCATTTTCAGGCAGCATGCAATGACTAGTTAGCAGGGCTTATCATCCCCAGCTATGTGAGGAATTACAATAAATGCCTGAAATGCAAGCAGGTTTCCGGCTTAGGTAGGTAAATAATGGAAGTCACTATTTTTGTCTGAGTTGCAAGAATTCCCCATGCACGGAGGCTCCCCACCCCCTCCCCACTGTAACACAGCTAACTCCACTCCCTGCTGCTTGGCAAAATGAAGTCCTTTCCTGCATCCTTGGGACTTTTGCTTTGTCTGCAGAAAGAGCTGACTCACTAATTCCTTTTTGGTGGAAAAGAAGAAGTTGCATTTTCTGCATTCATTTGTTTTAAACACTTCCAGAATGTAATGACCTAAGGATGAGAGGAAGGACATATGAGCTGCACTGTGTGATTTGTAGGGAAAAAGTAACAAAAGAAGCAACCAGAGCATAATTCTGGTGTTCCCAAAGCCTGCTAGTAATCTTCCCATTGCCTCCAGTGACATGAAGCACCATCCCCTGCTGAAAATACTCTGAAACTGTTTGGTGCTTCCCCTCCTATTTGAACAGCCACCGGAGAAAACTTCTGGCTGCCTCTGCAGGATAGAAATAGGATAAACTTTGGATAGCACTTAGTAGTAAATAGGAAATAAAGTCATTACAGTGAGGGAGTTGATTCTCATCTAGCCCAAGGCCCTTCTCCCTGCCCTGGCATCCCCAGGCACGTGCCTGACCTGGCCTCTCTCAGAGGCCCCTTTGAGGTCTGTGTGCTGGAGCCTTTGCTGAAGGAAACACCGGGCTCCCGCCAGGGGAGGGGAATCTGGGTGGGATCCTGAGCCTTGCAAAGTCCCTGTTGACCTGGCCAGGCTCCAGGCAATTCCAGGAGAGCCTCGGCCGTGGTGAATGCTCCCAGTGTTTGTGCAGCCCTGCTGGGGGAAGCCCAAGGCAGGCCTGGAGAGGGGGGCCCAGGGAAGGGTTAAGCAGCGCCAGGCTGAGGTGTCCTCCCTCCATGCTCCACACACGCCGTATTCCTCAGCGAAGCGAACGTATCAACACTGGCACGCTCCCACACACCGCCTTGGCTCTCCTCCAGGAAACCATAGCCCAGCTATTTGGCACACAAGGCCACAATTTTATTTACACAATCAACTTCTTGATAAACACAAAACTTACAAAATATACCACACCCTTAAAATAAAAAAGGAAGAAGTGTGGGGGAGAATTGCAGCAACTTGACCTTCTTGGCCAGAAGGGTCAACATGCTTTGATTTGATAGCCCCATCCACAAGGAAACTGCTTGTGCATCCATGAGGATTTGCCCTGGCCTTTAGGCAGGGGGGCACACAGGGGTACCCAGTGGAGCTGGGAGCAGCCAGAGGGGTCAGGACTGAGTCAGGCAGGCTTCCCTCTGGGCAGAGGGGTCTCTGTCTCTATGAACATTTTAATTTTCAACTCTGTCCCCCAGTCAATCTAACCAACTGTAAGTGGAAGTTCTGGGCTTTATTTTGGGAGGAATAAAAATTCTGATTTCATGTAGCAACCAGATTTTTTTTGGTTACATGTTCCAGTTGGCCAGAGTGCCAGTGAATTAACTGGGAAGTCTTAAACCTCCAGCAGCCCTACAGGGCACCCACTGCCTTAGGTGAAGCTCTGCCTAAACATCAGATAAAGCTGCCCCAGCCTTGCAGTGACCTGAGGGGCACATGTGTGCATGATGTTGGCATCTGGGGTCATCTGATCTCAGCTCCACCACCTTCTCCTTCACCTTTTGAGCTCACACTTCTCCACTGACCCTTCAAAGAAATTGTCTTGCTTGGCAAATGAGTCACATCCTTCCTACTCCAATCTGGAGGCCATGGAGACCTGGGTGGCATCGGATGCAAGCCCTCCAAAAGCCAGGGTAATGGTAGTTCTGTTAAGCCTTACACCGGACACATGAAAACAAGATGATGCTTAAACATTGCCTAAATCCTTCTTGAGATATATTGCATGAGAAAAAATAATGGGCAAAGGGCATTAAACTGACATACTGGCTGAGGGTCTGGACATATCTGCTTTATTTCTTACAGTTAAAAAGATCTGCTGGAGGCTAACAAGCTTTTGATAGTTTGGGAAACAAAGATTAATTATTTTAATTTTTTTTCCCCACATATATGAAGAACCACCTTCAAATACCTGAGACACACTGCAATCATTTAGGCAGATAAACATCTTGATTCCTAGAGATAACAGGAGCTGAATGATTGGCCTCAAAACCAAGCATTCGTGACAATTCTCAAAATGAGAGCATTATTACTCTCCATTTCCACAATAATTTACATACAACTGCAAAGGAAAGCCCTCTCCCTTTGCAGCTGGGAAACACACTGTAAACAAAGCCTTGCCACAGTTCCTGAACATGCAGAGGTGGATGGGTGAGCAGGTATCCCAGGCCACTTCCCTGGTGCAGCTCAGGGTCTGCAGCAGAGCTCAGACATTGGTTTCTGTAGATGAACACCTGGCTGACCTTGGTATCACCATGAGAGATGGGAAAGAAGGCCCCCTCCCAGGGAAGGATGGGAGCATCTGGGATTAGAGCCAAGGCCAAGGGAAGGAAGTCTGCAGGACTGGGTAGTCAAGCACCATGGTGAAAAGCACTTGGAGAGAGTTTCTGAAATAATTTATTTGTTGTCTGCCAGACATTTTGTCTCCCTTCACAGGCTGGGAAAGGAGAACACGTGTCCACCTCAGCAGTTCGGAACCGTGATGGAAATTTCTCAGGCCACCCATTACAAAACAACTGCTGAGCATTCACTCCTCTCCCTCCCTCCCCAGAAAGCAGCAGCTGAAATGAGAGACACCGAGATCTGTCAGAGACCTTATTTTTGCCTCACCCACCCTGTCAGGGTCCTGCACACACCACTGTAGCAAAACATTCACAAATTGTAATTTAGATCTGCCTGCTACATATTCAGCTGCACAGAAGAAAAAGACTCTCCTTGTATTGTGAAGAATTCCCTCAAATACCAGATGTTGCCTGATTTCTCCAGAATGGCCAACTCCTACAATTTTATAGCGAGTAGTACTACACACAGTGACTTTCCATTAAAATAATTTTCATACCTAAGGACCTCATCTCTTATTTAAAGTCAAGTTTTTATCCTCTGTGAATAAGAGCTGAGTGCCTCTAATGCAAAAACCAGAAGACAACATTCACCCGGCTCTGTGTACTAAAATCTGAAGCCAATCTCAAGATTACACATTTTTTGAATGCAACTTGGCTACTGCCATGTAAAAAGGAAACCAGAGAGAGCCAGGGCCCAAACTAGAAGTATCCCAGCTCTGCAAGCAAAGACAGGGACCTTCAAGTTGAGGGACCTTTGCAACAGCAGCACCGATGATTTCTCAGGAACGGGCTCCAAATTAGCCTCGTCAAGCCTATTTCAGAGCCACAGGAGGGCAAGATGTGGAGGAGGACTTCAAGGGTGCTTTCAAACGAACTGAATCAGAGGTTTACCCAACCCCGCTCTTTCAGAAGTTTCTGAATAACGCACCAGCTTGAACCACTGGAAAGAAACAAATAAATGAGCTGGCAACTTTCACAGGGAGGAGCCTTGAAGCCCAGTTCCCAAGACCACGCCAACCAGCTCCGTGTGACAGCACACAGGAATGAAAATAGGTAGGTAACATTAACAGAAATACACTGAAACTTAATAACAGCAGCTTGTCAGGACATGCACCAAAGAGAAATGGCTCATAATAGCTACAGCTTGTATTATGAATGTTTCATAGCCATCTGGCTACAGAGCTGCCTGAACTCAGCTCATGTGTTGTGTGTGCTGTGCTGACCCACCAGGCACGCTCTGGAAGGAGATTGTCAAGCTCAAGTCAGACATCTGCATTAAAAAGAGACACCATTTCTCTTGTCAGATGAAAATGCCTTGGCATAACAAGGCAGCAATGGACAGTGCTAAAGAGCTAAGGCTGTGTCCTCCTTTGGTGTAAATCAGGAAGTTTTGCTCAGGATAAATGGAGTTATCCCAATTTACACCGACTCGAAGATCCAGCCCCATTGTATCAAGCCCTTGTTTCAGTCCCAGCTTCCATGTGTCTATCAGTAGCTTAAAGCAAAGGCCCAGTTTAAAAGGAAAAGTAATCCCCCTGCCTTTCCTTTCCTGATCTGATTCACATACAAAATGGGCTTATGAACTCAAAAATTATGGGAGGGATTCAAGGAGGAGGAAAGGGAGACACAAGAGCTCTTTTATTTTGCGTCTTATTCACAATGAAAATTGGCACAGAAGCCAACCACATACATTAACATAGTTTGGGCAAGTTTAACTCTCATGAATACATTTCTGTGGAAAAACTATGTGACTATGGAAAAATCCCCTCTTTTTTGCCATTTGAAAAGATAACAGGCTTCTATGTGGAATATACCCAGAACCTGCCTGATTCAGAGACATGGAAATACAAAGATGAATAAGGCTGTTTCCCATGCTAGGGGCCCATGGAAACTGAGAGGGGAGGAAGAAGTAAGGAGGCCCATTGACTCGGGAGAAGGACTTTCATCCTACAGGTGAAGGAAGTATTTGAAGGCACTGGTAACATTGCAGGCCTGTTCCAGAGCCCATTTTAGTCACTGACAACATCACATTGACTTCACTGCAATGTGGGTCAGGGCTAAATAGTTTTAAAATATAATCCAAGGCAATTTCCACATCACTGTGTAGCGAGTGAGATCCGGTGTGCCCAGCCCTGTGACTTGCCTGCCTTTTGTCCATATTTCTGGCTGCTGCTTGGGCCCTAAGTCTCAACATTGCACTGAGGAAGAGCACAGGTCCTGCACTGAGCACAGGACCTTTTTGGAGGTCTGTCTCCAACTAGAATGCACACCAGATTGCACCCATAACTAAGTCAGGCAGCCTGGAGGAAGGAAAGCTTTGGGCACATGTACTGGGGAATCAACTGCACCTCTCTTCTCTCCTCCCCTCCTGTATATTCATTGTCCCTCTCCAAACTCAGGCTCAGGAGGGCTCTTAGTGGGACTGTTCATCAAGGGCAGAGGGCATGTCCACTGAACAACATGGGCATTCCCTTGTGTGATGGTATAAGTGCACCTGGCACCCAAAATCTGGAATTTAAAGCCAACCCAGCTGCAGTGATGAGCTCTGGAATTCTCTGGCCCAACGGCAGTCTGGATACTGCCTTAAGATTTGTTCAGGGTTTCACAGGTACACAGAAAGAGTGGCCTTGACTCCTAGATCCCTAATTGCAACTTACAAGCTATTGCAATTCCCATAAAAAACCCCTTCTCCTTTGCTCACTGGCACTGTGCAATGCTAGTTCTGCTCCAGTGCCACATTCCTGGCAGATGATGGTAACCCCAGAATATGAATATTTTCTTTTGAATGAATCAGTTTGCTTTATTATTATCAGAAACAATGGTTTGCATTGCAAGTCCTTCAACAGATCGCTTCAGCAGTACATCACTGTATCAGGCCTTTAATATCACGCTAATTTGTTTCACAAGTTACTAATTGAGCTCCCTAAATGACTCATATTGGTATGGCAAGTATCGCCATAGAGAGAAATCAGTGGTCTCAGAGGAGGATCAATCACAGAACCATCCTCTCCTGCTATGTAACACAAAATTAAACAGTGGGCTAGGAGCAGGATGGGGAATTTTCCTGCACAATTATTCCAGAGCCCTTATCTCTGTGATGCATCTCATTACCACGTGTATTGCTCCTGTCCCACTGTGGAGTTTCAGTGATGTCAGCATGTGGAAGAAGTGAGGTGCACAGACCCACACATTGAGGGCAAAGGATCTGTGGATCAGATCAAAAGGGAACATTCTTTTTCAAGGGCAAGTCCATCCAAAGTGCTCATTTGCTTTACTGACATCTAATGCACATCATCACTGATGTCATCACTGAGTTTGCCTCTACTGGAGAGAATGGGCTTGGCCAGGCTCAGAAAACAGGACTTTTCACAAGTTGTCCAGTGCTGGCCACTTCCTGCCACACAAAATGCTGTCTTTGTTTTTTCCAACACAACTGTCTCCAAGGACAACCTAGAAAAAAAGTCACACCTTGCCTGGCTTGGCAGCTGGTGAAAGATAACTGATTATTCCAGGGCCAGTTTTTCAAAGGCACCACTCTGTTTCTTGCTGGGCTGGAGAGAGGTCAGAGGCCTTCAGGCAGGTTTGTCTGACTGACCCTTCACTCACTGACCTGCTGTTGTTCCCTAGGAGCCAGCCTCACCACCACTTGCCTTGCAGCAAAGGATGGGGTATTTTCTAAGCCAAATCCCAGCAATCTGGTATCTACACCTGCTCAGCCACATTCACCTCCCACCAGAGTTAATGGAGTGAGTAGGCACTTCTGGGAAGAAAATCACCTGGCCTACAGCAGATGCCTCCCTTAGGATGAGATCAGTATCACTCCCAGGCAGCTGCAAAGGCCATTTAGCTTCTCATCAGCTGTCCCTGTCCACCTACATCCTGAGGAATTCCAGGTGAGTGCTCAGATGCTGAGTGGCTGCAACAGAAGAAAAGTGCAGTTGTTTTGCACACACAGCTGGCCTTGTACGCATCCTTTAATTCCTGCCCTCCTGTTTTGCCTTGTTCTGAGCTGCATTTTATGACTGAGCCTAGGACAGGGAACCTGCTGCTGTTCCTGCACCTCCAAAAGCAACGTGAGCATGAAGGCCACCACATGCACAGGAGGTGCTGCTCCAGCACGAAGGCTTGGCACAGAACTGGTCAGCCAGGTTCCTACAGGGAGAGACATAAAACCCAACAGGGATCTTTGCAAATAGCTCTGCTGGTCTCCTGTAGTTCTGCTCAGTGGTTCACCCAGCAGATCTCTGAAATTAGAAAGCTGCACAGTTCTAAAGCATGACAAAACATCCTTCATTACCTCCTGAGAGAAAGATGTTAGTTATTTTACCCACACAAGGCTTATTTAGTAGCCATCAACTTTCCGTGGAAAGATCACACTCTACTACTATGCATCGGTCATTAGAGGCAGCTTCTAAACTTTAATATCTCCAGAGGAATAATGATTGTGACCTTTTCCATATTTTCTATGTACAGACCAGCAGAACGAGCTCACTGGGATCAGCAGGTGGTGTATGCTCAGCTGCTCTTGGCAATACTCAGCTCACCTGTTCCCAGTGAGGGCAGCCACCATCAGGGAAGCAGTGCCCTGTGAATGTGCCATTCCCAGGGCAGGAGAGCCCAGATTTGTAAGGCAGACACCAAAGTGCTCTGTAATATGCAGATGTTTTCCATGCAGAGGCTGAGAAAAGTGATGGCCAAGACTTTGTTAATCCTGTGCTTTTTCTTCATTTTTTCCGTTACATCCCCCATTTCATTGCCTTCTCTTATTTGGAAGAACAAAACTATTAAAAATGATGGGCAGTATCCTCAGCTAGTATAATTTCTTGTGACTCCACAGAGCCATGCCTGTTTACACAAGCTGCAAATTTCTCCCATTAATTTAAATCTCTACAGATTTACATCATGGGGAACAGCTCTACATTTTTTTCCCATAGCTAATAAGCTTCTTCAAAAAAGAAAATACAAACAAGCACCCTTGACATCTATTAAACTTGTATTTGGAGATAAAGATTTCAGAGAATGCCTTCTCCCACTCTATCTCACATCCTTCTTCCTGCTCCTCTAGTCATTAGAGGGTCGTCCCAGTGTCACGTGGGCCAGAGCTGAGCTGAGTTACCAAGGATGGTGCCCATGGATGAAGCCATGGCTGGATCTGCTTCCTGCCACGTAGCTCTGTTCCCTTTTCATCTCCCCAAGTAGTGCTGCAACCCATGCCAAAAACCCCTGAGTCCTGCTGAGCACAGAGCTCTCTTCACTACCACCCAGGCTCACTCACAAGATGTCAGGAAAAATTCCTGCTCTCTTTGATCAAGGGCAGCAAGTTCAGCGCTCACATCCCTCTGCCTGGGTGAATTCTTTAACCAACAAACTAAAGGCTGTTTTTTAAAATGTTCTCCCATCAGTTTCATTTTCATTTCAAGAAACATTTCATATTCCTATCAAATCAAAGCACATTTAAACCTCACCATTTTCTACAAAATTAAATTCTTGTGTTCCCACTTGCCCGAACCAGGAGCGCTGCAGCCCCATGTCCACAGAACACTTTGTACTGTGCTGATTTGTGCTGTCCTGCAGAGAAACACAAGGAGGTTTCTCAGGACATTGCCAACCCACCTTCCACAAAATCTCCCTCCTGTGGATGAGTAGCAATCTGAGCACTCAGCACACATGAAGACAGACTCTTCCCATTGGAAAGCAGTTTGCTGAGCTATTTGGAAGTCCTAAACACTTCTGAACACTCAACAGCAACAACTTTTCTGCTGGACAATACTCTGACTGAGCCTGCTTTTGGGATATACTGAATTATCCTGAAGAGCAAGGTGAGTTAAGTGCCAAATTCCTTACTACATTCACTGATTTAATTTGACCACTGAAGCTCTCCAGGCTTTTTTGGAAGCCCCACTTGCGATTCCAGGAACCAGTATGTCCAAGATGATCCCACGGGTTGAATGCTGTCATTAAAAGCATGCTCTGTTCCTGCTGGAGGCAAATGATGGAGTCCCTGCAGGAGTGCAGGGAGTAAGGAGGCTGTATCACCCATCTCAGCAGTGTATTTCTGTGCTGTGGAGCAAGGCCAACACCACTGGGGATCTCTGAGGCCACAGTAAAAACTTTACATTTCTTCCAATAAAAGCTGAATCTAGTGACCTGAAAAACATGTTGCAGATACATTTTCTTGAGGGATTAAGGAGAAAGCAAGAAAGGTGATCAGGACTTGGAGTTCACGGTGACAAACCAGCAGCTGAGAGAATTGGACTGGTTCAGCCCCTAGAAGAAAAGAGGAATAGGAGACCTTATTCCTGAGCCAGCACCAAGGAGGCAGGGCCAGGCTCTTCTGGAAGGTGCACAGCTCTGCTGGTCATTGCACTGACACTCTGTGTCTCCTGGAAGGCTCTCCCATAACCCACCTTCTCCAGCATAATGTTTGCTGCCTTCTGTAGGATCTCCTGATCCAAGAGCAACGTTTCCATGTTGTCCCCTTTCCCAGACTTGCCGGGGGCTAAGCTGTCTCTTGAACAGCCCCCATCCCATTTAGCCCGTATCCTGGGATTTTCTTCCATGAAAAAGGCACTGTAAAAGGCTCTGGACCCTGTGCTATGATTTACACTTTTTCATCTCCTGCAGAAAGCCTGCCGTGTATGTGATGATACCATTCAGCTCCGTTTACCTGAGAACTTAAAAAAATACCATCGGAGGTTGTTTTTTCCATATGGGTAAATAGTAGGGGTGGGAGTATTCCTTATGGGAAACCTGGAACAGTCGCACTCTGTCGGCCTGACATTTCCTGCTGTAATTGAAACTTTTGATGTTAAAAATTCCATTTACACAGTGTGTCTCCAAGCCAGGCGGGGAGAAGGGCAGAGGTGGGCTCAGCGTTTCCCCACCTCCCCGCTGCAGCCAGTTAAATACAGCAGGTGAGTGCAGAGATGTAAGGGCAGGAATATGAGGAAGGAAATTCCAGCTGAGTTAGGTAATTTGGGTCAGAGGAAGCCAGGCGTAGTTAGGGAGGCAGGTACAGATCAAATCAACTCGAGGCTCTGGGTCTCTGCAGCTGCCCATACCCCCTGATCACGGGGGATGCGTGACCCAAACTTCTGGGCTCTGCCTCCAGAGGATGGAAAAATGGCTCCCTCAGAAGTGATGGGCATCAACGGAGAGAAACAACTTTGCCCTCTTGCAGGTTAAAGGACTTTCGGCTCCATGTCTTTGAAATTCCCATCCAATGCTACACAACCCAATCCTCAACAAAAGCAGCCAAATTCAAACTGCAATCCCAAACGGCCTTAGGTGGAAAAACAAGCAGAGGGTCCCACTGCTGCCAAACATAGTCTTGTTCCCCCACCAGTTCCAGACCCTGCCATGACTTTATTCCTGAGGACCTGCACAAACCTACAAAAGCCAGACCCCCAGCCTATGTCAGTGTTGACACAGTTCATCCCCAGGGATCCTTCCAGCTGGAAATACAGCTCATGGGCCCATAGGGGATCCATCCAGCATGATTCACCCAGCCTCCGCCTCAGGTCTGCAGCAGTCACCAGCCCAAATCCTCCCTCTATCTCCAGCTCTACCAGGAACTCCTGTCATTCCCAACCCTCAAGCAAGCCAGATTCTTGTCCTCCTTCCCCATGAAACCTCTGGCAGGCTCTCCAGGGGTGAGCAGCAGCAGCAAGAAACACCAGAACACTGATATCAACCCCCATCTCCTCCTAGCAGTAAATATGGGAATAAGACAAAGTCCAGGACAAGATGGAATCCCTGTGAGTAATGGACATAATTACATTAGCTAGGCAAAGTACCTTTATGTTAAGAAATATTTTTTGGCATGCCATGAAAAGTTTGAATCCTGTCACACCCCAGCAGTTACAAAAGTCAAAGGCAACATAACATGAGTTTTATTTTAACTGTTACATGCATTTGCATAAAAATGCTTCTTCAGAATGATAATACAACTGTGCTTCCCTGTTTTGGTTTAGGTTGTTGGGGTTTTTTTCTGCTTTCCTTTTGATGCAGCTGTCTTGCACCGTCAAAGGCACAAAGTAGAACAGGAAGCAGTTGTGCCTGAGACTCTTTTCTCAGGCACCTTCAAAAATTAAAGCTCAATCCTTGAAGATTTTCTCACATATCCAAAGACAAGACAGTAAAAAAAAAAAAAAAAAAAAAAACCTAGACTCAGCAATTACTTAAAATCTGGCTTTTCACTGTCAATGGGACTCTGACCCTCCAGCCATGACAATGACAGCCACAATAACAAGCAAATTACATTCCTCATTATTCTTCCCAGCAATCCTTGGGAGCAATGGGCAGTATGGGTGAGAAAACTGGGCTGGGACTGCAGAAACAGCCACTTCAGAAAGGAAACAAATGAGTTACTTGAACAGACACTCAGATTGATTCTCATTTCTAACCCTGTAACTTAAATTACAACTGACTATATACTCAATTGATTCCTTGGGGTTCCACAAAGAAGTTCATTCAAGAATAGAAGTAGGGAAAACTTTTAGATCTCAAAAATACTAAAGCACATTTTATCCCACTGACTCTATCACCTAAGCAGGCAAAACTTAAACCCAAAGTTAACAGCTGTTATACTTTACTGTTAGATCTAATACACCGATGCTCATTTTTATTGAAATTTTTATTGAAATATTTAATTGGATATTACTGGAGAAATTATTAATTTTTTCATCTAAGAAGTTGCTAAACATTTTTTTAAAAATCTGGTTTAGATAGCACCATAAATTTTATTTGAGACAAAATTAATTTTTAAAATGTTTTAATGTTTAAATGTTTTTGACAGAATTCATATCTTGGGGATAAATCAGCTTAGGAAGATCTAAAACCCAGAACTGCCAGTGATCCCAGTGCCTACCAGTTTTTCCTATATCTCCCACCAAGGAATCTTTCATAGAAAAACTTACAATAAGCATTCCAGTTTTCTCAGGCAAAGCTGAGATGATAAATTGCACAAAGATAATTTTTCCTACTACAATGCAAGGAGTCTCCTAAGACTGTGGGTGCCCCAATATGTAAATGCCTGGCCCTTACTCAAGGGGTTCACAACTGAAAAAAAGCAAAGATGGGAAACCAAAACTAATGTGACTTGTCCAGTGCCCCACCACAGACTGACAGCAGTGGTGCAGAAAGTCTGGTTCACTCTTCCCTTAGTGACCTGTCTGATAGGAGACTATGGTCAGACTCACTGATAAAACCTTTATTTTGGTTTCTCCTACCTTATTTTGGCTTCATGGGCTGGCAGAACGTCACTGAAGTTCAGTAAATACAAATGTAATGGCCTTCAGCAAATAGCCAGAGGGAACCAAGGAAGATCTTTATCTTGATCTTATATTGATCTTGATTTTTTTCCAGCTGGAACAACTGAGAATTCCCAGTGTGCCACTAGCAGAAACACATACCTAAAATTATCAACTTTGAGATAAAGAAAAGAATCAGAGGAGGAAAAAGAGATAGCAGGTAAATAAAAAGCAGGAAAGTGCTGTCAGGGACCGATGGCAATTCTGAGCCTAAGAGTTGTGGGAGTCTCTGCTCTAATGCTACGGATAAACACTTGTCCAAATGACAGTACACGATGTAAGATCATGTGAGATGGGCCAGAACTAAGCCATGATTGATGAGCCTTGGAAGAGCAGGACCTGGCTCTCCAAGGTTGGTTTTGCAACCTTTGATCTTTATAGCCATGCATTATAAAGCGGTTTCAACTTGTAACTAAATTCCTGACATACTCAGCTGTAAAATGCAGACATATCCTGAGCAATAAAACAAATACATAAACTGGAACTTAGGTGAGAGTCATCTTTTACTGTCACTTAATGCTGGAAACAACTAGAGCTTGTTTTGCCACATTCAGTAGGAAAGCGCTGGTTTAAGAGCAGTGTGAGGGATTTGGGCTGGAAGGAGGTTAATTGGGCCAGACAGCCTATTTGATTAATCTTATCAGGATCCCCAATTTCCAGTGCCTCTAAAGAGCATCATGAACAGGCACCTTTCTGGCTGTAGCTGTACCACACAATGTTCATGAAATCCAACTTCTATCACTCCATGTATCAGAGCCATGGGCCCTCTGCAAAAATATCACTCTGCCAACTGTGGATATCACCAATAAATCAAAGCAGTTGCACAAGCCACAACTTAGGTGGCATTAATTAGATCAGTGGAAGTTATGATCCAACATAATTATCATTGCTACCCCACCTACATTTAATTTCAGTGTTTCTTCCTATCTTTGCCCCAGAGGGTCCATAGGGAAGCACTGCATGCTTCAACAGTGCCAGCCTCCAGAGGCAGCACAAAACAGCAAGGGCTGGTAATTATGTGAGTGCAAGTAATGGGAAGGGGACTATCACGAGATGGGATCAGATACTATACAAGGGGAGAGAAGGAAATTCACCCTTTGCCCCTTACACACCCCGTAGCTCTGCAGCTGCCTCATCCGACCTTCCAGTCCCTATTCACCAAGGTGTGTGCACAAAGAAATCACTGCAAGCACATGGAGAGTCTCACCAAAGGAAACCTGATTTCCAAAAGCCTTACATACATGTCAGAAAAGAACAGCAAGGCCCTGGGGAGGGGAAGGAAGGTCAGTGTGCTTGGGTGGCACTTGCAGCATCTCTGACCACATCTGTAACAGAAAGCGGTGCAAAACAAGAGGCACATGGATACACAGAGCTGGTGCATAGAACCT
Organism: Onychostruthus taczanowskii; assembly: GCF_017590055.1. Classification (NCBI taxonomy): domain Eukaryota; kingdom Metazoa; phylum Chordata; class Aves; order Passeriformes; family Passeridae; genus Onychostruthus; species Onychostruthus taczanowskii. The sequence continues at coordinate 1,863,602 of NW_024503124.1, forward strand.
GAAATCCACACAGGGACTTCCATTCCTTGCTTTCCTTCACAGAGCTGAGGCCTAATGGCAGCAGCAACCAGCATGAGCTGCTCCAGGCTGGGTGCAGCCCTGGAGCCATCCCAGAGGAATCCTGCTGATGTCCTCCATGAGTGCTCTGTGACATAAATGTGCAGTTCAGGGGGGGCACTGGGAGACATTTCAGAAGCTCACTGTTACCTCAAACGACATGCTAATTCCAATGTCCCCCTTAGAGGCATCTCCATATGGGGCATGCACACAGTCTGTCCTGCTGAAATAGCCCAGCACACCATGACCCTGCTGAAGCTGTACAGGGTGGACAGGGTCCCCAGCCAGTGGCACACGGTGTGGCTGCACCACCATGCGGGCAGCCAGCTCCTCTGTGTGGCCTGGGTGAGCTGTCCCGCACTGCCTGTGCCAGCAGGGAAAATCTGACAATCCTGCAGCTCGGAGGACTGTGTCTCAGAAGAGGGAGTCATACAAGAACAAACACAAAAGGGAAACCAAGTGTTTGCAGGGCTGAGCCCTGAATCACAGCTCGGGACACAGCTGTAATGACAGAACATGGCTGGAGAACTACTGCCTGTGAGCTGGCTGGAAGGAATTGATACAAAAGGTACCCTGTCTTTCAGGTCACAGCAGTCCTTTCTCACTGAAGGCTGCACCATCACAGTGGGTGGAAGACAAAGAGGTTTTCTCCTAAGAATGCCCAAAGATGCTCTGTTTTAGCCAGTCAATTGGTTCTCTTCTTCCTTGACCTTTCTTCTATGCATCTGCTCTTCCCTACACTTACAATAAAACATTTTCCTTTGACACTGTGCAGGGCTCTGCTTAAAAAGAGCTTGGTGTAGTCAGGTGTGTTCCTGGTGAGCTGCAGGCTGTGCTACAAAGACCCCACTGTTTCTCAGAAGGCCATTCACTAATGTTCACTCAACAGAGGAGACCAATAGTACAGCAATATCCATCAACCCCTGCATTTGCTTGTAATTAAAGAAAGGTCAGAAGCTGTGCCTTTCTGAGAATCACGCTTACCTTTGCATGGGCAAAACCAAAATGTAGACAAATTTCACAGTGTAGATATCCAGAAATGTGAAAAATATTAAACAGCCAACCATGTATGTTTTCCAAGCTCTGTGAAGTGGACTTGCTCCTGTGCTTGGGTACAGAACTGTTGAGATGGTGTTTGGTACCTAACTGCAAAAGCTATTGTGTTCCAGTTTTTTCATGCCTCGCTGCTACAGAAAGGCTCTGATTCACACCACTTCATTATCTTGCCTCATTTTTATAGGCAGCCAGAGGGCATGCTGGATCCTCGGTTTGTTTGTCTGGATCCACTCATTAGTAAATTACGTGTAGTGAGCAATGACGTGCACCTGGACATTTAGTCTGAGTAGATTCTTTAACACTCAAATTAGTTGTGCTACTCCAGCAAGAAAAGCAACAAATCTTTCTGAAATGTGACTTTTTTCTCTATGCTTTTGCATTTCTAGGAGCTGTAGCATCAGTGGAGAGGAAATAGTGAAGAAAGAAAAGCACAGGACTTCTCCCTGTGAAGTGCTGTTAACAATCTCTTTGCTGTGAATGCAAGGATCCTGCATCATGGTTACATCATGGTGACAATCTCAGAGGCAGCATTTACAGTATTTTCTGTACAGCTAGATAAGAAATCCCAAAGAAAACCACAGGTGTTTAGAGACTTAGCTGGGAAATTTGCAGCAATGTTGAGTGCAAGCCTGGTGTGCTGCTCTGGAAATCTGGAAACAGAAACTACCTACAAATCTGCTTTTAGGGACCAAGCCTTTAATTCCAACTGGTTCTCTTGTGGTATCACTGCATATAATTTGCTTTTGTAATGGAGAGAACTGGAACAGAGAGGGTCAGATACAGGAGACAAACAAGGCAAGAAGTATTCCATATCCTTCTGGCAGACACCCCTTGGAGACCACAGGAAACTGGTGCAAGAATCAGAGAGCCACAATCCAACACAAGCCCTTGCTCTACTTTTACCATCATTAGCCGGGGACCACAGAGATGGTGGTTAAAAATGTCTTCCAAAATAGCTTTAAGGATTGGAAATCTGATAAGGCAAATACAAGTGGCAAAGCTCCACTGACGTCAGAGAGACTTATATAAGGGAAGATTTTGTAATGGTAAAAGTAATACTGGAGCTGAAAAGTCCTGCACACTGAACAAGGAAGTTTTTCAGGTTAACCTCAACACAAGCCACAGATTTGTCCTCAAAACAATTTCCCCACTGGCCTGCAAATAAAAACTGAACTTGGACTATGTCTGCAAAAAGCATCACTTTGTGTGTGCAATCACACAAGCATAATTCACTGCAAAGATACTCACTAATAGGAAACTGAGATATTAATGCAAAATGATATTTTGAAAAGTGAATTTTGAATTTATACATATGAGAATGTTAATGAAAAGATGTGACTGTGAAATGCAGTACATTTAGCCAGTCCTGGGACAATATGGTGTGGGAGTCATTCTTCCTTCATACAATTCTTCTTTTCAGGGCCTTCAAGTAAGTTGGTGTGAATTAACACTGCTCATTTGAAATCAATGGAAAAAAAAATGGAGCTATGCCAAATTACATCAGTGAGGGATCCAGCCTTTTGACTTCAAGTTATCCTCAGTTAACACTGGCGTAATCATAAAAAGGCGACATTTACTTCCCTGTCCAATGAAAATAGCCTGGGTATTGGCTACTTTCAGAGAGCTGCCTGAAAACATTACACAAACCATGAACTATTCACAGTATTAAACAAATAATTGTGACTAGTAAATAAATATTTGAAAGTAATGGCTGGTTCATACACCATTCACACATAGTGTAAGGGGGAGATATTCATCATATGAATTACCCATTAAGAATTACTGGCTCAGCTCTAGTTATAACTGATAAACAGTCATGTGGATAACAAGGCAAGTGTTTGGCACATCTCCTGCTTTCATTCCCAGCAATATGGCTTCCTTTTCAACAGACACATAAGCTCAATTATTTATAGCCCTTCTTCCAGAGAAACTGACTGCCTTCCATGCACCTGAAAGGCGGGAGCTGGCGCGCAGTTTCCCCTATCCCTGCTTGTCTGGTTAAATTCCAGGTCAGGCAACAGGCCTCTGACAGAACCACATTCCTGCTGTAGTTTCAATTACCTAAATTATTCTTCACCTCCTGTCTTAAGCATGGGCATATTTTTGATGGCCTGAGCTGGGAAATGTGAATGCAAACTGCTACCAGATGTAGAGAGGAAGAATGATTTCATATCGGAGGCACTGGCCTCTGAGTCAAAATCTCTGAGTGTCTGCTGTGCCACAGGCTTTCTGTAAGCCACTTAGGCCCAAATCCCCAAAGGTATTTAGGCTTTTAACTCCTGCTCGTTTCAGTGAGAGTTAAAAGCCTAAATACCTCCATGGATCTGGGCTTTAGCCTCTGTGGCTATGTCTGCACAGCACAGGGGTACCCACAGTGCCAAGAGGACACATCAGAGATGCCTCCCAACACCCTGGCTCTGAGAGAGGAGCACCAACCCTGGTGTTGGAGAGTGGAATATAATCCGACTGCCCTCACCACAGCATTCCCAGAAGCTAGCCTGGGTCCCTCCACACAACACTCCATTCTGCTGGGTGGGAGCAACCCACATGCCCCAAAATCACACTGCAATTTGGGTCACAGCCTGACTCATTGGGATACAGGGATCATCCCATAAGCCTGGCATGGTGCATGGGCATTCTGCTGGTGGGCAGCAGGTAAAGCACAGGAAGCCAACAGTTTTGTTCAGAAGTTTAGAACAGAAGTTCAACAGGTTCAGCTGAACAGTCCCACAAATTCCATTTTAATTCAGCTTCCACTGGCCACAGAAAGGCAGCACGGGGCTGTGCAACATGGTCCCAGATAAAATATCCAGCACTTTTCACTTATAACAGCAGCACAATATCTGACTTTGTCTGTAAAGAGAATCAGAGCAAATGGTTAACAAACAGTTATGGTAGTTAAAAAAAGAAATGCTTTGCTGCTATTCTATTGTCAGTTTTGGCAAGCAGCACGGGGGAAGCGAAGCGCTGATAACATTGCTTTATTGTTCGTGTAGGTCCCAACCTTAACATGCTACATCTGTATCTTCTGTCTCAAGAAGTTGCTTTCTTTTCATCAAACACATTCCAGAAGTCAACAGTAAAAGCACTGACAAGAGACAGCAGATTGATCCATTAACTCTCACTCACTGCTAACAGTTCCTTGGCTGAAACCGGACCCTGCATTCCACTTGGGAAGATTTGGTAAGTTCAAAACGTAAACACACTCACAGGATTTGGTTACTGCTCTCGTGCAGTGCAGCCCCTGCCTCAGCATAGCAGGAGGTGCTGGGAATCTCCACAGGTGCTGTACCTCTTATTTTATACATGCGTAATTAAGGAACAACCAGGACAGGCTAAACGAGTCCTGTGTGCCTCGTGTTGCTATTATACTACATTCCCAGTTAGTGCTAATCAATGTGGTTGCAGTGAAGGATATTACAGCACACAGCTCTTTCTAATATGTCTAACAATAATAATAATAATAAATAGTAATAATAATGAACTCTCCCTTCACCAGAAAAGATGCAATTAAATGAGAATGTATTTTCCCTTCGGAGACAGGCCCTTAAGCATCTTCCTTTTAGCAGCAGATAAAATGAAGTCTTGCCTGTCACGCCTTTGAATTTAGTTTGCAAAACCAGCCTTCATTTTAAGTAAGATGTATCCAACAATGCTCCTTTGTTGAACTATTATTCTCCATCCACCCAAGCACGCAGGGTCTCTGCTCACTGACCGAGACTCCAGCGCACTGTAAAAGCACTGCACAAAACGCCACTTCTCACGCATTTGCTCCCAAAGCTGCAAAGCCCAGCACAGCCTCTGCTCCCATGTGCGGCTCTCTGCCCCCCTCTGCTGACTGCCACAGTCGGTCCCGGTCCAATTCCTGCATCCAGGGACTCAGCCCGAGATGCTGTTACCCTTGGAGAGGTGACAATACACCTTCTGAGAGGTGGCAAGATGCTGGCTTATCCTGGGAAGAAGCTGATTTTTCCTATGCAGCAGCTGGACAAACAGGGTTTTGTCAAAGGAGGCCTCTGAGTTCAGCTTCTGCCTTGCTCACTGAACAGAACGAGGGTTTGTGCTGTGAAATTTGACATGGAGGTAGAACATCACTGCAGTATTTCATCCAGTCCCTGAATACTGGGGCTCAAGATGGTGTCTTTGGTGTCCCATCAGGTTCTTGGGATGAATGACATTTTCCAGGATGGACACCTTCTTCAGCTGGAAAGTTACTGTTCTGCAAAACTTCGCATATTTTGATGTGATAGTGGCACTTCCCAAAGAAGACTTTTCAAACACACCTAATCAAAGAGCCACATTTTTGAAAAAGTGCTTTTGGTGCACACCTACCTATAACTGCCCTTTGCTCTTCATACAGACATGGCTCCACTTACAGTCCTGGAGCTCATGAGCAGAAGCAGCAGAGATTGTTATGGGGAAATGCCAGAAGGTGCTGCACTGACATCACTGGGATTTTTGCCACTGATTTCAGCAGAATCATGATTTCATGCAGGACTCTGCTGCCATTGGACTCGGGGTTTAATTACACAACTTCTCACTAACTGGCTCTCTAGGTCTCTACAAGGCTGATTTCCCTCCAATCTCACTCCAGGGGTTAGTTCTGACTTGTTGCAGGGGCCTGTTTGAAAGCTTTGTGCTCCTTACACTTCCCTTGTTCCTCTGGTACTGCAGAGTCCCAGACACAGCTCCCTGTGCCAGGCGTACCTGAGGATGCGTCATCCATGTTTACATCTCAACAGCTTCAGTTTTCTCTCCCTTGTTGTCTCAAGTTTCCAGGCCTTTTTTGCCTTTCCCCTGCTTTTCTCTCCTCCATCATTGAGTCTTATGTATTTAATATCCTTTTGTTACACGGACCTATAAACATATCCTGATCCAGAGACAACAACTTGTTTTGTTATTATGGATCTGGATTGGCAATTTGGTCTGTTTCCAGATCATTTTGGCCTTTTGGCATGACCATTAAGAAGTCATTCTTGTGTCAGATCCAACTTGCCTGTACAGAGAGCTGCCCTGCACATTCCAACAGCAAGTCCTTCAGGACTCACAGCAGTGAGAGCAATGGGATTTGAGATTTGGACAGCAATGGGAGCATCTCCGCAGTAATTCAGGACAGAGAACTTCCAACACCTCAATTTGCAGCAGCCTTGCAGTCAAAGGCCTGTCAGCAACACACTGACCAGCTCCAGTCCTGCTCCTTTGGGTACCTTAAGCAGTGGAGAACACCCTGTTCAGGCAGCAGCTGTTGAATATGCACATGGCATCCCAGGCAGGCTTGTCCAGCCTGCCCCAAACCCAGGGAAGATTAAAGGTGGTTGTTATTTGGCTATCTGCTCTGCTATCACACCTCCAGTTGCACTGTAGGGGCACAGTGGGTGAGCAGGGGACTGTGCCCCTCTCTGTGCTGCACTCCCAGGGGTAGCACAAGTGGCCTGAGCAGCAAGAGGGGCTGAAGGCTGGACTGAGGGGTCCTGCCTCTCTGCAGCCTGCCTGGTTTGTCCTGCAGCAGCCATGGGATTCACAGCGGCTCACACACACAGTGATAATTCAGTCTACCCCTTTCCTCCTTCCACTCTGGAAAAGAAGGCAGACTTAGTACTGGAATAGCTTCAGCTGCTTTCTCAACAAGTGATCTGTTAAAGGGAGAAATGTACTTCTGTATGAAGTTGCTGTTTGCACTATGTATTTTAAATCCTGGGATGAGCATGAGAGGAACTATCATGGAGATTTTAAGAAAATTAATTACCACCTTTCTTATAGCAGTTCAGAGTTTACAACAATATTTTACTTGTCTTGGATCCTGCAGAGGATTTTTGGGATCCTGGAATCAGATGCTGAAAATCACTGCATTGCACTGCTACCTGATGTGAAGACAAATGCCACCAGCAGCAGCTGAGTTATGTGTGAGCACAACTCATGTGAAATAAGAATAAATCTGGTAAGTCCCTAAGTCCACAACTCTGCAAATTCACATCCTCAGATATGGTTATGTACCTTTTCTGCACACAGAAGTGCAACAGTAACTAAGAGAAAGGTAAGAACAATTTGGACTCTTCAGTTTTAGAGGCTACACAGAGAGGGCCTCTGAAAAGTGGAGACTTTGAGGAAGTCTCAAGTTCCAGACAGAGAACTTAAAATCACAAACAGCTTCTCATTATCTTTCCCCAAATTTGCAAAAGTCAAGACAGGGCTACAGCTGACAGAAAACCAGATTTCCTAATGTCCGACCTGGTTGTTCAGAGGCATTTTCAACATGAGAACTATGAAAAAAAATCCAATGAATCCCTGGTGACCTGCTGCATAGCTCTTGGTGTCACACATTCAAAATGGCCCAATGATGAGTGTGTTAGCAGGGTTGCCTCAAAAGCTTCAGTGTCTCACTTTGGCTAAGCAAGTTTAAGCTTGGATACTTATTTAAAAGTTGTTTGTATTCTTTAGTTCATGAGGCCAGGGTGAAAATTTTGTTGGAATAATCCTTCTCATGAGGTCTCCAATAATACCTGCATCCAGCTGGGCTAGAAAAACACAGGGAGCAACCTTTGAGAGACTTTCCTCATTTTGCCTTCCAGTTCCAGCTGAGACTCGGAAGAGCAATATTTTGTAAGCAGGACCAGCAGTGGGAGAAGGAAAAGTTTGCTAAGTCTTGGTAAACATATCCCTATGAGCCAGCTCTGAGTGCCTGCCTCTGCACATACCCAGAGTCCAGGGAACCACAAACAAGTGTAACTGGCTGTACAAATCATATATTCTCTTGATAGAAAAATACAACTGCCTATGTGCCTGAGCCTCTGCACTTAAGTAATTGAGGAAAATAAGTCGCTTTTAATTTCAAAAAGCTCTCAGCTGTGCCCTTAGTAATTAAGATAGCATGGATGCAATAAATCAGTACATGTGCCAACCCACAGAGGTCAAATATAATCAGACAGCAAATTATAGTAAACATTTATGAATCCCTTGTATACGGCACATGACCCCACCCACTCGTTCTGGCACAGAGGTTTGCTGTTGATTGCACTGGTCCTTCTGGCATTTCATGTCCTCAATGCAAGTCACACCAAGTAGCCACCCTGAAATATTGTACTAGAACATGATCAGACTCATTTTAATCATTGTGTGTATTTTAAATGATGACTAACACACCGAGAGGATGAGAGAAACCAAAATGGTCAGGAAGCTTTTTTTAAAAGAGGAACAAGGAACATGTAAATTGAGGATTCTATTTAAGCAACAAGAAACTCGGTGCATCCTTCTGCAGGGGAAGGTTGGGCTTGTGGCTGAAGCACAGAGCTGGGCTGTGAGACCCTGCTGACCAGAGCAATTCTCCAGAACAGCACAGCAAACCCACGGCAGAGTCCCTGGGACACCAGAGCTGCTCAGCTCCCTGTGTGTGGAACAGGGCTGGTTGTGCTCCCACCCTTCATCTGTCTTACCCATCCACACCAAAAAACAATTCATTGAAAGGGACTGCCTTTAATTAGGTGTCTGTGTGTGCTTAGCACAATAAGATGCCAATTTTAGCTGAGGTCCCTGAGTGCTCCTACCTGGCAAGTGAAACAGGCATTTACTGCAGGGTTAATGACCAGCTGAGATTACCTGATCATATTATTTCATTTGTACTGCTGTCACACCTAGGAGCAGCAGCCACAGACCTGAACCTGTTCTGTGTTTGCATTTAATGCATACAGCACATAATGACAGTGCCTCTCCCAAACAGCTTAAAATTCAGTTTTACTTTCCCTTCCCCCACTGCCAACTTGCACGGAGTTTGTTCAGGGAATTCTTTTCAGATATATCTGCCTTTGTGACAACTTCAAGTATCTCCTTATGCCTGTTCTGATTAGATCTGGATAACACCTGGCAAGTGCAGATGATACACTGATCACAACTAGAAGGAAAGTGAGAATATTTTCTACCAAAAGGTTTAAAGAAACAAAAACATTTCCTGTGTTTTTAAATGCAGTAATGTCCTGCTGATTTTTTTTTTTTTAATAAAAGGAAAAAGTAAAATCCAAATAAGAAAGACCAAAGAAACAATTTGATGTTTTGTCTTTAGACATGCAATTAATGTTGGTGGAATTGCAGAGATTTTATCAGGAGTTAACTTGAGAAAAAGCACTCCTGCATTTTCCTCCAGAAAACTTTCCAAACATACCAAAATGTCAGGGACTCTTACGCACAAGCACAGAGGGTTTGGGGTATGAAATCCACCCTAGCTGTAATCTTGACTTCAGCCTACAGACCCTGAAGCTTCCCTTGCATGTTACACTATCAAGGGAAGCCTTGTACAAGACACTACACGCTGCATTAGAGGATACTTTGGGTGCTGAAGTGGAGCTTCTGGTAGGGGATGAAAGAGATGGAGATGTGAGATCTCCCATGTTATGAGCCATTTCCTTTCCCTGTGGTGGCGCTGATCCTTGGGAGAGACTTACTTTCTCCTAGTAAAAAAACTTTTCAAAGGATGTTCCTTACCAGCTGCAGATGAAAGGACAGGAGCTGGCAGGAATATCTCGTCAGCATCAGTGCCTGTTTTATACTTTGCACACACCTGGAGAGTCCTGGAATACAAGAGAAACCACCTCTACATCTTTGGTTACCAGAGGAGTTCCCAGAGCAAGTCTGGGACTCTTCAAAACTGGCATTTTACCAAGAAGCCATGGACAACAGGAATAAAGTACTTTCTCCTTTGCCTTCTTCAAACTGGAAAAGACCCTGCAGCTTCATTTGGTTTGTGTGTGCAGAGGTGTACAATGGAGGCAGCAAGGACTGAAGAGGAGACTCATCCCAGCACTATTCACCTTTTCATAACTATCAAACAATGATCATTTCTGAAAACGAAATTCTTTTTATTTAAATAACCAGCAACAAAAAGAGAAAATAACGATGTGGCCTTCCATTCCATCCTGCGTTAGTACCTCCCTACTATAAAAACTGACTTTCATGCAGAGCACCTTCTGGAATATCTAAGTGGATAAAAGCTGGGAAAAAGACCCTGTGAGGAAAGCAAAAATCCCTTTAAGAAGGGACATTATACCTTTATGCAGTGTCTATTATACCACAGGACGTTCTCTTCTATGGATGTCACCACATGCTATTCCTCACCCAGTGTCCACCAAAACCCAAATTCCAAGAGTTTGGAATATTTCATGAGAGCAGGACTAACCAGACATCCTTTTGGAAATGTCATCACATGCCATGTGAACCTAAGAATGATAATGAATTGTCACTCCCATAACCTGGAAATGTCTGGATCAAGTATCTTTGAAACTATCCCATATGCTTGTCTTTAAAATTTTCAGGGAGTTATGCTCAAGTTTGGGAGTTAAATTTGATAGGCCAGGAGGCAGAAAGCTCTCTGCCAATTTTATTTTTAAGACCATCTACAAAGACCCTTGATTACTGGTACGTGTGACCAGTATTCAATAACAATTATATATCACTATACAATATCAGGAGCAATGATCAGAGCTGCTGTTAGAAAAAAAAAACCCAAAACAGTCAAATGCTAGTTCTCTCAGATGCAGATAATGAAGTACAGAAACATGAACAATCCCCAGTGAAATAAACCCCCCAGAAGGCATTACTTACAAATCTCATCATTTTCAACCAGTGGTGTGATTTGAGAAGCTTGACTCATGGCTTAATGCTTTGGGTTAGCAAGACTAGTAGGCAGTGCTAGTGGCTGAAGTGAGCTGCACTTCACTCTGTAAAGTCAACCAAGTGTCTACCTGGCAATTAGCCAGGGATGCTAAAATTAACAGCCCATTAGAAACATGTTATTATGTACATGGACAGCCCCTCTGAACCCAGGGCTGAGAACAAGGGAGAGGACCAGTGTCCATCACATGTGTTTCCCCACGGGTCAGCTGGCTCCAGCAGAGTGGAGAGCAGCATTTCTGTGAGCAAACAGGTTGGAAATGGGTCCTGCCACACTACAGCTCTCTCCTGCAAAGAACTGCATTCAGGATTAGTGAAGTTTTGCTCAGTTGGCCTGAGATATTTCTCAGGAAATGAACCCCAAGCCTGCAGACGTTGCTGGTACAAACACATTATAATGCACTGGCAATTTGAGCCCCACATTGAGGAGGGTTTGGTGTCAGCAGGATGATTTGGGAGAGCAGCAGCAATGTGGGCCACAGTTACATGGAGGGAAGTAAGTCCAGAGCTCATTATGTCTTTTCAGTGATTGCAGGGGACTTCTGCAGGAACAGACAGTTTCTTCCAGCACTGCTGATTAGAACTGGGCAAGACTTCTGTTGGAGGAATTTGGCGTCTTCAACTAACACAATTCAACTGTCGGCAAAATTCAGGAGTTTTCATTGAAAACTCAGTTTCAATGAAAATCCCAAACTAAACACTGTGATTGTGGATCAAAAAATGTCTTTGAATTAAAAAATGAAACACTATTTCAGACATTGAAATTTCCCTTTATAGTAGTTCTTGCTTTTGATTCTTATTGCAACCTCCTCACAAAAGAAATTTGGATAAAACGTCCATCAAAAATAGTAGAGGAAGAGATTTTTGAATAGTGTTTTTCTGCATGGAAAAGGCATCTCTAAGGCAGTCTTGTTAATACATGTGGAGACAAAGCAGCATTAGTAACATTGCTAACATTTAGGAGACATGGATATCATTCATCTCAGGATCTTGGAGAACACACTTTTTTATTCAGAGATTTTCAGATGTGGGACAGCAACCTTTGGAATATATCCATAAAACAGAGATGAAAATTAAAGAAAAGAAGTACTGGAAAAATAATAATGAATCAAAATCCATTGGACTTCAGTCTGGAGCTCAGATCAAATATTCTTCTCTTAGGAAGAGGAAAGGCATTACAGCCTGGCCAACTGTTATTTGGAAATAGAATTGTAATTGTGTATTGAGTTCTTATCTTCAGATGAGGTAATCCACAGCATGCTGATGAACGTTTATCAACTGGGCTGGTTAAGCCCCAGGGAATGACAAAGGAGAGAAAGAATGGGAAGGAGACACATTGGCTATGAAACACTCCTTGCTAGAACAAGAAACAATAGGGTGCTGCAACTGAAAAAGGAAGAGAGACACTTCCTGGGACAAGATGCCTTGCTGAGGTACATCACTACCAAGAGATAAGGGTATTCTCAGTGACAGGCTGGGGCACTGAAACCGCAGCAGCTCCTGCAGTGACACTCAAGGTCTTTCTCGGGGTTATGTTTAAGGTTTCTAAGGTCAAGTGACTCTTGCTTTAGATCTGCAAAGTATTTGTTTCTCAGGTAAAACTGTTTAAAACAACTTCTTGTAGGAAGCAAGTTCTAGGCAACTCTTGAATACCACAGAACTGAAAATCTTTTAAAAGAGACACCCAACCCAGCACACTGCTTCAGACCTCTCCAGGGGTGTTCCTATAATGAATCAATTATTTTCCAGCTTAAGCAAAGCTTCACACTTCAACATTTTAGTTCTTATTTTCTGGCTACTCCTAACTGTCTCCATAGTAAACAACAAATTTGTTTCAGATCTGCCACTGGAGTCAAGCTCTCCATAGGAAGGTAGTTCAAATTCCAAACTCAGAGAAAGAATAAACGCTATTCCCACTCAAGCATGCCCAAAAGGGACTTGGGATGGAAAGACCATAAGGAGAACTATAGAGGGATGTTAGAAGCAAGGCAAGAAGAGTTTCATACTCAAAGCATTTCTTTTTCCAAAAATGCTTTGGCCAGTGCTGGTTAGATCTTACAAGCATCAGAGAACAGAACAAGAACTGACAGCACACATACTGCTGGTACTGCTGCCCATCCTTTTTCAGAAGGAATTTTGCACTCTACACCCACCCCCAAATTTGAAAATCCTTGCTTTAATCCTTAACAGAATTTCTATCCAATTTCTGTAACTTCTCTGCAGCCTTCCACTCATGCAAGTAAGCACCAGGGTTGTGGTATAAAAATAATTTCCAAGGAGGAATATGGACATCACATGAATTAATAAAACAGATGCAGGTGTGGAGGAGCCCCCACAGCTTCCCCTCTCATACTGGAATAAGGCTCTTCCCTGCTGGCATCACACTGTGTTCAAAGCAGGTGCAGTCCCATTAAACCTTCCATGATGAGAGGAAAACCCCCAGCCAACTTCCTGCAGCAAATCCTGCCCCTAAAGCAGAGGTGAAGCTTGCTGAAAACTCACTTGCTGAAGTACCATCAACTTCAATTCTTTGGTGCCTGACCCAAGAGGGTTTAAAGGAGTCTGAGGTTTTGTAATCCATCTATCCTGTATTGGGCATCCAGACCTGAGACCTGCAACCAGGGACAATCTCATCCAGAAATCAGTTCCCTCATTCTCAGAGCTGCATCCAAAGCAGCCTGAGCACAGGCCAAGGGAGGGGATTCTGCCCCTCTGCTCTGATGAGAGCCCACCTGCAGTGCTGCATCCAGCTCTGGAGCCCTCAGCACAGGACGGACATGGAGCTGTTGGAGTGAGGCCATCAAGATGATTAGAGAGATGGTGCATCTCTCCTATGAGGAAAAGCTGAGAAAAGTGAGTTTGTCCCAGCTGGAAAAGAGAAGGCTTAGGGGTAACCTTATTGTGGCCTTCCAGTACCTGAATGGAGCCTACAAGAAACATGGAGACAGACTTTTTACAAGGACCTGGAGTGACAAGACAAGGGTGAATGGCTTACAGATGAAAGAGGGTAGGCCCAGATTAGATATTAGGGAGAAATGTTTCCCTGTGAGGGTGGTGAGGCTCTGGCCCAGGTTGACCAGAGAAGCTGTGGATGCCCCATCCCTGAAAGCGTTCAAGGCCAGGCTGGATGGAGCTCTGAGCAAACTGGGACAGCAGAAGGGGTTGGACCTAGATGATCTTCCAGGTCCCTTCCAACCCAAGCCGTTCTATGATTCTACGATTTTCTGCCTTATTTTTTTGTCAAACAGCAGGCTACAAAACCAACACAGCCTCTGCCAGCGGGGTGAGTAACCCCACAGAAATGTGTACACAAAGTTCTCCCAAATCCCATACATCACAACAAATAATTGATGACCCTGGTGACATTTATGACTCTTTGTCAATCTGACAGTTCTTTCACTGACTTAACAAGCAGGAAAATAAAGAGTAATTTAGCAGAACTTGTGCTTCTTGCTCATGCAGCTCACTGCTGTGACAGTCACCCAGGCACAGACAAACCCTGGCACACAAGCAGCTCTCACTGCTGCCGAGCTGGACAGACAGTAGTGACAAAAGGAGCGACACTGGCACTCCTAGAACTTGCTGAATACCACCATCTACTGGCATAAACTGTGGAGGAAGGGAACGAAAGGAGTGGGGACAAGCAGGGAAACAAGGAGGGGAAAGTCAAAGAGGCTGAAGAAAATAATGGTATGAGGAAGAAAAAACCAAAATCACCTAGCATAAACAAAAAGCCATTTAGATGAGTAACAAAGGAGCAAGAGACAACAAGGAAAATGAAAAAAAAATATGGTGGAGGCTGTTTTCCTGACAAATTGTCCCCCACACCATGCAGCTGGCCCCGAGTGCTGGGCAGGAGCCTGTGTTCACAGCACTGGAGCCCAGCTGCTGGGAACCAGCACAGCTCTTCTGCAGTAGGTACAGGCAGGTCAGCCCTTCCCAGGCAGGCTTCCCACAGCCCTCAGATCACTCTGGCTGCTCCTGTGCACCACAGGCCGTTGCATCTCAAAATACTTCTTTATTTTACCCCAACGTCTTCTGTTTGCTTCAGCTACCTAAAAGGGCACATCTGGCCTTGGGTGAATGCAACCAAGAGATCTCTGGAGCTGCTTGGAATGGCTGGTCACCTTCTTCTCACTGCAGTTCCCATCCACACCAGTATCCCTGCAGGAGCCTTTGGCCTAAGGACTCCAATTGCTCAGGCCTGGCCTCCTGCCTTGGGCTGCTCCTGGACCTGGCAGATCTGTGCCTGACAGACCCCAGCCTCTGATGTCCCTTTGTTCTGAACAGGCAATAGTGCTCACCCCACTACTGATGGAAGCTCAGCTGGAATTTGTCTCCAAGGTAAGGAAGGCTCCACAGGTCATTACCATAGTGCTCAGGTCATCCACCCACTTGGAGCTGCAAGGCTGCTATCACACTGATTGCTGTATGTACACCTTCCAGGAGTGACTTTGCAGTCATCTGCTCACCCAGAGCCATAATTAGAAGCAGGAATGTACTATTGCAAAAGAGATTTAATATTCATTCGAATAATTAACATTAATTTCCTTCAGCCCTGTGCCAGCCCCCTTTTTGTATTTGCTTTCAACAAATATCTTACTGAATTAATTTCCTGGCAGGAATATTGGTAGAAATGGTCATTTTAAATCAGTATTGAGGAATGCTTCTGGGAAAGAAGCTCAGTGTTCACAATTGTGCATATTCTCAACAGAAACCCAATATTAAATCTGTACTTATCCAATCCCATGCACCAGGCTATCCCTGTCTGTGCAAAATTCCCTGTCTGATGCTGGACAACTCCAGCAACCTCTCCAGTTCTCTCTGCTCCTGGAGCAGCACAGCCAAGCACAAGAGTTCAGAGCTGCCAGCACAGCCAAACCCTCCCATGGTGACTGCACAGAGGTTCTTACCAGAGTCAACATGGACACAGCTACAGCTGCCTAGCACAGGGCAAGGCTGCAAACCTTAATGGAGCTGGGCAATTCCTGTTAAAGAAACAGTGATGGCTCTCAAATTGCTTTGTTTTATCAGGTTTAATCTGAATTATCTACTCAGGTTAAAAAAATCCAAATCAAGAACACATCTGCATTTTTTTCCTATGGAAATACATATCAGCCCTACTTTTGTTCAGGTGACAACAACCACAGGAAAGCCTTTACCTTTTCTTCTTGTCCCTAATTATGCCACAATTTATTCCCCTTCTAGACCACAAGCAACTCTGAAAATCTACTCCTTCTCCTTAAAAAGACCCTAAATTATAAATCCAAGTTTAAAAAGTCAGTATCTCAAGTCCCTGTGTTACAGCTCCCTTTTCAAGGAAAGGGCTCAGCCAGACAATCAGAGATTTCATCAGTTCTCTCTGCAAATGCTGGGGTTTTCCTCCATATGGGAAAGGCTGGAATATCAAGGAAATTACATTCCACTTAAACTTTCTGCTGTTGTTGACATTTCCCTCTACCTTTCTGTTTGTTTTACCTCCTTGCTCAGCCTAGCAGCATATCCTTTCTTCTTTTCCCACATTTGCCTATTCCTTTTTTCCTGTTCCCCTTCACTAATTTCCACCTCTTTGTAAAGTCAGCCTGCATCATCCTCATAACAATGCAAGAAGAGAGGGAAGAACATTATTATTTCTTTGCAGGGATGTGTCAGGCCTCACCAGAACCTGTGGCCTGATATGCTCTGGCTTTTCCTTCTCCCCCACCAAATCCCACGATAGAACACAACCTTCAGCCTGTGCCATCACACCCTCTGTGTATTGTCACTACTCCTCCACCTCCATGGCAGCCAACTTTGATGGCTTTGCCTCATCATTCTCTCAGGTTTTCTCACCTCACTCAGACTCCTCCCCTCTCCTCCTTATTTCTCTTTATTCACCCAAGCTGTGAGCCAAATGCCTCAGGTCTGATAGGAAAAAAAAAAAAAAAAAAAAAAAAAACAGAGAGAGGGGAAAAAAGAGGGAATAAAACTCCCCAACTCCAAAGGTCTGCATAGGACTAAACCCCATTTGCCCCAGATGGCTTGGAGACAAGAGTAAAAGAGAATTCAGACACAGAAGGATGAGATAGTCAGACTTTGCAAGTAAGCAAGTAACACCAGAAAACATACTGGGTTAATTTCATTCACTTGATACCAATGCAAATTACTGTGGTGGGGATCAAGGCTGGGATTTTCAAAAGGGTTAAAGCTCATGTTTTTTAAAAGCTCTTTGTTCACTTAGGAGTCAAAGTCCCATTTTCAAGAGGAAGTTAAGAGCAAAAACCCCCTTCTGGAGTCAGTCCTAATTCTACTAGTCAGACAGGCATTCCCAGATCCTGACTTTGCCACCCCTCGTTTTCACTGGCAAAGTCCCCAGGATCTCTCTCAATGTGGGCAGGCACAGGCTACCCCTTGGCAGGGTGATCACCCACTGGGTTGGGTGACACAAGGGACACACACAGCAGCCTCCCCAGATCCTGTGCTTAGAGCTGCCATCCGTGACAGGGCTCAGAGGAACTGGTCCCTTGAACCCTCATCCCAACTCCATCATCAGCTGAACGTGGAGCAGCATGAGGGCACTCCCATGGCCAGAGGTAAACATCTACCTGGTTCTGCCCATGAAGGTGGTGTGGGAAAGCCCTGTCCTTCCCTCTCCCCAAGCATGTGTTGGCCTGGGCATGCCCAAGAGAACTCCAGAACCCTGCATGTGCTCTTCCATAAATGCCAACGTCTCCCTCACCAAAATCAGTGGCACTTACTCTCTCCCAAGTCATTCAGGGTACAAATTTCAGTGATATCTTAGGGCCAGAAGTTTACAGATATTGACTTCTCCAAACTGCACTCACATAAAATGTTCTTCAGTGAATTAGGAACACGGGCTATCCATCTTCAATTGAATTTGCACCTTTGAGCTCTAGAGGTGCTTTTTAAAAATCCCAGTCCTGTAAACACAGCCAGCAGTGAGCACCAAAAAACTGGTTTGAAACAGTTCACCATCCCCCCTGGAAGACACATTCTTGCATGCACCCCAGTCCCTGGCTGGTACATCAATGGAATGCCCAGATGTTCAAACATGCCAAGCACACCCAACCATTCTTCACCACCCAGTATTCTCACCAGGGAGGGCACAACTCAGCACTGCTTTTCTGAAGTGAGCTTGGTGTTGAGATCTTTTGAAAGCCAGGCCCTACTATTTACTACTGCTCTGAACAGCTCCAGTCTTTTATTATTTGTTGGCAGAAATGGTACCTTTGTCTCCAAGGCAGCCTCATCTTCCTTTCCAGACATAATTTCTGACTTCAGTAGCAATAAAGGTAGATTAACTGGCTATTTTGAAAATCCCACCACCTATACCATGTCACAGCAGCTCAACACCAATTAAATTTTCGATCTTGAATCTTTTCAACAAACTGGCAGTTAATGATCTATAGGCAAAGACTGTTTGACAAGCATAGCTGAAATGTAAAGCCATATGTGAAAATCACCATCTTTTCACACACAACTTGTGAAGAGAAAGAGGAAAATATGAATCAAATTAGCTATCATTATAAATAGTGGTCTGGAAATGAATCGCAGATGTTTTGATGGAGAATGGGTTTTTCGTAACACAATTCTTCTGAAAAGTGCCCATTCTGCATGAAAAGGATCCTTTTTTTCCCTGAAGAAACTGATTGTTCAAAATATTTAAGTATTCCAGCCATGCACAAAGACATTTTTGCATGCCTTTGCAATGTTCCATGGGAGCTGGATTTTGTTCTTTGGTGTTCATCTAAGCCAAACTCCTTAAGTGAATTACATTTCAAATGTCATATATCTATCATCTTTAAGGGAGGAGGCCACAGAGGATCAGTCCAAATAGAAGCCAGGTTTAAAGAAGCTTAAAGAAAGAAGTCTAAAGCCAGGTCCTACGGCAGCTTTTCCAAACAGAAATATTCTGGTCTTTCACCTTACATTTTCTCGTTATTAATCTTTTCTTTTTTTTTTTCTTCACTATGGGTACAGTTCCTTTCCTCACTCCATGTTTATGCTAGACATGCATCAGTAACAGCCATGTGATAAGCAGTAGAGCAAGTGGATAAAGGCCACTGTATCACGTACCCTTGGCCAGCAGCCCTTGGAGTCATGTCCATCTTGGGGCATAATTAAATGCAAACTAAAAGAAAAAATGCCTGAAGTTTAATTGAACATGTACTCAGTGTGGCCATCTAGTTAAGAAACAGTAATTAGTATTTGTGGGGGATGCTGGCAACATGAAATTAAGAGAACAAGGTGATACTCTTCACAGGACTGGGCAGAAAGAATTATTAGCTAGTGGAATATGAAGGTACTGTAAGAAGGATAGGAAACTCAATTGTACCATAAAAACTTTGACAGTGAATGCTTACAGGTTTTAGTTCCCAGGTATGCAGTGGAAAGTGTTGGGGGGTTTTCAGTACAAAAACACTTTGATGACTGAGCTGGGAAAGCTCCACAAGATAAATGACCAGACTGGGCCAGTACATTTGCATGTCTCATTTTTGGAGGACGCACAGAAGGACTCTGAACCTCAGGCAACAGTAAAATCAACAGCAAAGCACAGGCTTGTCCTTGCTGACCTGTGGAAGATTCCCTTGCTGACCTGTGGAAGAAGGTGCCTGCTCTCCTCTGATGCACTGTGTGGGCTAGAGCATTAAAAATCCTGATCCCTTCAAAAGAGGAACACTGTCTGTGCAGCCTCTCCAGAGGGAGAACCAGAACAGTGCATTATGTGGCATGATTCCTTCCAAAGATTTTTTAATCAAGTAAAACGGAAAAGCGGTAAAGCCCAGAATAGAGCCCGGCTTAATATGTTTTAATAAGAAACAAAGAAAGCCCTGTTTTGCACTGTATTGTTCAGGCTTGCCTTTAGGCACACATGGAAAAATGTTTACTAAATAACTCAAATGCTTAGCAGTGAGATGCATTTTATTTCAAACCGAATTTTCTGCAAGCGTACACACGCCAAAAGGGAAGCAAAAGGTCATCAAATGATTGCAGGTACCAATCTGTCAGTGCTGCTCTGCAGGCACAAACCCCTCCACTGCACCAAGAATGAGCCACACAAAAACCCAAGCCAGACTGATTCCTCTCTCCAAAAAAACTCAAATACAAACAAAGAAAATGAAATGAGCAAAAAGAAAGGAAAAAAAAAAAAAAAAAAACAAACACAAAACCAGAAAAAAATCAGAAAAAAAACCCCAACAAACAAACAAAAATCCCCAACAACAACAACAACACCACCCAACAAAAACCAAACCTGAAAGGAAAAAAGCATCCCAGCAGCCATGCATTGGATGATTGTGTTTTTAACAGTGGGGCCATGATCCAAGCTCAGTCCTCACTCTGCCAGGTGAGTAAAGGCATTTGAGAAGTGCCTGACCAGAAGAACAAGATGAAGAATAGCTCCCTCTGGCCTAGATTAATTTTCTTGATATACTTCAAGCAACACCTTCAGCACAGTCAGCCGTTAAGCCAGTCCCAAAACCAAATGAAAAATAGGACTCGAATGCCCTCCCATCTCCTCCCCCATTCTCAACAAATCAATTGTAATGTTTGTAGCTGGCATAACTGAGTATTCTTTTTCAAAATATTTTAAAAGCCCCAACATCCAAACCGATTCATTATTCCAAAAGATTTTAACTTCAAGTAAATGTCTCATTCTTTTGAAAAAACACTTCTCAAAAAAAAAGTCTGATCTCCTTTGCATAGGACTCTACATCTTGCCAATCAGACTGAAGTACCTGCATCTCTAAGTCAATTCAAAAAATAAAAGAAAGGTGCCTTTTTAAACATTATTCTTGCATATCAGATCCCCCACCATAATGACATGGTTGGAGTTTGAAACTAATGCCAGGCGGACCCCGGGCAGGGCTGAAAACACCTATAAGGTACAACGTGTACCTGCCAACTGCACCATTTCCAACTGAAGTCTAGGGCCTTTTTAAGTTATCTGCTCCCTTAGTCATCTCCTGCTTGTACTTTCCCATTTTCCTACCAGCCACAGCGAAATCTCAAAGGCTGTGTTAAAAAAGGTGGTACACTCGACCTTTGAACCACATGTTGCTGAACAACTCGCTGCTATTTTAAGTAGAATGATCAAACATACTATTTCCTGAGATAAACACAGCATGCAGAAGTGACATATTTCAAAATCTTCTGTTGTTTGGAATAATCACTTTCTGAGAAGAAAGCAGTGATCCAAATCCCTGCTAGTAATGAGCAGGAATGCTGCCTGAGTATTATCAGTGATCCTCCAGTTACCATCCTAAGATGTCTGTAACTACTGCCAAAAACAACACCACTTACCCATTCACAGAATATTCCCAACAACTGCAAGTTTGTTCCTGACTTCAATATCCCTTTTAGTCTGAGAAGAAATTACCACAGTGATTTATTCTATAGATCTAGTGCTTCCTGTGGGTAATCAAAGTCTTCATAAGCATCTGCAGCTTCAATTGCTTAATTTCTACCGCTCTGGAGAACACACGTGTGTAAAGGAGCCAGCTGGATGCTGCTGGTTGTTTGTGCATCCTCACCCAGAATCATTCCCATCAGTTACAGCTAAAATGATTTATACCATGGTGGGCCCTAGGGGGACTAGGCAGGACCAGGGCACTGTACCCCTGCCTGCAGAGCTCGGTCTGTGTGCACAAGGAGCAGCAGATGCAGCAAGGCAAGGCACTCATGAAACATCTGGCAGCAGCAAGCCCAGAGCAAAGATCTTCTCGTGAGGCAATTCTGTGAGTTTTGTCAGCTTCAAACTCTTCCCTAGGATAATGTGGGTGGCAAGTGGAAAGGCACTGTTCTAGATCCTAGGATTTCTCTTTTTGTGGAAATCATTGCTGACTCTCGGGGAATACTGCAGAACACCCAAAGTCAGATTAGTGGCTAGTGGCAGAGCGAGGACATCCAGCCGACCAGCAGCTCCTGTGGGACTCCCCCTGCTAGCTGGGGCCAGACAACCTGAGGGCTCAGCCCTTTGCAAGATGCAAAGCAGAAGGACTCATTTTGCATATGTGATTAGTACAGCCAGGACACTCTTGCACAATAAAGCTGCCCTCATTCATGTGGACTAGATTCAAAGAAAAATGTCAGCGAGAGCCGCTCCATTTCTTCAGCGGATTTGAATGAAAAGAACAATTTAGAAAGATCAGTTGCTTTTCTCCAGTCACAAGACCACATAATGTCTTTTAAGGCCACTTCCCTTAATTCTGTTTAAAGGCTGCTACCTTTCCTGAGCTAACAGAGGCTGTGCACTCAGCAGCTTTTCTGTATGTGAAATTCTCCCTAAATCAAATGGAAAGGCATTTGCATATGAGCTCCCGGGAGGCAGAATTTGTCATCCTCATTTTCTGTCTCTTGACGTGAAGAAAAATGGATTTATCAGCAAACTAGAGAAAACAGCCTTTTGCATGTTTTTGTACGAAACAATTCAAATAGTGAGGAAAGGGGAGGAGCTTTTTCACAATCCAGAGGCAGAATTAGTGTCCTTGGGACACAATGACATCTGAGGGAGACCATCAGCTGCTCAGTGTTTAATATGGGACCCTGGTAGCCTCTTATGATTTCTAATGCTCAGGCTTACAATCAAAGACACCACTGATCTCAAACAGTAAAAATCCCTCTGTTTTTCATTTAAGTGACTATGGAATGTTTTTCCCACCTATTGACTTGCTGAAATTAGATGGATTTTTCTCAAATATGAGATACCTCTGTATTTCCAGGAGCACAGACTCAAGCTGAAGATAGGAGTTTAGGATACATCCTCACCACCTCTGGTGAGCAGGACCTGGGTCAGTTGGGTCTAGACACGAGCAGCCACAGTACAAAGCAAGTGCATCCTAATGATCCTAGGTCACCACACAGCTCTCACCCAGGGAGTCTCTGGGGAATTGGCCTTTCTTTTAGATGAAGAGCTGTAAAAAGACAGAGAAGGACAAGCCAGGCTGGAATGACTTAGCTTCACCCAAAGTGTGACTACCCCAAATCAACCCAAAGCCCATATTCTAATCTTGCTCCCAGGTCTGCTGCTGTCATCTGTGTTGATGAAAGTGCCGAGCTCACTGCAGGGTTTTGCATGGGACACAGAAAATATAAAGTACAAGCACTAAATGCCCAACCTGACTGTGTGCTGAAGGCACAAGCTGCAGATCAAAGGTGCCATGATAAAAGAGAGTTTGAACGTTGCAGAGCTTGCAAAGTGACACTTGAGTTTTTCAGAAAGTTGAATCTCACAAAAGCCTATCAGCTTCCCAACAGCAACATTGCTGAGAACACAGCTGAAAATGGATGTCCTACAAGCAATCAGCTGTGGATCTCCACAAAAAGGAAGCTCCAACGAGCTTCTCAGATCTCTCTTCAACTTCTAATCAACTATAAAGAGCAACAAAATTACAGAAGCAGGAAACCATGCTTCCTACTCTTTCATGGCAATCCTTTGAAACTCCTCCACTAAAGCAAAGATTTAAATACTTTCCTAGTCATAAAATAATCTTGCTTGTTTTCATCAGTGTGCCAGTTTCAGACACTTGGAAAATTCTCCTCTCACCTCAAGCAAATAATACCCACATGCAGCTACTGAGTTTCATTAGCTTTTGTTTGCCACAGGAAGCCCTCCCAGCACTGCCCAGATGGGCAGAAAAGGAAGGGCAGCTCAGGACAGCCGAGTCAGTGAGTGAAACAGGAGTCGGGACATGCAAATGTTGGGTTTGATTCTGTCTCAGGGTACCTGAGTAATCCTGAACAGGTCATGGAGAACCTTGCTCTGCCTTAACTCTCCAGTTACAAAATGCAGTGGTAATTCCCTGCCTCAGAGGAATACCACGGTGCTGCAATGGTGAAGGCTCAGCTACTGTGGTGCTGCAGCACTTATAAATATTTAAAGAGAATGAAATCAGAAGGGAGCAAAAGACAGGGCCTTTTAAACCACTTCAAATTTACTTTTTCCACTATGAATACAAGTATGGAATTGGTAAAACCAAGTAATCTGATCTTACTGCAGTGATGCCACAACAGGCAAAGTTAATCATAATGTTAGGGCAGCATAGTGTAGAAATGTGTTTCTTTTTGGCACTGTTTTTTTTTAGTGGTTGTCACACAGCCCCAGGAGTTGAATGAGTCAAGATAGGGGAAAAAAAGCCCATCATCATGGCAACACTCAGTTTGCCTGCTACTTTCATGAACTCTTCATCTAAGCCCCAGGTTTTCCAAGATGTGGAAATAACGTTTGCAGATGCTTCCTCTTTGCTCACACTGAAGTTGGAACTTGACACCTGGTGGCACAATAGGAGTCCAGAAAGGTCTGAAATTAAGCCTGATACTCACATGTACCAGCACTGACTACATGGCACACCTTGTCCTATAATGGATCCCAGAAAGGTCCAACCTTCCATTCCTCACATTGAAAGCAGCAGCAAAGCCTGTCCCCAACACGATCCAGATGTTTTGGAAAGGCAATTGCAGGTGCGGACTGTTACCTTGTATCACATCCTCAGGTGATGTGAACTAATGTTGAACTTCCAGGAGTTACAGCCCTGAGCTCTTGGAAGATGGCAGCGTTCACTAATGTGATACACAAGACTTCCAATGGTTAAACTGAGATCTAACAGCAACACTGCACGTGTGTTTTTAAGGACGTCAAAATATTCCACAACTTAAGGAGCCATATTCTGATTATTCCAGCTTTTGCATTTCCCTTGACTGACTGGCTCTTCCAAGCCAAATCTCTTTAGGAGTGCTCAGACAACTCCAGGAAGAGAAAATGGATTAGCCTGATGTTCTACACGGTGCCTTTGTGGCAGTCCAGCATGGCAAGATCCTGCCACTTCAGCAGCAGGTACTGAGTACTCACGTAGGTCTGCTCAGCAGTTACTAAATGCACATTACTTTGCAGAAAGCATAAAACTAACAAACATAATGGATGTTGGGGTGAGACATGCCGTGACTGCTTTTCCACCCAATGCCATATGTGCAGAGCTTTTCTTTTGGCAGTACAATACCCAGCGGTTCAAGCCCACAGAGACCCAAAGTTTATTGTCTGCCAGATGGGCTGTGAAATGTATACTGTTCATAATGGGATTATGCAACTTGTGCATTGTTTGAAAAATAATCTGAGCATTATCCTTTCTAGCCTTTTAATGGGTTTCCCTTTTATACAAATTAGGAAATCCAATTTTTCTTTTTAAATACTTGCTGTAGATATCTGCTTTCAGCTTTACAAATGACATCTTATTCAGGCACATACTTCAACAGTATTAAGGAAAACCACGATTTTTTTTTTTTGCATAAATGAAAGTACAAAGAACATATTATTGTATGGAACTATACATATTCACTCTGATGACATACCTGTATTTCTCAGGGTCCCAGAAATAATGAACAATACATAACGACACAGTTGCTACAATTCATAGCTGTGAGCTCCAGTAGAAGAAACAGATATATTCTTGCAGTTCTTGAAGGCAATACAATTGTGCTTAAATGATTACTTGAACTAGAAACTGTGCAGTTCACCTAAACTTCTCATGGTGATTTTCTTGTAGTCATTGACACTCCCAAGGATTTCACAGAACTTAAATACAAACATATTCAAAATTAGGTGACTCCTCATCATCAGATTTTCATATTCCTCTAATCAACCATTCTGCCCATCACCAGAAAACTGTGGCCTCACAAATGAAACTATGTGCCCTTAAAATAAGGTTCAGCATGAGCAGTGCTGTTCCTTGAGCTCTATACACTGATGTCTCCTGTCTACCAAAGCTCTGCCTGTTTCACACTCATCCCTTGCTCATCCTCCTCTCTGAATTCTGATAGGTAGCGCCTTTGAAATCCACTCACACTTCATCCAGCAGTGAACATGGACCAAGCTCTGGGATATGTCTTCAGCACCACCAGTGCCAAGCAGGGCAGGTCTGCATCTTACACCACACTCCCAGGCTTCTCATGGGATTAAATGGTTTATTTGATTAAGCTCTGGGCTGGTTTGAACTCAGGAAATTTAGTGTTATTTGGGAGTCAGGGCTTGGGAGAACTTCCAGAGCTCACCAAAGAAAAGATGCAAAGTTCTGTTGATTGTCACTGGGTTTGGATCAAGTGCTCAGGAAACATTTCTCTTCTCACCAGTACTGCAGAAATTACCTGGAGCTCTTGTGACAAGGTCCCAGATCCAAGCTCTGTCTGCTGCAAGGCACCACCAGGAACACGTGTAAAGTGCTGTGTCCATGAAAAGGCCCTCGAGCTCTGACATTCAAGGCGTGCCAGAAGCCAAGGCCACTGGTGGCACCTTCCATCTAGACAGTCTGCTACACTACTCTTTCATTAGCTATAGCTTGAACTAATCTTATTAGCACTAATGCAGCATCAGCCTGGAGGCCAAAGGGTTGAAATGTCCCTTTTGCACACAAAACTGACGTGACACTCCCAAGTAAGGATGACTGAGCTTTGAAATGGTGCAGAACAGACATTTTTATCGCTCTCTCAGAATCTTCCCCTCCCGCTCCCCCTGCCGTGGGGAATCAGGGATGGGATTCACCCACAGGTGGCAGTGCTTCAGTGGCAAACACAACCACGCTGGGATCCTGCAGAGCCAAACTGGCTGCAAAAGAACACAGGTACACATGGCCCGGTGTTAATACGGTTCCATAGTCAAAGCAGCTGGAAAATGACTGAAAAAAAGAGATTGAGTTTCTCTGGGTTAAAGATATTACAAGGGAGAACAAGAATGAATAGTGGCCTGTAGCCACTTTGAACAAAGTAAAATGTGGAATATTACCTGATTTAAAATCATGAAATTGAAGAGAATTAACTGATAGACATTTTTCAGTTCCCCTCCAACTAAGAGGAACGAAAGGATTTGATAAGCTATGGAAACTCACTTAGTAAAACCACAGCATTAATTCTTGTGATAAGGAAGCAGTTATTTTTCTTGAAAGAGTTCATTGTTCATAAGTAATTTAAGGACAAATTCCAATTCAGGAAAATACATTTCATATCAAAATTTAATATAACATCCAAGAGTGACAGGAAATTTGGGGCAGAAGGATTAATTTTTTTTTAAGTCCAATTCTTGAGGTCTATTTTTAATATTGATTCATAAAACTGTTGCATTAGTCAAACATTTTTGAAGCTGTGATTTGCTAGTGGTTTGGCTCCTTTGGGGAGGGGAGAGCTTGAAAACACTCTTGTCTTGGCCAGAAGGTATGAACTTGTTCTTGCTTTTGACCTCCTCTGTGCTGCATTAATTCAAATATTGGTGCTGCAGTAGAAAAATGAAGCAAAAATGTGAAAAAACATTTGAGCAAGGCTCTGCTGTGTTACATGTTGCATAACAGCATCAAGTACTTTGTGTTGGCAATAATCTGAACATCTCCATCTTTTTTCCTCTCCAACATTCCTCAAATAGTGCTCCGGACTTTTTAAGACATTGACTTTGTGTCTTTTTATTTCATTCTAAGTTTTAAAACATCTGGCAGTTTCCAGGTTTTCTCTACATTCATTTAAAACTGGAAAGTTAAATTCTCCTGTAAGTCCTGGAGTTCATGCGTTAAGAAAGTCCATGACAACTAACAAAACATATAAAAAGAAATGTATGGCAGATGCAGGCCTAGTTTATTGTGTTACAATCAGAACACTGAGGAACTGTTTGCATCCCAGGCAGTGGGAGGCAGCTGACTGAGGGAACCTGGGCCCTGGCAGAACCACAGTGTCAGCTGCAGAGCAGGACTGGCACAGCAGGAGAAGGAAACTCTCCATGCATAAAGCACCTTCCTTACACACAGGGCTGTCACCAGCTCGGGTTCTTCCCCTTGCACTCCACCTTGGCCGGGCCCTCTTCCAGCTACATAATCAATCCCTTCTTTTCCTGCTGACTTCATGATGACTGTGTTTCTCCCTGACCACTCCTTCACTTTTTCATTTTGCCTCTCCATTTTCTACCATTTCTTTAGTAAAGGTTAAGCCAATTGAAAGCTTTCAGCAGAAGCATTCAGTCACCCAGGAGCCTTGTGGTTCCTGCTTGTCCTCAGAATGGGCATAGAACAGGAAACAGTAAAGGAAGCTTTTCCATGCACTGTCCCACTCGGGATGCTGAGTACCTTGACCTGCAGGTCTTCTCCCATAAGGACACGAGGGTACTTCATTATCTTGTAGCACCTTTAGGTTCCTCAGTAAGAGCTACAGCATCAAGGGTGGGGCTGTCAAATGCTGCCAGTTGGGATGAGATCATCTGGCCGAGGACACAGCCCAGAGACCATTTGCTTTTACCTGGGCTCGAAAGGCCACTTTGCTTCCAGCCAATAACCAAAGCCTACTTGATTCACAGAAATGACCGGCTGATGAGGCACTTCACATTTCATTATTGAACCTCTGACCAACCCTGTCCAGACCCCAATTTTCCCTTCAACAGTCCAACTGGATACCCTAAATAAGTCCAAGCACAGTGCCCAGCAGTCACACAGTGCTGACTTTCCACTGCTCTGAACGGCAAATCCTGCACTCCTATAAATATTTCTGAGCTCCATGTCAATAAACAGGCCCATCATAGAAGTGTAAAAATAACTCCATTGGAACCATGCTCCAAGACCTTTCACA
This sequence comes from Onychostruthus taczanowskii, assembly GCF_017590055.1. NCBI lineage: Eukaryota > Metazoa > Chordata > Aves > Passeriformes > Passeridae > Onychostruthus > Onychostruthus taczanowskii. The sequence goes on from NW_024503124.1 coordinate 1,891,958, forward strand.
TTGCTGGAGAGGTGCAAGGATTCTGCAGTGTACATAACAATCAGGTTGGTAATTTATATGCATGTTCTTGTTTTCAATTACATTTAGATTTGTTTCAGCTGAAAATGAAGCTTGAACTGATGCCAGATTTTTTTTTTTTAAACCCAACACATTTTAGATTAGCTGTGAACAGTTATTCTTTTCCATCTCAGCCTACCACTTTAAAAGGACAGAGAAGAGTAGCTCAGATTCAGGATCTGCTCCAGTGGAGAGGACCTGATCTCTTGCCATGAGCACAGGTGCTTCTGTATTGAAGCATTAATCAACCCAAGTCCCATCTGACCACTTTATTCTGTCAGTATGGCAGGCAGGCAGCTGTGGGCTTTCTTCAGAAGCTCATGAGGTCACTCCATCTCTTTAAAGCAGAAATAATGACTCTCCAGCAAAGAGTGAGAGTTGGCAGCTCTGATGTTGGGATGATGTAATTGTACACAGTGGTGATGTGAGATTTTTCTTGGTTCCTAGAAGCCAATACTGCAGAGGCAATCATACTAACAACAGCATTTGCTTAAAATTTTTGGACAAGAAAGGAGACCGAGTTTCTTGCACAAACCAGCAGTGATCATAAGAGAGTGAAAGGTCAGGAATTGGCTGTCAGAACTGGAGGCAGTCAGGGCCAAGCTGAGGTGCTGAAAACGCAAGGTAAGCGAGCAGCGCTAGGAGCTGGCTGCTCCCCTGCACTAGCACACACAACTTTATACCCTGAGCACCCAGGGCCACCTCCCTCTCCACGGCTCCTCTGCTGACAGCAGGTTACTTTCTGAGCCTTGCCATGGGTAAAATGAGGGGATGGAATTATTTGCTATTAGCAGGCTCCCCCAGAGTAAATACATGGCACTGTGTACCTTGGCAAAATGGGGTGGACACCTGACGCTGAATCAGCTTTCTTGGGTTTACTGGTGTGGGTGAATTGACTGAAGAATAACTACTTTAAAACAGAGCCATGCTTTTTTTTTCTACAGCTAAAGAGAGGAGCCTGGAAGGACTAGGCAGGCTGAACAACTGGATAATGAAAATACCTAATCACCTAAATTCTGGGAGGTTTCAGGAGCTGAGCATCTTGTAGTACCCCAGCGCTTTACTTCTTGGGTTTGAAAGAGCAGAGTGGTATTTAACAGAAACAGACAATGCCTGTAAGAGAATGCTGGGCCACACTTGTCTGACCAAACTTTCACAATATTATACTCCCTGCCTGTGTTTCAGTATTGGACTATATAAGGATTCAATACTTGTAGTGTAAAAAAAAAGAAGCATAATCTTTGGTAATCCTAATTGTTTTAGTCTAATTGGTCTAAACAATTTTACAATTGATACAGGTACTTATCCCAGAAATTGAGCAAAATCAATGAATGTGGCAGGTGAATCAGCTAATAAAATACAACAACATTTAGGAGAGAAAGATCAGCTGCTCAGGGTTGAGAAGCTCCAACTGATTCTCTAGCAACTGATTCCCAATTCCCACTGCAGTCTGTCAATAGATGGGGCATGCAGCACCTCTCCCTTCAGAAGGGGAAAATTCAGAATTCACGCAGCTGTTCTCTTACTACAAGAGAACTGGGAAAACCCAATCCAGTCTAATACATAGGCATTCCATATTAGAGCTCAGGACACTGAACTACACTGCTGCACCACACACACAGACAGAAGAGTTACGTGGGTCATCGACCATTGTATATTCTCCTACTGAATCATAATTAGAGATTCTCCTTTACTCCTTTATTTCTCCTTTACTCCATCACTGCTGCTCAGTAATTCTGTGATGAATCTGATTCACTGTGCAAACACAGCATTCAGCAGAGCTCAGAGTGTCATGTCTAAAAGGGAAGCACCATTTCACATCCATTTCTTTTACCAAAAGGCCACTAAAACACCTTATTCCCCGTAGGCTCCTGCCTCCCAATGCCCATGGAAGCAGGCATTTTGCAAAAGGCCAGGCTGGGCACTTCCTCTGCCCAGCTCCCAGGGCACTCTCAGGGAGCCCATCCTCCCAATCAGAGGCTGTGGGCGCTCAAGTCCTTTTCTGGACTCAAGTTGCTCAAGAAAATACTCCATTACTTCCTAAGCTAAATCAAATGAATGAGCACGACTCAAAGTAGCTTTTCTCCAGCTTCTCTGCCCACCACAGAGGCTCCTGAGCTGGCAGAGGCCAGTGTCACTGCACTGAAGCCAGTGGAATGATGCCCATTTATACCAGCTGATGATTCAAAACTCTAGACTTTCTCTCTGGCACACATTTCTTTTCCACCAAGCCTGGATGTAAAGCAGAGCTTAGAACAGAGGTGGAAACACCGCTGGTTTAAATTCACACTTTGTCCCTTGCAGCTGCATCACAACAGCAGGAAATTTGCAGAAATCACTTCAGTGTAGCCATGTGTCCCAAGGGAAGAAGGAAAATCCAACATGTCCATGGTAAATAGATACCAGCACAGAGCCACAGCACAGCTGGCATCAAGGTGAGGTTCTGACTAACCCCCAGCTTTTCCAACTTTACTTTTGTGCACAAGTAAGCGCTAGAACAAGTGCTTGTAGCTACATGGAAGATGCAGGGTGCAGAAATGGAGAACAGACTGTGTGAAGGGCCCTTCCTTGCAGAGAAGGTGCTTTGTGGGAGACTCACAAGCACTGTTGGCTGAGTTAGCTCTGAACAGCTAGATCACATCTGGGGAGGGATTCCAGCTTGACTTCTGCATTTATTGTCTTATGCCCTCAAGCATGAGATTTTATTATCCTTATCTTGGCAAGCATGACATTACTTATTGGCCACAGCCTGACTGCAGAGAGGGAGGACTGGCTTGCTACCATTCCCCACTGGCTGGCTGCTAAGCAACTGTCCCCAAAGTTGGAGGGAAAGGAGAGAATGTCACTGAGATCATTCCTCAGCCACTTCCAGCTAAAGCCTGGGGAGCACAGTCTGAGAGGAAATAATGACCCAGGGGACCCACGTGACCAGGCATCTCCTGCATTTGGAAATCAGAGTCACCTGGCTGGTAAATAACAGAGAGAGATGTTCCCAACAAAAAGGAGCCATGCAAGGACAATTATGAGTTCTCATATCTGGGAAGCTGAAGTCTGTAACAAACTGGAAAGTGCATCCTAGCCTGCTGCTAATTTAATGCTGCTTCAGACATGTCTTGTATGTGGTGCAACAGAGACATAAAGTGGCCTGGTGGGGAGAAGGTTGTGGCATTTCCAAGAGACCAGGCAGTATCACAGAGTCCAGAATAGTTTGGGTTGGAAGGGGACGTCAGAGATCATCTTGTTCCAAGACCCCTGCCACGGGCAGGTACACTTCCCACCAGACCAGGCTGCTCCAAGGCACATCCAACCTGGCCTTGAACATTTCCGGGGATGGGGCAGCCACAGATTCTCTGGTTCCAGTGCCTCCTAACCCTCAAAGGGAAGATTGTTTCCTAATATCCAATTTAAACCTATTCTCTTGAATCCATTCCCTCTCGTCCTGCCACTCCAGGCCCTCCTAAATAATCTTGCCCCTAGTGAAAGAAAACATAAAGGATCATTCAGCTGTCTGATCTTCCTGACAGGACCATCTGATCAGTTTAAGTTGTCTGCAAATATTGATCAATAGCTCAGCATCAGATGGCACAATGAAACGTCAGCACAGACAAACCAATTTTTCACTGGAGTCCTTTGCTGCCTGTTGCATTTCCATATGCTCATTGTTTGCAGGGGTTTATTCCAGTTCTTACAGGAATAGATGTGTCCCCAGGCACCACACAGTGACAGAAATTAGGGTTTCTTCAGGATTATTTGACACAATTTTTTTTTTTTTTGTTATCATCATAGACATTAGATGTAATTACAGGGAAAGACATGCACATTATAAAATATAAATTAAGGTTTGTTTTGTGGATTAAAAGCAAATCAATATTTAGCAACAACATTCTTGAATATATTTTCTATAACAACAATATGACACTGATTAGTAATTCAGGCTGGAATTATGGATCTTGGATTTATTGTGCAATAAACTGAGAGGGAAATGCCTGCCCTATGAAACTGCAGTTCTCTGGGTGAAAAAATAAAATATCACAGCTGGGCCTGTGATGGCTTCAGTAGCATCCCTTGTGTGTTAACAGCACCACCAGAGCTCCCTGCTGATACTGCCAATGGTCAGAAGTATTTAATGGCTGGTAATGTCAAATGGAGAAGGTGGTTTTAGAAAAAAATAAAATATTTTAATATGCTTTGCTTCTCACTGCCAAACTTGGTTTAGACTTTAAAATTTGTACTATATTATATATTTAGGTTTTGGTGGCACACAGTGCAACTGTGAGCATACAGAAAAGGCAGCAAATCTTACTTATATCAAGTAATCAGAAGTTAATTTCAGCTAATCACAAGTACACAAGCTATAGATGCACATTAAAGTGCTCCCTGTTTCAATTGGCTACCCCTAGATTTAGAAAATAAGGAAAAATGTCAGAAATAGAAATCAACAATCAATAAACTTATAATTGCAACAATCAGAAGAAGAATGTAAAGAGAGAAACACTGAGAGAAGTTGCTTTACAAAGAGTTTTGAGGGGTTTTCTTCGCCTGAAATTTTAAATTTCCAAAATGGTAGTGGATAAAACAGCACAGAAAAACAAACCAAACTTTTTAGAATTTTTTTCCTTATTTCCCTTTTTCTTTCTTTTCCTGGAGAAGAAAGGCTCTGTTTCTTTGCTACACAAAGACTCTTTCATTGCTTGGGTCCTGAAGTGTTAAGCTAGTCAAGAATGCCCTAAAATAAACCCAGTGTAAACAGGTTCCATAGATCCTCATGGTTGGACTTGCTAGATGTGTAGGACAGAGCCAGAGCCTTGAGGTGGATCTTCCTCCACCTTATCTTCTGAGCAGCTCTCCAAGACTCAAAGACGCAAGTTTGACTTCAACTAATGGAAAAATGATTATGTCACAGCAAAAGGGGAAAATCCACAAGGCACCACATCTCACTAACCCAAACCCCATCCATTCTTTCCTGTTTCCTCAGCAGAACATCCAAAAGACCTTGTTCTACATTGCAACAAGCCCAACTCCAAAGGGTTTGGACAGCAGAAATAATGACACAGGTTTAAGAAGGTAAAAAATCCTTCCTGCTCTTTGATTAACTGGGCTTCTTGATGGAGTTAAGTGCAAACAGCTGCCTGGACTTCAGCTGAAAAGCCTAAATCTAAACACTCCATGTTTACATAACCCAAACTTCTAATCAGGCAGCTGGATAATCCACCCATTTAAAGTATCCCTAAGAGTTTCAGGGAAATGTGATTTTCTTACAGCTAAGCCAATCAACAACCACTTTAAAAAACTCCAGCTACCAAGTTACTACTTTGGAACAGAAGTCTCAGCGGGACGGGGTCACGACCCCACAGTGAATCACAAAGCAATTTTGGTGGGATCCTTCCCCCTTTCTTTTTCTTTTCTCTTTCACTATTTTTCCCTTTTTTATTTTTTTTTTCTTTGAGAAGTACAAATCTGAATCTCTAATTTCCTCTGTATTCAGATGCTGCAAGGTAATAAATGAGAGGAGGAGAAAGGCATACAGCAGTGCTTACACACATACTGGCATCTGCTCACAGGGCTTTAATCGAAAATCTCATGAAATCCTTGCTACATCCATCCAGAAACATGGAACTTGGGAAAGGCAAAATACAATTACCAACCAAGAGCCCATAATTTTTCCAGGGGAAAAAGGAAGGAGAAGCAGGACACAGGAATGAGAAGTTTTCACAGAAGAAAACAATACAGGTATTTACAGGACCACTTAGAGGATTCAATTTTCCTTAAACTGGCAGACACTTCAGTAGGGACTCTGAGTTTAGGGGCCCATCTCATCTCACCTCACCTCACCTCACCTCACCTCACCTCACCTCACAGTAATGTCTTGCCAGCATAACTCCTTCTAAGGTCAGGCTCTCAGTCTTGTTTTCATGTTTGAATGAAATATTTTCATCTTGTTGCAGTTTACTTACCAGATACCACATGGTTTGTCTTTCTTTCCCTAACTCAGTAAAGACCCTGTGCTAAACCACATCCAGTCACACCTGTTAGATAAGGAGAGTCTAAACACAAAGATTTTCCTTGGCCAATTCAACGAAATTTTAAGTGTCCCCAAAAAAGGTGATGCTTCTTGGGTTATGCAGAGAACATGGGGGTTGCATCCTGACCTACAGAATGGTCCTGGGGTTTTCTTGATACTTCTGCACCTCCACATCTCCACCTATGAAAGGTAGATGGTGTTGGTGTTTTTACAGCCAAGACCATAAATAAAGTTGTATTTGAAAGTTGCATTTTAAAACTAGTGAAATACATTGAAAAAAAGAAAAACATGTAACTATTTCCAAGCAGGAAGGGTTCCTTTAATAACATATGGTAATAAAATAAAAGGACATGCTTTTACACTGATAAAATCTGGCCACAGAGGAAATAAACTTTATTCAGCATTTCTTCATTTTGCCAAGACCCCAAGTAGAGCAACAGATGCAGCACTGGAGTTCCAACACTGGAGAAACAACACTACATAACCCCCTTTCAGACTGCATGCTAAATATTTTAATTCCTAGCCAAAGAGGTTGAAAATTTCAGGATTTGATGCAAAAATTGTGTCCTTTACTTTCCTCATCAGAAGCCAGATATCCTACCTGCTCTGTTCTTAGCTCTGCCTGGTTCCTATGGGGACTAAATGGCAAATTAGCTTTCCCCCAGCTAAACTGCACACCCTGCTCCTACCTGCATCCCTAGAAATTTCCTATGCCTTCTTTAGGAGTCTGTAGCTCCTTTCATCTTTCCAGCTTCTTTTCAACTCCTGTGGCTGATCACCACAGAAAGCAGAAAATCTGGAAAAAAGAGTAGCAGAATCCAGCAGCAACACCACAAGAGATGAAGAGGCAAGTGATAGGAAATTGGAAGATTATTTATAAAACACTAAAATAACTTCAGTTTCCTCCAGTTCTAATCCTCTTTTTCATCTTAAAGACGAGACCACCTCTATTTGGGTTTTTTTTTTAATATGTGCTTGAGTTTAAGGTTCCCTTTAGTTAATCTTTAAATGTGGGAGGGGGAGGGTTGGAGAGCTCTGAGCTGCAGAAAGAGAGGCAGTTTATATTCTTCTCTGCATGGACAGCAAAAATAATAGAAGTGTTATAATTCAAATACTATGTCATAAAAAATAGATAGATGTGCAGTATTTGTTATTGAAGAATCAGCCATGCCCATAATTCTCTCATAATTTTGAGAATTAAAATAAAATGCAACAAGTTTCAAGCGAACGATCCTTTTTACACATGCACGTTTACTTAGTCTCCATTTTCTGTGTATTGTTGATAAGAACATGCAAATAATTTTTTCAGCAACAAATCTCAATCACATCAGACTCACACACACAGCCCTGCACTTAGATTGCAAGACACTCTTGGAAGTCAAAATCCTTTTTCAGTGTCTTGACACGGTTGGACTCACACAAGCTGAACCGACCAGTCAGTGAGAAATTGTACGTGAGAATCTGACTCATAATAAATCCATTAAAAATGGATTTTAGCTGTGCCAGCCTTGGACAATGCAAGTCCAAGTCCCTGTTCCCTTGGCTGGTCACCTTGCTACAAAAAAAGACTGCAATATCTGGTGCAATATTGCTGTGATATCTGACCCACACACAGGCTTGGTCTAGACTGCAAATTGAGATACCAGCGTGAGAGGTCACAGCAATGGCTCTGTCTGCAGAAAACCAGGGGCAGAATAGCTGGGTGTTGTAAGACAGAAGTTTTCCAGCTCAGCCCTGTGAGCTCACACACAGTCCTGCTGTGTGCTCACAGCTGCCCCAGCCCCAGCTAAATCCAGTTGTTCTTCCACAGTCCCAAATCCTGTTTAAGTTGCCTTCGTGTCCTGCATTCACACCAGTGTGCAAAGAGCCCCGAGGCAGGGGCAGGGTGCAGAAGCAGATCCTATCTGCTCATTGATTCTGTGGCACCATCCACAGGGGAAATGCAAATGCCTTCATTCCATAGGGGTTTCTAAGAGAATTTATTTGAAGCCTGAAAGTGATAAAGGGTAGTTATTCTGCAGAGTTTATGACTTTCCATAGTAAACAACTACATATTCAACATCTGCTTATCTCGTTCAAAAATGAGCTTTGGAAAAATAAAAACAGGAGGAACCACAATTAAATATTCAAAACTCAGAATTTTTTTTTAACAAGGTCTGCTTATAGAAATCAGAAGGCCTTTTTTTTAAGAGACTAACACAATTTTATAGAATTGCAAGCATCTGTACCAAATGCTTGCCCGAGTTACTGTGTAGCTGAAAATGGTTACAAAGAACAACCTCACAAACACAGAATCACACTGCCAAGATTAGGCACAGCTTGCTGGGAGTTTCAGTGGGTGTCCCATAGTACTTCTGGGGGCTACAAAATGCATTCTGACCCAGGCCCTCTAAGAACAATTAAGCGTGACAAGCCACAGCTACTGAAAAAAAAAAAAAAAAAAAAAACCAAACCAAACAACCATCAACTAAACAAAAAACCTAAGGCAGAATTTTTTGGCAAATCAAAAATACCATCAAAATATTTCACTCGCACACATCCACAATGGAGCATCCCAAGCAAATGGTAACAATAGGAAAATAAAATAAAAGTAGAAGCCATTTGGTGTGTATAAAACAGGTTTTCACAAAGGAGGAGAAAATAGGTTTCTCACAGGGATTCCAAGTTAAGCTATCTACTATCCCAAAGGAGAACTAGCTACTGTCTGTCATCGGTGCACTACCAACAGTTTATTAGTCTGCTGACATCTCCATCTAGAAAATACTGGTAAATTGTCTCAGCCTGAGAGGCAACAGCCAGTAAGAAGGACTTGCTGTGATGTGGTGGTGGCAAGCAGGATTTTTTAGACATCTCCACTTACTCTGAGATAAAATGCTTCCAAGATGGTGTCACCTCCCTCCCAGACGGCCCTGCTTTTCTTAGCCTGATACGGGATCAGTGACTTCTGTGAATCGGGGCTAATCTCAGGATATGTCACATCTGTAGCAGGAGGAACAGCTGAGCAACACTTGTCCAGGCATAATTGAGCCTCAAGATTGCAGAGCAGTGTGTGATTAATTGGCTGAAGGATTCCTGATAAAGGGAAAGAGGATAATGACCTGCCTGGGTCAATGGGAGGTGCTCTGCTTATCTGGAAGCATAACAGGCATTAAGAGAAATGCTCCTGATCAAGGTCACAGGGAACGGTGACAGATTCTGTGTGAGTGTGAATTTGAGGCATTTCAAAATCACATTCCACAGATGTGCACAGGGGAAGTGTGCTTAGGAAGAGTATTTTAATGCCTTTTATGGTTCTGATTCCACAATCATTATTCCCAAAAGTATTGCCAGGAAAAGATTCACTGAAGAGCTTTGCAAGTACTGCCATGTCAGCTTGGAAAAGGTAAAACTGAACTAAGAGGATTCTCACTTGATTTTTCATGTGAGTATTCCAGCTTGTTCCAAGGTCCTCTGGAACAACTTCTCTGGGCAATAGCTGAGGTAGCACACATGTGACTCAGTTTAGGAACTGCCTCAGCTCTCTAGGCCTGCTCAGCTAAGCCGAAAAGAGCAGGTATCACTTTTAATCCCCACTCCTGGCTTCCCAGCAAGCACAACAACCTCCTTGGTGCACTCTCAGGGAAGGGAAGGCTTGGACATTTCTCAGGATGGACTTGTAGAACAAGTGCTGAGTGTCCCTCACAGTCTTGTGCCTCAGCCCACCAGGATGTTTTATGCAGAACAATTACACCTTGTCCAGCAAGTTTGCAGCAAAAGCTACTTCAAATATCAGCTGAGTAAGTTTAGGTAACAAAACAATGCCAAACACTCATTATAATAATAAAGGCTGCATGAAAAAAAATATATCCTTTTATGATACAGCAGCAGCCTGTTCTGCCATGTGGGGAACTCCCTGTGTCTTATGGACTCTGCATTTTCTGGGACACATCACCCTCAACAACCTAAGCAAATTTGGCTGCTCAGATGGAATTGCAAGGGGTTCACACTTGGCTGATCTAGCAGCCCTCCTCAACATTTGTTTCCTCAAACAGTTCTCCCTCTTTCCTGGGTTGATAAGAATTTCACCTCCATCAAACAGGGTTTTTTTTGTCCTAAACTCTAAATATCCATGAAGGAGATTCTACAGGAGCTGAGCTCTTTACACTCCATGACTGCACTCCAGCTGCCTCTGGTCTAATGAAGTTTTTTTCATCTGCCACACAGATTTTCATAGACTGAGGTTACTGCTCAATTACATGTTGCTGGTGGAAAATTGAGAGGATGGCAGTTTATTGGAAGTAAGTGTGAGGTAGAGTCTTACAGGGAGGGAAGTCACTCTTTGAAGCTTCAGTCAGCACTGGTTTATATAGGCCACACAAGAGAAGGTGTGGTGGGTCACCATCTGACAGATGCTCAGAAGAAATCAAAAGTCGTGCTGGTTTTGGCGCAAATACAAATGGGCAAAGCATCAACTAGAACAGGATTTTAGCCTTAATGGAAAGTTTTCCACTTCAAACAACCACAACAAGTAGGAAAAAGATCTTAAAAGTTATTCAGGACCAAAATAGTCAGACCATGAACAGCAACAATGTTAAGTTTGCAACCTACAGCATTTTCACACTTTTTGTATGCCCTCTCTGGGCAAACGCGCCCATTCCAATGAGTGAATTGTACACTGCTTCAGCCCAGGCAAATGAGAGTTCCCAGTTCCACACAGTTATCCCATCCCTTTCCAGGCCCATCTGCATCACGTATCTTCTGAGCCAATTGGAAATGCCCAGGTTGCCATGAGCAATCCATAGCCTCACCCCAAGAGAAAAAGCAGAATTCAAAGGAGGCAGCTCTTGAACAACGGCACAAGCACTGCCCATATGCAGGGAGAAAGGATTTGGCTACTTCCAGTTGCACTCCAAGAAGATTTATGGCTGATCATCATACAATAAGTGCTGGGTAAGGGTTATTAATCTTTCCAAACCCACTTCACATTGGTGACTAATTCAAACTTATTTGGTGCATAAATCACACGGTACTAAAGCATTATGTTTTCCCTCCTCTTTGGCTGTAATTCTGAATCCTTGAGGGTGTTCTTTTACAAACCCCTAAGCTATTTATGTGACTCCAAACGTGCTGAGCTGAACTCTAATTTATAATCTCATTTCTTGCTCATGCAGCGCTTTCCCTTTCCCCAGCACCTGGCTTTCCAGTGTCCTATTTTGCAGTGTCCAGCCCTCCAAGGGATTCTCAATAATGGAGCTCAAATCCAGCTGCAAAAGCAGCTCCTGTTAGTGCTACCGAGCACTCCAGAGCCCCCACATCCCAAAGGACACAGAGATGAGATTAACTAAGGGAGTTTGCACTGTGGGATGCACAAGGAAATCTCAACAATACTTCTGAGCTTTGTCCTCATGCAAAGAGTTTGGTTGTATTAAATATGCAGTTATAGAGGGCATTTTTCTTCATGCTCTAGGGAATGAAGTGTCCTCTGACATATAATGTAGTGAAATGGAATTCTCCTTCTTCCCCCTTAGACATGGCTGTTCCCTTTAGCACTGAAACAATCACACAAGGAGAATGCTGCTCCCTGCATGTGTATAACAGGAGTTTCATGTTCTCAGAATTAAGCTTTCCCATGAAGCCATGCAAATTGCTATTTTAACTCAGATCAACCTATGCCTAAACTCTGCTGCCATGAGTGTGGTTGTTCCTCCAGCAGCAGTCAACTGCCACACTCACAAACTCATAAAACTCGTCATTTGGCTCCCTGTTAGGAGGCTGGCATTTATCATAAAGGCACAAGCTCTTCGGCTTCCTCTAGGTCAGTGCTTGGGGTTTTTACCTCTGAGAGTGCTGTTACAGTTCACCACTCTGACCTACACATAGGCTACAGTCATTGATCAATTCAGCCTACAACAAATTAATTCAAGGATTTTATATCACAGAAAAAAAATTCCCAGGCTCTGTCTAACATTAAAAAATCTGCACACTTGCTTTTCTTTTATGGTATTTGTCATGCCTTTGGTTCTATCTGAGCTTTGTTATTCAACCAAAAGGACACAAATATAAAATATTTTCTCCCTACACTACAATCCAAGTTGTCCAAGTTGTCCAGTTCCAAGTTGCCCTGAACAAATTCAAATGAGGTAAAATACATCCACAAAAGCAACTCATGGGTGTAACACAGAGGGAAAAACCAGAATTACAGCTATTTCCAGCAATTTCCATCCAGGCAATGGCATCTACAGTTCTCTTTTTTCTATAGTAAAAAGACAAAGCATGCCCAGAGTTTGAGAACTGGGAAGCCACCTGCACTGGGACAAGGGACATGTTGGTATTCCAAACACTTAGAATGAGGAGCTTCTAGAAAAGGTCTGGCTTTAGAGGCTCACTGTTATCTGTGGATAAGTATCTCCCAAAGCAAATCAGTGTAAACATTCCTACTTCAATTGTCCAAGGTCATCTAGCACAGAACGAATGTTAATCCTCTGAAAGATCATTTGCTCTCACACAAGATGTGCTCTCTACCCTAAAGAGAGTAACATTCTCTTCAGAAAGATGTGAAGCTGGGAATCACAGTATGAGTCTAAATGTAAGTTTCTAAGATACATGAAAATAAGACAATTATAAATGTAAATTAAATAAGTTGCAACTTATTTGGACTTTCTTTTAAGGCATGCGCCTTTAGATTTGCAGTGCAGAAATAACATTGCTCTGACATCACAAGTATGCACTTCTGTGCATTGAGAAAATCCTGCTGTTTATTTGGAACTTTTGAAGTCTAGTATCAATATAGCTTCTTAGTCCCCAGAGTGTCCTCAAGGTCTGAGAAGTGTATTTTTAACTTCCATGCTTACTGACATTCCATTCAGGCTGTTTGGCCGTTCTCCCCATCGGGGCTCCATCAGCCATCGCTCTGATTTCGGCACCACAGCGCTTGTTTGCTTTACCCTTTCCTACAGGCCTGCTCAAAGAGGGGTGGCCTGCTCTGGCGATGAATTCACCCTCACAAGAACGGTGATAACTGAGGAGCTGAAGCTCTTTGAGGGCACGTTTCCATCAGTGCAATCAGCACAAACCAAGGAAATGCTGGGTTCGGGCAGCGCTGCTGCTCAGGGTGGTTGTACCCACCGTGTTTACATCCCTCGCTGCCTGCCCTCTGTAACACCCACAGGCTGCCCCTGATCCCCTACCCCTCACCTCCAGGATTCAGCCACGCTCAGGGCTCATCCTGAAGCACACCCACCACCATGGAGGCAGTGGAAGGGGCACAAGGGAAAAAGCCCATGGGGACAGCATGAAGCAGCAGCTCAGTGTCAGCTGAACGTTGGCACCCACACATTGCATTCCCCTCAGAGACGTGATCCCGCAGAGCCCCGAGTACACAAAGGCTGTTTGATTCCACTCCAAACAATTTTAGCTGTGCTCAGACAATAGAATCACTTAAAAGCTTCAATAATTCCTTTTAAAAAACCCTTTGCATCTGTGACATTTTTGCTGTATTTTTCAAACCATGTTACCAAAAAAGGAAACAAAAAAATTAATCAAGGAGTTTGCTGGTTGGAAAAGCCAGTAATTTTTAGCCTGAATTTAGATTTTAGAAAGCTTTTTATAAAGCAGGGATGCAGGAAGAGGTCATAAGGCTCTTCATTCCTGATTTATACTAGTGATGGATTTCCAGGGTGCCATTAGGGAAGTGCAGGTTGTGTATGTCTAAGAAAATATCACCACTTGTTTTAATAAGGCAAAGAAGATTCAGGGTTTGCAGGGCCTGGCATTTTATTCCAGCATCAGAACCAGAAATGCAAGCAAGAAACAGCAGTCCTCAGAGATGGCACTGCTCAGGTATGGAAAAGTACCAGACACAAGCAGGACCTGGTCTTGGGAGGGGTGGCTAAATAAGGATAGACACGGTTTGGAGTTCAGCACTGTCCAAGTCATTGCACATTGTCCTTACAGAGCAAAATGGAAAGGAGAAAAGTGAGCTGGACACACCAACCTAGTTGGCAGGAGCACAGGAATTCTATTTTTTTAGCTGCCATAAAGACCTACTGAAACAAGAGCTTCCCAAATCTCTGCAGGTATGTCTGTGACTTTTCCATCATCAGTAGCCTGCTGCTTAGGGAAGCAGAGCATTAGGCTTTCTTTAAAGGAGCCTTAAAAGCCCCTCTGTTCACTTTCAACTATTCATCACGGTCATTTGAAGTTCTCTTTGCACCCCTCCTTCTTCTTACTCACATCTGGTGCTGCATGTACTACACTGCAACCATAAATAACGAAGGGATGATATGGAGATACTGGATGCTCTGTTCCAGGGTCCTCACGGCCAACCTTCCAATAAAGTCCTCACATTTTCACTACAATAAACACATAAGAGAAGGGGTGGAGAGACAATGTTCCTCATTCTAGAATGCAGCTTTTAAATTGTACTTTATTAGCAGGGTCAGCAAACATATAGGCTGAAAAATAAATTGCATATTTGAAAAAGAGGATTTTCTCCCTCAGTAAGTACATTTGCATTGAAAACTCCCGATAGAATAGACAAGAATTAGCAGAAGCATTTCAGGAAGGGCTGATCTCTGTCAATAGGTGGGCCTCCTGGCAAAATCTGGCATTTGCCTCTCCTAGATGCCAAAGACTGAAGTGAGAAAAGGCTGCTTTTAATTGTCTTTGTTTCAGATGTATGATATGACAGAATGTTGTCCCAACACACACCTTGTTAGGAGGTTACACGGATCATGTCAGATGTCTGCACTTGGTGAGCATTTCTGTAGCTGTGTGACATTCTCTCTCTGTACAAGCATATTAGGATATGCCTCCATGACTGACAATGGAAATGGAGGGAGAACTGCAACCAGTTTTGTAACTTTTCCAAATTTCCTGGCCAGCACTAAGCCTGTTACCTCCCATTTCAATCTTCACCAGAAGCTCCTTGCTGCTACTGTACAAGTTTCTCTGGAGAAGCCTTTTTTAAGTGGAGACTTGAAAAAATGAGGTTTGGTCAGTGATCATTAAATGGTTCTTTAAATGCAGGATAATGGATTATGAGACTTCCAGGCTAGGCAAACTGTGCCAAGCATGAGCACTTCAAACTCTAGAACAGAGCTGTGAAAACCATGCTGAGCTCCTTTCAAAACTCTATTCCCACACACTTATGGTAAAAAAAATCTCCAGAGAATAGTACATTAGGGACTACCTTCTTAGTAAAGCTATTTTTGGTTTATCACTATTATACACTCATCTGGGTGTTTTCTGAAGATGTCTTTGAGTTCCATTGTCTTGAGGAAAAGTACCACTTTTTTATTTATGTACTTGTGAGAACTGACCACAGGAACAAAATTCCAGTTTTATGATCCACACCTTCATAGAAACCAGGTCTTGCACATAACTTTAAAGAAATTAATCTCAACAGCTTGTCATCACCCCTAGGTGAGATAATGGGAAATCTTTTTAACTGTCTGAGTGAACATTAGGCCCTTACCTTTCTTGAATGCTCATCCTCATTTCTCAGTCTTGTTTTACTAAATACTCGTTATAAAAAATTAATTGCTTCCACATATAGCAAGTTGCCTGTGCAAATGGGCAGCACATGGAACACAAGAAACTCCAGAAAAAAGTCAGCAGTAGTGTAAGGCAGTAAAGCATTTGGAGTGACTCCTGGCAGCGAGGCACTCAGAGGTTAAACTGGACTGCAGTGAAAGAAATCCCTGCTGAAGGGTTCATTTATTTACACTCCCATTAGAGGAGCCTACAAAGACATACATCAACAGAAACAAACCATTTTAGTACGTCCATTGAGCGAACATCCATCAGTGAACACGATCTGTGCCAGCATGTCTTAAGAGTGACAAGATATTATTATTGTAGTGCCAGAGGAGGAGGGGGGCAGGGCACAGAACAAAAGGCAGTGCTGATCCCTGCCTCAACAATGAGCCCCTATTCTCTTGCACTGCACCTGAGCTCCGAGGCTCCAAACCCAACAACCTTTTTCCACTGGCCACTAACAGCTCCTCTGTGGTTTGCCTCACAACTCCCCTGTTTCCTTCAAAGGAGCCTTCCCCTCATGGCATCTCTGATTACTGTATCACCTCTGCTAAATAAATGACATCACCTCGCCCATCAGACACACGCAGCTTTGCTCCTTCCCACTGTTTGAACTCACTGTTTATTTTTTTAAGCACCTAACCCTCTATTAATCCTCCAGACAGCACAAAGGATCCATTTGCCAGAGACAGCGATTAGAGCTGTGAGCACTGAGGCTTCCTGGGAAACACCTGTTTCCCTCAAATAACCTGAAGGAAAAAACTCAGCAAGCAGGACAAACTGCTGGTGGAAATGGAGAAAAATGGGAGCACAGTCCTGGTGTGATGAGAGCTACCAAACTCCAGATGGTGGATGTCTTGCCTTTTCAGTGACCAGTGCAGAAACACACTCAGCATCTACAGTACCAAACTCACGTGCCTTTGACACGTGGTTGCTCCTGATCAACTGTGCCTCCCCTCTTCAAATCTTACAAGTGCAGAAATGTGTAAACTACCTAATGGATACATTTTTTGTAGTTATTTGCTTTATTACTTTTTTCCTTTGCCCAAAATTTATATTTGAAGAGAACAACAGCATCTTAAAATTGGAAATATTTCAACCAGCTCTATTTCTGAAATATCATCAGTACCTTACCATCACCTTACCGTTGTTCCAGGCTTTGCAGGTTTTTCTTCCAACAGCACCAAACATCTGTCCCAATTTTGAAAAATTAGCATTTTAACAGAGTATGAACAAGGATTTGAACTTTCATAATTATTTTGGTTAGTCATGTAAAGTAACAGGCAGCCTTTGGAGACACAAACTCATATAGAAAGGGTCAGTAACTGGATGGCTGTTGGATTTAGCTCCTTTGAAAACAAAGATAAGTGAAAATATACAAACAACACTGAGTGGTATAGAATGGCTGAGTCTCTGTTTTATGAAATGAGAGAAAATTAGGTACCAAACAGGTTGTATAAGCGCCACAGGCAATAACAAAAGCTGGAAGAAGGCCAGGCTGCATTGCTAGCTGCCATTTGATCTCCTCCACGTTCCCTGAACACCCAATGCCTGATGAAGTCAGCGGAAAGGCTCCTGCCCATCCCAAGGGGTGCTGAACCCAGCAGAGCTGGTGAACTACAGCACACAGAACAAGGAGCAGAGCTGCTGCCACAGCCCTCAGTTCAGCAGCACGCTGGGCAGCAGGCTGTGCTGGTACTCCCCAGAGCCACAGTCCAAGGCTGACCAGCGTTCCCTCTTTCCAGCAGAATGAATCCTCTTTTTTCAGCCTCTGAAATTAATGGGATTGTTCAAGGAATAGAGCACCGCAGAACCCGAATATTTATGGTAAATCCACCACAGTGATTTCTAATGTACTGTGATCCAAGAATTCTGAATAAAATATCAAGAACTCCAAGAGAGATTTTCAACTGATATAAATCAGCTGTTCCCCCTTTCAAAGCTATGGAACTGCAGCAATTTGCAACTAACAAAACCACAGCTTACCACTTTCAAAATTAAAATAATTTTTTCAGTATTTACAGCTAAGAGCAGACCCTTGCTTTTATTTTCTTACTGTAAAATCATAGCTCATTTCTTGTAAAATAATAGGTTATTTCTGAGCCACGAAATGCAGGGGTTTTTAACTTATCACCAAAATTAGACATTGCAAGACACTATTTAGATTCCCATTGGTTTCTTTTAAGTTGCACTGGTTATACATTAGCAACTTCTTTAAGAAGGCCCCAGAGGAAATGAAGAATGTATTAGGTATGAAAATGTATACACAGGAATAATATAAAACACAGATTTTCTTATTTTCTAAACTCTTTTGGAACTGATGCTCTTAAAACCACATAGAAACAAATGCATATACGTGTGTGTGTGTGTGTGTGTGTGTGTGTGTGTGTAATATATATGTAGATACACAGTTTTATCTATCCATATGTATTGTTCTAGTAACAGTCATCCTTTCATGGGGCTCATCAGTCACAGGTTTTACTCACCTGATGGGCAATTTGCCATCGGGCTGTCCCATCTGTCAGCACACCTTATCTGCCTTTCTTCAGATCCATACTTACAAGTAAGGGAAGGTTGGATATCTGTCTCCTCCTAAGCACAATAAAATTAAAGCTGTAATTAGCAGCCTGCCCTGGACACCAGGTTACATTCCACGCCGCATGGAGGGCCTTGGGCAGGAGTGGCAGGTCTCTTGGGACAATGTAGGGGCCCAAAGGAGAAAGTTAGACCTGATGTGTGAAAACAAATGACAGCTGAGCTTGTCCTTCCTTCAGGAAGCTGAATTATAGACAGGAGCTCATGCCTGGATGGCACTGAGATTCCCACAAGACATCTGGGTGGAAGAAATTAGGTTTCAGGGAAAATAACTCATAGTGAGTATTTGACTATTGATGCCTGTTTAAGTAAAAATTATCAATAGAAATAAGCGAATCAAAATATCATTACCTTTTTGAAAGCGAGAAGTTCAATAATTTGCAAAAACAATGCAGGAATTCGTTACAAATTCTTCAGATATTGTTAGTTCAGTGCTGCACTCAGGTGCGCTCTGGGGTGGGGCTGCTGGAGCCGGCTCTTCTTCTCACAGCCTCAGGGAACCCCCCCTTCCTCCCCTCACAGCTCGGGCAGCACCTTCCTCTCCTCACAGCCTCAGGAAGGATCCCCTTTCTCTCCTCACAACCTGGGCAGCACCTTCCTCTCCTCACAGTCCAGGGTAGCCCCTTCCTCCCCTCGCAGCCTCAGGGAGGAGTCCCTCATCTCTCCTCGCAGCCCCGGAGAACCCCTCCTCTCCTCACAAGGAGACCGATGCCCAAGCACCCAGATTCGGTCAGGGAACAGCAGCTCTGTGTTCCAAAACACTGAGAAATCCCCCAAAAATGTGTCCTGAAGGTTTTCACACAGCAGAGCTGGCAAGCCACCCCACTCCATGTTAGCAGTGACAACCTGCACCTTGCCCCCCACCGTTCCCTCACAGACCCCGGCCGGGTGTTCTGAGGTGACTGCTGACACCCGGCAGCCCAGGAACCACAAAATCTTACACTTCTAGCAGACACTTGGGCTCAGTGATGCCACTTCCCAGCCAAAAGGGATCATCCATCTTAATTAACCAAACTCAAGTGAGCAGCTATGTCAAATGAATTAGCGACACGCACATAATCCCATCACGTGTATTCTTGGAGTATCGGTACCTCGGCTGACGGATTTCTCATTAACACAAATGTACTTTAGCCCTGCTTATAATTGAAACCTCGCTTCTGGCCAGCCACATGTCTGGGAGAGCCAGGAGAACTACTTTTTCTATGTTCACAAGCATCCCTGCCAGTCCTTGGTGTCACCACCTGATTAGATCTCTGGCACCGCGGACTCTGCTTTGGCACGGAGGAGAGCATCGTCTCACCACGCCTGCCTTGAAACGTGGACTTGAGGGTGAAGGCAGAAGAGGAAGAACAGCAGATGTTCCATGTACCAAACTGACTTTTCTGCAGATCAGCTGGTTTTCCCATAGCAGAAAGGCACAATTACCTAATTAGATCAATCAAGAACACAAAGTACTTGAAGGCTACTGTTCCTTCCAAACCTTGCCTACATATTTGAGCAGCGAATGTGAAACGAAAAACCAGACACAAGTCCCTGGTTCCCCCAATTCCTCCTTGAGCCGACAGAGCTCCTGAGCTACATAGAGAATGTGTGAACATGACACAAATTCACACCTTGGCCAAACCAGGGCAGATGCTTGGGAGACAAAAAAACCACCCCAGTACCCTTTTCAATACCTTTCTCTGAAACAGCTGTAGTGTTTTAATGTAAGCAAAATCATGTATTCTTCCCTGTGCTCAGCCTCAGAAACTGCCAAAGCATTTCTGCCAATCATTTCCAGGGGAGCCCAGCCTGCAGCAGCCCTCAGCGTGGATGATTTCAGCAGGCATGGTAAAAGTTTAACAGCATTAAACACTGCCACAATGGAAATTGTTGGGCATCACTGGTTTCACTTATAATAATGAAACTGGCTTGAAAGCTAGGAGCAGTTTGATGTAGTAGTTTTTACATAATAAAGACCATTTTTTGTGAAACCAAATTGTTTTACAGCTGAATGTTTTAACTTTCCAAGTTAATCTTAACTCATATGTTTTATTCTCACCATATCACTGTATTTCATTGTTTCAACTCATACATATGTTACATGAAAACAAATGTTAATACATACCATGTGTGCAGACTGTTACACCCCAGTGAGTTTACACTGTTATACTTTATGATATGATAATAGAAAATCACTGCTATCAAACGTCGTATTTTCAAATTTCAGAATCAAAATGTTTTGATGCTCCCAAAGTAAAACTTCTCAGAATATTTCATAACAGCGAGTGCCCAACACACTCCAACTTCACCGAGTGCCTGATCTCCTGATGGGGTGTGCAAACTCATTTTGAAACTTCAAATTTTGTTTTAATAGAGAGAGTTCTACTGTCCAACCAATTTTACCAATAGCATATAACACCTGAACAATAACTTTGAGATTCCAAACTGCTTGAGCAAATAGGTCAGTGTCTGAGAAAATGGGGTATCTGCTCAAGGAGAAAAAATTGAGATTTCTTCATCTAGCATTCAAAATTCTGAGATTTTTGTTTATTTTTCTTTAATACTGGATAGTTCTGGCTGGAAAAAAAAAAATATTTAGCAATGCTGCCATCGGGCATGTGTTCTTGTCATTCATGCACACATTTTGCAGAGCTTAAGTTATTGAAGCTTTGCAACCCATGTAACTTATGTAGCAATGCTGCCATTGGGTAGTTTGCCCCTCTGTTCTTGTCATTCATGCATACATTTTGCAGAGCTTAAGTTATTGAAGCTTTGCAACCCATGTAACTTGCTCATATGTAAAATCAGAGCAATCATAGCAGTAAACTGGAAAGATTTTAATGTTCTCTTGTTAAACACTAGCAGATCCCCCCCCATACATCTATGGCCTTCCCCAAGGTTCTCATCACTGACCCTATCACAATCTCCACTATCTAAGAAATAAGATTCATGGAACACGAACCGTGACCACAAAACAGACCTGGAGCTTGTTATGAGACATGCAGGGTTCAACTGAAAATCAAACATCCTCAGAGGAATAGCCAGAAACCTGATTTTGGGAAACATGTCTGGAGGTCATATTGGCATGGAGGGAGACTGCTGGAGTTGACTGAGAGTGCCTTGGGGCAGAAATTCTCCTGGCTTTATCTTGTCATTCAGTTCCAATGAGTTCTTAGATCCTTCCTACATTTACTCCTTTAATATTTTACAGACATCTCCCTTATGTAAATGTTCTCTGGACATTGTGTGCCGTTTATTTACAGCAGGTTATTCCAACAGTGCCTGCTGGTAACATTCTCTGCTGCTGCCAACAATTCTTGAACCAAGCCACTATCTGCATATTCTCCTCTGGGCTACTAACAAGGTCCTCCAGTGCTCATTCTTCTGTTACTGCCACCCAGACAGTTCCTTTAGCCTTTAAAACAAAATTAATAATCTGGGAGAAAATAAAAGCCATGTGGGACTGTTGTGCTGCTGGCAAGTATCATCCTAAAGCCACTGCAGTCAGTGGGACAGATTTTGACATCCTGTAAATGGTCACAGCAATGCCAACGAAACCAAAGCTCTTCTCCAGGGTCCAACCTACCAACACTCTACTTCCCTGCTCAACATCCTTTTTTTATCTAATATCAAGAACTTGAGGTCACCAAGTCCTCTGGGCCAGCAGCTGCGGTTAACATGAGACTGTGGTCACCTTGGAACAAAATCCCATATGCATTTGTACACGCTTCCCTGGAGGTGCAGCTCCTCTCTTCTGACAAGAATTGCTTATTCTCAGCTGCATCTGCTCCAACAACAGAGATCTGCAGCTCTCCTGGACACCTGTGTCAGATGGTTTCTCCCTTCCAGGCCAATAGCTTTTCAACCTCAATTTCCAACATGATTGTTACATATCCCCTTGTTTGTGTTTAAGGCTTTCTGTGGGCAGACTGGTGTCCATTTCTGCTGGAGAAGAGTTTATATCAGCGACTCCCTATGTACTGGGGTGGCAGATGATGTCTTAACTTCCCATAAGCTGCTGTTTCAGAAGGCTTAATAAACTCGACTGAACAACAGCCGAGGAAAGGAAGTAAGAGATTAAACAGGCTGGTATTTCTGTACCCCCTTCTGCTTGCTAAGAAAGACGAAATAAAAACCAAACAAGCAGTGGCCCAAACTGGAGTGCACACACAGCCCTCCCCATTAACTCGGTTTGTCTGTGTTACCTATGAACCAACATGGTTTCAATTTAGCTTCTTATTAATCTCGTGCATTTCTTTCAACTGCTATTTTAAAAATAGAAACTTCATGTTGAACATTTTAATAGCATTACATTTCAAAGGCAACAAGCTGCTGTACTGAATTTTTTTCCAAAAACTTTATTGCCAGATGTAAGTATGTGTGATTAGTGATATTCTTTGTAAGTATGTGTGATTATTGATATTCTTTGTTTTCCCACAGGTTTCTCTTTTCCTTATTAAATAACATATCTGTACTTAAGCAGCTCCATGAAAGTCTAGTGAGGTCCATGAGAAATCACTAGTCACCAGCACACAGATCCATTTCATCCAACTTCAGGCACTTTGCTAAACTGCTTAAACTAGGAGTTTCCCTATCCTGAACTCCCTTTACATTCAGTAAATGACTGAAGATGTTTAGGTACTTACATCCCATCTAAATTTCTGAATTTCTTTTGGGAAGTAACTATTTTTTTCTCCAGTGGTTACTGAGGGCTCCCAGGCCCACAGAGGAATTAGGTCTCCAGCTTGAACAATTGACTAAGAATCTAATGCAAACGGGGATGAATCCAGACTCAACAGGGTCCTCAGCATGACCAGCAAACAGGCAGAAAACCTGCCAGGAGCACATTTTTGTTTGAGTCCATGTATATAATTTTAAATAAAGCTGATGACTGTTCTGCAGTCGCAGTAGACAGCCTCCTCTAAGGGACTGTTTCGATGGTCTTTGGGTGAGAACAAAAGCCAAATACGGTCAGCAGAAATACAACTCAGGTTTTGGTGCACATCAGGTTTGTGTTCAGCTCTGCTCAGCCTTCTCCCTCTCTCACAGAGGAAACCTCACGAAACCATGTCACAGAAGGCACTGGTCTCATAAAAAACAGGATTGACTTCCTCATGGGCCGACACAAGGCTGCTAAGAAAAACTGGTCTTAGCACAGGTGAGGGAATATGGGAATATAAAAACAGCAGCGAATTCCCACCCAACATTTTTGCAGTCTAGGGCAATGGCAGAGGATAGTGCTGACCGTGGGGAACTAAAGGAAATCTTCACTTACAGCTGTTGGTTAACTGGGTGATCAGCGATCACACTGATCATGACATTTTACTAGCAGTCGAAGAGATCCCTTCCCACTCACATCTGATAGTTCCCGTCTCTTCAAAGAGGCTGCAGCCACACAAACAGTGGATTCAGCATCCAGCACAGCTTCTTCCACCACCAGTAGCTCTGCTCCAAGGTTCTGGCCCTACCCCCATCACCTCCAACAAGTCATTCCCACCACCCTGCCAGGCGTTTCCGTTCCTTCCCTTGTGCTAAATGCCAAACCAGCTGTTTATGTAGCTGTGCTCTGAGGGAGCAGAAATTTCCAGTGGGGAGATGGGAGCAATAACCTTGGTTTCTATCAGTGTTTTCAAAGAGTTGCCAGGGGTCCTTACAAGGTAAAACAAACAACCCTAATCTCCAGCCCTACAGCTTCCCTAACACACAACTGGGGCAGGTAATGGGAGCATGTTCTTTCTAGTGTATGGGAAAAATGCACTTAATGGGACTGATCCAAAGCCTGCTGGAAATCAGTAAGTGGACTCCCACTGACTTCGGTGAGCCTTGGATCTGCTCTACAAAACCAGCCAGCTGCAAAAGCTGCTAGAGCCAAAGGAAAATATTCTCCAAAGGAATGGTGGCCCTGTGGCTGAGGTACTGGTGTGGCTTCAAGAGACCTGGATTCATCTTCAGCTCTACCATTCCTGACCCTCTGCAAATCCTCTCACACATCAGCTTCCCTTCTGCAGAGTGAGGTATGCGGCCTAACGAGCTCACATGTGGAGAGATCCAGGGATATCTGGAACAGGAGACCAACACATGGAGACACCAGCTCCACAACAGCAGGTGGAACCCTTCCTCTGCCCCTCTGTGGGCCTGGTAAGGTCTGTTACCCCCATGACAGGGTACAAAGTGACCCCACCAGTACCCTCACGTAGTCCCAGCTCTCTGAGGGCACCTGGAAGTTGTGCCCACAGCTTGTGCCAACATAACCTCACCAAGCTGCCTGGATGAGGCAGCACCAAGCTGCCTCTCTGTGTGGCCAAGGTTCAGCACAGGCTGTCCAGGCCTTGGCACCACATGCTGGGCTCCAACTTCCCGTGTCCATATCCACAGCAATGGCAGGAGGCTTCAAGTAAAGAGTGTTGGAGCAGGATTACAGGAGCTGCAGCCCGAGCAGACACAGCTGCATGACTCTGACCCAGCCAAGCACACGAGCATTTATCTGACTGGAGTGTGTGAGCAGACCTATCAAAGCCAAGGTAGCACACAGAGAATCACACTCCTGGACTGGAGGTTTGGGAGAGGTAAGCTGGGTTTTCATGCAGTTCCAAGGAAGCCTGACAGTCTTAACATTATTTACACACTTGTGCAGAATATCCTCCTACCAACAGCTGGGGCTTCTGGCAGCCAAAGGGAAACCATCTATTGTAATACTCTTTTTCTGTTGTAGGAAACAAACTCTTCCAAGAAGAAGAAATTTTCTAAAAAATAACCCAAGCAAAGGCACAAATTAAGCCCCAGAAGTTAAATACTGAAATAATTTTTACAGCATAGAAAGATCAAACTGCAAACAAGCTGCAAAAGCCATTAGTAATTTAACATTCGATTATTCCTTTTTTTCCAAAGTGTGATTCTTTTCTTCAAGCCAAGCATACTTTGCTGGGACCAAACCTTCACATTAGATTTCCTGTGCTGTGGACTTGATGAGATAAAGCAGTTCCTTAGGATCAACAACTCACTTCATTAAATAAGCCCATTGGTAAATATTCTCAACAGCAATTAACATCCTGGAGTAAGGAACTCATTTGGGGCTGCATTCCTCACTCAGGCAAGACCTCCCCTCTAACACCAGGACTGCAGGAGAAGGTCCTTACTTTGAAGGACAGAGAGAAGCCATCCTGGCTCTGACCATTCCCTCCACATCAACTATTTGGTTCTTCTTATCAGGAAAAAGGAGGCAAAGGTTGGACAGAGATGCTTCCCCTCAGTTCTCAAGCCTTGTGAAGAATGGCCCATGCAGTGGTTTTCCAGCTGTCTCTCAAGACCCTGGGGAAGCAGGAGAATTTACAGCATTTCTTCTCAGCAGAGTGAACAGAATTGCTGGTGTCACCCAGGATCTGGGCTGCCCAGATTTGTGCAGTACCAGCAGTTTATGACAAAGGTATTGTCACTCCTGGGAGGTGAAGGAGGTAGAAATTGTAGATTGAAAAATTGGAGTGGGACAGGTTTTTTTCACACCGTCTCACCCCATGTAAGGCTCTGCCTGGAAGTGAAGCAGTGCATTGACTGGTAGGGTTTTAGTACTAAACCCCAGAGTCAGGGTGGTCCCTGATGAACAAAGATACAAAGCAGAAACTCAAGATGCATTAGAGAGGGTTACTTTGGGTTTTTCTCTGCAGATATTAAACAAATACATCCCATTAAGATGCATTATAATTCTCTGTGTTTTGACAAGAATACACAGGCACCATTTTGAAATCAGAACAATAAAAGACAATGTGCAATATTCTTCAAAAAAACCCCAGCTTTAGTCCCACTCTTGTTGAAATGATCATTCTCATCTTGTTTGAGTAACCCAATACTACAATGCACTAAAAAGTACAATATGCTAGAACAGAAAATGAACAAAGTATCAGGATGCAACAATTTATGTCGAGTCAGCTTCAACTTACCCATTGAACTACTTCTGAATACTTTATGGGGCTCTAACCTTATAAACAAACCTGGGAATAACCATAAAGGTGCAGTTCTTTAAGGTATTTCCACCTATGAAAAGACCCTCCATTTTTGTGGTGAAAATCTTCTCCTTGCCATTCAGAAAGAGCTAAATAAGTGTGAGTAAAAGAACTGATTATAAAAAGCCTACTGAACTGGAGTAACAATAATGCCTCAGTCTTGAAAACACAGAAAGTAAATGCAATTTTACATTAAAGATCTGAAAACAAACTCAAGGCTAATATTTTCAGGGGGAAAAAACCCAAAACTTTGATCTCTTTTTCTTTCCGGGGGGGAGCCAATATCAACATGAGTGATTTTGTACTATATTCAGGAGTCTTTATGTGGGTTAATAATGTTAAAGTTATTCCACTGCTTTTTCAAACTTTTCTGGAATCAGCTCCTTGGTGAAACAGGGCCCTATTGAAGACTCTTGAATTTGCATAGCATGTGCAAGACATTTAGATTTATATTCCATGTTAAGCTTGTGTGTTTAGAGTTTACTCAGGCATATGCAATTCATTGGCTGTATTGTTATCTTCACAATGAACAAGCACACTCACTTCATCTGCAAGAAATACAACTTCAAATGGAGAAAATTAAATTTCCATGAGAAAACGTGTTCCATGAAAATTTCCATCAATAAAGGCTTAGCTCAAATGTACTAAGGTCGAAATACTTTGATTTGAGCCTACCTGGGTACTGTGTGACTTATGCAGCAAAACTATAAAATCATTGGAAATTATTATTTTGGAAGTGCTGCTGCAATGACAATTATTCACATTACAGTTCTCTCTAAAAGCCTTTGGTGTTCATGATCCTGTTGTGTTTGGTGATGAATCTGCCCACAGAAACCGAGAGATTCTGCCTTGAAGAAATGTTGATGTTGAATCCAAAAAGCCATCTACAGAAATACGTAGTCAGTGTTTGGCTTGATATTTGTGAGACACCACAGCTCATGTCCCGTTTGCTGTCACCACCAGAGCGTGCTGGGGTGGTCTCCAAAGTGGGACCAACACTGGGGTTACCTTGTGTGCCTTCCATACTAAGCAGGAATTCTGGGAGAGGGCAGCACAAGCAGGTGGCAGAAGGAAGGTTTGGCTGTGATGGCTGACAGTGAGAGACAGAGGGAATGCTGCTCCTCACCATGTAGGGCACAGGGATGCACAGCACAGAGAGGATCTGGAGAAAGAACAGCTTTGACTCAAGGAAAACAGCATCTACAGTGAAACAATTGGGGCAAAAAAGGAGAAGTTGAGTCACTAAAAAAGCTGGCCAAGTGGGGTCTGTGAGGACAAAGAAATCCATCAGAGATGGATGTTTGAAACGTTGCAAGTGATTTTATGTACAGATAGCAGATGGCTGGATCTACGTCTCAGCAGATCTCACCTACTTCTTGTATTCCCAGTTTCCTTCCCAAGTCCCTAATCAATTACATTGAGTGAAAGATCTGCCAACAGGATCAGCCCAGCTACTGCAGAACACGTGTTTTCTGCAGGGCAAGAGAAAGGAATTCATGGATCATGAAGAACTGACTACTGTGTGCTCTTCATTTTCATTTCTTTCATTAAGAACTTAGTTTTTGGGGTTTTTTACTGTTTCATTAAACACTAAAACTTTCCTTTGGACTATTGGTCATTTCTCCTCACAGAGATGGCTAATCTGGCTGTGGAGCTGATGGTCCAGAGGAGAATAAAATGCATCTCTTCAGGAGGTACAAGAGATGTGCATCACAGCATGCTTTGAAACTGCTTCTGTCTTTACTGAGGAACTGTATCCACCAAATCAGAAAACTGGATCAAAATGGGCATATATAGATATAGATGATAGATAAGATAGATAAGATAGATATATTAGATAGATCGATAGATAGATAGAACATTTGAATTTAAAAGAAGGTCAGCGCAACAGTTCTGAACTACTGCCACTTTGGATCCAAGTGAAACTTGCTCAGAAGGAGCAATCACAGATTTGAATCCCATAAGAATTTCAGATGTTCTGCTCCCAGGGAGAAATCAGGCAGCAGCTTCGCCTTCAAACCCAGTCTCTTATAATTTATATAAATAGAAGTATTAAAGACCATGGAGGGCTCCCTTTATTTCCTGCAAAATCACCCCAGCTCTGTTATTTGCACATCAGTCACCTGTACCAAGCTGAGCAGACTTGGTGATAATTTCCAGCTACCCAAAATAACCCACCACATTTGAGGGAAGAAGCTGCCCCAACATTATCTGCAGGTGACATCACTGTGCAGGTTACAAAAATGAAAAATTAAATCCAGCAATTGTACTACTATAAGCCAAAATGTCTGGTTTGCCCTGGCTTAGAGACAGAGGTCAACAGTAAGGGGCAATTACAGACAACTTAATAAAGAATATACAAAATATCAGCATCACTCCCACATCACAAAATGGTGACTGTCTCAGCTATGACTAACAGCTTACTGCAAATCATGTCTTTGAAGCATCCTTAGGGTCTTTGAATAGAACACAGATGACAATCCTAAAATACATTCTATTTTCCTCCAAATCACTAAAGATGAAATCACACCCATCTAGACCCCCTGGCATATGACTCACTGCTATTGATCCAAAAGGAGATGCTGTCATGCAAAACTTCTATTTTTCCACAAGACCTGTTATTTTTTTGTGATCTCTGCTGCTGTGAACTTCTGCAAATACAGCTTCAGTAACTACAGCAAAAAAAGTTCAAAGATTTTTTACAGAAAGAGATGGACTGGGCATGAGGGGAGGAAAACAGCAAAGAAGGAGGAGAAAAATCTTACAATGGGACCTAGAAGGATGAGAGATATTGGAAGAAAATAACTAGAAAGACTACAAGAAGTGCATCTAAAATAAAATAACCAGGAACACAGGGAGTTAGTTGATGGATATCACCTTTGTTGGAGAGAGTCCTGAGGAGGCCACCAAGATGATTAACGGGATGGAGCCCCTCTCCTATGAGGAAAGCCTGAGAGAATTGGGACTGTTCAGCCTGTAGAAGAAAAGAACATGGCCTTCACTTCCTGAAGGGAGCCTACAGGAAAGATGGAGAAGGATTTTTTACAAGGACCTGAAATGACAGGACAAGGGGAACGGCCTGAAACTGAAAGGGACTAGGGTTAGATTGGGTATTAGGAGAAATTCTTTACTCCAGGAATGGTGAGGCCCTGGCACTGGTTGCCCAGAGAAGCTGTGGCTGCCCCTGGATCCCTGGAAGTGTTCAAGGCCAGGCTGGATGGGGCTCTGAGCAACCTGGGATAGGGGAAGTTGTCCCTGCCCATGGCAACGGAATTGGAATTAGATGATCTTTAATGTCCCTTCCAAACCAAACCATTTTGTGATTCTATGACAGGAAATTACAGGAAAATCCTATCCGTATAGAATCAGTGTGAATTTTCCACTCAGTTCATTTGGGTTGGGATTCCTGCTTTGGAAAGCAACAATTCCAAAGTAAACTTAATGTTAATGAGAAGTAAATAAGAACATGCAGCAAGGCAACCTGAACTGCTGATGAACTCAAAGTCATGACCATAAAGGGTGGGTTCATTGCTGAAGTCCCAACAGCAGCATTGCTTGGAGCCCTTACAGCAGGAACATGTCTGGGACAAAGCTGCTGCTGGTGTTGGGGCTCTCCGTTTCAAACATGCACAACACAAGCCATTAACACCCCATGCAGCAGAAGGCACTGCTGCAAAAGCTTTGTGTGCAGCACCCAGAACTGCTGCAAAAGCTTTGTGTGCAGCACCCAGAACTGCTGCAAAAGCTTTGTGTGCAGCACCCAGCCAGTGCAGCCCCGTGCTGTGAGATTCAGGGACAGATGATAGCTGGTAACATTAGCTTCTATCTGTCCAAGGAAATGAAGTGTGCCTGGGAACATTCCTGGGCACGGAGGCCAGCTGGCAGGGAATGGCACGAGTCTCTGCCAGTAAACACCCTTACCCTTCAAAACAGGGAGGCTGCATGCAAACAGGCCCTGGGGACAGCCCTGGGAACGCGGCTGCTGCCAGACCTTGCTCCAGAGCCACCCGGGGCAGCCCGGGCAGGGCTGCAGCCAAACCTCGCCAGGGACTGTTCCAGCAGTCACCGGCACAGGCACTCACACTCCTTCCTTCCTTCCTTCCTCCCTTCCTTCCTTCCTCCCTTCCTTCCTTCCTCCCTTCCTTCCTTCCTCCCTTCCTTCCTTCCTCCCTTCCTTCCTTCCTCCCTTCCTTCCTTCCTCCCTTCCTTCCTTCCTCCCTTCCTTCCTTCCTCCCTTCCTTCCTTCCTCCCTTCCTTCCTTCCTTCCCTCCCTCCCTCCTCCATGCCTAGGAGAAGCATTTCTCTTGTGTAGAACACATGTGAGCAGCCATTCTCACTGACCTACCCCTTCTCCCATCCCAAACCATCTCCCCTGCTGTTTCCACATGCAGGAGATCCATGGGAAGGGCTGGTAAAGCAAAGGGAATGGTCCAGCTTGCTCGCTGGTTCACTGAGTGCTGAAGGGCAAACCCACATCACAAGTCAGGAATGGTTATGCAGAAGGATAAGAGCATGGAATGCTTCCAAACCTGTCCCACCTCCTGTGCATGCAGAGATCTCACTGCACAAACCTGTCCAGGGATACCTCAGGATTTTTTAAAGTCATTTAGGTGGCACTATGTCAGGAGTGCTAGAAAACACAGCCTCGTGCTCCTGGAGCTACAGATGGGCTGCTGCAGCAGCCTCACCACCTCAGCAGCTCTTCACAAGACTAAGAAATGGCCCATGAAGCATATCTTGAGGCTCTGGCTGCAGAAAGAATGCCTGGTTTTCTAACAGCCATTATTTTGGTACTCATAACCAGTGACACTCAAATCAATTTGACTGGAAATATATTTAATTTAATAAAAGGAAAATAATCCATTCCTTTGTCTGATTCACTAGAAAAAATATTCATATTGGCTTCTATAGCAAGAGCTTTGGTAATAATCTTATACAAACCTCTGTGTGTGCACGTGTGTGTTTATACAAAACCCTCATCAGTTTAAACTGTATTTGCTGTTAAGAAGATCATTTACCTTCTAATAAATCCTAATTAGATCATAAGCCCAAGTCTACTGAGAACAGATGTGTATTGACAAGCATACAGAGTGCTGGGAATTCACCAGGCTCCTCTTTCCAGCTGGGATCTGTCTCTACACGTTGTCTGTGTAGGTGCAGAGCACGAGCAGTGCCTGACCTTTCCCCAGCTTGCTGCACAACTCGGCAGGTTGCTAGAACTCCCTACCAGGAAACTTTTGGGCATAGGAGAGGAACCCAAGCTGCCATGTGCCAGTGACTCAGAGATGAAAACTATCCATTTCAGAGTTGTTCTTGTGCCTGGAATTTGAAGGAGCCAGCTCTTTTGCTGGAAGAGTTTGAACAGTTCATGCTGGGGATTCCACAGAGGCAGGCAGTGTGTTTTGCACAGGTTCCCCACAGTGCTGCAAGGAAGCCTGGTCAGTTCCCTGACAGAATAACCTCAGCTCCCTCCAGCCCAGAGATGGCAGACACAGGCCTGACTTTGGGGTGCTGGGCACTCACCTGTTTGTGAAAGGCTAAGGTGACCCTTGTTCTGGACAAGGGTGGCAGGCCCAGGGGACAGGTGACCTCCCTTGCTGCCCTCTCAAGGACAGAGGAACCTGCCAGCCCAAAATGGTGCCTGTGGTCAAGGCAATGCTTTGATGTGCTGTCCCTGAGGAAAAGCCCCCCGGTAGCAGCTGAGATTCCCCTGGCCCTGCAGGAACGTGCCTGTTGCATGCCCCAAGCCCGGGGCAGGTGCTGCCACTGCAGTTTGGTAACCTGAGAACCAGCATGGATGTGCTGCTGTGAAATACCACACATGGTGCAAGACAGGGGAGGGCTGAATCCACTCCTTCTGAGTCATTCAGGTCTGTATCCCCACTTAGCAGGGAGAATTTGGAACTTCTTGATTTTTATCTTTCTACTATCTAATTTTGTGAACAATTCTTACAGTTTGTGACAGGCAATATTGCTTTGCAGTCCATCTGAAAACAGACCCTGTTTTATAAAGAAGCTTAGGCTTTACAGGTTACTGCAGGCCAAAGCCATCCTTAAGACCGACCTAAGCCACACTGACATCAGCAGATACTGTGGAGTGATACAAGAGGATCTAGGAAAACAAAGTGTTGAGATCTGCTCCAGCCCTAAGCCTCACCCAAGCCTGCCAAGGTTTAGAGCTTTACGTGCAGATGTTATGGCAGGACTGCTCTGTAATGTGGACATTGTGTGGTAGTAGAAAGATTCCCTTAAGCTCAAGTACAACCCAAGCCAAAGCACAGATGCAGATTCCTGCTTGGCACCTGTACAGAAGGGTCCTGGCAGAGCCTGTGGACAAGCTCTGTCTGTCCATCCAGGCTGAACACATCACCTGCACAGCACCTGCATGGCCCAAATGCAGAGGAGAATTTCTGCACTCTAGAACTGTAGCTTGGCCATACCCTGGAGGTGCAAGATCCATTTCCTGGCCCCCTGGTGATTGCACAGAAGGGAGAGGGAGCCTGAGGCCTCCCACAGAGCCCCAGCGGGATCCAGATGTGCTGCCATTCCCATCAGTCAGGATGATCAACAGGCCAGCAGCTGCCATGGGGACATTGCTATGTGACAATCCCCAATGTCCCACAGACAAGCAGGGGGATGAGAGTGGGGCTCAGACAGAAGCTGGCAGAGAGCAAAGGTACCATGAGCCTCGAATGTCAGGCTGACACACAAAAATAAGCCAAGACAGCAGACTACAGGTAAACTTGAACATGTCAGGCAGGAAAAAGTGGCAATTCCAAATAAGTCAGGTCCTGCTGTCTCAGGACAACAATGTCCATCAGAGGAGCAAGGGCAGCAATATCAAGTATCATACTAGGTTAGTCAGAACTCCCAA
Organism: Onychostruthus taczanowskii; assembly: GCF_017590055.1. Taxonomy (NCBI): domain Eukaryota; kingdom Metazoa; phylum Chordata; class Aves; order Passeriformes; family Passeridae; genus Onychostruthus; species Onychostruthus taczanowskii. The sequence continues at coordinate 1,925,001 of NW_024503124.1, forward strand.
AGAGAGACTCCCAAATCATGCTGATGCTCTTAAACAACTTTACTCACAATAAATAATGGCAGCACAGTGTGCAAAGGACTCCTACCCTGTGGGGAAACAGAGCTTTCCACAGCAGAGCAGCCCCAGGCTTTGAATATGTTGTACCTTGTTTCCACACCTGTCCAGAACTGGACACCGTGGGATTAAAATATTCCCAGGACACAGCTTGGGGTCAAACCCAGAACCTTGCACTTCCTGTGCTCTGCAGGTCCTTTCACAGTGCTCCCATGGACTCCTGCACTTGCAGGGGAATCACCCAGTGGCCATGAGCAGAGGCTGGGCTGACTCTCCTGGGGGAGGGCAGGCACTCAGACGTAGGTCTGTGGAAGCAGCTCTTTGAACCTTTAAGTAATTCACACAAGAAAGCAACTCTGACAAAAGCTGTGGAATCTTCTGAACACCTCTTCAGACAGCAGAACTGAAAGACAGACTTCCTCTCCTGTGTCATTACACACACACCCTGCCCTAGAATCAGAGTTTAAATCAAGTTCTTTGACACACATCAGAAACCTTCAGTGTAGAATTTCTGAGACACCAAAATCCTTAAAGACAGACCTAACACAGACAGCCACTGTCAAATCATTTAATTGCTTTCATCAATTGAAAGTATCTTTTGATTCAAGAACAAATGCTTAGCAAGACCTTGGTGAGAAGAGACATAACCTTAGGGCTGAAAAGTAGAGCAACATGTATAATTTTTCCCTTTACAGATAAACAGCCCTGCTTTTTAAGTAGCTCCTGAGAAGGACATCTAAGCATTGCTCCTGTGAATAAAGCAGACAGTTCACAAGACAACCAGTTCCTGCCTGCATGCATAAGCCTCACGCCAGCAAATCTAATTGAAAATAATCTGTGATCGACGCTCTGCATTCTTCAGGAAAAGTGCTTTTATCCCATCTTTTCCCATCTCTCCTCCTCCCCTCCAACCTTAAATGAATCACATATTGAATCACTGCAGCATGGCTGTATTTGATCATGATTTATAGGGCACTGTCTGCCTCACTCGGTAGGCAGCCTTTGGAGAGAGGAGGTATTTTGGACAGGGAAGAACAGGCTGTCAGCACCCAATAAATTATTAGCAGCAGCCACTTCCTGAAGTAAAGATCTATATAAGATCAACCTTCTAAGTGGACAGGTGCACAGGGGTGTCTTACATCAACAGCTTGCCTGGCACATAATCCAAATTCTTAGTAACTGCAATAAAATGTGGCACTGAGAGAGAAAGGTTTTACTGATAGCTGTTAATAAACCAATGGAGGAGCTCTGGGCACTGCAGAGAATGAGCAGGAACCAGACCCCACTGCTTGGTGCCCTGGGTACCAAAGCAAAGATTAAGACAAATCTCCTGCCCTTGTTTGACAGGAGGGTGCAATAGGATCAGCAAAACTTCCAAATCTGCAAACTCAACATAAAGTTGCATGCAAGAAACATTGATGTAAGTTTTAATCATCTCTTCTCCATCATCAACATTCCCCAGCCTATTGTTTCTCTGCTTCCAACTTCCTTCTTTCCAGTTTTCTCCATGGCAAACAAGTCTAGCAGCAGCAGCATGTTCAGACTTCCTTGCAGCTCACACATTGATACTGGTACATACTGATCTGTAGCAGTCATGCTTAAGCTGGTCCTGCACCATAAGAAAGGTGTAGGAAACTATCCCCAGATAGCACCACACAAGGATTTTTTACTGTAATCTACCAAAAAGAAGGGCAGTTAACCTACTTTGGCCCTTCACACTCTGACAGTAGATGGAATACTCAGGGCTAAGAAGGAACTTCAGAGCAGCTTCATGACAGCTGTGTGATAACTGCAAAGTTCTTCAAAGATGTTTTAAAAATGAACCAAACAAGGAAGATTAAGAGAAGGGGAACAATGGGTCTGTCTCCCCTCCCTCAGCACAGCTTTCCTGTGCCCAAGCTATTGTTTGAGTCAGACAGAAGCAGCACACCCAGGTGCTTCCAGGCACACGAGTGGGCTGGTTACTCACTTCTATCAGAGACAATTCATTCCTGCTGCATCCTGAACAGCCCCAAGGCCATTACACCAGCCAGGAGTTTGGCTGATTCCTACAGCCTCTGCACCGTGGGCTGTTTTTGCTGAGCACCACCAGAGGGCTCAGCACGGTGCAACATACCAAAACAAAGGTGCTGACCCCAAAATCCCACACCTAGACACAGTGATTGGTCGGCAAACCCTCTGATTAGATCTTTGCAAATCGCAGTTCTTTTTAAAATATGCTCACTTCTCAAGAGGAGTTGCTGGTTTCATCACACAATCACCTGGGGAGAATGATTCCCTGTTGCTGTGTAGAAGGTCAAAGCACAGTATCCAATGGCCTTCAACTCTTCATGAATTAATAAAAATACAGGTTTCAGGCTTCTAAATACACTTAACACCAGGACACAATGACTGAGAGGTGGTAACTCTTACAAACTCCTGATAAAACTGCATTTTGTCTACTTTATATATGGGCAACATATATGGAGTAATATCTTCCTCTCTGGAGCTCCACATCCTACTTACCTGTACTAAATGTCTCCAGTTCTATCTATTCAATTGCATCAACGATTTCTGAGAAATCTCTCTTATAAGTGAATTTTTCATCCTGACTTCTGAGTCCTGTGTGATGTCTCTGACACTAAAAAGACAAAAGTTGGGCCCTTGGGGTCTTGTCAAAAGCTAATGTAAGACAAAATGCTTGTAAGCTTTGATTGAAATACTTCCTCTCTCCCAGCACCAGCTAATGATTCTGAACGACTTTGTTAAGTGTATACTTCCCTACCTTGAAATAGATACTGTGTCAAGTAGGATTTATAGGTGATTTAACTCAATCATGCCTTCAAAGCAGCTTCAGCAGCTCCAAAAAGACCAGGGAGTATTCAGAGGCTGAGCCAGGGTTAAAGAGAGCATCTCTGATCACCAAAGTGATGAAAAGTGGTCAAGAATGGGAATCACTGTAACTACTTGTCCCAAGCTATTGTCTTTCACATTAGAACTGCCAGAACATGCAGGATTTAGGGATGGAAATGACAGCTTACTATTCTGAATCATCACCTGGTGCTTGGAGAGATGCAGATTTTGAATTAAAGCTTTTAAATAATTTGGTTTTACCAGAGCTTTTCCATAAAATGACAGTGGTAGAGTGGAGGAAATGCCCACTGCACAGGACAAAGACTAAAAAATCCCTGAATCCCATGCTTGGCTGTGCCAAGAACTGTTTTGTGACAGCAGGCAAATCCCTTCACTCCTCTTTTCATTTGTTTTCCTTTCCCAATTTACATCTGCCTTGTCTATTGGGAAAGAGAGATTTATGAGTGTCTTAGGGATTTGGTGGTGCAAGCACTTCTCTCCAATCTTGAGATGAAGGTGAAAACCCCACCCTTTGGCTCCAAGGCTGTTGTTGCAGAGACTTGTACAGCACCTGTGGGGACCTCAGTGAGGGCTGCAAGGGGAGATCATCAATGCCTGTAACCCCATCATCACTCCCTGGATAGAGGCATTCCTAGGGAAACAGAGCACCACGGCTGGATCCTCAAACAGGGAGGTGAAGCAGAGACCAGCATGGGAACAGAGCAGCAAGTGCCATCACAAGTCCCTGATTCTGTCTGTGAGAGCATCACACAGCCAGGGTGCACAGGCAGGGATGTTCACCCTGAGACTCCCCCAGCTGTGCATTCCCAAGGGGTGAATTCTGTGAGCCACAGATGGTGCCTTTGCATTAAACAGTCTCAGAGGAACTTTATTCTTGAATTTTCCAGTCTCTTGAGGGAAGTTAATATGACCTCTTCTAAAGGAAGTAGAAATATAATCCAGCAAGGCAATATAATGCAGGACAAACTGGGGGCAGAGCAACAGATGGTATTTGCTGATCACTGATTATTCAAGGTGGTGTTCCAACGTCTTTGCAGGAGACACAAGTAGCAGAATTTCCTGCTGAAAGCTGAAGGCACTGAACTGCTTTAGGAAGAGTGCAGAAGTTCATATCTGTGGCAGCCCACGAGTGTCACCTGTTTGTAACCCCTGGAATAATTCTGTTACCAATGTGATTTCTCTGAAGCCAGGATGGAGTTTGCCTCAGCTGAACAGAAGGGAAAACCAAAGCCCTCTTCTTCCTGACATGATGCACTTATTCACATGGATTTCAGTCTGATCCCCTCTCCTCAGTGAAAGCCACAAGCACAAAGAGCTGTAAGGGCAGGTCACCTGAGAGTCCCTCTCTGTATTCTCATCTTTTAGGCACTGCACACGTGGTGGGAGATCATCTCCTCTGGCCAAACCAGGTACCAGTATCCAGAGATGTGACAGCCAATTTCTCCTGAATTTTAACAGGGTCTGGGCAGGATTAACATTTCTTATTTCATGCAGGAAGCTTGTGACAGAAAGAGAATTGAAACTTGAAACATCAATATAAAAACCTTAAATCACCCAAGCTATGCCTGCAAACACTTAATTCCACACTGGGGCAAATCTGCAGTAAACTCCAAAGGTGCAGACCACGCAGTGCCAGGATATTTTCCCACCCTGTGCCACCATCCCTTTGCCATGCTTCTGTCCCTAATTTAACAAGAGTGCTTCCAGCAGTAGATTTCTTTCTCTAAAAAGATTCATACATGAAGTAGCACCAACAACTGGTGTGGTCCAAACTGTGCTCAGCAAGACATTGTATTTACCTCTCCAGCATTCCTGGAGAATGAAGACAACATTCTATCAGCATTCATCCTCCTAATCATAAGCCAAGATGAAATGTTAAGCCCTGAAGTAATAAATTTCATCCAAACTGAGAAGGATCCAATTTAATGTATTCTGCATTTAGTGTAAGAGTCATCTGGAGATAAAGGACAGAGCTCTCATCATCAGAAAGAGATGAGGAAACAGCTTTGGTGTGGAGATTCTGGAAAGCACAAGCAGGACTATCATGACCACAGACTTGTCTGCGTGGGGACAACTTGAGACACTGATTGAAAGTTTAATTTGAATTTAGGGAGGGGTTCTTTTAAACTGTGTTAAATCCTTGTTAAATCCAAACAACTGGTTTCAAGTTGTGGCCACAAATGAATTTCTCTGCTTTCTCTTCCAAAATTGTCCTTTATTTCTGAAGTGCTTGTTCACCAATGTATAAAGCAGGCTAACAACATCATTTTGAATTCACACCTACAGTTAACACCAATAATTCTTTTTTCATTCTTACATATTGAGAAAAAAAATCACTTTCCAAATTTATTACAGCATATTTCTGTTATTAATAATTATTTTACCATCAAGTCACAGCTGAGGTCAAGAACTAATTGTGCCAGAATTTATGCAAACACACAGTAGGATTTCATGGGCAGATTAGGGGTCAGAAGGGATGATTTAGAATGTTTAGTGCTGATCTCATGTTTAACATAGGTCAAGTTTTCTAGGTGTATGCCACTAACTTACATTTGGCTTGAGTGTATTTTCCAAGAAAATGTAATTAATTTCTGAAGAAGAAACACTTCACATGGAGAACCCACTCTTCCCTTTGACAGTTTGTTTTATCTCCCCCTAACCAACATTATATTTCACAATATTCTACTTCTCATTTGAATTTGCTGAGCTCAGTTCCAAATCCCAGTGCTTCTCTGTTACACTTTCTTGTCAGGAATTAAAGCCCTTTTAACATGGGCATTTTCTGCCTAAGCTTCTCTCTGCTGAGCAACTTCAACGTTTTTCCCCCCTGTAATTTATTTTCAGTTCTTATCAAAACATAAAACACAGCAGGGCTTGTGCTGTAAATAGAAACAGTCCAGTCTCAGCTCGTATCCATCACTGAATTTAATGGCTATCACTGATTTACATCACAGGGAACTCTGGCCCATGTAAACATATGGATCTAGAGATGGACAGGGTCTGTCTATTCAGCTTTTTTCTGTAAACTAAAGTTGCTGCTACCAGGAAAAGAGGGTTAGGGGCCTACATAAGTGTGTCTGTGTATTAAAATGTGGATGTGTGTGCATGTCATTTAACTGCAGCTCTGCAAAAGTGGGATATTGTCACACACATTGATTCACAACCACTCAACAGGGGTCTCAGCATGATCCAATCTGGATCCCATTGCAATTGATAGATCTGTCATTCCCTGTGAGTTTTGGAACATAAATCCTGTCTCTGTTCCTTCTCTTGCAGCTGTGAGGATTGCATCCACCAGGGCAGAAGCTCTCCAGCCTCAGGCACATTGTGAACATCAGCCTTACTGGTAAGTAACTGGGAAATGAGGCTTGGACACACAAGAAGAGCTTGCTGAGGGGAACTGCCTCCCATGGGACATCACATGTCTCCTCCCACAGGGAAGTGAGTGGGAGAATCTCAGCAGATCAGCGAGCTGCTTCTCCCCCACATACACCCACAAACAGAAACCAAATAAATCCCATGCAGATCAACTCAAACTCAATTTTCACTGAATATTTAAAAACACATAGTGGACAAAATGTGAGTGGGTTTAGATTGGCTATTAGGAAGAAATTCTTCCCTGTGAGAGTGGTGAGTCCCTGGCACAGGTTGCCCAGAGAAGCTGTGGATTCCTTATCCCTGGAAGGGTTCAAGACCAGGATGGACAGGACTTGGAGCAGCTGGGACAGTGGAAGGTGTCCCTGCCCATATCATGCAGTTGAACAAGATGATCTTTAAGGTGCCTTCCAACCCAAACCACTCTGTGATTCCATGAAAATCACCGGGGCTGATGCTGCTGGCTTTGGCTCATGGCATCCTCCAGTGCCTGCCTGGTCATTCTCACTGGCAAGGGGATTGTTCAGAGAGCAAGTCCTACTCAACTGCCAGCTACTCAGCTGAGAATGGCTCCTGAACCTGGCATTCATAGAAGGCCATTAGAAATGGTGGCAAACTACACCCCTAGGTTAGACTGAGATGTTTAAAACCTACTCACACAGTGAGCAGGGAATTTTGGTTGGCAGAATTCCCAGAGCAAGCTGAGGGCAGGCACAGAAAGGCTGCATGAGGCCAAAGCAGCTCTGAGCTCGACCCAAAGGTCTCCCTTCTGTGTCCAGCATCATCACAGGTTCCTGCTCTTGCTGCAGTAGTCAGAGGGTGTTTGACTCTTGACCTCAAGGGCCCTGGAATTGGACTCCTTCCTTCTGACCTGGCTGAAGCTAACAATGTGTTGCACACCACTTCTCTCTTCATGTGGACCTCAGCCCCTGACACAGGATTCCAGGCATGCCCCATCTCCAGTGGAGAAGTGGAGAGGTTGAAAATACCACCAGATGTTAAATTGCAAGGCTTGCTCCCAGGCTTCTCGCCCATGAAGCAAGTTCTGCTGCAAGGAGCTGGGAAATGTTGTGTAGTGAACAAAATATGGCTTTTGCAGAAAATCTCTACTCTTGCCATGGACTGTGTCCTCACCATCTTCTCTGGCACCTAACCATCCCTAGCACTGGACTCAGCTTAAAACTCTGGGTATGGTGGGCACTTTCACCCAAATTCCCCTTTTTTTGAAGCAGTCCTTGCCACATTCTGGTTTTAGTTGCTGTGGTGATTGATTGGTGTTTAATGAGCTCATGTTATTGGTTGAGATTTTTCTGGGGTGAGTCATGCAGGTTTCATTTGGTAAAATTCACATGGAGATATTGCCATCTAGATCAGCACCAGATTAGCCGAGAACTCCAGCTTCAGCTCACCCATTTTAACATTCCCAGGTGAAGTCAACTTTCTGATGAGGCAGATAAATGTCTGCAAAGTAAATATTCAGTTAATAAGGTACCTATTGTACTGCTGATTGTGATGAGGCAGCAGCAGCCGCCAGTTTTAATTTAACATGATTTAACTACCGAGCGATTCCAACGATATCACAGGAGCTTGTTAAATGAAAATAACGCCATTCACATTTGCATGTACATGTGCAAGGAAAAAAAACAACAATAAGAAAGCAGCTCCTGGGCTGACAGCCCTTGGAATGATGTCATTTGGATCAGTGGCATTTAGTTGCACAAGGTGAGCCACCATATCTGTGAAAATGCCAAGGCAACCCAGAGCACAGCCCAGTGGTTGTGCTCCAAAGGACAGAATGCTGGACTGGGAGATAAGACACCCATTTCTGAATCCAAACTTCATCACTTCTCTGGCAAACTACTTCACCTCTTCGTGCTTCAATCAGTCCATCTGTTGGAAGGGCATAACAATACTGAACTGTTTTCCCCAGTGCTTTGAAAACTGGGAAATACATGAGCCAGACTTTGTTATACTTTTGTTCAGGGCTTTTTGTTGCTTCAGATTTACTCTCAGCGTCTGGGCCAGATTAGCTGCTTGTCCTGTTTCAATGGGCTAGGGATCGTTTTAAGGACACAAAATAGCTCAAACTGCAGGGGAGGCAGGACATGGTTCCACATTAAAATGTCATTAAGCTGATTGACCAAGCTGATTTCCGCAGGGAACAAACCACATCATTAAAGGACACCTGTCACTAAAGGCAGTTAGTGAGTTCGGAGATCCCAGCTTATCATTTTACACTGCAGCCTGAAACAGGCCTTCTTAAATGCATTTTCCGAGTTTGCAATGTTACAGTTTGCATCCGGAAGATCTGACAGTCTGAATGTACAGGAGGAAGAATGAAAGAAGTGACATTTGTCACAGTTAGAGGATGAAAAGTCTGCCCAGGGAGCTTGAAGAATCTCTGCAAGGTGCTCCTCTCTGCTGTGCTCACGTTTCCACCAGATCCCACCAGAGATGCCACTAACTTAGAAAACAACAAAATCGTTTTTCTAATAGATTAACATTTCATTAATTACTTAAATAAGAAGCCATCCTAGCTGGCTTGACTGAGGAAGCTGGTGGCAGAGCGAGGCCATAAACCCAGATCCCCAGGGTATCCTTCCCTGGCCAGCCTCCCTCCAAGCTGTGGAGCGGGGCTCTGGGGGCACAGCAGATACTCCTGTGATTGCTGAAGCAGCTTGTTTCTACTTACATTTTTCAGTGTTTTTTTTTTTTTTAATCACATTGTGAGCCGAACCATAGATTAGTGCCAAAGAGCCTCTAATTACATAGTAACAGTAGCAATTGCATAACCCCCTTCCAGCTCCCTGCAAGGGCTCAGTTCCACGCTCACCAATGGAATGTCACATTTTTCCATGCTTTAAGTATCTCTTTTCACTAATGCTGCAGCCAATTGCTCCTAATACTGCAGAAAAGAACAAAAAATGCCGGGATTAAACCTCTACAAATCCTAACAGCGTGTTTACAATAGTCTTCAGGTTCACTCCTAACCACTGGGTCTGTGACCTTCTAGTAAATTATACTATCCTGGAAGGTTTTAGCTGCTGTTCCAGCTCCACTGCAAACATGTAAACTTGAGCCATCTGTGCTTTTTTAATATTTCCTGTAAAGCCTATCACTACTCCAATCTGCCGTTTCAATTGGCGGCACAAGAAGTCATTGTGTGCTAATTTTTCCCAAGGGCACTTGATGCACTTTATTAAATAGGGGTTTTTTTCTTCCTCATTAAGGCCTTTCCACAACAATAAAACTGTATTTTGGATACCCAGGCCAGCAGGCATTGGGCTGGTTTGTATGAAAAACCATCCCAGCCACGCTACACTTTTCCCAAAGAACAATATGGAGGGGAAGAAAGTTTTTTAAGATGTTGCAACCTCTCCTTTTGGGGGCCTGCAGAGGAAGCATCCTGAAGACAAAACAGCAGAGGATGGGAAGAATTTGGCTGAACATCCCAAAAAAAAAGGCTTGGATTCTTCCAGGGGCATCAAAAACTTGCTGGGTTGTACATTTCTCACACACTTCCAGTTGCTGTTGGCTGCTGGAGTTTGGGTTGTACAAGGGGGAACTGCAATGCCAAACAGGATCAGACCAGTGGTTCAGTTAGTTTGGGATCCTGTTTCTGAGACCCACACCCCCAATGTTTCATAGGAAAGCACAAACACCCAACTGCAGAAGCACTGAAGTGTCAGACCTTCATAAATATCTCTTTTTATTTCATCCCCTGCTATATCTTTAATAAACCTAATTTCTCCTCCTGCCCATTGTCATAAAACCTGTTAAAATATTGCTCACACTATAGAATCTGTTACAAATGAACAAGGCACTGATTATGGAGGGGGGAAAAAAGTGAGATTTTTTTTGGTAGTTTTATACTAGTTTTAAAGAATACCATGCCAGAATAAGTAACTTTGAGAAGTCACTCTCAAAACCCCATATGGGATGAATTGGAAGCATACATAGGATAATTTTTGTCAGGGATTTCCTATTTAATTTTAAAATCTTCGCCTGTATTTAAAATATGCAGAGTATAACCTTTTCTTTGCTTTTTGGTGATTTGACCTGTAATCACGGTACAACAGTTTGCTGATAAACATGGGGGATTTTTGCTCATGTTAGTTTAACCGGCATTTAAGGTCAGAAAGGACAATTGTGACCCAGGAGCCTGACCAGCTCCCTAAAACAAAATAACTGTTTATCATTTTCTTTCCCCAAAGCCCTCTTTATTTTCCTTTAAAAAAAAAATTAGTGACCCACATTCCACACAGGCTATTGGTGACTTTGACATACCTCTGCTCGGAGCTGTGCCAGCAGAGGAGGCTGAAGCAGGTGTTCAAACACTAAGCACTGCCCATAAATTTAATCTGACATCCTGCTCAGAGAATGCTGGGCAAAACAATTGAACCAAGTCCACACACTTTGAAGCTGCAGCTCCAAAAAATCACAGCTGAAAGGGGAGGGAGCCTCCTAGCAACAAAAATGCACCCGAGCCTCCCAGCTGAAGTGTGTGTGTCGCACAACACCTCGTGGGTCCACAGGGTGGGTTTTGGGGAAGGGGGGGAGGCTTAAAGCTTTGAATTTGTCATTTCTTTCTCAACTGGCTTTTAGTTCTGATCCTGAGCGAGAAGAAAGGGGTCCTTGTTTGATAAGAAGGGATGATAACCTGCACCCAAGCCAATAAAAAGGATTAACCCGAGACTGAAGGCTCAATGCTGGGTTCTGGCCGATGCATGGTTCAATTAGACTAAAAGCTGTCCTACAGCATTAAGGCAAGTTACCTTCATTTTCAGCTTCAGTGAAACAGACCCCAGATGACAGGATAGGCAAACAAGGACTTTTTCACTTTTCACAATTGCTTTCATCCTGCATCGCCAGTATTATTAGACTTTAAAGAAACTGGAAAATCAGAGGAGTGTTCAAAGTAGGTGGTCTCAGTGTATTCACTGCATCCGGGCACATCAGGCTGGGTAACGTGTTTTGTAAGCCCAGCAATGTGGCTCGCAGTTCATTTCTTCAGTTCATTTTCATTTTCACCTAATAAAATCAATTTTCAACCCAAAGTGATGGCCTACAGATATTACTTTAGAAGCCCAGGATGTAAACACTTCAGACAGTCATGCACCTCCAGCAACACCGTGCTCTCCAAAGAAGGGAGCCTGTTCCTCCCAGGCAGCCTGCTTTTATCCCATGCACCTGGGTAAATCATGGAGAGGAGGGTCTGGCTCTTTTCAGCAGCAGGGGTCAAAATAGTTTCAAAAGAAGAAACGAAAAACCAACAGGATCATGACAGACTGACTTTTCACACACGTGGAAATGGAGGCACAGCTCAGCCAAGGTCATCCCTGGCTGGACAGCAGAGCTGGGAAGAGCCAGGCACAGGTCCAAAGCACTGCTCTGTGCTCTCCCACCCAGCTGCCCAGGCCTGAATGGAGCAAGAGGGATGTAAATCTGTGGATTTGCATCTCAGACTTTCTTATTTTTCCCCCATGATGTAAACAGAATGAACAAACATCCATCTGGAGCAGCAGAAAGCTGTTTATGGGAAACATGAGCAACTCCTTTCCTATTTCCCTGGTAAGTAAAGCTTGGAGATGATTCCTGGAAATACAATATTCCCATATATGATACCACAGAGTGCCTGTTGACATATTCCAACATTCAAAAAACAATTAACACATTTTCTCCCACATTTCCCATGGCTGCCATCATGGAGTAGAGCCTTGTCTTTGCTGTCTATTTGTACAGGGGGCAAGGATTAAATGAACACAACAGTGTTGCAAGCACTAAAAACAGCCCAGGAGGGGCAGTTGTTTGTAGAGAATTAAATCAAGAAAGGACAGATTTAGAGGTATTTATTTGATAGGAGGCTGTGCTGACCATTCCTGGAAAAGCAGAAGCTGGAGAGCTTAGAAAACAGACTGACCACAACTGGAGTGCTTTCCACTCACGACTCTGCAAAATGACTACACGGCAAAGATCCAAACTTTTGATACGCAGGAAAAATATGTTGGAAACTTAAGGCATCCTGATAGCCCAGGGCAGCCTGTTTGCTTGGATTTTCCTGGTGTAAATAGAACCACCACACAACAGCTCAAGGACTGTCCAAGCAAGACTGCCAAAAGAAACAGTTATTTTTTATCCAGATCATTCCAGAAATTCCTTTTTCCTTGGCCTGCAAGCGGAACAAACATCTTACTTGCTGGAGCATCCCAACCACTACAGGCAGGACTTGGGTGTTCCATATTAATCAATGGTCATCCTGCCCTGGGCAAAAGTTGCTGACTGCAATGTGTGGGAAACAGGAAAAGCAGTTTAAAATAAAGTTGTGGGACTGCTTGTTTCATTCAGGCAGACCTGTCTGTGAGAAAAAGAATTTATGAAATGTTGATTTGTTTTTTTCTAACTCTTAAAACAAATGGAAGTGTGAAAATTCACTGGAGCAACACTGTTTTTATAGCCTCTCAAGTAAACACCCCTGAGATTCTGTCAATGCAGTTGAACTTTCAGCTGGGTGGTGGTCAGAGCAGAAAGGTCACCACACCCAGGGCTGACCCTGATTGAAACTGAACTGCGACTTTCTCCTTCCAAAGCCTCACAACAAACTGCAGCTTAACCCCTTGAAGATGGTTTGATTTCACTTAGCCGTCGCCACAGCAGAAGAAATTGCTAACCCAGAGAGGCATTTGGCTACAGGAGTGACACAACCATCACCACAGCAGAAGAAATTGTTAACCCAGAGAGGCATTTGGCTACAGGAGTGACACAGGACTAAGAGACACTCGAATTTCAGGTTGTCCAGACAAGTTGTGGGTTCCCCATCCCTGGAAGTGTTCAAGACCAGCTTGGATGGGGCTTGGAGCAAGATGGGATGATGTGAGGTATCCCTGCTCATGGCAGGGGGCTGGAACAAGATGATCTTTGAGGTCCCTTCCAAACCAAACCATTCTATGATTCTATTCTGTCATTGTCCACTGTGCCATTCACCAGCACCTCTCCCTTCCTTAGCTCCTTCCTGAACTAACTTTTTTTACTAAATACTAACACATCTCACACTATGTAGTGTTTGATCACAAATTTGGGTCTTGAGTCATTATTACTTTTACCAAAATAGGTTTTATTGCATTTTTCTAGCTGATCTCAATATAACACTGATATTTGCATGGTGCCTGAGGCACACCTCTAAACTGGGAATAAATGGCTGCTTTTTACATGACATACACAAGGACTAATCTTTCAGAGAGGCAAAGTAGGCAGAGGAACCAGTGGAGGGTGCTGCAATAACAATGGACTTCCAGAAATACTTCAGAGTGCTGCAGAGCTCCTCATTGCACAGACACTCAGGGCTGGAACACAAAGGGATCAGCCTGATTCCTGCCTCCACCAAATGGAACTGGGATCAGGAGAAACTGCTTCTTAAACGTCTACCTAGCAGTCAAAAGCTCCACACAACTGGTGGTGAGCAGGAAAAGTCCAAGCTTTGTTTCTAATTTGACAGACTCTGACCTGTGCCCACAGCAATGTGTTCCCACAGAATTTTAGTGTAATAATAGTCTGGCCTCCTTCATGTTCCCAGCTCTCTGACTGAGCACAGAACCTGAAGCAGAGGTACAAACTTTAAGTACAACAGTGCAACAGGTGATCTTGGCTTTCAGTGGATACCCACAGGAACACTCCAGTCCTTTGTGCTCTCTCATGTCTCCCACCCAGCAGATTGAAACTTCCTCAGTAGTTTTAATTCCTGTCATTATCAAAAATTACAACTTTTTCCTCCAACAAGAAAGTGCTGAATGAGCTTGGGCTCTTAAAAAAGTTCCCCATGTTAAGACTCTGGCCTCAGGTCTTGTTTTTGAAAAGAGCCTGTTCAGGGCTAGATTTGTACTGCAGCTACATCTAAATAGGAATAAGCGTGCCTGGCTCTGGGACTGCAAATCTGCTTTCTCCTTTGGATTTGAAATTAACACCAGCAGCAGGCTTTAGCACTGTCACTGCCTGGCCTTCTGTCATGCAGCCTAATTCTTCAATCCCCCCAGGGGCTGAACTCACCCAGGTTATAAATACTGTACTGAAGTGCAAACACTGGGATGACCTTTAATACAAGAGTCAGAACTGACCCCTACATTTCTTCACGCTGTCAAACATCCAGAAGATGCAGGACTAATAGGCACATTAATGCCCAAGGAAGAAAGTGAGGACTTCAAACTCTTCTTAATGGAGTTAAAACACATTCTTTAAAAAGGGAAAAAAAAAAAGGCTCTGAGAATGTGGCCTTTCACTAACATAAACAGTTTCAAAGAATGGCTGTGGCACAGAAGCAGTGACTGGAAAATCAGAAAATCTGTATAAGAACTGTTGTCATAGTGGATTTCCCATAGGGATTATTTTAATCTAGGGATGCCATTAAAGACATTGGTTTGACTGGAGGGTCTCAACTTTTCTTTTTCTTCCCCCTCTCCAGACACATACATCAAACTCTATGGGGCTGTCAAGTTATCTCCAGCACTGGCTGAAAAATCTGTGACAGTATTAAAAAGAAAACACTTGATGGTCTTGTGAACTGCTGAGAGTTATCAGTATTAAGGTGTTAATAATGCCATAATCCGAGGCTGATAATTATTCCCCCAACTCATAATGCAATTTAGCTGCTGAGCACATGGCACTTATGATACAGACCAGATTCATTGCAAAGCTGTTGGGGGAAATTGTCCTAAGAAAATTTAAAAGCCCTTGGATTTTCAAGCCCAAACAGGACATACAGAAATGTATAATAGAAATGCAAAGAAAGGAAAGTGCTCTGTATTAAAATTTTTACAGGAACAGATCTGTTGAGAAGGAAACAATAATGGCATTTGTTAAAAAAAACCCATTTTTTAAAAAATTAGTCCAAATGAGAGAGAAAACAGACACTTGGATGCAGTTAAAGGCTCATCCAGGTAATTCAATTGGGAGGGGGAGTTTTGAGGGATTCAAGAGGAGAATAATTTCCTGCTGGTCCCAAGGTGGGCACTCCAGCACACATTCAAGCCACTCCATTCCTCTGTAGATTATGAAAATGTAAAAGTTGTCACTAAATCCAGGTTAAAACAAAAAATATAAAGGCCAAGAAGTGATAAAAAAATTCCAAAAATGACCTTTGCAGTCCCAGTATTAATCCAGCCCCATTATACGTCCTGTATACTGCAAAGCATAGGTTAAATAATAAACAATTACATATTCTGTTTAACAAGGAAAGCTGACCTGGAAATGCCTTCTGGTCTTACCCTGTGCATGTGCACACAGCTCAGTCAGTGACACAAACCTCGTGTTTCAGACACCCCTGCTCTGAACTTTGGACTCCTCAGCTTTCACATTATCCCAGCACTGATTTTTCAGTTCTTTAAAGCATAGAGGGATTTCTAAGAGCTGCAACATCTCAATGACTTCTTTCATTCATTGTAAAGGCACAGTGCTTTAGGAACCAACACCCAATGCAGCTCTGATGGAGGCACCAGTAATGAACATTTTTAACTCCAGCAGCCTTCACCCAGGCACCATTAACAGACCAAGGGATCTTGCATTTGAGAGCCAAGTCCCTTGGTGGAGATTCAGCTCCTCTAAGAACTTCAACCAGCAGACCTTTACTAGAAAAGCACTTACACAAAGAGACAACATGATAGTCAAAGAAAACAGAAGATGCAGGCAAGTAAATTTACTTAGCCACAAATCTGTTCCTGTAACATGGGAAGGACTTTCCAGATCTAGCCAACAGCAATGGAAAAGCCACAGGAGGCACTGAAGCATCACTTTTGTGCTTCTCTTGTTGGAGGCATCTTAGAGCTTTAATAGACAAGTTCAAGTTGAATTTAAAGAACCATAAAATCCTTCAGGTTGGAAAAGACCTTTAAGATCAAGTCCAACTGTAAACCCAGCATTGCCAAGCTGACCATTAAACCAAGGCCCTGAGTGCCACATTTATGTGTTTTATGTGCTAAATACCTCAGCTGAGGCTCTTGAGATGTCACTGAAATGAAAACCAAACCACGTTTATCAGTACACACAGAGCCAGAGATACATTGCAACACTTTCCCACATAAAGGTTTCCTTAAAATTGGTTTTGTTTTATTCACTTGTCTCTTTTAAGATTAGTGGTCAAACCTTTGACTGAGAGATGTAGATTGGACCAGTGAGGCTGTTTTTTGTAAGGATACAGAACATTTCAAACTGAGTCTCCTCAACCCTACAGCCCCTAGAGCACACAGACCCCCCAGGAGCTGTAGCTGAGGTTTCCCATCCTTCAGAGAGGGGAAATCCCTCATTACACATTCCCAGCGTTCCCCCATGGGCTCCTCTGTGGCACATCATGGCAGCTCCGTGTGTTGGTAGGCTCCTGGTCCAACCTGGGGATCAAAATAATCCCAGGCTTCATGAAAAGAGAAACACTCCTAGCCCAGCTCTACTGAAACAGGTTTTTACTTTCAAGAGGCAGGCAGGTGTCTCTATCCTATGAGATTCTATGACATTTAATCTCCTAAATGTCAATTGCTTTTGAAATGGGCCTAAACCATTAGATACTTCTGAGAATGTCATCCTTCATCTTTAAATTTGCTGTGACCACACACAGTCAGCACAAGTCTTGCAGTTCTGTGACCCAGGATATTCTGCAGACATCAATTATGTTGCTTTCTTTCCTTACTCAGGGCTACAAAACAAATCTGAAGCTTTTTGCTTCAGAGGCTTTTCAGAATGCAAAAGTTTCATTAAAACATGAGGAAAAATGTATTTTATTCATGCTGTCATAACTCAAAATCCTCTCAGAGTTTCCAAAAATTTCACCTTAGGGGTAACACCAAGCACGGAAAATTTCTGAGCAAAAAGAATTTGAGAAAGTTATTAGCAAAAAGTTATTAGCAGAGAGTGGGGATTAGAACTCAGCCTTAACAACTGCCTTTGCTATTGCAACTCCTATAATAATTTTTACACAGGGGCTGCACAGCAAATTGATTTTCCTAAGGCACTGCAGTGAAACTTCACTGCACCTCATGCCCAGCGAGCTCGGCGCTGCGCTGGCACACAGCACAAACGAGGGACCTGGGCTCAGCTCTTTGTTCTCCTCCCCAGGCCTGAGTGAAATAAATCACTTAGCTCAAAGGCAGCTTGCAGAAGTTTGCATAAGTTTCTAACAGGGATTATCTGCTTGCATTATCAGCACAAGCACAGCAAAGCAATGCAGGTAAGTGCTGACACGGTGAAGGAGGACCTCGGTCAAGGAACACAGGAGCCACTGCACTGAGGGACTGTGGAATTGTCCCCTCTGGCTTCAGCCCCTCTGTGCATTCAGGAGCAGCCTATAACCACAGAAAAGGTGCAGGGGAAATCTCTGTTGAGTCTCCCTTTAGCACGTTGTGTGTGACTCCTGCCCAATAGCTTTGAGTGTGTGAGTGCCCACAAACTTATTGGACCGTGTGCTTCAGTTCTCTTCCTGTAAATTCAATAAATTAAACTTGCCCTACAGCTGAAAGGTTTGGGGAAATAAATATACTGACCACCATGAGCTCCTGTGGATCCTCACATGACCACTGGGGGAATTACAGGTCACCAATCCTACCAAGGACAGAAAATTTCTGCCCAGCTCCTGCTCCTCAGAGACTGAGTTTGTGCCCTGAAGCCAGAAGATTTCTGCATGTCTCAAAAGTTGTGAGGGGTTTTTTCTCCCCTCTTGACACCATTTCTGATGATTCATAGAGTATCAGACATAACATCATAGATAATGAAAATTTCTGCAGAGATATAAAAAGTTTGGAGTTAATTTGGTCTCAGATCTCACTGACCTGAATCTGTTTAGTAAAGCTTTAGGGATAAAATTCTCAAGTCCCTATGAATTCATTGTGCCTCACCTGGAACATCAACATTTCCAATACTGGATATTTTCATGTAAAAAAAATGCCTGTTTCCACAGGCATTACTTAATTGTAATGTCTATTTATTTGGTATTTCTTCCTGTTTTCCTACATTGTTGTAGAAGTGTAAATCCTACTTGAAAAATCTCCTTTTACAGGATAAAAATCTCCAAAGGCTTATAAGCTGATGTGAAAGATTGACTTAATTGAGCAGTATATTTTTGATTTACTAAAGAAACCTTAATCCTTGACTAAACTGATGTATAGATTTTTGAGAGATTAGCAAATCTAAAATGCATTAAATTCCAGGGCAATAAAACCATCTTACTGTATGAAAAGGCATAAATGTAAAACACAGCTTGTGTTGCCAGTTACTGTGGAGTCTCTTATCATTGGGTTATCAATTAAATTCCTGATGTGGTTGTTATAATCATACATTTACAGAAATGACCATAAACCTCCTGCCATCTGTACAGGAAACCCATTGTCCAAGCCATGGACCCACACAGAGAGTGCCCTTTCCTGCAAAATTTCCACCAGGAGTTAATTTCCACCAGTGAGCAAAATTTCCACCGGTGAGCAAAGGACAGAAGAAGCAACTCATTAAAATTATCACAGGGTACATTACCAGCACCAAATTTTGCCTATGCCACTACCAAAGTACCAAGCGGCTTTAATGAAAGTTCTGCTGATGTGGGGATGGAAATGGCAGCAAAGCCCAGGAAAACTGGAGGGCTGCCAGCTTTGCAGAGGTCAGGAACATGTGGGGAAACTGTGCTTTAGATTCCAGAGAAAATCACAAGAGCAACTGGAGGCTTCTGAAGGCTTGAGAGGGAACCCTGCGAGAGGAGCAGCCCTGCAAGCAGGACCGTGGGCTGAGCACGCTGTGAGCACAGGCCTCCTCACAGCCATGGCAATGGAACCCACACAATGCCTCAGACAGCTGCTGCCCAAGAGCCAGATAACATTTCCAACCACCATCCCTCCCCAAAACACCAGTGACTGCCCCTGTGGGCTTTTTTAAGGTTTTTTTTTTTTGCATCTGGAGCTGACTGATTTAATCATTATTCCCTGCTGTGGCAATGGCTGGGAAAACAAGGGCTCAAGGGCCAAAAACTGATCGCCCAAGGCTGCCAGTTCAAAACCAGGTACAGATATGACACATAAAGTACAATATTCAGTAGATCCACCATGTTACCTTCAGCAAAAAGCCAAGTCAGTGAAGAGGAAGCTTTTCAGAAGAAAGCTCTGGCAGGTGGAGCTGCATTCCCCATGCTGGGTGGCTGATGCTTGCAGGGTGAAGCACAGGCCAGCGCTCCTCCACTTTCCGTGAGTCTGTGGGACTTCCAAGCCTTTTTCCTCCTCTCCTGTCTCATGGTCACTTGGTTTCTCCAAAGCAGGAGCTGTCACTGCACAGATGCCCAGCGCTGTGAATTCCTAATGCCAGCAGGGCCCCTCCATTCCACTGGAATGTAAATAAACCCCAGCACTTCTCCTGGATCTCTGCAAGTTAAATAAAGCACTCACACAGCCCTACCACCAAAGCAGTGGTAAGGCAGTAAGGGATTGATTCCGGTTTGTCTTTGAGCTTCCTGTACCCTCCTCCTAACCTTCCAATCCCTTATTTATTTATTTTTTTAATCTTTTCACCAAAACCCACGTTAGAACACAGAGGAACCAGAAATGGGGCACCAAAGAAAAGCAAATGATTAAACTAAAAATATCCTTGCCAAACATGCAGAAAAATAAATAGGTGGAAAATAAGCCCAGCTCTCCTGAGGGCAGAGCAAGGCAGTGTACGCTGACGGGTCACAGGGATAGCTGCAGTAATTACATTTTGCATTGCTTTAGGCTTCATTTATGCTGTCAAAACTGTTTTGTCACACTGGATTTTTTTTTAATGCATTTCAGATTTTGCTAATCTCTAGAAAATCTATATCAGTCTAATCAGAGGATTGGGAGGCTCCTTGCTGTATCAAAAATATACTGCTCCATTAAGTCAATCTTTCATACTGGCTTATAAGTCTTTGGAGATTTCCAATTTGTCAAAGGAAGGGATTGGGGTTTTCCTGTCCATGTAGTTAAGTTTTTCTAATGATGAATCTTTGAGAAAAAGAAAGAAGAAAAGCAAATGAGTAGACTAAAAGTGATGATCATTTAAAAAGCCTGCATTGACCACAGCTTGGCTCATGAGTGCCCAAAATCCCAAATATTTGCATGAAGGTCAGCAAATAATAAGGAAACTGTTCTCATGGACAAACTCCTGACTCGTCCCCTTACATTGCATGAGACTCTCTCCATTTCCAGGCTCCTCTGGGCCTGTTCCTCCCTGCCCTGCCACCTGTCACAGAGTGGCACCCAGCTTCCAGCTTCCTCCGGCTGGTGGGGACAGCCCCACTGTGCCACCTGTGACTGCTCCAAATGAGCCCCTTCAGGCCTTCCTGCAAAGTGCTCCTCAGGGGTGGGTGGCACTCAGTGTAATCAAGAGAAATCCATATGAGTTTTCCAGTCCCTCCCTTCAAGCTCCCTTCTGCTCCAGAGGCTATGGAACACCTGATGCTGTCAGTGTTTGTGGCCCCAAGCTGTGGGAGGGAGCACCTGGCAGGCCTGTGAAGAGATGTGGGTTTGGAGAACAGCAGAGGATGGGCATTGTCTCTTCAGTGTCCACCAGCATCTCCCCAAAGGGCACAGCCCACAGGAGCAATTCCTAACCCACTACACTCAAAATGAACCAGATTAACAAAACCAGACTGAGCTGGGTCATGTGGATTGAGGCAGATTTGGCGCTGCTCACATGAGCTGCTGTCCCCCTCTGCAGTGGGATCAGCAGCTCAGCAGAGAGGCAGGACCAGAAGCTGGGAGCAGCAATTCCTGCTGCAGCACAGCTGACCAAGGACAGCAGCTGCTCCCAGCTCTGCCTGGGGACCAGGGATGCAGCACCAGCTCTGGGAGGAGCACAGACAGAACGTGTACCACTCTTGGAGAAAGCTTCGGGACAAAAGGAGGTGCACCTGTGCTCAGGGAGAGGGACTCACACTGCCTTTTCTTGCCACAGCTGGTGTCTCTCTCTTCTGGGGAGCAGCCAAAAACAACTCAGGGTTTTCCTGCTTTAGACATTATCTAAATTAGACAGTATCATTCCTCTTCCAGGGAAGTTGCAAGGACTGCAGGGCAGTAGGTAAAAGACTGGGACTGGGAGAGGAGAAGGGAAAAGCAGTAAAGAAATTGTTTTCCATAAATTATATTGCTAGCTGAGAAAAATTAATCTTTAGATTATAGAATTTTTAATATATTTCCAGCTTTTCACTACTGTTTTTTGTATTCATTTTTAAGCATAATCCTGCACAACAAATTGAAACATCACTTTACAATTTTTTTATGTTGGCTTATTTCTTTCTAAGATAACACCTGTCATATGTACTTATTATTAACACAAATGGACTAGAATCTCTTTGGATTCACCTAGTAACATGCTTGTAAAGCACCAAGAAAAAATGCAAGTCTGATCTAGGGTTGTCTAATTGAATGTGAGCACAGAAAATAAAAGAATGACCATACAATACTGGAGCATCATGCTCAGGCACAGACTTGGCTGGTCTGCCTTGAGGTTACTTCTCACAGACTCTACTAAACAGAATTTCAGCTACTAAGTGCTTCAAAATTCAGTGTTGGTCAAGAATTATTAAAGTCCAGTGAAAACCAGCAGGAGATCCCCCAGCTTTGTTATGAGGTCAAGTCCTCAAAGGCCAAACAAGGGACCACCGAGCCAAGCTGTACAGCTACAGGGACAGTCAGCATCACTGAGCACAACTGAAATGCTCCCAGCCACAGAGGGTGAAATATTAGCCTCTCAAACACTTCTTGCTAACCAAATCCATTGAAAGCAAAATGATTAAAGTCCACCTGGTGGATTTACAGGGCTTTGTGCTGATATGAGACCATTCACTCACGAGAGGCAGCCTTTTGACATGATTCAGTTGACTGCCCTTGGCATTTGACACACACCTAAGGAGTCTAAGTGGTTACTGCTATTAGCAAAGACTTGAAAAAAGACACTTGTCACATTAGGTCAGCTATCTCTTAACTTCATCCTGTGAAATGTCACCAGTACCCCCGGGTTCTCATTCCTTATCAGTCTTTGAGATAGATGTAGTTATTGTTCTAAAGCAGCAAGAAACAGAGACAGGGAAACAAAGGAAAGTGTGAGTTGTTTATTGTCTTTTCCATAAATGACAAAAAAGTTCTTGAACTTTTAAGAAAAGGACAGACCTGATTGCTTTGTGCTTTATGTTTTCATAGGGATTTTTAGCCATGGCAGTTCCCCTCCTGCAGGAAAGTCCCTGTTCTGTCTCTGCAAATGGGGAGCTGAAGGCTCCTCTGCAGTGGAGCTGGCACTGAGATCAAGGGGCCAAGTTCCACAGACCTGCACCAGTGCCACCGTGCTTAAACAGGCACAGGGGACACATTTGCCACTCACCTTGGTGGCATAAGAGGCATTTGTCAGGCACAAGGAGTGAAATGTTGCTGGGCTGGAGAGGTGCTTCACATAGGTACAAACCAGTACTGTAGAAACAGCCTCCAAGTTGCCCT
This sequence comes from Onychostruthus taczanowskii, assembly GCF_017590055.1. Taxonomy (NCBI): domain Eukaryota; kingdom Metazoa; phylum Chordata; class Aves; order Passeriformes; family Passeridae; genus Onychostruthus; species Onychostruthus taczanowskii. Next base: position 1,947,743 of record NW_024503124.1, read on the forward strand.
GACTCTGTTTCCCCTCATCTGCTCTGACCAAATTCACTTTCTTTGAGCCTGTGAAGATTTTGTTTTGTGTAGAAGGTTACACACAGCATAGCCACATTTTAAACCAGTGTTACCTTGCTCTGCTCATCCAGGGCCAAGGTGTTCAGCCCCTCTCAGAACCAAACTCAGAGAGAGAATCACAACTCGTGTGCTGAGCCCTCCCCAGGACAGTCACTACAGCAGTGCTTACCCAACAGATCTGTGTAAGACACTGATATCCTGTTCACAGACATGGCTGCACTGAAAGGATGCTGTGGGAATTGTGAATTATTTGAAGATCTTGCAGAATCTTCCTTTTCTACTTCATTTAAGGCCTAGAAAACCTAAAGCCTTGCAATCCTGCCTTGCCATAGGCTGAACCTCTAAATTGCAATGGAAGAAGGATGGAAGTGTGCAAAAAGGAAAGAAATACAGAGAAGGGAGACATGGATTTCATAATATCTCAGCTGGACAAGTTAGTGTTTGACAGCTTGAATTTATGTGAACATTAACAGAATTGATAAGTCAGGGTCTTGCTGACCTTGGTACTATTCCAGAAGTAATATTTTCACTAAGGTGAACTATTTCTGGACATTTCTCCGATGTACTGAACACACACTTTTTTTTTTTTTCTTTTTTTTTTTTCCTGACATTGGAGTGAGCAGAGCTCCTTGTTCCTATTCCCTGTAGAATGGGAACAATATATTCTCACTGCAGCCAAGGTCATCCAAATTCATCCAAATTCTTGCCCCTTGGCAGGGATTCACATTTTTCCTCCAAATGCTTTAACAAACAGGTCTTGCTTTTCTCTCTTTAAGCAGATGCACCCACTCCAAAGCCAGGCTTCTCAAAGATGTGCTCCTGCCAGCAGGAGCCTTGAGTTTCTGACAGAACTCCTCTTTCTCTGCTTTATTCTGCTGTTGGCAGACGCACCCACTCCACAGAGCTCAGCCAGCAAAGCCAGGCTTCTCAAAGATGTGCTCCTGCCAGCAGGAGCCTTGAGTTTCTGACAGAACTCCTCTTTCTCTGCTTTATTCTGCTGTTTCCTTCAAGGAGCACAGCTTTGGTGTCACTATTTATCAGCACTCCCAACCAATTTAAGAATTCCAAATACAAATCCGTTTTCTTGGGCTGTGAATGAGCTGCTCAAGCAGGGCAATAAAAGGGAGGGAGTTGGAACCAGGATTTCCTGAGGCACAGACTATCTGTTTGGCTTTGGAGTATTCAAATGAGGAAATGTTGCTTGTCGTCAGTGTGAGTGGCAGCTGGGAAGCACATAGGACTGGGACCCCAGGGGAAATAAGTGTCTTTTCCTTCCTGGGAAAGGGACACAGTCTTGGGCTCACCACACTCCAGTAGTGACAGCAAAAGCTCAGGAGATCCAGGGAAGCCCAGTGAAGGCAGCTTTCCCTGGGGTGAATCAGCACAGCTCCCTGGGCCTGCACTGACACTGATTTATAGCAACTGAGGATTGCAGGCAGCTAAATTCATTTCATGAACCACAAAACACATTGTATGCAATCACCTTAATCTATAACAACAAAACCTGTATGCTCAAGAAAATTGCTTGATGATACCGCAGATATATACATTTATCCAAGCTAATTAAGAGTTACTGAGCATATCTTTAATTACTGGCAATACTCTGAATGGCCCATGGCCCACAAATGTATCTCTAGCATAATCACAGTCAACCCTTCTCCTCTTCAAAGTGTATCATAATTGTTTACTAATTAATCTTTAAGCTCTTGCACCACACAGCATGTTTAGCCTTCTATAAACACAGACTCCACAGTTCTGGAGAAGAAAAGAAGAGGATGATGTGTGAGGGAATTTACTACATTCGCTGAAAGACTCTCTGCTTGGCATTAATTTTTGTTAACTTCTTAGAATCCTGAGAGTCATCAGAGGCCTATCTTAGCTCTGTGACTCAGATAAACACCCTGGTTTGGTTCTAGGCAGCGCTTGAACATGCTACCTACAGTGGCAGTCACTGTCTGCCTTGCTAGATTCCACTCAGGCAAAACTCTCGGGGCTCATGCATCACCAAATCTTGCCTGTACTCAAAGTAAATTGTACTGAAGTTCTCTTTCTTGAGCAGACTCTTCAAACTCTACTTGCTTGCATGACAAGCAGTGAGATCTTTACTGCAGACATTAATAAGCAGTGGAGCAAGTATTTAATTTGAAAGGTAACAATAGGTAATGTTACCTGGCACATCCTTGCTTAGGCTATGGCTGAAAGAGCTGCAACTGTTAAGGCTGATCATTTCCAAGTTTTACATTGGCCTCTGGCTGAATTTTTCAGAGGTAGCACCAAGTCATTTCTCTAAATAAGGATAGAGAATGGCCTGCCAGGTCAAATAACTCCAACATGGTCATGGTCAGAAATAAATCAAAATTGTGCAAAGAAAGTGATGCTCTTCCTGTGGAAATATGAGTGTGGCTGAGTTACACAAAACAATTACAGTTTGAAACTAAATTTTAGGGTGTTTAAGTTACACCCAGCATATACCCCATCTTAAGTCAACATGGGGGATGGCAACATCAACAACTGAAGTTAGGAAATGCTGGGATTCATGGCATTTGGGCACTTTCTGATCAGCTGCATTGGTGGTTTTCACTAGGATGCATTTTATGGGAAGGTCACTCACTTCCCTGACCCCACACTGCTGCACCAGGTACAGGCAGAAAGAAGGTTCACATCTTTCTCCCTTATTCTGAGATTAGACACAAAAATCCTTTCTTTTACATGAAACTCAGCAAACTGTAGGGACAAAAAGTCACAGTCCTCATTGTTCTTGTCTTCACTGGAGACACAAACAAGGCAAAAGGACTGAAACCACATCAGACAGAACAAGCTCTGGGCATTGCAGGAGCTCCTCTACACAAATCAAGTCACACTGTTGTGCAGTGACCGATGGAGTGAGGCTTTGTGAGACAAAAAAATAGACAGATTCTGACAGGGGGAAGAATTTTACTTCTATGAATAGTACTTTTCAAGGGCACTCAGCTGCTTGGGCAGGTACGTGTCTCCTCGCAGGCAGGGACACAAGAAAAGAGAGGGGAAAGCTTTCAGTAACCCAAGTGGAGCTTTGGGGCTATATTGTGTTCATGTGTTGCTAAAGCTGATGATGTGCCAGTATGAACCAGCTCATCAGATGGGCACAGGCTCTCTCTGTTCTTTCCTAGGAAGGTGGCAGATAAAAGACAAGGCATTCAAGTAGCTGACAGGGTAACCTGTAAGTGCCTGTCCTGAGCAATCTACTTGTCAGCTTTCCTGGCTAAGAGAGGAGACGTGTGCCACAGCTGTCAGCTTTGTGTCATCTTTCCTCTCTGCCTTTCATCGTCCTTCATCCCATGAATGGAGGTTTTCTTTTACTTTCTTTTTTTGGCCCAGCTCGCAGGAGCTCCTTTGTCCCACTGCCTTAATGGATCTTGGGAGTGTGCAAATCCAGCCAGTTCCAGGAATGGCTAAATGGGGAACAGGACCAGAGGCATAAGGAAGCCATCATCATCATCACCATCATCCAACAGGCACACTGAGGCCTGGAGGTGTAAATGCTCAGCTACCCTGGAGGTGACTAAACACAGAGCCTGCCCTTTGGGCTGCTATAACACGCTGGCAGTTGTCCACAAGCACAGCACAAAGGACAGGGCTTTCCTTTTTCCCTGTGAGTGATTCCACAAACACTCATCACAAGGGTAAATGCCTGTGAAAAAAGGGAATTTCAAAGCTGCTTTTCTCTAAAAGTGCATCGATGCCATCACTAATGAAAGTAGCTTCTAAGTGTGACCAGGAAAATCCCTGCACCTGATGCATTTCCCTGTTTCTCCCTGGCAGAAGCTGTCTAAGCTCCCAGCTGTTGGAGATGCATGTGGGTAAGAGCACTTAAACATCCACCTTCTCATGGACATAAAGGGCTCAGTCCTCAGCTCTCTTCCCCTCCACCACAATTATCTAACAGAAGGTGTAGGGATGGATTAGGAAAGTTTCTGGCTTTGAACAAAAACATCCATCTAAAACAATAATGATGTCTTTAGGCAAATCTCAATTCCTCAGAATTGCCAGAACACACACAGGAAGGAGGCTGTGGAGCTCCTGTGCAAATTCAGAAGAGTTGTGAAAGATCAAAGTAGCACTAGAGACTAGCAAGAGCAGACATTTAATTTTGGAAAAATAGGATAGCTATGATTGCAAACCATGAGAGGGGAAGGAACACCTTCAGAAGCATAACTCAGGAAGCATCAGCAGCTGGCACTGCAGCTCTGATAAGGGGCCAGGGGATTGCAGGCAGATGCATTTTATTGTCAAACAGATTCTAATGAAGTGTCTCAATTTAAGAATGTCAACAATATTCTACTTTGATCAAGAATATTTCATCATTCCTGGATCAAAGGGGTTTTTGTCTGACCTTTTTATTCCCTTTCCTTTTAGAAACATAAACCATCAGATTGAAAGGTATATGAACTTTGACTCTCTACTCTGACTAGCAACTAAAAAAGCCTAATGGTGAAAGTTGCTCTCCTGAGTACAGGGGTGGACCTGGTGGGATGCAGAAGCTGCTCTCAGCTGGCATTATTCTTTGATTCTGTGAAAGTAAATGTCAAAGTAAATATGGAGATGCAACTCTGAGGAAATTCCAATTTGTGCTCATCTCTCCTGCTGGTTTCGGGGAGGCAGAAGGTAAAAGCTCATTAATGTTTCCTTTTCTTTTCAGATACCCACTTGCTGGATGACACTTACTTCAGTGTTTGGGTATTAAACAAGGAATTCTGAGCCTGTTCTGCTTCCAGTTGTGGACTGACTGCCAGACAGAAAAAGGAGAAGTGAGTGAAAGAAAACATTTGCAATACCTTTGGAAAGACAAGCGTTCAGGTGGCGAGCAGCTCTCAGCTTTCAAGAGTTTCTTGTCAAAGATGCAAGTTCCTGCATGCTCAGCTCTGGGCTTTTTTAACCTATCCATTAGGGAGATGAATTTTTAGATAACTACATGAACTTGCTGTGTTCATGCTGGTCATTCTGCCTGGGTGTTCCAGCCCTGCTCTCAGCATGCCCAGGATGTGCTGCTGCTGTGGCCAGGCCAGCTCTGCCACGTTTGTCACAGCAACCTGCACAATGAGCATCACCCTCAGTACCTTCCAAACACCTCTGCAGCCATCCCTGCCACTGGGAGAGTTTGGAAACAACAAGGAGGTGAAGTTAAAAGAGCATTTTGCCTATCTTAGATATAACTATGATTTCTGTCTGCAAAACTTACACTGCCTGATCACCTCACAAGCTTATCCACTCAGGGAAGTTAGGCACTGAGTCTGACCAGCAGATCCCAAGGTATTTATAGCATTCCCCATGGAACTAACTGTCACAGATTCATCCAGGGTCTTAGAGCAAGTCTGTTGTCAGGCAGGTAAAGAAGTTCCTGAGCACAACCATTTTCTGAACTTCCTAAGTTTATAGGGGGAAAATATTTGTGGGAGGACCCTGCAGCAAGGGTTGTTCTGGCTCTGGCTGGAGAGAAAGATTCCAACAGAATGAAAAGCATATTGCAGTTGAGGGCTTTTTTACAGATAAAATATGGCTTGACAAAGTATAAATTATTGTTTTATTTATCAGAGTAAGCTAATTCAAAGTCAGGAGAAAATTAAATTGGAATATTTTAACTTGGCTGTTTTTCACAGCTACCTGCTCACTGTTTTAAACAATAAAGGCCATAGTTAGCCCATTACTGATAAATACAAAACATTCTTAAAAGACAATATAACCCTACTTCATACATCATCATTACTTGGCAAGAAAACAAACAAATGCAGTGGGTTTTATCACAGCATTTGCACTTGATCAAGAGCACAATAATCTCATTCAAATCAACACCATAACTAGAAAGTAATTGCTCTATAATCAGACATCAAACAGACAAAATCACCCTGGGTGTTTCTAACAAAATCACTTGGTGTCAGTTAAATTCTACTCCCTTTGGATGGTTTATTCACAAAGTGACAGTACTGAGACTTCCTGAAGCCCCTTCCTAATTCCTTCCCCACTGTGAGAGGGGAGGTGCAGAAATGCAGCATCAGAGGGCTCTGTCCCACGAACTGGCATCAGTGCATGGGATCATGGACCACAGCACATCCCTGCTGTCTGCTCCAGCACCAAATCCAGGCAAACAGCATTCCCAGTCTTTATTTCTGGACCCACACCCCAGATTTAATGACTGGCAGACAGCAGCATCAGGCTGAGAGGCAGAAAATAGAGGGTATTGACAGGAAAAAACATCTAAGCCTTTTCCCAGCTGGATGAGGGATATTCTCCTGCATTCCCAGTAAGGAAGCTCAGGCTTTAACACTGTGCCCTCAGTGCAGGAGTCACTGCAAGAAAGTTTTTTTTAATACACACGGTATGAAAAGCTTTCCCACTCCCAAACTGGAAGCTCTTTCCTCAGTTTCCATCAGGCTGCTCTGGAAGGCAGGAATCCCTGGAGGTGCCAGTAGGAGCTCCAGTTGATTGTTACACACAAAGGGACAGTTCTAGGAGGAAATCCTTTTGTTCTGTGCATCAAATAGTTGTGTAATAATTGTATCGTTTTCTCTGAAGAGCCTCAAAGCAAACGATTTCAAAGGCAGGAAGAAGAGAATACCTGGAGCTGTCTAATTACAGACCTGAGATATGCACAGCAAAGTATTAAAATAAATGATATAGATGGATTATCAGAGAAGAGAGCAGGGCTGATAAGCCATATTTAGTATACTAATCCTGACTGTTTGTTTTGCATTCTTTGAGCCTTTTAAGATGACAGGTTCTGATCAACTGCTTCCCTTAGAGGTTGGCAGCTTTCCTGCTCTAGCAGTTAATTTCTGTTTGATGTTCTCAACTTTGTGTCAATGTACAAACTACTGTTAAGATATATAGCAGCGATTAAAATAATTCATCCATCTGGTTATAATTAAAGACCTAGTTAAATGTAATGACAACTTGATGTAGCAAAGCCAGCTCTCATCTTTTAAAAGGGCTGTGTACATTCAGAAACTAATGCTGTAAATGGGTGACAGACTACTGCAACGTGGCCATTAAATTCAGGGGAATTAATTAAACTTGTTTCATAAAAAAGCCTTAATGACATTTACTGGCAAGACAAGTAAGGCAGAAATTGCAAGTATCCATGATTGCTCCCTGTGGAATCTCACTGCTTCCAGGAGACCTCAGCAGACCCTCCAAGCACCACTGGACTGAGGCAAAAGGGGGTTATGAATTTGCTCTCCCATAAGGGTTGTAACTACAAATTTAAGTCTCTGCTGGCTCGTCCCCAGCTAAGAACATAAACACAGGGAGGGGACAAACACAATCCTGACACTTTGGGCATTGTGAGCAGTGAGCTTTGTGAATAGGAAATGTTTGTCAGGATCAGAAAATACAGCAGAACCATGGAGACAGAGAAAGATTCATTCATCCTGGGAAATAAAGCAAAGACATCCCCAATGTCTTCTTTCTACTTTCTGGCTTTGTCTGTTGGCAACAGGAAAGTTGTGCCACTTATTCAAAATATTGTATGTTGTGGCAGAAAAATCTCAGGGACTTCCATCACTTCATGTCAGATCCAGGATTTCCGTTGTGTTGAACAAGACCAGGAGGAGCATCATAAGCTGAACTATGTAATGACTGATTCTGAGTTTGCATTGCTTTGGATCTATCCAAGTGTCTTTCAAAAACTCCCAACGAATAGAATCTTGTAATGACTTAATTTGGGTCCTAAGAAACATTAACTCAATCTGAAGGGATTACTTTATTTCAATATTGAAGTGTTTTAAAGAGGCAAATTTGGAAGTTCAAGCCCCCTTGAACTGTTAGATTACAAGATCTACCTGACTGGAATTATTTTTTTTTAATAGAAGAATAATTTTGCAAAAGTGTCATATATTTGTAAAACTATTATCATAACTAAATCTGATTTTTTTCTGAAAAATCCTGTTTCCACTGAAAGCCAGAGGCTGGGAATATTCTTCAGGTTTGGCAGTCACAAAGAAATTCTTGCCTGATTCCATTATCCCCTTTTCAATGAACTCTGGAAGTATAAAACAGTGCTCTGTCACCCAAGCCAGAAGCTGGGAATATTCTTCAGGTTTTGGCAGTCACAAAGAAATTCTTGCCTGATTCCATTATCCCCTTTTCAATGAACTCTGGAAGTATAAAACAGTGCAGTCTCCACAGAAAACCAAGGGGCAGAAGAATAGAAAATAGAATCAAAAATATAAAATAGAACATAAAATAGAATCAAAATCTTCTTCATCTTTGCAATGTTATTTGAACAGGTGTGTGCAGTGAAGCCTTCCCTAATTCCCACCTTCCCTTCCCACTCTGGGTGTAAAACAAGATATTGCTGAAAATTTCATTGGTTTAAGGCTTTTACCTCTTTTGTCCTCCTTGCAATTAAAAAAGAGAAATCCACACATAAAGCTCAACTTGCAGCCTGTGCCTTGACTTTCTGCCCTTCAAATATTCCGTGTTACATTCCTGCTGATTAATCCACAATACCTACTTGATAAAGCCCCAGTGCAGAGTGGAAATGATATTTCCACATCACAACCATAAGCTGCTGGACTTCCTCTTCATTTGATTTAAAGTCTTTTGCCAACTGATTTTATTTTAGGACAAGACTCTCAAGCAGGTCTGAGGTTTGAGTTGGGGGTATTTTCTTTGCTTTACTCACATATTTTAACTCTTTTCTCTTTGACCAGCAGACTGTGAACAACCTTTTGCTATGTTAATTAATAGATCAACTTTCATAAACAGATATTGAAGATTTCTTACATTGAAGCACCTTTTGCAACTCCTAGCAAAGTGCCTGGTACTACATGATAAAACCCCAGTGCTTTCCTCACTGAACTCCCCTGTGGATCAGGCACCACAATGACAGTTCTGCTGTGCACACGCCTCTGCTTCTGGTCCAGCTCCAGAAGTAGTGAAACAAGGGCAGCTGTTAACAGTTCCAAACAGCCAAGGGAAAACCCAGAGGATAAGAAATCTCCTGAGAAGACCCAGAGCCATGAGATTTGCAGTCAGATAGCCAGCCCAACTCTCAGTGACCTCTCTGAGAGAACTGAAAACGTCTGGCCGCTTGTCAAAACTGAACATCCAGCCCCGTGGCTGAAGGAAACCCCTAGTAAGAGATAGCCAAAGCAATATCAAAGGCACAAAATCCATGAGATGCAAGTAATGGAGTTGTTTTGGGAATAGCCCTTTCTGCACTGCACGCTCTGTACTGTTCCATAATTATATGCAGACACATCAGTTCCTGCTCTGCCCTAATCAGGATAACACAATCCTTACTGCCTTGAACACACAACCTTGGCATCCCCTTTTGGACATTTCTTCATGGGCTAAAACCCAGCCAAAATGGCAAAATATTACAGCAGAGACCAAAGGGAGAGTTGCCAATATTCAGACAGAGCAGTTCTTCCATCAGTCACACTCTTGCCTCTCTCTGTTATAGCCACAACCTCCATTCCCCAAAATTATTTTGTACCAGTGAACACGAGCAAGGCTATCAAAACCTAGTTCCTAATTCTTCCAGACCAGTGGTTCATAGTCTGGGCTGGGTATAACCATTCCTAGCAGTATTTTAACCAGGGAGCCAACATATCCAGCCCCTGGCAATCACAGGGCAGCTGCATTTGGGATCTGCACTATGGACTGCAGACCTGCATTCAGAGGACCCTCCAAACCACACTTTCAGCCATGAATACAAATGCTCTGGGAACCTGACTTGTTTCAGCTATTCCAGGACCAGTTGGCTTTAATTTATCTCACTATTCAAAAATGAACCTCTTGAATTTTTAATTTTTAGTCAAAACAAAAGGCTCTGTATTTTGGGGGCCGTGAGGAGGGAGTAGGAGAAATCTGCCTCACCCTCAGCTACTGCAGAATTGACCAGCACAGAAGTCAGGATTAGGATTCAGCAGGAAACACAGAATCTCAGCTAAGAACCAAGGCCAGAGTCCCCTGGAGTAGCCACTGTACAACTACAACCTCATTCCCTGAATGAGAGGGCTCACCACAGGTTTCCATGGCAAATATTTCTCCATGGATTTCCATGGCAAATCTTTCTCCACAGTTCTTTTTCATATTTCTCAGAGTCCAGTGTTATTCTGCTTCAGATCAGCTGCTGTCTAAATTATCTTACTGAGATAATCTTAGATCATTGCCTGAGACAACAAAGCAGATGGAATAATTTGATTTTTATTACAGCCAATTCAAACCAGCCACAAGGATTTATCAAACCTAGAGGGAACAGGTATTTCTCAGTCTTGCTGTAACTAAGTACAACATACAGAGCCAGGACAACATGGAAATGTAAGCCATGCTCCTAGAAGTCAACTGAAGATGGAGACAGTGTGACCAGGCACTGCCAAGCAGCCAGGCTGACCCTTCAGCAACCCTGGACAGACCTGTGGCCCCTCTCAGCACCCCCACCAAACAGCCCTTGCACCACTGAGATGCCCCAGGACATGCACACCAATCCCCAGGGGATTTGTGGCCCACCCTTCCTCAGGGTGACACCAGGGAAATGCCAGCTGAAGGGATTCACCAGACCCTGCCGCCAAGGGAAATTCAGCTGGACTTTTACCCTGCCACCCTTCCTTTACACTATTCTTATCTCTTTCTTCACAGGACCTCCTCATCCAGATCTCCTTGGCACAAGCCAAGCTGGTGCTCCATGCCCAGGGCAGAGGAGCTGAGTGTGGCAGCAGTTTGTTGCTGGGAGCTGGCAGCACGGCTGCAGTCACCGCGTGCCTTGCACTGCTTTACTGAGCTGGGGACGCTGTCCAGAGCGCTCTGCTCAGTGTCCCCGACAAGATGGCCATCAAAGCCTGGGTTAGGGGTCAGGCACCCAAAGCCATTAGCACTCCAGAGTGATTGATTACCATCATGTGTGGTCTCAATCAAGAGCCGGTAATGAGCTGCATTCATTAATCCCATTTATATGTTTGCATAGTCCAGTCTTGAATTTCAGAGAATAAAAAGGCTTCATACTGAGATTGCACTACCTGGGAAGGAGAAGGAAGTCACAGAGGGCATAAAGGATTTGCACATAATTCTGCATTTTGGGAATTTCAGCCCAGATATTTCTAAATGCCAAGCAGAGTGGGTGCACAGCATGGCCTGCACACCTCCCAGCAGCACCAAGCCACAAGCTGGTCTTCCCCACTTCTGTGCTATAACTTCATCTGTACTTACTGGATGTTTTCCTGGCACTTCTAAAATAACTCTCCAACAGACCACAGCTCTATCCAGTGTTACAGCCACTCCAAGTTTCTGTTCCTGTTTAGACCATTATGGGTTCTCTGCCACTTTGTGTTTGATAACCCCTTATTTTCTTATCAGCTCCACCAAAAACCTCATGTTCTGAATCTGCCCCCGCCACCCTTGGCTGTCCTGTCTTCCTCAAGCCATGCCCCTGTGATAACCTTCAGCAGAGGGCCCATCAGAAGTAACTTGACCCCGTGCCCTACCCTCACATCCCATTTAGAGCAGGCCAGGCTTCCACCCTGTGCTCAGCCCTACACACCAGCCCAGGTTCCTTTCACTAGCATTAAAGGCATGTTTTCCTGCTTCCCCTCCCCAAAGAAACCCTAAAGGAATTATAAAACTAAAGGGTGAAATTCTGTCTCAGTCGAAGGCAATGGGAATTAAAACAGTAAGTTGCCACTGACTTTAACAAGGCTGGGACTGACCTCAGCACTCGGAGCTCCAGCACAAGGCTCTGTGCTCCACACAGAATGATGAGGGGGTTTTCAGCTTCACCTCTTCTGAAAATACTCCAGAATGTCAGTGAGGACAGCTTCAGTGCATTTAACTCTGTCAGAAAATGTTCATATTGAAAACAAACTTGCCAGAACACAAATCCTTTGCAAAATACATTAAATTTGAACCAGCTCACTCTTAAGTAGAAATCATTTATTTTAAAAGATAGTGGAAACTGCACTCACCTTAGATAGCTCAAGGAACCAGATAATTGCATGCTTGGATGTGCAGAAGCTGTCACCACTTTTACCAGCATAAATTCAGTACACAATGTAAAAAATAAAGTTCTTTCAAAAAGTTAAGAAGGGTTTGTTGGGTTTTTTTCAGAAGGGTATTACTTGGTTAAAAACAGATTGGAATAATAAATGCCTCTAAGTGTTCCCAGGCCCCTTTTTTGTAGAAGTGCTTTTAGCATTTCATGTGGGGAAAAAAATATGTACCCATGAGAGGTAATGATATTTATCCACTCTAATGCAAAAGAACAGCAAATATGTTAAAGGTAACCAGCACATAATTGTGTAAGCTATTCAAAAGTTTTACAATTATGTAAAACGTAAAATAATCAAGGTAAAGGTGATACTGACTGCACAGTAAACTTAAACACCTTTATTTTTCTTTTGCAAACCCCTAAAGCCCAGTGCACAAGCTCACCTTCCATGTGATGCCACACATTGCTGGTGCTCCCTGCTGGAAATAATCTGGTGGGGTAGGTAAATTCCATGGCCAGCACTTAATATCCTTATATGACACCCACAATCCACAACAAGGAGCTCTGTATTTCTTCAAAGGGAAGACCACCACTCCTTGCCTGGCAGCAGAAAGCCAGGAGATGCCTGGCTCATGCCCAAGGGATGCCAGGATGAAAAAGAACACAGAGGGCCCTGCAAAGCACTGCCCTGGTGGTAGAAGGAGCAAGAGGAGTCCTGGAAATGCTCCTTCCAATGATCTCTAGAAAGACAGGATCAGGCAGAGAGATTTCATCTCCAGAGTCTCTCACAGGACAGGAAAGAAGCTGAAAGATGCAGAGCTGAGGAATGAAACTACTGATTGGAGATAAAATGAGAGAGCAGCAAAGAGTTTGTGTTTGCTCCATAGGGAGACAATGACAAAGGACACAGAACTGGTCTCCTGAGGAGTTTTTTCACTGGGATTCAGTGATTCAGGAATCTCTCAGTACGAGGTTTTGTAGAGCAGCCACCTACTCCTATGGATACACAGGGATAATTGATCATTCTTTAGGAAAAAACCCAACAGGAGACCAGCAGGGGTCAATGCTGCTCTGATAAGCAGCTGTTGCCTCCAAAGCCACCTTCTCAATGCAAGAGAGAAAAACAGAGCTGAGCTCAGCCTTGGTGCTCATGAGAGGCCACGAGACACAGGGTGGAGCGACCACTGCATCCCAGGTGTGCACCAGGCCACCCCTGGCTCTGTGACTTCAGGCAAGCTGTCTTCTCTTCCCTCCTGCTTCTCCTGGGTTAAACTGCACAAACCAGCAGCAGAGCTAGCCTTGCTCTCTGGCACAGCCCTCCAAGCTCAGGTTTAGAGGGTAACTGGGAAAACTGTGCTGGAGCTCAGTTGACATTGCTGAAATTGTCTTCTCTGACCATTCTGGTTCCCTGAGTGAGTTTAACAGGTACATGGGAGTATACAAAAAACAAGTGTTTCTAAACATAAATCCTTATTTCATTATCTCACAGGGACTAAAGGAACTGTGCTCCCTCTCAGCTCACACAGGAGCTGCTGATTACAATACAAATATGTAACACATCCCATGACTCCAGAGATGTGCACCTTCTGTCTGCTGGTGACCTTCCCTCACTTGGGAAAGTTACAGCTTTATACAGATTAGAATAAAATTTACTCTGGCTTTTAACATTTAAGAGCTGTAATGGCTTAGTGCTGCATTTATTGGCAAGTGGGCAAACAAAGAGAAGGACAAAAATTCATAGACAACCCTCTTTCAGAAACAGGCAAAAGAAAATGTTTCTAAAACCCCATGCAACCAAAAAGTTTTAACAGCAGCACTACAGCAGTTTAATGGGTGAATCCAGGTAAGAATTCACACCCACTGGCTCATGTCTGGAAAAATATCTATCACAAGCACAGCCTGAGTACAATCCTGGAACATTCACATGGAGTGGCTGCACGAGCTCCCAGTCACTCAGGAGAGGAGCATGTTTTCACTCCCTCACTGAGTTTGGGGTTCATAGAGCTGGTTTAAGTTCTAAAGAGTCCCAGCTAGCACTTACAGCCATGGAGAAGCTCAGCCATACAGCAGTCATGGTCATGGGGCAGCTTCAGCAAAGGAACAAATTCAGCACAGGAAAGTCCAGATCTCCTGTCTGGTTGTTTCCTGGTCCTCTCTTCTTGCTCAGCTCCCCACAACTTGTTCCTCAGCAATCAGTTAACAGTTTTGGTAGTGGAAAGAGAGACCAACAGCTCAAAACTCAAAGAAAATTCAGCAGAGAACACCAGAAAAAAATCAATTCTCAAGCTCTGTAATCTCAATGTTTCCCTAAGCTCACCAGCCTGCAGTTGAAAGGAGCCTAATTAATTACAGAGATGATTGAAAGGAAGTTTCTTTGTTGTTTCCAACTAATTTGGGTGGGTGTATGCTAAAACTGGAATGCTGATCAGCAAGTATCTTCCTGAAAGAAATCTCTCAGTCATTTTCCTTTGCTGTGCTTTGGTTGCCATCACATCAGGCTCAGGGCACAGGACCTGAGCTCTCTCCCATCAAACCAAGCTGGAAGATGTGCTCCAGCTGGGTCCACAGCACACCCACAGTGAAGCCCTGTGTCCCAAGGCTGGCACAAGGGTGCTACAGCTTAAACACAACGCAGTCAAAAGGGCAAGAGCCTCCTCCTGATGGAAATTTACACTGTGCTTTTTCTAAGCCAAGGTCCTCAGATTCTATTTGATGCCTCATCCCTGGGAGTGTTCAAGGCCAGGTTGGATGGAGCTCTGAGCAGGTGTCCCTGGTGTCCCTGTCCACAACAGGGCAGGGGGAACTGGGTGATCTTTGAAGTCCCTTCCAATCCAAACCACGCTGAATCCATGATTTAGGCTTTTCTTCTCTACAAGAATCTTGTAACAGGCTCTGCTGGCATCCAGCTAAGACAGTCTGTGCAAATTTAAATTCTGCAAAGCTGAGGAGATGGAAATCTATAAATATCATTATTTTGATACACATTCATCTATCTCATCTTCTAAAAAACCAGTCAGGAATCTTCTGTTTCCTGGAATCACCAGTGAAAGCTCAGAGACACAAGAAAATGAAACATAAATGAAGATCCTGAGCTGCAGATCCTATAAGGAGATTTCTACAACTTTTATTGCTGTTCATCAGGGTTCAAAAACTTGCAGCTGGACACGGGGTGGAAATGAGTCTTTTGTCATTACCAGAATTCACAGATTCTAGTCTACAGTTTTTAATTTTATTATGCTGCAATTAAAAACTGGAAAGAAAAATGTTTTGGCTAATAATAAAATGACACAAAAGGGCCAGGCTCCCTGGTTAAACACTGATCTTCCAAGCCCTGCCTAAAAGATGCTGGAAATCCATGATGTACAGAAATCCTAGACAGAGGCTTGCAATTTTTAAGCAATTTTCAAGCAGTTTTCATCCCATAATGGAATTCATTTTTGTTTAAAATGTTCCCAAAACAACATTTCCTATAAAAATTAAATGTTTCTATAAAATATTTAGTGTCTTTAAAAACATGGAAGGATGTTACTTCTTTGTTACTTTCTTATTGTTCAAAATAATGTCTTATCAATGGTGCTGATTGGATATTTTCCAGGTTTCTTTTTCAGCTTTTTCTTACTTTGTTTGGGGTTTTTTTGTTGTCTTTTTTAAAAGTTTCCTAGACTTTCTTTCATCCTTCACAACTTTTTAACACCCTTGTTCTATTGCATCCAGGATCAATAAAGGATAAAAAGGTATAACAAAAATATCTGAAGTCCAAAAGATTAACATCTCCCTTTTTAATGAAAAAGCAAGAAAAGTGATGTTTATGATCTAGTAAGAAAGTTGTCTTTCATCAGAAACATTTTCAGTGGGAGATGTGAACAAGATATACTGCCAACATTTAAATTTATCTAACTTTATTGAACTAGTTCTGCCTAACTTTAGTCAACAAAATGCTTAATATATGAGAAGAAAATAGTTTGTACAAGAATTACTGCTGTCACTGGAATCAAATTAGAGATGATGATGATGATGAAGAAGAAGAAGAAGAAGAAGAAGAAGAAGAAGAAGAAGAAGAAGAAGAAGAAGAAGGTTTGCTTATGTAAGGTGTTTCTACAGCCATTTTTACCAGTTAAATATTTCGCAGGCCTAAAAAAGATAGATGAAATTAAGCTTTTTTTACTCTTTGATGACACATATCCCTGAAGAAACATCTAAACTGAACTGCTAAGAATTTGAGAAGAAAGTTGTAGTAGGGCATTGACCTCATATGAAAACAGAGAAGTAAAACATAAGGATCATGTTTACACTGTATGAGTTTCCTGTCGACACTGTTTATTATTGGGCAATAAACACACTTGGGCTGTAGAGATATATCTTTAGAAGAGGTATTAAGAATCAAACAGTTTCTGTAAATCTTCTGAGTGGTATTAACATTCAGATTTAAACAAGGTTCCACACATAGCACGCATTTGATCATTTAACAGGTCCACTTCCAAAATATTTCTGGCTGCAGATGTCCAGTTAGTATCTGATTCTTCCACTTGCCTTGGCCAAAATGCTGAGATTTAGTCTTATTTTAACTAAACATATCCTAAGTTATTTTTATGTGTCTCTCGGGCCTCAATTTCACTGCAGCAAATTTCTGTTGTGGTGATGGGCTGTAAACGTTCCTTTCTTCCATTTCCCCTCATTTATCCCACTTTGTGGCATTATCTGATAAAAATGCTGAGGACACACTCCCTCCCTCATGCAAAATACAAACAAATGGGACATGAAGAAAAGGCACCCTCACATCACTGTCCCAGCACTGCCTGGAGTCCTGAGGGTGATTAGCACCAGGCTGGTGACACTGAGCTGCTTTGGGTGACACAAATTTGCTTCTTCAGCAAAAAGTAAAATCCCCTCCAAACCTCCTCTGTTAGCATATGTTAGCACATATCCGTGATGTCCCAGAGCCTGGAGCAGGGATGATCTAAGGAGTATTTCTCCAGGTTACTCATTCTAATTGCCTAGGATCACTTGAAAACCAAAATGTTTCTGTTTGCTGGTCAAAAGGTAAACATGGGAGAAAATGCATTTCAGACTAAAAGAAATGTTTCATTACATTCACAAATGGCAAGTGGTTTGGGTTTTTTTCCATTTGAGGGCACTTCTTTACTTTTAGAATTTTTTTTAGTAAGTTTTATTGAACCTGATCTTGGAAATCCATTTCAAAACAAAGCCTAAACCTTTCATGCAAAATGCTCTGAAGTGACATCTCTTATTTCACTCTTTTTTTTCCAGTTGGGCCAAAATGGTTTGCCAAGTTTTACTGCAAACAGTTTCTGTTGAACTGAGTCTGATTTTTCAGCAAATAAACCAAAGGAGTGACTGTTTGTTTTACCTATCTGTGAAAATAATATTGGCAATTCCACCGTTAACTTTTTGTCAATGACTGATGCAAAGACATGAGGGACCAACCCTGTTTTGCCAAGGGCCTTGAGCACGTGAATGGGTGTTAATGAGAGGCCTAAATTGAGTTAATGAGAGGGCTAATTAAGCCCTCCATGGTGGTGTGCTTGTGTTTGAACCCACAACATGTGCCCCAGCCCGGGGCTGGGCAGCCCATCCTGCCCAGCTCTGATTTCCACCCGGAGGGAGCCTGGCTCTGGGTCTCAGTGTCTGACAACTCTCTTACAGTGCCCAAATACCCCCAAAGTGGCCCTTCAAAGCAGCAACACATGTAAGAATAGTATCCAGCAAGTGTGTGAATACAGCCAACCTTCTCCCACTCCTCAGAAAGTCAATGTCCAGAGCAAACCCCTCCTCTGAGCTGTCAACACGCGCTGCCTCACCGCTTGGCCTTTGGAGATTGCAGCCCGGAGGGAAGGTGATGGGAATTGAACTTCAGCTCTCAAGAGCACCTGGCTTTGTTATCTCTAAGGGCCCAGGAAGATTTCAGGCCCTATCAGTCCATGCCATGTCCTGACACTTGACTCACAAAGTGGCACTGGTGTTGGCTTACCTCCAGGCTGCAGATAGCGACTGTCAGCAGCGAGGTGAAAATGAATGGAGTGGAGCAGAGGCAGAGATCCTACTGCTTCTTCTGGGAAAACACAGCATCCCACATTGCTGAGGAGTCCTCTCTCTCCTGACTCTCTCTGAACATCAAGATCTTTGCTACAGAGAGTCCAGGAGGTTGAGTTCACACAGCCTTTTTAGTGCATTATCTCCACCTCTGCAGTGGCCACAGGGAAATACTAAAAAACCTGATGAATGTCAGGCCAAGACTCTGTGTGGATCCCAGAAATGCAGCTATGACAGAGATGCCAAGCATCACTGAAAGCAAGTTCCTCATTTTCCCCATGCAATTTGCTCTTCTGCCAGAAGATGAGTATATTATTATGTGCAGATATTCTGTATTTCCTATTCAGAAGGAAGACACAAAGCCCATAGCCCCAAACAACACACCAAATCACAGCCCACAATTTGATTTGAATGCACTTCAGCCAGAAGCTGGAGCCTGATGATAATAACCTGACATCTCTCTGGGAACAGATACCAGGCTGCAAAACTGATCTTCTCCCACTGCTGAGCCTGTGTTACGTGCATTAGACAGATGCAGGAATGCCTCAGGAAGGAGCAGACACTGCTTTCAATGAGAAACCAGATAACAGTGAGGAAAGCAGCTGCTTTAGAGAAACTTGGATGCTTCTAAAGCATTCAGAACTGCAGAGGCATTTAGTGTTTGCTCTTTTATCAGTGCAGCTGCAAGTGATAATTCAACCTCCAAGTGGTCTGTGCTTTTGTTCAGTTTGAATTGAAAAATGCCCAAACAAAAATCCCTGCATTGTATCAGGATTATATGCTTGAAAGGAACTGAACAAATTGCATTTAGAATGATCAAAATGATCCATTTTCCTTACTGTGTTGCTGGTAGACAAAGGTTGGTGTTTGAAAATCAAATTTTACCACTATCAATGTTACTGCCTGATGTGAGTGCAGTGATATAGCTTTATCAGGCAAATTCCAAGACAGATTTACCCAAAAGACAGTTATCTTTATTATCCTCATCTTGCAAACAGCAGTTGCCAGTGTGACACACTGACACCTCACTAGACATCCTAAGCATCTTTATCATCTCAATATCCCAAAATAGAATGCCTTCTGTATGCTGATGTCTCCACAAGAATACACTTGCAAATGCTGTTCATCCTTGTATAAGAACAATATAAAATAATAATAAACACTCTTACAAATTACTGCACTGTGAATGTTGCTTCTCTTACAGCCTCCCACGTTTGAGACAGAGAATAAGACCCAGCTCCTTGTATATTTAGGAACCTCATTCCCACTAAAAATCGAGCCTAAATCCTGGTTTGAATTAAGCCTCACCTTTTGTGAATGAGGTAGCAGTGTCTGCAGACAAGAACTCTGCTGCTGCTGCAGGAATCTCCAGCATGACATGAGGCTGGTGCTGCACCCCAAGATGCAGTGACCTGAGCTCGCTGCCCACCCCAACAAAACAGCACTGCCAGTGTTAGGGACCTGTATTTGGACAGGTATCTGAATCCCTGGGGAGGCTCAGCAGGAAAAACATCCCAACAGAAACACCTACTGGATGCTCCCCTCTTCCCAAACAACAATTTCCCCCAAGAGAAATGTTGATTTAAGCCGTTCACTCTAACGTGAGTGCAGGATAAGGTTATGTGATTCTTGGAGCCACCAGGCCAGGTCATGAATGATGCAGTAATGAAAAGAAAATTCCATGCTCATTGCCCAGCAAATAAAGACAGGATTGTGAAACCTGCCGTGCTGAGCTCTGCTCGGTGTGGGCACAGATTTGCAGAAGAGCCCCTCACAGAGGAGGGAGACTTTTGAACATCATCTCCCAGACATTTCTCTACAATTTCTTAGAGCTGAGCACTGTGGAAAGTTGTTTATGAATGCAAGCTCTGATATTATACCCTGGTCCAAGATCCAGGCACACTGCCTGTCCACAGAAAGTGATGTCCTATTAAATTCTGCAGTGCCAACCACCCATGTCCTGGGTCAGAGACTACCAAATCCCACTGGGAATTGCCCTGGAGTGTGATGAAATCCCTTCCCCACAGCCTGGCAAGCGTTAACTCTCCTAACCTCTACACAGACACGAATCCAAAGAGGTCAAGAGAGACCCTCATCATAACCCCAGGATTTCCCTGCTGAGTTGCTGTACTAAAATCTCTCCTGGGAAAGAAGCAGTGACCCCAGGGGAACAAACAAGACTTTCTGAGCCTCAGTTCCAGGGTGCTGCACATTCACAATTTCCACTGACTTGCTTAGAACTGAAGGTGCTCAATGGCTCCAGAAGTCATAATAAAGGGTCACCTCCTATGGAGAGTTCTGATTATTTAGATTCTGCAATTGCTCATATTACCATGTCAAGAGGGTTTTTTTCAGAACATCATTATCTCCAATTTCCTAGGCTTTCAATGTTTTTCCTAGGGATAATCCCCTACAATGTGGGGCTTTTTCAAATACATGCACTGAACAAAGTTCTCATACATGGAATGTAGAAGGTTTTATATAAACTTTCTAAAAAACTCCAAAGCCTTCAGTTTCAATTTGGTCTTTAGAGAGGTGCAAAAGCTTTGGTGTATTTTTAAAAGGAGAGCATTAGAAAGGATTTTTTTTTCCCCCTGGCTTAACTGACCCCAGAGTTCAGCCTTAGCCAAGCTGATAGTTGAGAAAATAAACTAATTACCATGTTATGTCCAGAGCCTGCCCTGCCCCAGCATCACTGACCCAACATTGTCACACTGCACCTTCTTTTCCACACTTCTCAAATTCCTTTCAGTGAATCAGAGATGCTCCTGGATCATCCACTATCTCAGCATAGCAACCACCAGGAAAAGGCAGCTGTGCAGTGGTTTTAGAGCACCCACTGCCTCTGCTAAATAAGCATTTTCATGACAGAAGTCAAGAAATAATGAACAATTTCAAGAAGTTCCTGAAACCTCTATTTAAAGTGCCTGAAGTTGTAAGTTCAAGGAAGGCAATGCCTTTGTGACAGCACAGCTGTCAATTAAAAAGATTCCCAGGGCCTCCTGGTTAGTCTGACTCTTGGTCTTTAGAATTATATGAATATAGGCTTAAGACCACCCAAATCCTTTTTTTTTTTTTTTTTTCTTTTTGAGAGGGGAAGAGAAAGAGAACATGCACACAAGAGGGTGAAAGAGACCATTACCCTGGTGTTGGCCAAGTGTAGTTTTACAGTACCAGAGATGTGACAGGCAGCACTGACCTGTGACAGCAGCTGTATTTACACTAGAGCCTAGCAGGAAAAGCACACTGGAGGGGATGGTACACACACTGCAGGATGCACTGCCCTTTGGAGAGCTGCTTTAACCCACATGTGCAGAATCCAGCTGCAGCAATTTAATCCCCTGCCAAAGCACCACTGGGGGTAGCTGACTTTTGTCTCCTGCTTAGTGAGCATTTGGCTGATTTTGCACCTAAATCTCACCTCTCTACCAGGAAGCATTCCCACAACAGTGGGACATGTTCTGCTGGAGAGCCAGAGACAATCCTGGTTATCTCCTATTTTATTAGCATCACCAGCATGACTGATGTGCTGAAGGAAACAGGATGAGCAGCCTCTAATCTACAGGACAGGCTTAGAAAATAGGGGGAAATAAGCTTAAAGTCTCCAAATCATTTTAAAAAAACTGATAAACTGAACAATATTTCAAGTATCTGTTCTCAGCAGAGAGGAAAGAGGTAGAAGGGGGAAATAACCTTAAAGTCTCCAATTCATTTTAAAAAAAACCGATAAACTGAACAATATTTCAAGTATCTGTTCTCAGCAGAGAGGAAAGAGGTAGAAACATTTCAACTAGCACAGTTTAGCACCTTATTGAAGCTGACCTCCCTAGGCTCCCTGGCAGTCCATGGAGAAAGGAGGGGAGGCTCCTCCAAGGATGAGGCAGAGCTGGAGCCCAGGGCTGTCCACAGATGATACAGAGGGGCAGGGAGCCAAGACAGGCCCCTGGGAGGCAGGGGCTGTGCCCCTTGTAGATCTGGGCTCAGAGCAATCCATTTGTCCTGGGTCTCTTCAAACTGAAATTCATTACACAGCCTTTGGACAACATTTCTTTGTTTTCTAATTGATTCAGGCTTTCTTAGGTTGATCTCTCAAGACAGAGTTTAAACAAAAAGAAACAGAATCAAATACTTGCTTTTTCTGAAGGGAAAACTAAAAAAAAAAAAATCATAAACATTGCTCTGTCTTGGGCTGTAGTTTTCCTGTGCTTCTCCCATCTATATTGTTCTTCCTTCACATCATGAGTTCTTGGATAGCAAAGAAAACAGTCTATGTCTTCAAGAACAAAGGCTGGCAGAAAAATCAAATTAAAAATAGCAATCACATTTGCAGCAATACAGGCAGGTAAAGTGATCACCTTTGTTATTTATACTTGATTCAGGCTTTCTTAGGCTGATCTCTCAAGACAGAGTTTAAACAAAAAGAAACAGACTCAAATACTTGCTTTTTCTGCAGGGAAAACTAAAAAAAAATCATAAACATTGCTCTATCTTGGGCTGTAGCTTTCCTGTGCTTCTCCCATCTATATTGTTCTTCCTTCACATCATGAGTTCTTGGATAGCAAAGAAAACAGTCTATGTCTTCAAGAACAAAGGCTGGCAGAAAAATCAAATTAAAAATAGCAATCACATTTGCAGCAATACAGGCAGGTAAAGTGATCACCTTTGTTATTTATACCACTTCAGGAATCAAGCAATTCAGAGCCCTGCTTTGGCAGCTCCCTGTGCATGGAAAGGAAACAGCCATCACCAACACGTGGGAAGCATAACTGGCCAGTATCTTCAGGTGCTGAAGCTTGAAGCATGTTCACATGTCCCATTAATTCCTTTATTACCAGCTGCTTTTAATCCTCTGCCAAAAGCAGGTGCTTTTACACTTCCCCAAATAACAGATGGTATATGGGTCTTGTGAATTGGGGTGCAAGAGTCAAGATATGAGGGGCAGATGGGACAGGCTGGTGGGGAAGGGAACAAGGAAGAGGGGACAAAGTTCAAAGTCACAGGAAGATTTAGCATAAACTTGTCATGTAGGAGGCTCCAGCAGACAGATCTCAGCAGCAGGAAATCCAAACCACGACATGTTTGGACATAATTTTTCAGCACAGGAAGTGTTCCAGTCTGCAGGACCTGAGCAAAGGCACTGGTGCAGGCAGAGCAAGAACGTGCCGTGACTTTGGTTCAAGTTTGTTCTCTGCCATGAGCAGGACATGGCTCATTCCTGAGCTTCAGCCCCACAGGAGCCACACCACGCTGACACCGAGCTCCTGCCCACAGCTTTGAGTCAGTGAGGGCAGCAGGGACACCCAGGAGGTGCTCAGGGCACCTGAGATGTAGCCAGCTAGCCTCACAACTCTCTGGGGAAAGGATAATTACTCCAAAACATTGCTAAAACCTCTTCTTCAACTTGAGAGCCTTTTATTGCTTCTACCTGAGGCACTTCAGGCCAGGCCTGCAGCAAGCTCACACGTGTAGTACAAGGACTCATATGGAATTATAGAATAGTTGGGGGTGGAAGGGATTTTAAAGGTCATCTCATTCCAACCCCCTGCCATGGGCAGGGACACCTCCCACTAGGCCAGGTTGCTCCATCCACCTTGGCCTAAACTGCTTCATCTTCTGCATCATTCATCCTGAAGAACCCATGGAAGTGGTTTCACTCATTCACTTGCTCTGGTTTAGGTACTTGTTGCATAACCCAGCCTTGCACTCCTGGTAAAATAAAACAGAAATGCAGGTCAAGGTGGCAGTGATGGCACATGAGCTCAAGGGCCCAATTCTGCTTTCACACACAGAATTAGCAAAATCCCTCCATTCACAACAGCCACTCCTCCTACCTACACTCTCCTCATTTCTGAGGGGTTGGAAGGGAACAAGACGACTTCAGCCGACCCAAGGACCCTCTGGAAAACAGGAGCAGCTTTCCAGAAGCTTCTCCTCCCCCTTCAGCTGGACAGACAGTGCCACAGGCTGTAACCCCAGGAAGGCTTCGAGAGGAGAGCAGGGAACCTGCTGCAGCTCGGTCCCTGACGTGGGCAGAGCCAGCACCCCTGCTGCCAGAAAGAACCTTCCAGGGACTCCTTTCCACAGTACTGGGAATTCCTGCAAAACTCCCATTTCTGACGTGCTGCTCTTCTGTGGAATATCCGCAGTGTTTGCAAAGAAGTGATTATGAATGGCTAACCAGCCGTGCATATATTTCAAGAAAACTTGGAAACAGCCCTGTTATTTTTGGAAACACGA
This sequence comes from Onychostruthus taczanowskii, assembly GCF_017590055.1. NCBI lineage: Eukaryota > Metazoa > Chordata > Aves > Passeriformes > Passeridae > Onychostruthus > Onychostruthus taczanowskii. The sequence continues at coordinate 1,972,053 of NW_024503124.1, forward strand.
ACACTTGTTCAGGGCGAGCTGGCGAGGAGGAGTTACCGTGGAAAGTTCCCTAAAGAACAGAGAGTCTGTAGTGCCACCTACTGCTTTACTGCGGGCTGTAACTTCAGATTTGGAAAATCCTCGGAGATAAAAAGTGCCACCCTGGAAAAGCCCCAAGCTCACCCAGAACTGAACACGACCCACACCAGATTCCTCATCAGAAGGTGCAAGAACACTGCCACAGAGAGATGCAAGAGCCAATCCTGCCTGGGAACTTTACCACGAAGCATGGTGGACCTTCAAAAAGCACTAAGTTTTAATTACAAGCATCCTTAGCATTCTTTTTTAAGCAGCAAAACTCAATGCCTCCTCAGCTTCACCACAGACCAGCAACAGCAAGTTTCAAAAATACTCCAAATATATTGCAAAGATGCATTGTATAAAATGGTGGTTCATTAATTTTTTTAATATTTTAATTTTTTTTCATAATTTAACCTTTTAATGTAATTATAGGTCTCCCTGCTACACAAGACAGAGCACAATTTCCCAGTCTTCAGTCTGATGATCAGTCAGTATTACATAAACCTTCACTAGGCTTACAAAATTTATTAAAAAAATAAGAAGAAATCCAGTCCTTCCCTATGTGCTCCTATTCAACTGTCCAGTCAAATATATGACTGTTCCCTGAGTACGTCTCAATTTTCCTAACCACAAATTCACAAAACATAGATGATTCCACAAAGAAAAACAGATACTGCTTTTGGATTATGAGTTATAAACCAGAAAACAAAACATGCAAAAATACAAGGGGAAGGTTGCTTTTCTCCCACAGCTACAGAGTATCAAAGAGCAGTAATTAGAATTTGCTACTCAGTACAACATATTATCAAAATCACCAAAAAGAACATACCCATTTATTCATAAATGTGGTCTGGATTATACAGGCAGTGTAGATGCTTGGTTGGATGTGTGTCTGGTCTGGTTTGTGTTTGGTTTGGAATCCATTCATTTAGTCCTTAATTTGCCATTAAGGAACTGATACAGCAAGTGTGCACATTAAACTTTTAAATACGGGTGCCTGGAGGCACAGAAAGCTAAACAACTGCAAGTGGTTATGGCTGAAAGTTTAAACAAGTGATTTTCCTTCCTCCACAAAGATGAGGTTAAAGGTTGGACCAGACGACCTCCAGAGATCCCTCCAACCTAAACTCTTCTATCATTCAAGCACATGCAAGTGCAGGGAGAGCCAGCCAAGGAGAAAGGGCAACGTGGAGTGTAATGCTCAGGAGCATCACTTCCCATGTACAGCAGGACAAAGCCCCTACATCCAGCTCCTGGGACACTTCAGTCCACATCCTCAGAAGGATTCAGGTGAGACACTGCTGTGACATCAGCAGGACTTGAGCTCCTTCATACCAAGGGTCTTGCACAAGGTGTCAAACTACAGAAGTTTGAGAAAGATCAGAGACACTGAGCTCCTCAGTCTCAGTGACATGAATTTAAGGGTTCTCAATATCTGGAGCATAAGACAGCACAAATTACCTAGTCCTGAGGTGTCTGGAAAGCCTGTGACATTACAGTACATCGGCCACCAAAGAAGAGCTAAAGCCACCAGAGAGGATTTTCACAGCTGCTTTAAAAAAATTCACCAGTTATGTTTGAATAAGTTGTATCTCCATAAAAACCTGACCTGAATCCCTCTTGCACCAAATGCCAAAGTCTTTCTACATAGAATAAAGGTATTTCATCCAACATCTAACAACTACTTATCTTCATTTATTTTAGCTCAAAATAACAAAATCCCCACAGATCTTAATAAACATTGAATACAGTCACACTACTTCGAGCAACGTTTTTGGTAGGATACAGCAATGAAAAAACATATCACATTCCATAGCCTGTTCTTCCAAAAACTCCTATAATTTGGCCTGTCTTATAAGAATTATTTTTTTTTAATCAGAAAGAAAGGAAAAGCCTGCTTCAGCAGTGCAGGGCTTTCGATGGTGTCTCAATGTGACGCAGCTTACAACAGCAAGTGAAGAATGTGGGATCTGTACAAGAAAAGACTTGGGACAAAATATATTCAGTGTAATGGAAGGAAATCAGCAAAAAAGAATCATCAGGAACACTTCCCCCCAAGTTCTGGGCTCCCCAGTACATGAAAACCCCATGGATTTACTGCTGTGAGTCCAGTGGAGTGCCACAAGGATGAATAAGGGTCTGGAGCCTCTTTCTCATGAGGAGAGACAAGGAGACCTGGGACTGTTCAGCCTGGAAAAGAGGGTTCAGGGAGATCCTATCACCTGGAATAAATACCTTTAGGAGGAGCCAGAGTCTCCTCACTGGAGCCCAGTGACAGCACAAGAGAGAACAGGCACAAACTGGAACACAGGAGACTTCATCTGACCATAAGAAAAATGCCTTTTTTTTTTTTTTTTTAATTGTAAGAGTGGTCAAACTCTGCAATAGGTTGTGGACTCTCCATTCTCAAAAGTAGAAATCCCAAATTCCTCAGCATACTTTGGTTCTTTTTAAAAACACTAATAGGGATCAAATTCTACTCCATTAGGTCATGCCAGAATCATTAAGTTGCAATAAAAAAAATCAACAAAAATGCAAAACTGCAGACAGGTGTAATACACACTGCAGTATCAAGACTCTTTCTTCCACTTAATTCTTTTATTTCCTTGATCCATTAGTACACGTAGGAAAGATTTTAAGAGGGGGATTCAGACTGACTTATCCCCAATTAAAATGTTGCTGCATTAACTGGATTTCACCTCCTTTAATATCAGGTAGCCACACAAATGGATGTTATGGACCAAAAAATATTTGGTTTACCTCAAAAGGAATAAGACAATTCTTTTTTGCTTCTTGCTAGTATTGAATTGTAAGGGTTACAATCAGGCCTGAGCAAATACAGATACAAAGAATCTGAAAATGAACTCCTCAGTTGAATTCTGTTTGTATTGTTCTGCCTGAATTTCAGAGCAAAGCTTCCAGAAGAGATGACAAAATACACATCAAACTGTCTTCTTCCTACACAGGAACAAGATCTGCATCTATTTAAGGAACTGGCAGGATACATTAATTACCCAAGAACAAGGTTTGGCCAACTATCTTTAGTGGCTCTGTATAACCAAGCTTTAAATAAGTGCACAGAATGGAGGCAACAGTGTGCAGAGGCAGCAAGTGGCTTAAAAAGCACAGCCTTGCTCCACAGGCCTGAGCAAACAGCCATGGTTTCCGTGGTGGTTGTAAGGAATTTGCTTTGAATCTGCATTAAATAGCCAAATTTTCTACATCCTGTTTGATGCATTTCGAAAACATCTGTTTTGATTAACTTGAAATCAGTGCGGCACGTTAACATCTCAGAGGAAATTAGGTTCATTTAATTTGGATTTCAGGCTGTGGTCCCCTTGCTCTGGTGATATCAGGAAGGGATTTATATGTGGAGGTTGTGCTTCTGCCATGCCTGGTGATGCTGGAAGCTGAGCACTCTGAGCATGGAGTAGGGTCCCTGGAGCCCAGGTGTGCTTCCATTGACTTCCCTGGCTGGTGGGGATTAATTCAGGGGAGGAACTGGCCAGATGAGATTTAAATCCTGTGGGATCCAAATTCTAGATGGAATCCCAAGAGTTGTGGTTCCCCTTGTCTGATTTCCCCTACAAAGATGGAAAACAGCAGGAGCTGTTTTCACAAGCTTTTCTTGGTTTCAAGCACTGAAAGTAAGGGGTGAGACCAGACAATTCTGAGAGAAATGGAAACCAGTTGAAGCGATGTCCCACCATTCTTGTGGGTAAGGATCATTTCCAGAGTAAAACACCTTCCACATGCATCTGTTGGGATACAGCAAGCTGAAAGATGGGTTTTCTCCACAGAAAAGGTAATTTTCTTCTGGATAAGGAAAAAAAGCCAAAGTCAGTAGTACACCCATTTGAAAAAGCCACTCCAGTATTACAGGTGTTATAATTCAGTTGTCTCATGTTCCTATACTCCTGTATCTGCAGTCACCTCTGGTTTGATGGAAGCTCTCAACTGGAAAAGAAACAAGGAAAAGAACAGCACAGGCATCTTGGGAATCTTCAAGTGTCATTCAGTAAGGACCTGGTCAGGTAAACCTGCCCAACAGGAACACAGGGACACTGAAACAGTAAAATGAAAGTAATACAGAGGTACCAGGATTAAAATCTATGGAAAACCTTCAGAAGGTGGTCACTGAAATATTTGAAATTACAGCATTAAGAGTACTGCAGGCACAGCTTGTAAGGGAGGATCTAAAGAAAATGCCTCAGGTCTGTTTGTAGATAATGTCCATTTTAATCCCACATTTTCTCAACTACTCTCATTTTTAGGTATCAGATGTTATCAGCTTTCCACAGCTGAGATTTTCAAAGCAGATTAAAGGTACAAAAGATTTTCAACAAATTTTGGGTAACAAAGCTCTTGTAAAATCTCCTCTGTGCCCACTCAGCCTTCCAAGACAAGGACTGCTCCAATTTGTATTTCTTCACATAGGATCTGGCTCAAGACTGGGAGGTTGCACATGCAGCTGCAGGAATAATGGCTGGTCCGAGTTCTCTGATGAGACTTAGCAGTTGGTGGAGTTTCCAGGCTTTGAGCTTCTTTCTGTGGCAATCAAAGTAAGGCAGCTTTGCAGACCTTAGTGTCATGTTTCCCTGCTCCTTTCAAAAAACCATCTAGTTTTCAACAGAGCTCTAATGATAACTCCACAAAATTCTGTGGTTTTGCTTTGTAGATCGTTTAAGTATTTTCTCTCATGTTGCTCCACAGCTCAACTGTGTCAGCTCCAAGTGAATCAAAGAATTCTCAGAGCAAAAGCTGCTTGAAACTGGTAATGCTCTTCTGGATTCTCAGAGGAACCACCAATTTTGCCTGATGAGGTTCACTCGAAAGACTTCATTGACTTAAGCAAATCTTTCAACATGCGTGGCAAGAGTTTAAAGTTTCTAATGAACCATGAAACCAGGCAAGTTTCTAGGGCTTTTTGAGAATGCTTTCCTTAATTCTAGCTCCACATCACAATTTTGCCACCAATCTCACGATGCACAAGACCTATGGGAGCATTGTACAAGCTGCTGAGGAAAGCTGTGACAACCAGGTCAGGATATCTAGCAGGCCCAGAGGAGCAGAAGTTACACCAGCTTGTAGGCCAGAGCTCCAAGGGCCAGGTAAGGGTTGTCCAGAGCAACACTGATCTCCTCCAACAAACAGGGGTTAGTTTGGTTTTCTCTTTTTAAACAGGGTTGCATTGTAAAATGCTTCATCAATACTGACAACAATGCACTTGGATTCAGGATAAAACTTCTGGACACAGAGAGGGACTCCATTGCCAGGTATCCTCTGAAATGCTCCTGAGGCAGCTTTAAAGCTCACTGTTTAAATAAAGATTAAAAGCTACAGAAAACACTTGAGCTGCTGAAATCCAGGATCAGTCTTTTGCTCTGTCACAGTGTCCCTGCACAAGTTAGGGCACAGAGAAACTATCTCCCCATTTTCCAAGCAACTGAGACTTCCTACCTCATGGAAGTCATGGAAAGATGGAAGCTTTAAAGACTTCCCAGTGCTTAGTTGTAGCAAGGATGGGAAACATGAATAGTTCATGTAGCTTACCAAGAAGGGGTAAAATTCCCAATGGTTCTCACCAGTGCTGTTCAAACATACAATTGGCCAAAGCAGGCACTTGGAGTGAAGGTGGAGGCTTGTCCACTGTGTCAGTTTTGGATCATGGCTGTGCTCCATCCTAGAGGGATGCCAAGCATAAGCACAGCTCATTTGAAATCCAGAAAATGCACCAGCATTTGGCAGCTCTCTCTGAGCAATGAAAACAATTGCTTTTATTTCTAATTTCACTGAAGGATTCACATGTAGATTCTCCACAGAGCCTGGAGAGGCTTGTTTAGCAGCAGGCCTCCTAAAGGTCTGATATTCAGAGTGCAAAAACAAATTTGCTGCAGCTCCAAACAGTAATTGCAGTTATCCCCTCAGTTACAGAAGTAGCAGAACCACCAAATTCCAGCTCCTCTTCACCAGCACTGGACTGACCTTACACTCCTTTATTTCAGTTTAAACACTGTCATTTGCATTTTCTTGTTTCTCAAAATCCTTCTGTATCTATATAAGAAAATATACATGATGGGGAGAAGCCTCATGTACTTTTTAACATGTTAACTTCAAGGACAAAGATTAGAAACCTCTCAGTGACACAGACTGGAGTTAATTAGACAAAATATTCCATGTGCATACTCTCCTCAAGGCAGCATCTGCAGCTCATGTGTAATGCAAACCATGTTAAGCAGCTCTGTCCAGCCTGATTTCTGTCCAGCTACCAAGGATTCTGACTTTATTTCACCAGACAGAAAAGTGCAATTTTTCTGTCATTAGAGAGCACCCAGGGAAGTAGCACAACAAAATGCTTCCTGCTGCTGTTAAAGGCAGGAGGCTGTGATTTCAGCTCAGTCATCTGCTCTCACATTGAGTAATCCACAAATATTTGAGCTTTCTGGCAGCATAACCCCCCCAACACCACAGTAGCAGAATCTTTTCCTCTAAATGTTCCAAGACATTTCCATGTTTGCCTTCTCAGGCTATTGATAGTAAACTGCTTAATAGGAGAGGGCATCTGTGATGCTTTTCCTGACTATTGATAACATCTAGAAGGCTTAAACATGGCCTTTCCTGCTTCAGATTCTAAAGGAGGTTAATTGAGATCAGATACTTAAAGCTGAACTTAACAGCAGCAGAGTAAGTGCACAGTCCAGACTATGGAAAGAAAACATGTTAAAAAATATTTGGAATAGTTAAATATATCCAGATCAGCCACACATGATAACTTCAGAGCACTTACAAAGAGAATGAAGGACACTGAGGCATTCCTGGCTGTCTGTAGAGTGCTCACTGGAAACACAGATGGAACTCCAGGAGACCAGAGAGCTGATTTTTAAGAGATAGGGAAGAGTTTGGGAACATTTAGTTCAGTCTGTAGGCCTGAGTGTAACCTCTATGATACAAAAGAGAGAGTAAGAAACGGATACATGCAACAGAACAAACAGAAATTTCACCTTTACAAGATAACTGCCTCAAAAAAAAAAAAAATCTGAAGATTTAGAAAGTAGAGAGAGGGAAAAGGAGACATGCTGCAGGATAGCAAACTGGGGGTCAGAGAGAAGTCAGTCATTTGTTCTCTTCCTCCCCCAAGGACAGGACAAGAGTGAAGGACTACATTATAAAAACAAAAGAAATTCAGCTGAGAAGTCAAAAAGATGTTTAAAAGTTGAGCAATATTTGTAGAGACTGTGAGACTGTAGAGACTTGTATAGACTGTGAAATCACTTGTCACAGATTTCTAGACCTGTCAGAGTGGTTCCAGCTAATTATTTCCTTGGTTGCAGTTATGCCTTCCAGCCCCCAGCATGTCCTCTTGCCCCTGATGTCCCATTTCATTCCTCCTTGTCTCACAATCTCTTCCTAGCACCACTTCTTCCCCCAGCGATGGGGGAAGGCTTTAAAGAATTCTGCCTCAAATGAGTGGTGAATTAACAGAGAATTAGTGCCACTAACAAGAACATTTTTCAGCCTTCATTAGATCAGTGGCTATGGTGATTTCTTGTGCTCCTGTTATAGAGTTGCCTCCATTGCAGCACAGTCATGAGCAATTTAAAAACACATCTTGAGATTTTCTAGGCATGAGGTAGAATTCCTGAGGACATCAATAGCTCCTGCATAGCACAGCTTCCAAATTTTTTCCAGTTTGGAAAACACATTGTGTCAGTGCAGAAATAAGCTGTGGTCCTCCAGTTAAGGCCTGTATGACAATAATGCATGTGCAGAAGGCAGCAGAATGACGATGAACTGCTGGACTCTGGCATTTCTTTCCTCTGAGAGCATCATAACTTCAACGTTGTATTACCATCAGCTCCTTCCCTGGGATCTATTTTACAAGGAACTTACAAATGGCATGTGTAACAAATGCTATCTATTGCATTTTATTATTCATCTTTTTCCACATATTGACATTTGAGATGTAACCAGGGACTGTGCACAGAGTATGTCTGGCAGGAGTGGTGTGCACTGATGAATGTCCCCTCGGTGCTGATATGAAACACATGGGTTCTATTAGCAAAGCGAGGGATGAAATGATCCATTGGAAATTACTTACCTATTCCATGAACATGACTTACCAAAGCCAGGAATGTTCTAAGGATTAACTCTTACCAATGCATGGGAATTAAACCCCTTCTTGCTGGGAAAAGGGGGAGCAACCACCCATAGGCTGCAAGGGGTCAGCCCTAAAATCTTTGGAAGATCTCTGACAGTACAGGAGCAGTCATATATTCATACAATGTGTAAATGAAAAAAACAGGGCTGTTGTTATTCCTGTTCACTTTGACAATTTGAGGTTATTTCTCCTTCAAGCTCAGGCTACAACTGAAGAAAGAATCCCTATACAAGTTCTTAGATATGTGTTTAGTTCTATTAAAATCAACATTCCACCAAAATTGTTGAAGTTTAGTGTGTGCTTAAATATTTTTCTGACTAGTACTAGTTTAAGTACTACTACTTACTTGCCAGGGTTTTATTTTCTTTATTGATGCAACATTAACTCAAAAGTGCTGTGGACACATAAATATTAGCCAAAACTATTAACTTTTTCTGGATTTCTTGGCCTTTTAAAAAAATCTGGTCCAGCTAGAAGGCTGCCTTATCATTAAACCAACATATTAAATTTCTCTGACAGTAAAATCTATCTATAGACATACAGTAACAACAAATTAACCTCCATCTGACATGAATGAAAACAGTTTCTAAGTGGTTATAGTTCCTAAAACAGAATCTATATGCAATAAATATAATTATTTCACTGAAATTGTTAGCACATGTTTTTCTTTTGCAACAGACATGTTCGCTGTACCATCTTTGTTGTATTGATATGTTCTTTAGTAGCCCCTTCTGTGCCTTCATCCTTGATTTAAATTTATCGTGACACATTCTTAAACAATAGCAGGAAACCTCACTTATGACTTTAATTATAAAATGGTGTTATAAAATTATATCCACATTTTACTTTTGGCAGTTGGCAATCCTCATTTAACATAAATAACCCTTCTTGGCCTCAGCAGTTCTCTTTGGTTGATTTCAATGCTTACTGTATGTAATTGATATAAAAACACAAGGTTTAGGAAGCAGTTATTGGAACTTGTTAAAAGAAGTAGTCAAGTTCATAAATGCACTCATTTTGCTATGCTACATGCCAAGAGAATTAATAATGGACGTTTGGGAATTGGGGAGAAACTCTGGCTTTTTAAAGAAAGACTGATGTAACTACAGTATTCCACTCCTATGTTAATTGTTTGGCTCACAGACCCACGGCTTTGTTTCTCTTCCACCCACAGCTGCTTCCAATAATTTTCTAAAACCTGACACATCCATCCACACACATCCACGTTAGACACAGGCGTCCAGTTTGAACTCCACATATGCACCAATACCCAAACAGTTCTGCTGTTCTGTGCTGAAGGACAAGAGCAAATAGCTTAACCTGGTGGCATAATTAAAAGGAAAAGACAATCAGAAGAGGCTGTTCCAGAAGACTGGAATTTTGCCATACTAGAAATGAAGCTACTTTGAATCACTTCCCAAAGCAGGTCACATGAAGGGGCTGATCTTCATCTGAAGATGCCTGGATTTGCACAAAGGCACCTTGGTCTGTCTCACCTCTGCACACTGACAGTAGGGGAACAGGCAGAGTCACTTGTCTGCACGAGCACTTAACCCCAGCACTGAATGCTCCAATGCACCCTGGTCACACGAGAGCAGGAAATGTCACCTGTGCTTAACGCTGGGCTGGGCCATCATCTGAACGAGTTCTTAACTTCTACCTGACCATCACACAGCATCACTAACAGGATTAAAGTCAAACATGGGCTTAGAAGTATTGGATGAGCTGGAAACAAAACCCAGCTCAATTCTCAACAGTGCTGGTCCATAGCCTTCACTGAGCTGATGGTGCTACTAATTGTTCTTCCCTTTTGAGGGCAAATCACTTGGATTAAGGCCCACTCAAAGTTTTTCCTTTTGCTATTTTTAGGACACAACTTCAAAAATTCTCTCTTATTAAAGTTAATTTATGAGAAAGAATTCAAAAGCATTGAGAATGTTATTCTCAAACTTCCATTTGACATCTCATACCACAAATAAAAATCAGACTAAGAACAAGAAGGAGACTTGGTTCTTTCTGCATCAGGATCCACCACCTCAGATCTTGAGGGAGGCATCCTACAAGCCAAGTCACACAACAGGACAAAGCCATAGCACAGGTCTGCATTTGTGGATGGCTGGGAGAGCTGTGATGCCATAAATTGCCACTAACAAATGCCAGATGTGGATGTTGGGAGCAGGGGCAGCTGGGGAATTCAGAGGAAAGCTGAGATGCTTAAAATGTACACACTGTAGGGAGATGGGAGGGCAGGACAGAGGGGCCAGATGTGTGAGTCTCACACAGACAGAGACTAGGCAGACCTGCAAGACAAAGCTAAATAAAATTATTAAGCAAATGAATGTTTAAATGAGGGGTCAGGACCTTGGGATAAAACTTTAGGAACATGAAAGGGACAAATACTTTTCCTGCCTAATCTTCCATCCCCGCTGGTTTATCTCATACCACAAATAAAAATCAGACTAAGAACAAGAAGGAGACTTGGTTCTTTCTGCATCAGGATCCACCACCTCAGATCTTGAGGGAGGCATCCTACAAGCCAAGTCACACAACAGGACAAAGCCATAGCACAGGTCTGCATTTGTGGATGGCTGGAGAGTTGTGATGCCATAAATTGCCACTAACAAATGCCAGATGTGGATGTTGGGAGCAGGGGCAGCTGGGGAATTCAGAGGAAAGCTGAGATGCTTAAAATGTACACACTGTAGGGAGATGGGAGGGCAGGACAGAGGGGCCAGATGTGTGAGTCTCACACAGACAGAGACTAGGCAGACCTGCAAGACAAAGCTAAATAAAATTATTAAGCAAATGAATGTTTAAATGAGGGGTCAGGACCTTGGGATAAAACTTTAGGAACATGAAAGGGACAAATACTTTTCCTGCCTAATCTTCCATCCCCACCCCAGTTGGTTTTATACATCCAGAGCTGATGTGGTTGGTATGTGCTCAGTCAAGGGCCCAAGTGCCCATCAGTCACATATAAGCCAGTCCCTTAAGCACAACCAGGTACCAATGTGTCTCCTATCCTTTCCCAGTGAACAGGGAGAACACACCAATTCCATCACAAAGAAAGGTCTCATCTGTAACTTGCCACTTCCAACTGGGACTGGAAGCAAGAGCCCTTCTGTGGCTCTGGCCACTCATTAAACAACTCAGCAAAGGGCACTGAGATTTCAAAATCTTCTTGCATTCTCCCCTCTTCACCATGCACTGACTCAGTCTCTGTGACATGATAAAATTCATCAAGTAAATAAACCTTAGGGGTTTTAATTCTTCTCAATCACTGAGAATAACATCCAATATATCCGTTATATATCCGTGTAACATCCAATTCAAACTCTCAAATCCCACCCCTATCAGCTGAGACCTACTGACTTTAAGCAGGGCTCTGCCCAAGACAGAGGTGCCAGAGCAGCCCTGCTGCCTGTCCCAGTGAGGTCCCAAAACCAGTGGCTCCCTCCCTAAATCCAGCAGGACAGATGCCAAATCTTTGGTGCCAGCAGTCCTGAGTGCCTTTTTCTCTCTTAGCCACCACCAGGTTTGTGCAAGTGTTAAATCAAAGCTGAAAAAGCAGCGGAGGAGGCCACACGTATGAGCCTGGCTTTCTCTGTGCCACAGATGGTGCAGTGTTGCTGAATAAATAGGAAGCTCACTACCCAGAAGTGGAAGAAATTACTTCAGAGGAGGCTGAGACTCTTGGGACTTTCGTGTTTCCTACTATAAATTTGGAGTTTGCTATTTTTATTGAAAAGGGGGTAGTACTTCCTCCTCACCCTTCCTATTACTGTGTGCAATATTAATCCTTTAGCCTTATAATTAGGGACAGTCACATTTTGTGGAACCTGAGGTTTTGCAGCCCTCTTGAACTTCTGCAGTAGAAAGTGGGAAAAGGAAGCTGCAAAGATGAAGCTCGCCACATCTTTCCTTGTAAGCCTGTGATTTTCTTTTCACCTGTGAAAGGAGATTCACATTTTTTCTTTTTAACCATCACATTTTTTCTGTTTAAAGACCCATCTCCAACACTCAGATTCCATGTAAACAAACAACCAAAAAAAAAACCCATCACAGTGGAGAATCTTGGCTTTCCTGACTCAACCAACAACTGCAATCAGAACCCAAAGCCACATCCTCAGCTAACATAAATATGGTGCAACTGAAGCTGATAGAGCAAGGCCTGTCAAGCACATCCCTGTCCTGCCTTTTAAACACAGCTGAGGCAGAATATCTTCCCTAACACAGGAGGGAAGGAAACAGCAGTGCTCTGTTTGCATGCCTGGGACAGGAGACCACAGTGAGGAGCTGGCAGTGGCCTCAGAGCATTTTCATTCAAGTGCTCATCAGAAACAGAGCCATGGCTGATGGCAGGCATCAGAAGCACTGAAGGAGAAGCAGGACAAAAAGGATGCTCACTGGCTTGCTACCAAAGAGGTGAATCCTCCCTGTTGTTCCTGAAGCCAGAAAACATTTCAGCTGAAGTCAGTTTAAAACCTTCCCCTCCACCTTCATTTTAAAACTTACCAGTGACTTAAAGGATTTTCTGCTACAGTGAAGATTAGAAGCATTTATAAAGCAGCAAATATTAGCTTTCACGTTATTTTTATTCTGAAAATTCTTTTGCAAAACTAGGTGAAATTTCAGATGAATTAAGAAATTGTTAATTCTCTATTTTTACCATCAAAGTGGGGGAGACGGGAGGATTTTTAGGATTGGATTGGTTGGTTTTGGCACACAAGATATTTGTGCCCTTCAAGAGTCCTCTAAATTTTGGGACCGACCTCCTAGAGAAGACATCTGAGCAGATGTAAGCTCCCAGCTCTGAGTACAGCCATGGCACACAAACAAGAACTCCTTTCCAGGTTCAGCAACACCTCGGAGCCCCTCCTCTCTTCTGCACATGGCTTAAGGCTGCCCTGTGGCTTTGGGAACTCCCATTTCTCTTGTTGGCCCTGTAAATTAACAAGTTGATTCCCCAGCTCCCACCTCTGCACCTGATATCAGGAAATGGCTGAACAAACCAAATTTTTTACAGTAAACATTCTGCAGCAGCATCAGCCTCCTTAACTTCAAATTCTGCATGATGCTTTCTTATACTTCATGTGCAGGTAAAACTTTCACTAATAACAGATCCATAATGCATTCCTAGATTTCAATTCCTCCTGCTGATCATTTATCCAAAACACACACATTTATCCTGCTGGTGCCAGTCAGCAGTGCTTCCATGGGCAGTGCATTCCAGGCCAGAAACTGGCATGACAAAAAGCTCTCTCCTTCCAGGACCTGGGTGATAGTAAAGTTGCAATTTGTGTTCTAAAGTCTCAAAAGCTTTCAGTCCTCAACCAAAATAAGCTGTGTAAGTGTAACAAATTGTCCAAGCATATCGAAACCCTATAAAACATCAGGCTAAAGAGTCGCAGCAAATCCCAAAAGAGGTTCTTGGAGAAATTTATTGAACAACAATGTCCTCTGCTGGCAGGAACCAGCCTCAACTTGTAACACTGAGCTGCAGCACCTTCCCGGGGATTTTGGGACATCATCACCAGCAGGCATTGAACAGTCTGCACAGGAAGCCAAGAACAGATCAAAATCAAGACTGAGACAGGATGGCTTTTGGATGGTCTTGTCTTGTTTGCCTCCAATAAGGACAGAGGTCAGGGGATATTTGATGCAAAAACCTCTGGCAACAAGAAATAAATTTGAATATTATTCAAGACTGGCTTATGTGACTCCAAACTCAAGCAAACAGTGCAGCAGCTTGGAAAAGGGATTCAGATTGTCCTCCTAACTTTACTGCTTTTCCTCAAGGTGTCCCCATGCAAATCTGGTCTCTTCCATCTGTTTGGATTTTGAAGGCATCAGTACAGGGAAGGCACCATTTTCCCCACTAGTACTTATCCTAAAAAAGGAGCTGAGACAATTTCAAAAGCACACATATGTCATGGTAGTCTGGGATTTATTTCCAAGTGTTTCACATGTACTAAAGAGTAGATTTTCAGAGTATTCCTGTTCCAGGAGACTTGGCCATCTCAGGAACTCTAACAACAACAGAACTCCTGCTAATCCTCTTTAAACACAGTGGAGCTGGGTTCCTCCATGTCCTTAACTACTGATTCTGAAGAGCTTATGTTGCAGCAACGCTTCCCTGAATACCTGCCCTCATTCTTAAAATAAAAATCAGTTGTTGAAAACCAAGTTTATGTTTGCTGCCTGGCCTTGAACACTTCTAGGGATGGGGAATCCAGTGCCTCACCACTCTCACAGACAAGAACCTTGTTATAATATCCAACCCAAACCTACTCGGTCTGAAGCCATTCCCACTTGTTCTGTCACTAAATGTCCTTGTAGATGGTCTCTCTCCATGTTTCTTGTTGGCTCCCTTCAGGTATTGGAAGGCCACTGTTAGGTCACCCTGAAGCTTCTCTTCTCCAGGCTGAACAATCCCAATTATTTAAGTGCTTCCAGTAGTTAACATCCTTTAAGAACTGCAGCTACATCACCAGTACAACGAGAGCTCTTCCATCTTTCTTTGGGAGTCAATAGAAGCCATCAGTGGCAGAAACCTCCAACACCTGCAAAAAATCTGCATTGTTGCTTATGGAAGCAGGAGCTGGACTTGGAAAATGAGGATTAGGAATCAGTGCAATGGCTCAGATCTGGCAGAATTTGAGTGTCATGACGATGGTATTTTGACAATGGATGGAGAAAAATGCACTGTAAGGTTGAATGGGACAAGGTGACCCAAAGAAGTGAGCAAATTTCATGATGGGAAAACAGTGGAACTATTTCTAATGATCCTTTAGCTTAGTCTCCAATTCTATTTATATGTTTTAAGGGACCACAAATATTTTTATCGGCACTCAGGACACAAAGAGAGCTTTCCAGTTTCTATATAAAGAAGTCATTTTGGACAGATCAAAACAATAAAGGCACAGGACTCCTGGATGACAGATGCCAGGATGTTAGTAACCATAAGTGGTTTTCAAATATGGCCCCATCACCATCCCCCACAGTAGCCCTTTCAAGTGGGAATTACAAATTGCTTACTTGGAGAGGAAATTTCAAACAGGCCACTTATCAAAAAGTGCCAAATAAACCTGTCATTGGGATAGAAGTTACAAACCATTCCTAAACTCTGCAGACATTTCCTGAGCCTGTGAACTCTGATCTTGCCTTCTAATAAACATGACATCAGCTCCTCAGCACTGCAGACACAAGACACATGACCCACCACTATGTTATCGCTTCCTCTGCAGTTTCTTCAGGATCTGCTCTCAAGCACAACATCAATAGAAGACTTTCTGCTCCTTTCAAAATTGGTTTTGGATCAGGTCCTTGAAGGGAGGGCAGAACAAGCACAGCATGGAATCAGCGTGTGAGCTGCAAATATTATTGCAGGTATCCACTTCAAAGCAACCCTGAATCCGAGACTTTGAGGAGTTTTCCAGGTATTGAGGTAGTGAGTGGGTTAAGACAATACTCCTGTTGTTGTCAAGACTTATCAACTGCTCACCTCACTTCCAAGAAATATAACAGAGCCTTTAAAAGATCCAATAAAGCAGGTATGTACTGGATGGCCACTGAATAACATCTCAAAACAGGCTATGAATGACAATAGACCAGAAGATGCCAAATACTGGGATGACAGCTTACCTTAATTTCCATAGAAATTCCAGGGGAGGATTAATATAATTACAGGTTTATGATTTACATTTTCTATGTAGGCACTTCCTTCTAAGATTTGCTTCTGAAATCAACCTTGGAAAAATATATTTGAAATAAAACTTCCCATTTATCTCTGTGCTGGAAACCTGAGACCCTTATCTGATATACCAAACTAAACAGGCTATCCACTCAATGAGCCAAAATCCCAATAAACACAGAACTGTGGCTTTTGTGAAAGTAACTTAAAAAACATATTATCAAAATACAATCTTTACAAATAAGATATTTGTAAAGATTGTGGGATATTCACCTAGAAATGGAGTGTCTCCTCTACTCTCATCTAAAGGACAGGCATTTCCTTCATACTTGGGTATTTCCAAAAAATTTCTAGATTAAATCTAAGTCAGAGCTGGCAGGGTATAATGCACAACATTAAAAATTTTTGTTTACAAATCCTCATGATTAACACATGAAACTTGCTAGAAAAGCCACTAAGAAACCACACAGATGGAAAATTAGAGTAGATGCAGATCTCAAAAGCTGTCCAGGGCTCAGAGAGAACAACTGCCCACTTTTCCTTTCTGCATTTTCCCTCTTTCATCCTCATCAGTTCAGAACCTGCAATTCCTAAAACCGAAGTCCTGAAGCTCTCTAGGGGTCAGAAAGGAGAGCTCTCTGCTCCAGGGTGTGACCTTACCATTAACACCTCTAGTCAAGTTTAGAGGCATTGCCCATAAAGCAGATTCTAGCACAGAGCCACTCCAATATCCTCAAGTCACAGTGGCCTTGGCACGTGGCTCCTCTGCCAGGTACAATGCAAATGTTTCACTCCTGTCATGGCAGGGACACAGGGATACTCAAATTAGTACAAGACTTATTTGAGAAAGGAGATAAAAAAATTACCAGACTGCAAAAGATCCCTGGCCCTGCATGCACTGATAATCAAAAGCAATTGTGCAGTTTATATTTCTGATTGTCTCACAGAATCACAGCATGGTTTGGGTTGGAAGGGACTCTAAAGATGATCCATTTCCAGCTCCCTGCATGGGCAGGGACACCTGCACTAGATGAGGTTGCATTTGTCCTTCTGGCTTCAGAGCTGTGGAAGGGAATGGATCTCCCCAGCACTAAGGAGGACCAGATACTCTGTACCAACATCATGGATGTGCAGCACTTTAGCAGGAAAGCAAAGAGCACACGAGGAGCCCCGACTGCCAGGAAGGGAGGGAGCTGGGGTTAGTCAGAAGGCAGAAGCCGTGCTCTGACCAAGTGATGTTTAATGAGCAGGAAAAATTCAGTGCTTTGGGTTTAATGACTCATGGAGCGTGCAGCACCTCCTACCAACGTGCTGTGGCATTCGTGCCCAGGAGGAAGTGTGTCAGCTACTGAGTCACTCAGCTCTGCAGCACTGCCTGCCGCCAACCCAAACACAAACCATGCCCAGCCCTGTTCAGTCCTGACTTTAGCCCAGGGTTAAGCTCATCTCCCGAGAGCTTTCTAAAATAAAAACCTTTCTGGTTAGAAACAAAACACGATTTCCAAACCCAGGCTACCGGGACCGTGCTTGGAAGCCCAGCAATTTCCCTGCACACACGTTCAGCCTTCCAACATCAAAGTGCCTGCAATCCAACCTGCCGAAGCTAACCTGATTTCCCACTTGGGAGCAAACTTTAATATAGGAGTGGGACTTGTGTTTTTACACTACTGACCTACATTTGCAAATCCCTGGAGGTAATTTTGTCCAGCCCACAAAAAGGAGGGGCTACAAAGCCAACTATATTGAGTTATGCAGTAGAGAGCACAGCTGCACTGAAAAGAACCAGCCTGTGGCACGAGGAGCAAACAAAAGCCATGAAGTTCCACATAGGAAAAACTAATACATCTCAGGCAACAAAAGAAGAGACTTTTAATTAACTTGTTCTCATTGAGTACAGAGATAATTAAATTACAGAAACAACCACATTAGTGTAATCAGTTTAGAAGAACCCACATACAGAGACAAAGGATTTTTCAAGATCCATCTATGAAAAAAGAAGTTCCATTTAAACTGCATTACTCTTCCCTTATTAACTGCACTTATGTGCTTTCTTTTGGAGAAAAGAAGACCATGACTCCAATCCAGTTTAATCAAATCCTTGAAAGACCACCACAACTCTTGATTCAATTCTCCAGATATTTTGTATTTTTATTTCTTTCTTCTATTCATGTAGTCACTCCTGAATGCCACCATCCACTTCATCAAGGTATGTCTCCCTTCCTTTCAGCTGCACAGTAAAGACTGATAATAGAACCTGATTGCATTGAAAGGCTTAAATTTCAAATAAAAAGCCAAAGTGACAAACAAAATAATGAAGCTAGACAGAAATCATTTGCAAGAATGAGCAGCTATCTGTATCAAATCATGAGGGATCTGCACTGCTTGAACTGCAGTACTCTTTAGGCAAAACAATAACCCACCTTTCCAGTGTCAGCCGAGGTAAAAGTCACTCATGGTTTGATCCACGAAGGTCCAGTGTTGCTTTAGTGTGTGGGTCTGGGCTCCATATGAGGGGATGGTGAGCTTTGCACAGAGCAGGGACACAAAACAATTCCTGCTCCAGCTGGGCACCAAGGACAAATGATCCAAATCTCAGCCCAGGAGCACAAACCCCGTGGGCTGCAGAGAGAAAAACAAGCAGGGTGGGAGTGCAGGGGCTGAGCTGGAATTGGACACTGAACTGCAATGTGCACATGGAGCAGAGCTGATCCCAGGGAGAGACCCCGTGAGCGCTCGTGCATTTTGGGACCATTTGGGTTCACCTGGGCTCTTGTGCTGCCCGAGGTGGATCCATTGAGGAAATCCTTTTAATACATCCCTACTTTATTCTTTAACTCTGTCTAGTCTCTGTTCGAGGTCAGCCTTCTCAAGGCATCAATCCAGAATATATACTCTAACCCTTAGGAACAAGGGCTCACGTTAAGAGGAATTCAGACTAGGAAGGGAGAACCCACTGGTGGGTGCCCCTTGAGGTTACAGGTGCTCAGAGCAGGCTCCCCACACAGAAACCCTGCACACACCTGCCTGATAGAGATGGTGAGATGTGACAGGAAGGGGGAGACTTCCATGTGAGGGAAACTGGCAGGAATAGCACCAGCAGGCTTGTAAAAGTCCAAAGAGAGATTAATACTACAGCAAACTTCTCCTGCCATTAACAAATTCCACACTAAATCTCAAATAAGGTAGACCTGACACCACCACATCCTCAAACTCTCCTAATATCTGTACAGCCCAGCTGCACCAGTTCTAATCCCAGAATCTCCTCCCAGCAATTTAAGGCCTCTGATGAGGATAGGTTTTATGTGAGTAACAAGAAATACCTTTTAAATAGATAATGCTCCAGACAGACTTCAGTCAGGGGGTTAAAATATAAATTTTTTTAACTATCTAAAAGTGAGATCTACAGAAGAAACTGTATGGCTGCTGCTATTTGCTTTTCCTGGGGAAAAAACAAACTAATGAACAACAACAACAAAAAAACCCATATGTATATTAAAAAAATATCATTACCTCTGTTTTTTATTAAGTAATATATCAATGAAAGATCTTTTCTCCCAGATAACATCTTTATACTAAAGAAAGCAGATCACTCACACTATTTTGTGAACACGCAATAGCCAGTGTTTATGAATCCTGAATATGATGCCACGCACACTGGTTGTGACAGAAACCTCCAGTGCTTGCTGGGCCCAAAAGAGTAACCTGGGAGGAAATATTAATTGCACACTCTCATGCAGGGGCAGAAACACCAGGATGGATCTCACTTTATCATAAGGCAAGGGCAAGCAGACAGGAAGAACAATCATTTCAGAGAGCCCTGCATGGGAAGAGCAGGACTCAGAGCTAATGCTGCAGATGTGTCTGCAAGGGGCCGTACCCCAAGCGTGCCCCTCACACCCCCCAGCAGTATCAGGAGGCACGGCACAAGCTCTCATCAGCTTGGCGGACCGAGAAGGCCACCAGGTGTCCCCCGTGCCGCAGTCCCCGCTGCTCCCGGGGCTGCAGTGGCACCTGCTGGTCACCCACGGGCAGCATCGGTGGAGCTTCGCTGTCTCACGGGACACCAGCGCTTCTCACGCCTCTTGCACAAGTGTTTCCTCCGCTGCTCTTCCCGGTTATTATCATTTATTATTGTTGTCGTTGCGTTGCTCTGGAGATGTTACAGCAACAGCAGCTCCAGGTGCCCGTCAGCCGAGGAGATGTAAACCCTGCGAAGGTGAAAGCACTGCTTTCACCTGTGAATCAGTCTGGTCCCACCAGCAGCACAGCCTTTGGATGCCTGGCACAGCTGGGCTTCTGGGAAAGCCCCCCACGGCAATTATTTCCAGCCCCTGACCTGGGGCATTCGGAGTTCCCTTGGTATTTCAGGTGACCGCATCTTGCAATGTTTGATTTCTTCAGTCCTCAGACAGATCTGCATGAGTGAGTGACAGGATGTGATTCAGCCACAGGTAGAGAGGAAAAAGCTGAACTCAATGAGATTTGTGTATAGTGTGTCAGGACAAGGGAGAAGTTTGCCTTTAGGGAGTTTCTCTTTTATCAGTGCTCAGCTCTAACTGCAAAGCAACAATAAACACAGCCCAGCTTTGAAGAAAAGCAGTTAAAGGATCATATGCAAGTATCCAACTCTTGCTTGGTCTTACAAAGAAATCAGGGTTTTCTTCTGTCACAGCAAGTAGAATAATGACTGGTCCTTCAGCAAGCACAGGCAAGAAACACAACATTGTGTCAGGGCCAGAAAAGAGGAGATGAAATAACACCACTATTATAACAACTGCTGTGTCAGGCATCTTCAGAGACTGCTTCTTTTTGAAGAAATATTTAAACCAGTACTTCAAGGATTGAAAACATCACCAATTTGTAAGGATCGGCATCCTGACAAGACTCTTCTCTTCCTTAAATTAGTATTTAAATAATCAATAAAATATTTGTTGATGGGTTTGGAACACACCTGAGTCCGTATTGTGAGGTTTTCCTCACTGTTCTCAAAGTCCAGCCTGGCTTTTAGAGAGGAAGCTCTAAGAGACATGAACTAACACAAGGGTAACACTAAAACTGCAAGAGTTGGTAATCCAGCCAGAGACTGGAAGGGGTGGGGGAGAGCAAAAGAAAAAATGGGAAAAAACCCTACCCTTAGGCACATGAATCTGCAACATGATTTTTCAGAGTGTTAATTACACTCCAGCTTTCACAAGTCACATGCCTTAGGGGAACTCCAGGTGCTGCTCAGCCTCTGGAAAATGCTGATTTAGGTGCAGGAATAGACACAGGGAAGTCTTATTTAAAGCTCCTGTATTTAAAAGGCTGGGTCTAGCATTAAAAAAAAAAAATAAATAAAAAGTATGTTTGCACATTTGGATGGAGACCCAAGTTTAGCAACACAGCATTTGCATTGCTTTCATCAGGCATTATTCATTCAGGAAAGTTGCACAACCCCCTTTCACAGCAGCATCCCAAGTTTGCTGATACATTGCACAACTCAGACAGTGCTGCCTTCTCCTCCACACCGAGTTAGTTGCAGGGAGCAGGGAAGAACTCTTCCCTCAAACCCAACCCAGCCCCAGGTGTTTAATCCAGCCCCCAGGGCACACTTGTGTGGCCCACGCAGAGGGAGAACTGTGGCAGCAGCAGTTCTGCTCTCCCCAGGGCTGTGGCCCAAAGGTCAGGAGGTGGCAGGAGCAGCTCAGTGGAAGCCAGCACAGATCCCGCCTGCAGCAGAGTCCTGGTGATACTCAGGGCTGTATTCCCACTCTCTGCCCTGAGGGAGCAGCCCTTGGCTCCCACCAGCCTGAGCCAGGGCCGAGGGCTGCAGGAGGGGACACCTGTACAACTCTGTCTCTGCCACCTGTGGCTCAGGAACAGCTGATTTACAACAGAGCCTCTCTGCAATCTCCAGCCATTCTGCTTTTCCTGGGAATGGAGTGAGGCCACTTTTACATTCCATCTTGCCCCCCATTTCAGTTTCAGCGCCTCAGGGCAAAAAGACTATCTTTATTTCATCTGCACAGACACAGAACTTTCAGTTTCGTTTAGATCATGTAAGTACAGCTGTTATATTGAAAGCATCTAAACAGGATGAAGAATGATTTAGGGTACTATTAATATGAGCAATTTTAAACTGAATAGGTCAAACAAAGGTGAGTCTATTTATCTTAAAAGCTCCCATCCAAATAGCCTCAATCCAGCATCAGATAATATCTCAGTGTCACTCCAACTGAGAACCTTAAGAAAATAGTTTCAATAACAGCACGTAATCAGACAATTATTTTGAACCCAGCCTCTCTCATTCCTGTTTTGGGAAGGATACTACCAAATCCTGTGTTAGCCTTTAGGACTCTCTTCACTTGGTCCTACAGCTGAGATTACAGCTGCAAGACATTCCCATCAGACATGACAGAATCCACTAGAAACCACCCCACAACAGGAACACAGACTCAACCCACTGGCCACTATTTGAGGTAATGCTGTCTCTGGTAGCCTTTAACTTTTATGTACACAGTCAGGCATTAACAACTTTTAACTCATAAATTTTACAACCCCACAGCAGGTGCTTGGGCTCCAAGGGTAGAAAAGGAAAATGTATTTCCTTTCATTAACCATACAGATACATATTTAAGAGGAAAATTTTCAAGATTAGCTTGGTATCTTCCTGTAGCCCTGATTTACAAGAGCACAGAAAAGGTAACACCAAGAATTTCTGAAAGTCTTACACCACATAACAGGTTTGACAACCAAGCCACACTTTTTTAAAAGACGGTCTAAACCACCTCTTTTTTCTACTCTGTTTGCAATCACCAGACAGAATGAAGGTTAAAAGGCTGAATAGTAGGATGAGTTCATCCTTGGTCATGAAAAACAGTTCTGTTTGCAACTCTAGCTTTGCAAAACTTCATTGCTTCAGCTGAAAGCAGCATGAGAGAGGTCTGTGTCACCAGTCAGCTGTCTGGGGAACGTGCTCACTGAACTGCCTTTTTGGGCAGTTCCCTCCTGGGTCTGCTCTGATCCCTTCCTCTCCCCCTTCTCAGTTCCCCCTAGGGAAGGGGGTTTTGGTAGCAATGCTAATGACTCACTCTCTGCACCAGGCAGGGAAGTGTTTCACTATGTGGTGCTTTTCAAGCCTGAGCCAGCCAGAGACAGCAAGCAGACTGTAAAAACCCCCAGAAGTCCCAACACCCAGAGGGTGGGGGACAGAGACACCCTTTGTGAGCTTGACTCATTATGGGTCAGTGCTGTGTGTTCTGTACCAAGGGGCACCCCAATGCATCAGCCTCAGACCGCAGTTCAGCTCTGCAGCAGCAGCTTCAACACCCCTAACCCAAGAGATTGAGGGGTTTTTATTGTTCCTCTTAATCCAGGTACCACTTACATGGCTTAGATTTTTCTCTTACAGGAACTGAATTTTTCCAAAGCTTCAGATATTTAGGCCACGGCTGTTGGTGCCACCAACCAGCAGTACAGCCAAGGGATACCAAAAGATAAGGCATTGCCATCTCCCACTTGTGAACATCTATCAGAGTGCAGATTTTCAACACAAAGCCCCTGTGTGGTACAGATCAGCTTTTCTCAACAGCTTTGTCAGTAGTGCCTGGTGCTCATGCCAGGGTTTGCATTGATTAATTTCTTTATTCTGTCAGTAATGGGGGGGACACAGAGATACACACTTCACTTCTTTGCCTACAGCAAGTGGAATATACTTATATTTAGCACAACAAAAATCATCTGCCTGCCAAGCACAGATTTCAGAAATCACATCACACAATAACAAGTTTTCCATGGGGAGAGAGGGCACCACTCTTTTACATCTCCCCTCTCTGGTTTTGATGCCTGTATGTGACAAAATATCTCCAGTGACCAGCCATAGGATATGAGAACATGACACTGACATTCTCTGCTCAGCTTTACTCCTCCCCTGCAATCTAAGCCCAGATACTCAGTACAGCAACAGTAGCTTCTTCGAGGCTTTAGTAAACTTACAAGTGCCAGGTACTGGCAGGAGCATTTAAACATTTTACAAATTTCTTTATGTAACTTTTCCTACACTGAGAGCTCACCAACTGCCCTCAAACTCTTGGCACTCCCACAGGTAATTCCTTGGGAAAGCCGAAGTTAATGAGTGCCTAAAGAGACCTGGGGGAAATGCAGCACTTGCACCAAGTTGCTGCCGTTCCCCATCCCCCCGTGGTTCTGCTCTAGGTCTGCTTTTGCCACAGCCTGGCAAGTGGGAAATGCTGCTCTGGGAGAAGGAGGAAGCATTACAGCTATTGCATGGAAATTGCAGAGAATTTAAGTAAGGCAAGTTGGAGGGGAATGGGAATTTGGAAAACAGATGCATCCACAAATTGGGGTGAGCCCAATAGTACCAAAAATTAAATACTGAGCATTTTCCCCCTGTAATTAAGGAAGAATCATAACAGAAATAAAGAGGCCTATGAATAAAGAGAAAACATTTCTCCAGACATTGTATTTTCTAACAAGAGCATTGACACAACAATAGAGCCAGTCTTACACGATTAAACCACTTAGTGTTAATTTATGACACTGGCCTAAGAAAAGCTATTAAAAGTATATTGGAAGAAGAAATACACATTTTACCAAGAAGTCAGTATTTAATATTCTGTCTTTGTCATATAACTTCCTCATGCTCCCAGAACCTTACATTTGTCTACCAAGACTCTCAGCTAGAGTTGTTTAGTCGACTCTTTGGAAAAGGAATCAAACTCTAAACAGATCACATTCAGCCTTAGCTGAGTAACCCCAGGAATAAATTAACACTACCTATATCCACTAAACCTCATTCCTGACTAATGGAGGCTTTTAACATATAAACTGTTAAGAAGCTGCAGATGGAGGTTTCATTTCATGTCCTTCTCCACAAGAACTCTGGAAGAGAAAAGTTATTACTCAATTACAGTTTTCCCCACTCACCTCTCAAAGGATGAGATTATTACAGGTCTCCAAATCTGGTTTCCTCAGCCTCTTGAAAGATGATTGAAAATGAAAATGTTGCCTCCAAAACATTCCCTAATTTGCAACTCCTCAGATGTAAACCATCACTGCCTCAGATACTGGGGTTATAATCAGTGTTGACTGAAAACCCACCTATTTCCTTGCAACACTTTACGTTAGATTCACAGAGAACTTACCCCAACCTCTTTTGTCTTCTGGCTTTTCTCCAGATCATTTTTTCTTCATCCAGCAAGTGCATTTTCCTCTCCAAGGGATCTGGCGGATAGGTGACAGATTTTTCCAGCAGTCCCAGAGCAGTTCAGATGCAACAGGAGCCCCAGCCCTCCTGGCACAGTAGGGCTAGGCTGACATCAAACTCTACAGTCTCTTAGTTGTTCACAGGCAACTGGGAAGGGAAATAGTGCTTACACTTGGAAGAGGTCATGATTGGGACCAGCCTGGAGATAAAAGTCAATGTTTATTGACTGGCCTGGCAACCATCTTCGCTTTTATTGATTATCTTCCAAGCACCATTTTTTTCCAATTCGATCAGGAGCGTGTGATTTTGCTTTATTTGTTTAGAGAACAAAACCCAAGAACATGTTTCTGAGCTGAGCAGCAGCAGCAGGCTTTGTTCTTCACCAACCAATTCACACCTGAATTTTATATTACTCCATAGTCCATACAAAGTTATTTGCTCATTTGCACGGGTACCTTTATTTAAATAATAACAAGCAGGTAGCTCACCAAACTGTCCTACAAAGATCTAAAAAGCCACTGAGTCAAGCCAGTGCCAAGGAGCAGCAAAAGCAGAGTTACTCCACATGACCTCAAGGATAAAATATTCCTCAGCCTGAGCTTAAGTAGAATGCTTGAAATTAGTCCCAACTGGGTCTGGCTTGGGTGATTAAAGGCCTCTGTGTGCCCTCAGGTGACAGAAGGCCCTGAAAGTCTTCATGAGCTCTCAAGTTCCTGTCTCCAAGGATGTCTGATATGACAAGTGCATGCATAGACAATCTAAAGAGATGAGCATGAGCAGAGAAGCTCAGGGAGCAAGCCTAGGGGAGCAAATATCCTGTGATATTATCTGTGGTTTGACAACTTCACAGCTGCATAGTTCTCATGAGAGTATTTGCTTCCCATGGTGTGTCAAAGATTCACCCTTTGTATCTTTGCAGTCTTTTTCCAAGATATGAGTTTAATCTGAAAGATTTTTTTCTTTATTCTCTCTGTTTCTCTGTCATTGATATGGTTGTTCCACTGTGCTTTACCTCGTCACTGTACCACCATGTATAAGGCAAGAAAGACTTTCTGTGGAAATCCAGCCCATGGAGAAGCTTTTGCCCCTTTCCAGTTCAACCCACTTTTATGTTGCTCCTCTTCTAACACATCCCCACCTCACGAACACACCTTTCTGTTCTTTGCTATTGCACCCTCGGAACCGATTTTCTCCGGGTAGCCTCAAACCTGTAAGAGCAGCCCCCGAAGCTGCTCGATGGCCTGGGGTCGTGGATGAGGTGGTGCCTCTGGGCAGCGCGCCAGCCGCTGTCCCTGCGCACCGCCGGGGCGGACAGCGCTCCGAGCCGCTCTGTCCCACGGCGGGCGGGCGGGAAGGGGAAGGGAGGAAGGGCCGCCTCCCCCGGGGGTGCCGCTCCTCCCCTCGCCGTCTCTCAGAGGCCAGGTGGCGGCGAAGGGCGCGGGAGGCGAGGGGAGCGCTGCCGGCGGGGACGGCAGGTGAGGAGCGCGGGGCGCCGTCGGGAGCGCGGGGCGCTGCCGGAGCGACCCCGGCACGGGGCACCGGCGGGCGGCTCCGCGCTGCGCCGCGGCACCTGCGGCGGGGCGGGAGTGCCCGACAGCCCGGGCTTGGTGCTTTCACAGCCCCTTCCGCGGGGCCAAGGCCGCCCGGCACTTCCTCAAAGTGCGAGTGGCGCTGCCGCTGCGGGCCGGGGCCCCCAGGCACCCTGCGCCAGGCACCGCCAGCCCGGGAGATACACGGGACCCCTCTTGACCTTAACCCCGCCTCGATAGCACCTGGCTCCAGCACGATTCACATCTTGCTCCATTCCCGCTCAGCGTTTGAACTTCAGGGCTGTAAGGGCTAAAATCTGCGGTGAGCTCGATTTGTAGAGCCACTGCTGCTTGTCGATAGCTGCGTTGGCCACAGTGCGCCGCAGAAATCCCGAGTGGAGACAGCAGTAGCCTGAGGACACGTTTCTGGCCTGTTTGATCCACCCGTGCCAGGCCTTGCAGCTCCCACGTGGAGCCCAGGAGCTGGGGCGCGTTCCCGAGCAGATCCAGGCTTGACCTGAAGGCTGTAAGGTGTGGAGCCCTGACGGTTTGGGTTTGGTTGGGGTTTAATACTGAGGGGTTCGTTGTCCTCGTCGCTTTGCTTGCCCCGTTTTCGAGACCAGGCTTTGTTTGTGCTGCGTACTCCAGTAGATTTACAAGTGTTTGTGTAGCCTTATCTTCAAACTGAAACCTCCTGGTTTGAAGAGGAAGTGGGGAGGTGCGCGGCTTTAGGGAATGATGGAGTCCCAGGATTAGTGCACTGAGGCCATGGTTTTCCAAGCCAGTGAAAGAAAGGGTTTCACCCACCCCTTGGGCTGCTCATTTTCACCCGTGTCAGCACAGGCATTTGTGTGCAGAATTAGATTGGGAAGTGAAACCTAATTTAAAGACGTCCAAAAAAATCCAGATCAGTTCCTAAATGTTTTCGCTGGCCCAAGAGGGCAGATGAGACTGCTGCTTTTCTGTAACTAATGGTTTATAATGTAACAAGATTTATAGTGGAAGAAGGGTAAGCAAAAGTAGAGTTCATCTGCTGGACTGCACCCCTGTGTTCCTGAAATAAAATCCCATAGTTGTCATCCTTTGGCCATGGATTACTTTGGAAGTTGTTTATTGATGCTTAGGAGCACGACTAGGGGCATTTTGACTTTTCTAAAGTCAGGACTTCTGTTTTGCTATGAACACATTGCAACGACAGCTGTGCTGTGCACCTTGTTCTGCACTTGTGCTGAAAGCCTCACCTGCCTGGGAGACCAGCTCGGGAGCTGGGTCTTGGAGGCTTTAGGAGAGCCACAGCCCTTCCCCTCCACGGGTGCCCCCTGGTCTAGTGCATACCTAAGCTCTTAAATCCATGTGGCACACAGCAGCACAAATTCAAAATCCTTTATCCCAGAGGCAGGAAAGGCAGTGTTCCCAGTGTCCAATACAATGCCTTTATTTACCAAGGCAAGCCAAGCAAACTTCTTGGATAAGTACCAACTCTTGTTGGTTTAGTAACTGTTTAGTGTAAAGGTGTAGGCTGGCACATGTAAGAACCCAGTTAACAACAGGGCTTGCTCCACAGTGTGAGCTGGCCCCTTGGAGTCACACAGTTATGAAGCTGCAGTTTTCTGACTTTGGGCTCTCTATGTGTGTCTGTAATTTTGGAACTTCAGGGCAGACTCCCAGCCGCATCCCAGTGAAACTCGCTGGTAAGGTGATTTCCCTCTAAAATGATGGCTTTGAGCTGGTCAGATTATTCATTTATAATCTCATTTGTTTAAGGGGAAATCCATCAAATCTTTAACACATACACTTTCATTGCCTTTATGTTTGGAATCACTTTCCTTATTATTCGACTTTGTCATTACCACCTCATCTCTGTTATCCCTTTGATGACAAATTTTGTATCAGTGGGGTTGACATCAGGTTTTAAATTACTAAGTTCTTGTTTTTAAGAAGATCTACAACACTCTGTAACGTTGTTACATCCCTTCTGGCTTAGTTATTTTCTGTGTTAAAAGCAGTCTGAGTAGGGCCCCTTCAGCAAGAGTCTGTGAGCTGGGTTCTCATGTGTTGTTAAAAGTTTGCAATAAATGGAATTTATCCATTTTGGTGCCTATGCCTCAACTGCAAAGGCCTTTTTCAGGACAGAGAGCTGTCTCACTGATTAGATATCACAAATCCTGCCTGCAGCACCAGTTACCTTATACCTACAAGCTCTTTGTTCAGCTGATGATAACCAAAGCTTCTACTTGGAGTGTCTCCTCTAGTTTGGTTTGGCATGATTACTGTTCACCTGTCCTGGCAGGAGCCTGGTGGGAACTCAATTCACCCTGCTGAGAAGGACACGTGCCTACATCCCTGTGCAAGTCAGCAGGAACTGCAGATCTGTGTCTGGATAATGCTGGCAGAGAGCCACTAAAGTTGTCTCCCCTTGTATGTACCCAAATAGGTAAAACTACTCTCTGGATTTGGTCCCGTGCAAGCTGGCAGAACTGCAAGTGTAAATTTTGATTTGCAGTAAAAATTAGAGCCCCAAGTGTTCAAGTCAACAAAATGCCTTTGTTCACTGGACAGATTGCCAAAGCAGATCCCACAACTGTAGGCTTTACAGTGTCCAGGCTGGCACATTAGCACTGGATGGTGGACAAACCCAGCTAAAACTGAGCTATATCTACCCAAATGGAGGCATCTGGGTTGGGGGTGTGGCAAAATCAGAATAAAACCAAAAAGTCCCACATTCCTATCTTGCAAGATGAATTGCAGGAGCAGTCTAGTTCAGAGGTAACAAGATAACACTTCTGAAGTGTTATCCATCCAAGGCCACTGTGAATTCCTGGCAGCATGGAATGATGTTGAGACTGTGGAGAAATGCATTTGTTTCAGAGTGGAGGAGAAACATCGTGTTGGTTCGGTTGGTTTGCTTTTGCAGAGCTTACACAGACCGAGATGGTTTCCTCAACTGAATATGGGTCACACACCTGGGACCTCTTGCTGACAGTTGATCATCAACATGAAGATGTAGAAAAGGCAATTTCACTACAGGTCACAGGGGACCTTCATGTTGGAGGACTGATGCTGAAATTAGTAGAAAAAATCAGTGAGTAAAGACCTGTTTTATTTACAGTGTTGCTAAATAATATGTGCATTTTTCCCTCTCTGAAAAAAGGCTTCTGTGTGTTTTGAAATGGTACTGCCTCACTTCTGTGTCACACAGAGTGTGGAGTTCTCAGACCCAGGGGTTTTTGTGGTCAGAACCCTTCCCTGTGTTCCACCCTCTGTGTTACCATAGTGCCAACAAAACTTTGGGGTTGCCTTTCAGTTAGATGAAGATAATTAAACCAGGCTAACGACTCAACTCCCTTTCCAGAAGGATGGTTCAGGTGTGTGGTTTGGGGGGCAGGAGAGGTAGGTGATGCCCTGTTACCCACCCGTGGCTGTCAATGGCTGTCAGTTGGTAAAAGGCATTTCAGAATTCCTGTCTCTGTGCTGTTGTGGCATTCTAGCCTAAGTCTGAGCTATGTTATCCATTGCATAGATACAGTAGGGAAGAGCTGGGAAAAGCCAGGACTAGCCAAGTCAAAGTTAGGAAGTGAAAAGTAAAATCCCCTGTGTACAGGAACAGCAGAGGAGCACAGGAGGAGAATCTGAGGTCACTTCTGTCACCATCTCTGCACACTTAGACACGTGGTTCAGCCGGAAACTGATGGTAGCCAGAGTTTCCACTGAGTCAGAAGAATAATTTTTCACAGTTTTTTTTTTTTTTTTTAAATACTCAGCTGGTGTGAAAAGCTTTCTGGATTAATATTTCAAGCAAATCTGTAACTGACTTGTGTCAGCAGCTGTCTTGAGACACAGCTCTTACCAGGGGACTCCAAAATAGGACAGGACTCTACTGTGTTATGGACATGCTGAGGAATAGCCTCTGCCTCATGGAGCTGATGAGGAACAAGGATTGATGCAAAGACTGAAACAGCTTGGCCAAGATCACACAGAAGCTTTACCTGCTACTACATATTGACATCTGGGATGTTATCTAATCTTGGAATTCCCATGGAATTGAAAGCAGCAATACTTTTATCTCTTTCCTTGTGCATGTGCTGCTACTCAGCTGTGTGTAACCAAGACTTACATGCACTTGAAGCTGGTTCTTAACACTGAGATAAGCTGCTCAGTGCTGCTGCCAGGAGGCTGTGGAAGAGCTTGTGCCCATCTGGGGACAGGAGATTTGGTAGGAGGATTTTCAGCTTGCACTGACAAGTTCTGAACTGGAACCCTTGAGTGTTAGTTCTTATCCCAGCACAATCCCAGCAGTATTGCACCATATGTAGCACCAGATTCAGGAGATGTTCTTTCCCTGTGGATATCCACAAGACTAAGGCAGTGCCACAGTCAGCACCTAGGTCAGATCTTCAGGGAAAACAAAGTTGGTTCCCAGTGACTGCCACAAGAATTCAGCAAACAGGATCTAGGTTGGGACCTGTCGCTGCTGCTTTAATCTAAAACATTTGTGTTTGCAGAGATCTGTTTCCAAACCAAGTGTTTTGTACATTTGCTCCATAGTTTGTTAGTAACCATTTTGTATTTTCCTAGAAATAGCACAAGATTGGTCAGACTATGCTTTTTGGTGGGAACAAAAAAACTGTTGGCTTCTGAAAACCCACTGGACACTGGATAAATGTGGGGTGCAAGCAGATGCCAAGCTGATCTTTACTACTCAGCACAAAATGCTGCGGCTTCGCTTGCCAAGCATGAAGACTGTGAGACTGAAAGTCAGCTTCTCTTCCATGGTGTTCAGAGCTGTCAGTGACATCTGCAAAATGCTCAGTAAGTAAACATAAATCTCCTCTGGCAACTAAGCTGGAGCATTTATTGGGTGACTTTGTTTTGCTGTGAAGTCCTTCCTCACAAAACTGTTTAGCTCAAAGAGAAATTTGAGACAGGTTTTTGGTGGTTTCAGTATGCAGTGCATGTCAGTGGTTCTTAGTCTCTGTGATAACTGGTGCAAGCACTGTCAGGAATGTGTCCCACGAGCTGCAGGAGTACTGGATAGTCAAAGCTGGCAGCTTTCTAGGAGTCTTTGTCCTCCTGGAGCAGGACTTGGTCCTGATTATTCTGTGCCAGTGACTAAGAGCATGAGAGTATCAATGTCCTACACCAGCCTTCACCACGGGCAATTGATAAATCTCTGGCAACTAAGCTGGAGCATTTATTGGGTGACTTTGTTTTGCTGTGAAGTCCTTCCTCACAAAACTGTTTAGCTCAAAGAGAAATTTGAGACAGGTTTTTGGTGGTTTCAGTATGCAGTGCATGTCAGTGGTTCTTAGTCTCTGTGATAACTGGTGCAAGCACTGTCAGGAATGTGTCCCACGAGCTGCAGGAGTACTGGATAGTCAAAGCTGGCAGCTTTCTAGGAGTCTTTGTCCTCCTGGAGCAGGACTTGGTCCTGATTATTCTGTGCCAGTGACTAAGAGCATGAGAGTATCAATGTCCTACACCAGCCTTCACCACGGGCAATTTTACTGGTGTCAACTGATTTATCACCTATTTTCACTTATAATATCCAACTCTGCCTATATGTGTTCACTTCAGATGTAGCATGTTTTAAATGTTCAAGACTTCTGTATGCCCAGATCTGTTCAGGTCAGGGCACACCTAAGAACCCCAGCCCAGCCCATGAATGTCTCACAGCACTGAGTCCCCCTCTCTTCCCAATAATGGAGTATTTCCAGGTAGAGCATTTGGAGCATGCCAGGTGTGTGCCTGTAATCAATGGGAATCAGTTGAGTCTACAAGCAATCTTCAAAATCCCTTTGGTTTAATTAAATTCCTCATCTTAATTTAGATCTTCAAAGCTTAGTCCATTAACACACTCATCTTCAGAAGGAATTACTGCCTCGTACTGATCCACTTTCAATTTCATCTCCTAGCAGTAGATTGTGAAAGGTGCAGTGTCTTTATTACACCTAACAACTCTGATATAATGATGCCATAATTGTCCAACTGGCATTTGGCCAAATTAAATATTCCTACATTTTCCCTCCACATTGAGTCAGTACAAAAACACTGTAACTTTGAATGAGTGAATACTGTCAGAAATGTCTTTGCTTACCCCAGGGTAAAAGTGTTTTTCAGAAATGAAGGGCCAGGTTTGTGGCTGGAAATACCTGTCTGGATTAGTAGTGCATTAGAGAACAGTGAGGACCAAGACAGGATCTTGTATGAGAAATACATTGAATAATAAAAGGCATGAGCCTCAGTTACAATGGTTCTTGCTTTTTCATAATTTAGATATTTCACAGAGGTTATTATGCTCGTAGGTGACTGCAGAGCTGTGAGGGAGAAAGAGCTTTTGCTGGCATTCTAAAATGCAGCTACACTTCCTACAAAAGGAGATTTAAATCCTGTCCAAACTCATTCTTACAGCCCAAAGTCTTTGGCCTTGTTATAGAATTAGTGGATTTTCCACAGCTTCTACTTTCAACCTGCTAAAAATAAAGTCCAGATTGCAACATGAAGCTTCCTGAAATGTTGTTGCCAACCATGGGTACTCTTTTGGATGTAATCATCTTGCTTCACTTCCCAAACTGCCTTTGTAGATATCAGGCGGTCAGAAGAACTCTCTTTGTTGAAGCAATCAGAAGGCACACTCAAAAAGAAAAAGAAAAAAGACAAGAATAGTAAAGAACCAGTTGCAGAAGACATTTTAAACCTGTGCAACTCTCCAGTGAGTTCTGGATTACCAGGTAATGAAAAATCATTATGATTTTATTGTTTTGCCTGGAAGTCAAAAGGAGGAAGAAATTCTTTGTTAGACAAAGGAGACCAGTTTCATGTAGGATGGTCTTGGAGACACAGTGGGCCTGAAATCAGTGGCTTCAGGAAATCTCAGAATGTCAGTATTTCCCTATTGTCTCTAGAAATGTGTTCATTTCCATTGATATGAGACAGGCCACACTAGAAAACAGGTTGTGGCCCTGCACACGGGATGTGCTGCTGCCCTTTGAAAAAGGGGGACAACAATTAAAATATTCATTAAATTTGGCAATCTGCAAGGAAAATGAGGAATAAAGGCTTGAAAACATGCATTTCCCATGTCCAACACAACTGAGATCTCACAGAGCAACAAAGAGCATTTCTGTCCCTGAGGTTGCTCACCTGTGAAAGGACAAGGCCAGCTGAAACAGCAGAGATAGGAGACTGTCTCGAGAGAAAAGGGTTTGGTTTTTATGCTGCAAAGTAGTGGACAGGACCATTTTTCCTAGGAGTAACATGATGCTCTTAACTTGCAGCCAATCCAGGTTTATACAGTAAGACCATGACACCCATTTATGATCCTGTCAGTGGGTCACCAGCTTCTTCCACAATTACTTGGTTCAGTGATGGTTCCTTGGCTGAGCAGAACTGCAGCATCCTGGCCCTCAGTCATCCCACCTGTTCCCCAGAGATGCTGGCAGAGATGTACCAGCCACGGACTTTGGCTGACAAAGCCAAGCTCAATGCAGGGTAAGGTGCCTCTCTGAGATCCTTTGGGTTTAAAATGAGGAATGATGTCATTGTGCTGGCTCTGGGCTAAAGTCTGTTGTTAGATGAAGGCAAATTCAGCTGAGCAAAGTGGGCACAGCTAAAGGACAGTTTGGGTGGCAAACTCCAAAGGCTTTAAGTAGAAAGTGGAAAGAGACATGTAGATAAGTTCAATAATTTTGCATTAAAAACAGGTGACTGAGTTCTGCACAAGTAAACATTGCTTGTTGTATATACACAGAAAATGGAAGTTGGAAGTCTATATGAATGCTCCACCTTCTTGAGTTACATGAATTTCCCCTAGATTCAGAGGAATTAGAGCTGTCTGTTCCCACATTAGTTTCACAATTGCACTGGAGCTCTGCAGGTGTAATGGTCTCTCCTGTACAGATGGATCTGTGGGTTGTTTTCTTCCACAGCTGGCTGGATTCATCTCGATCTCTTATGGAACAAGGTGTTCAGGAGGAAGATCAACTTCTTCTACGCTTTAAATATTACACCTTCTTTGATTTGAATCCAAAAGTAAGAGCCTTGTTTTTATTGCTATTCGTTGTTTGCCTGCTTTCATGTCAAGGAGCTATACAGCAATATAGAATATATACAGCTCTATGTAGAATTTTAGTTAGGATTTGTAAGAAGCCCTTCAGAGAGATCAAATTCAGCTTCTTCCCCTCAGCTATGGCTGCACTTTTACCCTCTGGACACTGAATCACTGTTCCTCACATGAAATGAGATCTTAAAGATGGGATCTGAAGAGCACCAGAAACAGTATCCTATTTCCAGAGGGGCTGCTTTACTTTCTGCATCTCTTTTAACAGGAAAAATTAAGGGGAAGACTAGACTAGCAGTATCCTAAATGATGTAAAGAGTCCTGTTTTTGAAATCTGGCTTTAAAATTACATTAATATTGCACTGTGTTCATTGAATTTCACAGCTTTTCTGGGCTGAAACCCTCAGAAGAAATCAGGGCACTTTCCAGTTTATATGACATGTTTTTGGGTGAAATAGCACCTGCACTAAAATCCAAGTACATGTCTAAACTTCAGCAGCCCAAACATTTCCCTTCTCTGCCCCAGCCAACCCTGGAGCCATGGGATGAAATGACCCAAAAGAGCTTCAGGCAACCTAATATCTCACCTCTGCTGGGAGAGGTCACGCTCCAAGGTTTACCCTCCCACCACCTACCTTTCAGTAGCTCTGGGGCTTGAACATTTCTGTGAGTCACTTCCGCTTATTAACCAAGTAGATAATAAGGAACAATAACTATCCAAAAGCCGGATACTGAATTAAAGCAGATCTGGCAAATCTCAAGCCAGTGCAAAGACAAACATAACCAGAAGTGAAAAAAACAAGAGTGGAAGAAAGGAAGAGAGGAACAAGGGAGTTCTGCAGGTCACATTCGAGTCAGCCATATCATGTGATTTTCTCCCAGTGTGGTTTCACATCTTGGTTACACCAGTCCAAGGCTTCCTGCCTCAAAAGGGGATGTTGGGCCTCGCTTTCTGCCTCCGCCAGGGGCTCCCGCTTGGCTTTGTGTAGGCTCAGCAAGCCCTGGGACCCTGCACACAATCACACGAGCTGGTACAAGGCAAGGAGGGGGCAGAGGTGGGAGGAGGAAGGAAACAAGCGCTAAGCACTGTGGCTCAGCCCAGCGTGGGACAGCTGCAGCAGGCTGTGAGGCTGTGCTGAGGTCCCCAGTGGGCTCTGTTTGCTCTTCCCCCAGTACGACGCGGTGCGCATCAACCAGATCTACGAGCAGGCCCGCTGGGCCATCCTGCTGGAGGAGATCGACTGCACCGAGGAGGAGATGCTCATCTTCGCTGCGCTGCAGGCACGTACTTGAGCCCTTGCAAAACCTGTTCCCTCAAGAGGCAGACACAGGTTAGGACAAGACTAGGACAGAGCCCAGGCCAGGAGCTCTGCTTGGGCCGGGGGTCTGCTCTTGGGGTGAGAAACAACCAGCAGTATCCATCAGCTAAAGCAGTTGAATTCAGTAGCAGCACTAACACCATTATTCACATAACTATGGAAACATTTACTAATATTATCTGCACCCAGAATGTAACTTTGCTGTCAGTACTAGTACAAAGTGTGGCTTCCCATACCAGCTACTATCCCTTCACCTCTTCTTCCTGAAAATTCCTGTAATGCACCATGTGTACGCCCTGTGGACATTTCCCAACAGACAGGAAAAATCCACAGCACAATGAGAAGATAGGGACACTATGGAGTACTTGAAAATTTAACATGACTGAGCATGGCTTAGTCTCTGACCATAGGTAATAAAGCACAAAGTTGCTTTAATAATAAATTCCTTCCTTTTAAATGTAAATGGAGCTAACAAGAATTCACAGCCTGTCACTGCAGAGCACCACAGCACCTTGCTTCCAAGTTTCCACCTTGTGTGGATGGCAGGAGTAGGGATCCAAATGTAGCAGCCTCCCAGAACAGGGGTAACTATTCAGCAAAGGAATACAAACACTCATAATTAAAATAGGAGACCATTGCACAGGAGTCACAGTGGGCACGGCTGTTACCTTGGGAAAACCCCCTGATTCCTGCAGAACTTCACACAGTTGTCCAGGACCCAGGAGACCAAATGATCTGTTTTCAAACACTGTGATTGTGTGTTGATAATTGATGTATTGACTGTTGGACACTGATGTTTTATTTTAGTACCATGTAAGCAAGTTATCATTATCATCAGAGACACAAGATTCCACCTGTGAATCGGAAGTGGATGAAGTAGAAGCCGCCCTTTCCAATCTGGAAGTGACACTGGAAGGTGGAAATAAAAGTAACATTTTGGTATGTCCTGTGGGATCCCAGAATTTCCTTTGCTGTGCCAAATCTGTTGACTCTCGTGAGTCTTCCTGGTTCTTGATTTTTTTAACAGTTGATTACAGAGTGCATTGTACTAAAATTATTCCTAATTATTCCTTATTAGGAGGACATCACAGACATCCCGAAACTTGCTGATAATCTCAAGCTAGTTAGGTGAGTTGTTAAAATTAACAATAAAACATACAAAACCAAAAGCTTAACCTTATGAGAGATCTCTTGAGTTTTTCATTCTAATCTAACAGTACATCTGACAGTTATAAATTGACAAATACCCCAGATGGGTCTAACCAGCCTAATGTTCTCTTCCAGTCTTTCTGTTCCTGCTTCTGACAATGTTCCTTGGCAAATCTCTCCCACTCCTGGGGTGCTGGGTACCTGTATTTGTACTTATTAAAGACTCTGCTGTCCGTATTTCCTAGTGCTCATCAGTCATCATCTCTAAAAAAAGAGCCTAAGTTTTATTTTCAATCATATTTACTTTTTTTTTTTTGCCAGTAAAAGAACAGAAGAAACTTGCAGTTCTCCCTGAGAAGAATTTCTGAAAGTAACCCCAGGGAATGAAGTTTTTAAACAAAAGGAACATCCAAATTACCCCTTTCTTACCAAACATGGAGTCTGTTTTTTCTAACATCAAAACGGGTTTCTGTGATCCCATTGTAGTCTCTTGTTTTATGGGTGATTTAAATGACTGTAGAGACCTCAAGTCTGTAATGCCTTTTATCACAAAACAGTCTTTGTGTTTTAGAAAGATAAAGTGTTCTGTTGTACAAGTATTTATCAGATTCATCCGTTGACAGATGGTATTTTTAATCTGGGAACTGAAAACTGCACCTGAAAAATTTTAACTGTTGTTAACTGCTAACTATTGTTAATTATTAATTTCCAATTTGGAATTTTATTTGACATTGTTATTGTGAAGATGGCTTAAGATTAAAGGGAATTAAAGCTTTTAACAATGGGTTATTTGTTTTTCCCCAGCAGTAGAACAGTTTGCTTTTATAAGCATTCAGCTGTTATTTATCATCATGAAAAAGTTCCTATATAAATGATAAATCACTTAGCAAGCCTAAGACATTGTAGAATCCAGGTAGGGTGTAAAACTTTTCTTCAAACAGCAACACTTTGTGGCTATAATTATTTGATTAATTGTAAAGCTGAATGCAAACCTGTGCATGTCCCACTGCTTAGTGTTCCTGTGTGAACTTTTATTCCTGTTTATTGACAGTATGCACCACAGTAAATGCTGCTTTCACGTGGGGTCAGTATTGTGGAGAATTGCAGCATTTTTTTCAATAATAACAAGAAAAAGCTTTCTAAAAAGTTTTCAGCAACTTTTTCAGAGACAGAAAAATAATTTTATCTGTCTAAAAAAAAATCTAGTTCCTTATTTTTGAAGAATGTCGCTGTATTGGAAAACTAAAAGTCAAATTATTTGGTAGTTTTGAAAATCCAAGGTTTTTTAATTTAAACATAAAAATTGTCATTTTCTAGAAAGGATTCTAAACTAGGATTTTTAGAGAGGGTCTGGAGGTATATATAATAAGAGTATATATAGTACATCACTGTTTTCCAGCTAGTTCTATACTCTTTGTACCATCCTCTGAGAATTAAAGGGAAATACTGGATTTTTTTTTCTTTTTTCTTCTTTTTCACTTCATTGATGACCTTTGTCACTAGCTGTGAAGTATTTCTCCACTCACATTTTCTCTACTCAAATGCTAATACCTCTGGTTTTCTCTCCTGAAAGGCTACAAAGCTTCTGTAAACTCAGTGAAGAAATAGAATTTTGTTGTGTTAGATATGATTCAGATTAAGGCAGAAAAGCTGATCTCTGCTTCCTTCCAATGAATACGAGTTGGTTTTATGGGTGCAGATATTCAAGATAAGGCACTGTGAAAAACTGATGCAAATTCATCATAATAAATCAGGGGTTATTTGTGTTACTGAGTTCATGGGGAAAATTAGTCTGTTAGAAGGGAATGGCTTTGATTAGTAATGGAAGAAAAAAATGAGGAAAAAATCATAGATGGGATTCAGCTAAAATCTGGGGTAAAAACCATGTCCATACCTGGGATAACCTGCACTGGATCCAGGCATTTCCCACCCCCTCACTGACACAGAGGTGTCACACCCAACCAAAGCCATGGGTATGGCCTTGAATTTCAGAGGCTCTGTAATATTTGTGAGGGACTCAGCAGTTTGTATGTGTTGATCTAAACAAATGGGATTTCTTTTTTTTCTGGTAGGCCCAAGAAGCTGGCACTTAAAGCTATCAAGACATATTGGTTTGTCTTCAGAGACACTTCAGTATCTTATTTTAAAAACAAGGAATCTGCACAGGGAGAACCTATTGAGAAACTAAACCTGAAAGGTAAGAATTCTCCTTTCTTTGATTTTGCTTTTGCATCTGTGAACTGAATAGAACAAATCCCTGCTGGAGTCAGGAAGGCAAGCACAGCAGCATTTAGTCTGGAAGCTTTTTCAGTTCCTGAGACTCCTGAGCAGGCAGATTGCACCTGCAGAAGAGGCTTAAACAGAAAGGATTCAATAGTTTAACCCAAACTGGGATTATCAGAGCCTGATTTGTAAAATCCCCTGTACTGCTGAATTCTTCAAGCCGAGTCAGGTAGGGAATGTGACTTGTGGGATGCTTTATTTCCAAATGCTTTCACTCTACATTAAAGAGTGTTCCCCTGTGTCCTTGGCAAACACACAGTGGCAGCAGAGGATTAGGGATGGTGCCATGGGCAGGAATGGCAGAGGCTGTCCCTGCATTCTGCTGTGCAGGGACAGCTCCAGGACCTTCTCTGGGCCTTGTTTGTGTGTGCATGGGGATTCCCATGGCTACAGCCAGCTGCTGGAGGAGGAGCCCTGGCTGTGCACCCTTGTAGCCTCCATCTACCTCTGCTCCTGCAGGGACACCCTTTGTTCAGCGTCAGGGAACCAGTGGTGCCCAGTACCCATCCTAGAAGAAACCTTTGAAATACAAGATTGACCCCTGTGAGCAAATGGCTCTGCATCCCAGTCTGCATATCCTCAATAGGTCAGAGAATGCCTGGAAAAAGAGCCAGGGTGGCTGGAACCTCACCAAGTAGCCTCTCCCTCCAGTTCCTCTCTCCATTTCAAGTGCTGAGTGTTTCCTAAGATCAGGCTGAAGTTTTGGGAGCACTCCCATCCTTTCACTTCCATGCTGACTCACGTGCTCCCTGAGCTCAGAGCATTCATCACCCTGGCAAGCCAGACCAGGCAGTGAGCTGGAACAAAACCTTTCAGTAGGGCCTAAGCTTCAAAAGTCCTGGCCCTTACTCACAAAGAAAAACCACAAAGTGCTGTTCCTTAGTGTTAAAGCAGTAATTAAAGTTACTGATATAGTAATGAAATAAATTAATTTCCTTCTGATTCCCTGTGGTCTAGGATGTGAAGTTGTACCAGATGTAAATGTTGCAGCAAAGAAGTTTGGAATCAAATTACTAATTCCTGTTGCGGATGGCATGAATGAAGTATATTTAAGATGTGATAATGTGAGTAATAAGAGAAAATTTGAATTCAAGATTTATGGCAGATTGTCCTGCTCCAGAATTTCTATAGAAAAATGAGGATGCTGCAGAGAGTTTATTGTCTAAATCTTTAGAAAATTCAAGAATGATGTTGTGGCCTAACAAATACATAATTGTTAAATACATAATAAGAGCAGTAAGTCATCTTGTGCTTACCACCAGTTGCCAAGTAAAGCTAATAGGAAAAAAGACAGAACGAACTATCAAAAAAAAAAAAAAAGAAGTTACAGTATTTTGTTCCAATGTTGTCAGAGAATTGAACTTTGGATTTTGTTTTCTTTTTTCTTAATTAGAACTCTTCCCATCCAGATGAGGAGAGCATGATAAGGATCTTACATTAGTTTTCAGTTTATTGAAACGTATCAGATCAAATTGTGTAAAAAGTGTTCAGTAGGTGAAAACCAGTCATGCAATAAAATTTCCCAGAGAATCTATTTCAAGGTATTGGATTTCTTAGAAAATGTAAAAGCCAGGTGTAGTTGGAACTAGTCCAGTCAGGAAGGAAGAACAGTAACACACAATTGTCTGTTTCAGGAGGATCAGTACGCTCGGTGGATGGCTGCTTGTGTTTTGGCCTCCAAGGGCAGAACGATGGCCGACAGCTCCTACCAGCCCGAGGTCCAAAAGATCCTTTCCTTCCTCCAGATGAAGAACTGGACCATGTGTTCCCAGGCTGCCTCTGAGCCAGAGAATGTAGATATGAAACCCGAATGCTTCGTCTCACCACGCTATACCAAAAAATTCAAGTCCAAGCAGGTATCCTGAGTACGGCTGATGGCTGGGCGTGGGCGATCCCAGGGGTTGCTTAGGGATGAGGCTGGATCAAAGCAGCATTTGGAAGCCAAGCAGCACAACTCCCTGCAATAGTCATTTGTCCCTTGACAAGAGGCCTTTTCTTCAAACTGAACACAGGGACAGGTGTTTT
Source organism: Onychostruthus taczanowskii (assembly GCF_017590055.1). Taxonomy (NCBI): domain Eukaryota; kingdom Metazoa; phylum Chordata; class Aves; order Passeriformes; family Passeridae; genus Onychostruthus; species Onychostruthus taczanowskii. The sequence continues at coordinate 2,013,530 of NW_024503124.1, forward strand.
GGCACCTCCTCCAAGCACCTTTCCTACATCTATATCCTGGCTTAAATCATCCATGGTGTTCTGCTCCTGATAACACTGTTCCTGAAAGTCTCTTCAGAGTAACAAAGAAAGCATTTTAAGGACTGCAAGCCACTGTTTCCATCTGAATCAACAGGGTCTTCGGGTCCTTTTGCCCTTCAAGCCTTTCCTTGCTCTCCACCTACTTCCTTGTCCTGCTTTTGCTGTGCAAGAGCTCAGCCTGCCCATCCTGAGGAGGGTCCCCAGAGCAGTGTATGAAGCCAGGGCAGTGCCTCCCAAACCCAGACCTGAGACCTTGCTGTGCATTCTGCCCTTTGCACATGGGATGTGTCCCCAAGTGCCCTCTGTGCTGCATCTGTACAAACAGTGACAACTGTCTGAACACGGCATCAGACCTCATGATTTCTGATTTAGTGAAAGCAACAGGGTTTTTGTTCTCCAGTCAGCTGAAAACTTTCTCCCTTCCTGTGTTTCCCAGCTGACTGCCCGTATTCTGGAAGCCCACCAAAATGTATCCCAGATGTCCCTGGTGGAAGCCAAGCTGCGTTTTATCCAAGCCTGGCAGTCTCTCCCTGAGTTTGGTTTATCCTACTACATTGTAAGGTAAGTGCACTCTCACTCACGTCAAGCGGCTGCAAGAGTTCATGCTCAGTGATTTACAGGAAGTTCTTTGACACCCTGTTCCAAGAACATTTTCTGGTTTTCTCCCCACAGCCTTCTTTTAATTTTTGTGAGTTCCATCCTGCTGGTTTTTTCTATAGGAGTAGCACCCAGCAGCCCCATTCCTGCAGTGAGACTCTCATTACATCTGCCTTGGTACAGACTTCTTGGGTTCAGCCTGAAGTAACCTCTCACTAGCATTAAAATCTTACTGTCATAAACTCTCCAAAATGTATAAAATGCATGTCTAATTGGTGTGCTCAGGTTTGCAGGATGTGTTCACTCTGACCCTTGTTCATTGCAATATGATAAAATGCTAACTTCTTTTGTACTTCATTAAGAAAACAGCAAATTATCCCTTTTTAAGGCTAATCTGGAAGAGCAGTGAGCACTAGAAAGGTCCCATTGCATTCACAGCAGCTTCCTTCCACAGCAGAGGTCTGACCTGCAGCCTTTTCTCTTGACAAAACACCAAAAAGCTGAAAATTACTGACACAACCATACTTGGAGGCACCTTCCTTAATTTATGCTTAACACTCCTTCCAGGGCTGGCTAGGAATCATCTGTGGTACAGACTGATCTGCACTATTGAACTGTGACTTCCCAAAATCCAGTAGCCTCATGTGAACTGTGAGATTGTGCCAGTCCTTGCATGTCCCAGGTTCCAGACTGTGCCTGGGAGTCACCTGAGAGAGCACTGCTTGTTTGGAGCCAGAATTCTCCTTGAATTCCATGCCCAAAAATGGTCCCTGATGCTGTTGAATTTACTGCCACAGGCACAGGTTTTTTGCCCCATCTGTCACCATTAATCCTGTTAAAAGCACAAACAAATCCAACACCTAAACTGTGTTTTGTAGTGGTGAATTGCTGCAAACTGCTGGACAGTATCTCAGTGGGGCGTTAAGCAAAGCACAAATTGTGTCCAGGTCACATTTTGTCCCTAAGGTCCAGCTGCATCTAAAGAGAGAAGGTTCACAAACAGGATCAGAAATATTGAAAATACTCACAGCAGGCAGATGAGATTTCTTCCAGCTTTTATCAGAAAGGTAGAGGAAGGTTGTTTCTTTACCAGAATAATCTGCTCCTAGCTATTCCCAACTCAAAAAATTTTGTCCCCCAAAGATTTTGACACTTTCATATTTTTTTTTCATCTCTAATCAGATGAAAGTTGAAATGTTAAAATGCCTCAGTAATTTTGTAATGTGATATACTCAAAAAACATGTATATATCAGTTGTTTTGATGATATCATTTAGGTAAATATAGGTTAATATAACTAGAGGAACAAGTTTCAACATTAGAGATATTAAGCAACAAAAATTATTGTTGGCATTTTTTCCAGTAAAAATATAATCCATTCATGCATTTGGGAAGAACAGTATTTTTTAGCAGGAAACGATGAAATGGAAAGATTTCAGCCAGATCTACCTTCCTTATTTTCCACCTTACACCATGGCTCACCAGCCTGCACTTTTGCTTTATAACAAATCCTGTTCTAAAGATGGGTCCAAGCTCTCCTCACTCCCAGGCTGTTGTGACTTTTCCCACGTTTTTTTGCACTTTCAGGGGAGAGCAGCTGAAATGTTTCTCCAGCCAGAAATCATTGCAAAGCAGATCTGCTCAAAGGCTTTGGGTTCTTTTCAGGTTTAAAGGAAGCAAGAAGGATGATGTGCTTGGGGTGTCCTATAACAGGCTGATACGGATAGACATGGCCACAGGAGATCCTATCACAACGTGGAGGTTCTCCAACATGAAGCAGTGGAATGTGAACTGGGAAATCCGCCAGGTAAACCTGGAACGGCTCTGCCTTCAGCCCTTGCATTTCACACACTCAAGGATGCTTTCAGAAAATATTTTCAAACCTCACTGAAAAGATTTTGAACATGTTGTGACATGTTATTAAATAAGCTGTTTGCAGTTTTTCTTAGTGGAGTCTGTAGTCAAAAATCAGAAACTAAAAGATCACCAGTTTTAAAGGTTCCTACCTTGTTCTTGACAAGTTGCTCTTGATTTTGATGGGATGAAATAGAGACTCCAAGGTGAATTCCAGCATGTTGTGTTTACTGCTCTGTCAGTAAAAATCTCATTTTAACTCTTATGCATCATCCTCTACATTGTGGTGGTTCAGTCTCCATTACAGACTGAGGATACAGGAACCCAGTTTGTCTTTCGAATCCCAAACTGATATTGCAAGCCCTGTAACTCTGTCCATGTGTGGTCCATTATTTGGGGCTTCAAAGCTTAAATCCAACTGTATAAATTGTAGATTTCTGGGGTGGAACTGGTGTGACCTGATGTAAATTGAAGCAGCCTGGAAACTGTTGCTGCTTATGGAGTTTTGCAGGAACCAGCAGAGATCAGACAAACTCCCTGCTTCTCTCCTGCAGTACTCCCTGCACCAGAGCTTGTAATTCTGGGTCAGGTTGCTGGTTTTACATTAAATCCCTCTCAAAAAAGGCAGAATCCACAGTGATCAACTAAGCTCAGTTAGCTGCATTTTAGAACTAACAGTAGCTGGAAACCAAAACCGGGACCCGAAAGGCAGATTTAAGGTCAGCATATAACAATGGACAGATTAAACATTATTCATTAGACAAAGAGTCAGGAGTGCCATTCCTGCTCCTCCCAGTGTTCACTTTATATGCTGTTGGGAAAAAGCGTAAAGATTTTGCCTGCTTGAGCAAGCAAAAGTATTTCACCACAAGAGGGCCCTGGTGTAGCAGCAAATCCAAACCCAATCAGCCGAACACCCTGAGCATCCAGCAGACCGGGAACTATTGGTTAGCAGAGGCAGGTGATGTTTCATCACAGCATTTGTGATCCAGCAGTGTTCCCACACTTCTCTTTTTTCCCGGCTTATCTGTCTGATTTTGCCACATCTGTTGTCCTTAGGTTGCCATCGAGTTTGACCAGAATGTGTCCATCGCTTTCACGTGCCTGAGTGCAGACTGCAAAATCATCCATGAGTATATTGGGGGCTACATCTTCTTGTCAACGCGTTCCAAGGACCACAATGAGACGCTGGATGAAGAACTGTTCCACAAATTAACTGGAGGTCAGGAATGAGATGAAGTAAACTCTCTTCCCACTGCCTGCTTCTTCTTAGAGCTAAGACTACCAGAGATGAAACAAAAATATCTCTGATTGTTAATTGGTGGCTACTAATTAGTGTATGTGTCAGTCTTGTACTATGACTGGAATGGTTTACAGTTTTTGTTAAATACTGAAGCTAAAGTCACTGGATACAGTATGACAACTCCAATACTTGAGAAAATCTAATCATCTTTGACTTCCTTTTGTACAGCTCAATTTTTTTTTTAATAAACAGTGTCTAGCCACTGGACAATTTTTAAATCTAGTATTTTTAATTACAGTAATCGGTTTAAGCATCCAGAACAAGTAACTTGAAGATATGGTACAGTGAATTTTCTTCTCTGTTACAGCCAGGCAACTTCCATTGTTAAACTGGCCATTGTTAAAGAGCCCAGCATTTATCAGAACTAAAGCTGAATAAATATGTATTTTAAAGCTCCACGGTTTGTCTAACACTTGCCCTGAGAACACAAAACATTCCAAAGTCCTGCAGACTAAGCTATTGAAACTCCTGTAGTGGTTACTCAGTTGTGCAAAAATGTGGAACCCATGTCCACCTTCATCCACTGAAGTGGTTTCCTGAAAGCCAGAGAAGACACAGAGCATTCGTCTTGGCAAGACTGGATCCAAAAGGTTCATCTTTTGAGAAACATTGTTACTTACCTGGTTGAAAAATGTGCTTTAGGAACTATCTAAAACTATTGAAGAGGCCTCTGAGTGCGTTTCTATTTCTGTCCCTGTTACTCTGTTTCACTGTGACATCTCACTGAACTAAGCTGTTCATGTGAGGATCTGAAAAGCCTGTAGAAATGATGATTTTACATGTGTGCTGCAAAATGCAGAGAGTGGTGCTCAGAGGGCTGGAGCCCCTCTGCTCTGGAGAGAGGCTGAGAGATGGGGGTGTTCAACCTGCAGAGAAGGCTCTGGGGAGATCTTAGAGCCCCTGGGAGGGCTACAAGAGAGCTGGAGAGGGACTTCTGCCAAGGGCACACAGTGATGGGACAAGGGGAAATGGCTTCCCTCTGACAGAGGGCAGGGCTGGATCAGATCTTGGGGAGAAATTCTTCTATGTGAGGGTGGAAAGGCCTTGGCACAGGTTTCCCAGAGGAACTGTGGATGTCTCTGAGGAACCAGATCTGAAGCCAGCAGCTCTGCCTGCTGGAAAGAGCCACACACATCCACCGAAGTGAATGAAATTTGATACTACCCTGTAAAGCAAGGACAGAGTGAAACCAGGAGAATTCATGAAACTACTGGACAAACCAAAACTCGTTTCACATATCTAAATAAATACAATGGATAGGTGTTGTCATATCGTAAAGGGATGCTGCAGAAATCAGCATAAATTCATAAACTTCACTGGGCCTGATTTTCATGCCATGTGCTCTCCCTTTCCCTAGCCCCTGCCAATGGACGTCAGTGGAATCACTCACAGTTTGTACAGTTTAAACTATGGCTCAATATTTTGAAAAAATAAAAAAATTACAGCCTGCTTCCCAGCCCTCTGTTCTTCTCCCTCCTCAGCACTTCTTGCATGGGCTGAGGGACCATCCAGTTTTCCTTCAGAAGAGAACTTACCCACTTGTCACCTGCTTGACACAAGCCAAGTATTTTCCTCCCCAAGGCCGAACACTGGCCATATTTAAAGCCTGCCTAAGGGTGCCGTGGGAGAGCTAAATGCTCATATTAGTGCCAGCATCTCTTCCACAGACAGCTGCCTTCCAGATCAGTCTCCACTTAGGCTTTGCAGTGAGGATCCTGACCGTGCCTGCACGGAGCCCCTCGTTTGGCAAGGAGCAAATCCTCCTGTGGATTGCTCCCTGGGAAGCACAGCCCATGCTGCCCCTCTCGGAGCAGAGCCTGTCCCAGAGTGCTGCATGGAGGCCCTGTAGTTGTCACTTGCCTACGTGACCTGAGCACAGGAATGCAGAGACAGGGGAAATCCGAGCATAGCTCTCATTAGCAGAGTGTGGCTCATTTCGTTGCTAAACAAGCACGTTCACTTGCAGTTCAAGCTGTCTCTGCTGGGATTTCAGAGAAACTAGCAAATATTTCCATTTTCTTTCCTGCCCCTCCTTCAATCTTACCCAATGTGTCACTGCCTTTCGACTAAATCCTTCACTGCTGCTTTCAAGGAGGGGTTCTGCCACCTCATCCCGGCTGGCTGTAAGCCCTATCCTTTGCCATTTTAGGTTTCAGAGAGTGATCCCCTGCTGATGCCCTCTCTCTGTATTTCCTCAGGTCATTCAGCTGTATCTTTTCCTTGCCTCGCTCACTATGCAAGGCTTTTTCACAACAGGTGGGGAATAGGTGGGAAAGGAAACTGGTTTTATCCAGCTGCTTTGAGTGCTGCGTGTGACTGCAGCTCCTCTTCCTACACAGAGGAGAGGTTTCAGTGGGAAGACTCCTTCCTGGAGAGGCTGGAGTGGGAAGGCAGGACGCAGGGCATTCCTGCACTTCCACAATTCCAGGCTGGATATGGTGGGCAGCACCTGAGAGGAGGCCTGCCCCAACCTGCCCTGCCTGACACCTGCACCAGCCACAGCTTGGAATCATCTTTCATCCCACCCCATGTCACCCAGCACGTCCCACCAGGCTCCGGACATTCCCTCAATGCACGTGGAGTTCCACACCCTCCCTAATTTGTGCAATAAGCTGATCACCCTTGGCTCTCATGAGCTCATCACACCTATTTATACACAGGGTTAAGACCACGGGCTCAGCGGGCTGCAGAAACCACGTTATTAATTGCACAGTGCCAGATGTGGGAGAGGTTTCCCAGAATGAGTGAAAGCAGGACAGGGGCGTCTGCCCTGAAGTTTTGCAATACAGAGATTAAATCCTAGACAGGAATGTTATTAGATGAAAACAAACCTTTAGGAAACTTACACCTCAGCTCAGCTGCAACCCTATTCTCTACACGGTGCTTAATTAAACCCAAGCCAGGTCAGGGTAAAGCATTGCCGATGTCAGAGGATCCTGCTGTTCTTACATCAAATTCCATAAGGGATTTCACCACTGCCTTCAGCCTGGGTTAGGAGACACACACCCCATCGTTTTCTGAAACCTCAGGCTAAATAATCCTGTTCTTCCATTCTCTCCCCTTTCTCTGTAGGAAAACGTCTTGCTTGTGCTTGCTCTGTGGACAGACCTGTGAAACAGTTCTTTTGTTCGCTTTAAAAGCCTTTCTTCGGGATATTTTCATTCTTAACCATCACTTGGATCACGGCCAGTAAAAAACATTCACCTCTTAAACTTTACAGCCTGGTACCATCCTCACCTTCTCCTGCTCTGCTTATCTTGGTGTCACTAAGGAATGCAGGGCTCAGCCCGAGAATTCCTGCGGGCAGAGGGGCTTTGTGCAGCCCTGAATCGCCCCCGGGGAAGGGGCGTCTGCTTCAGCTCTCTTTGCATCACGCGTGTGAAAAGGCTGACAGGAACGCCTGCCTTTGCTAACTGCTCCCTCAGGTTGTCACCGAAACTCTCAGAAAAGAGGAATAAAGAATAAAAGGCGACATGAGAACAAGCCAAAGTGAATCACAAAGGAGAAATCTCTGCCTGCTGTTAGCAGATATTTCAAAGAAACTTGTGAACGAAGGCTGCTGCCTGCTCTGGGAAACCTCCAGCAGTACCTGGGCAGCTGCCTGAGATGTAGCACCATAGCAGAAATATTTCAGATGATGAGAGTTTGCAGCTAAGCAAAGAAATACCATGTCATACAATGGGAAAATACAATAACTGCCACAAAAACTGGCCAACGAAAAAAGCAGAAACAAAGACGGAAAATAAAAATAACCAAAGCTCATTTTCCAAGGGCGCTCTGCCTCTTGCAACAGGTTCTCTGTATCACTCAGAAATCAAGGGCCTCTGGGCAAAGAAAACCTCCATCTCCCTTCCACCTTCACCAAAACGAGCAGCCTCTTTCCCAGTCTGACAGTCTGCTCGACTCAGTCTCCAAAATTAAATCAGTAAGGATGAACTCATTAAAACCAAGGCAGCTTTTGGCTCACCGAGTTTCCCAGAGTATTTTCTGTAAGATATTAAAATCAATAGGATTACAAATAACCCTAAAACAAGCAAATAAAATTCCCTGTCTGTAAATACTGAGCTAAGGGCAGCAAACACAAGTATTTAATAGTCCAGGGCAAAGCCAGGCCACCTCTCGGCTTCCCAAAGAGGAGCGCCGCAGCCGGCAGCTCTGCCAAGCCTGAGGGAAGGCAGGGTTTCCACCGGCCTGTGTGGAGCTGAGCTTTCCACCCCTTATCCCAAATTCTTCAGATTTTTGTAACCTGCCCCACTTTACCCTTTGAACCGCGGAGCTCCGGAGGTACCTGCGGGCGCGCACGTGCGGCCCGGCTGCCCCGCTCCGCCTGCCCACCAGGGTCAACGCGGGGATTAGCCCCTCATTTAGGAAACCATCGGTCTGGCCCTAGAGCCATTCCGCAGGGCAACAACACGTGCGGCTCGCCCAGCCTCCGAGGGGACGGCGGAGGCTCCAGGGAGTCCTGCTGGAAGCCCCTATCTCTGTTCTGTGGACGTTCTGGTGTTTTTCAAGGCTCTCTCCCCACGCACATAATGGCCCACACGGTCAGTAGATAAGGTCTGCCTAATGCGTACTTGCAGACTCAACGTTTTTGGGCAAGCAAGACCTTTATCTGCTCTTTAGCACCGAAGTTTACAGGTCGGTGCTGCCTTCATGTCGGGGATCTGTTTTGTTGCCCCGATAAAGGAAAAGCACTGACTACTGTTCTCCTTGGAAATTTTAACAATTAATTGTCCTACAGTAGCAACAGAACAACCACCCATTTGCTTTTACTTTGGAACAATCTCCATCAACTCATCCCTTTATGTGATCGCTTCCCTGACTTTATTCTCTGCTCTCGACCTAATTACTGTCTGAATTGTGGGAATGCTGAAAAACCCAGCTCGGGGCAGGTCCCTCAGTGGGAGATGGTTTATGTTGTCAGTTTTACTTATCCAGCAAAGGATGAGAGAAGTAGCACGAAGGGAACTGTCCCAAGCCATGTGGTACACAGATGCGAACGGAGAACGCAGCCCACGCACAGCGGGACCAGCAGAGGCCTCCCAAAGGCCGTGGCACGGGGAGTGAGATGCCCTACGCCCTGCCCTCTCCATGGCAGAGAGAATTCCTCTCTGCGAGAGGAGCAGGTGAGAGTTTCACTTCTGACATATCCTAAGAGCCTCCTTAAAAAAAGTAATTTGTCCTGCGTGAACTTTTGCAGGATTTACTCCTCAAGAGCAAGAGTCTTAGAAATTTAAACACTTGAAGCCCCTCATTGGCGCCTAAAGAGAGACCAAAGCTCATGTCAGCAGGCAGAGCCTCAGCTTTACATCATCCTGACCTGCCAACAAAGGAGCACAACAATTCCCCTCCCTCCCCCCGTTGGTGGAAGACGTGAGAGTCGGGACTATTGACACTGATCTTTTCCCTTTACCCCCCTCTGCTTAGACAAAGACAGACAGGAGCAGCCCTGCCTGAGTGTTGGGAAATAAGAGCCCTCCCACCCACCTCCTGCTAGGGCCGAGAGAGCGGGGAAAGCTGCCCGGAGCCGCCCCCTCTCAAAGCTGCACGCGGGGGAGCGAGCCTGGAACAAACCTCGCCTGAGCCTGTGGGCAGAGCCGGGAGCAGGGAAAGCTGGGAACAGAGAGAGGCAGTCAGTTCACGCCGGCTGAGTCACCCCGAGCGTATAAAACCAAGGCCAAGCAGTCGGAGCCACTCCGAGCGCAGGCACGAGGCACCGGGACTTTGGGACAGGTACGTGCAAGCGGATGCGGTTTAGAGGCAAAGATTAAGATTAAATCTAAGATTGGAATACAGCAGCCCAATTCTTCCCATCCTCTCCCTGCCAGTGTGCTGCTGAGCAGGAGATCCAGCGGCTCCGGTGACCGGGAAGCCCTGAGGCTGCTCGGATCTTGCACGGTTCCTTCTGACGAGAAGGACACAGGCAAACACAACACATTATTTTGGTGCTCCGGTGTATGCTATTTTGCTGCTCCCTACTTCAAACCTGGGATGGCAGCAAAGGATAACGGTCTGGGCAAGTCCTGGCGTCATTCAGGGAAGGGCAAGGAGCAATTAAACTTTGGAATAAGTCAGAGATATTTCATAGGACGTGGGGTTTCGGTTACCACCCTACACTGTAATATATTTCTGGGCGAGGAAACATCATTTTGTTGCCGGGAAGCACAAAAGACAGCTCAACAAGAAAAGCACGAGTTTGGGGCTGGGGTTAATTCCTTCCTCTGACACACCTCACCTGTGGGGACCTCGCACAAGTCACTAAGGACTTTTTTTTTTTACAGAGACCAAACCGGGGGTGGGAGGAGGAGGGAGCACGGCGGGAGCTGTAACACTAAAGAACATGTTTCTTGGCGCTCAGGCCTTTGGGGCCCCGATCCAGGAGCATACTCAGTTTCTGACCACTTCCACTGAAATGTGGTTCGGGAGCTGCATTTTCAGTGCATCCTTTCCCAGCAGCTGGGCCGTGCAGCCTGCCTGTGGCTCTCATCTGCAGCAGAGCCCAGCCCCTGTGCCTGGCACACAGGCTGGGGGGCACTGCCAGCTGCTCAGGAGCCCAAAACTCCCGGTGGGGTCCCCACTGGAACCGTCCTCAGAATGGGGCAGAACTGCCGTGGCAGAGCCCACACAAGTCCCTGGATTTTCTGTTCCAGCTCCTGCTAAGGAAAAGAAAGTCCTTCCTGGTACAGGAAAGGCACTTTTACCTGCCTATTCCAACACAACTCAGTCCAGTTTGGGGTCCTGGGCTGTAAAGTTCGGCAACTCTCCTCTGTCCTCGGATCTCTTCATTTGCTTTACACAACCTCACAGAAAACAGTCCCCTGCCACAGGCACATTGGACCCGGTTGTTGGGGCATCACCCCACTGGAAAACTCTTCCCACTGGGCTGGCCAAACTGGACACTGCAGGACAACCTGCTGGCCCTGAGGGTCCTGGTGTGGGATACAACTTGGTTCATGCTTCCTGCATGAACGACTGTAGGCACATTTAGACTAGGACTGCATGACACTTCTGTCCCTAAGAATTTATGTTTACTTAGGCTTAATTACAGAAGAGCTATTAATTATCACTTATCACTATCTGGAAATAATAGGAAAGGGCTTATAAACTGTTTCTCTTTTAAATAGTTTTTAGATGACTGGAGGGATTTTAATTTAGCTCTAAATGTTGTTGTTTTGTTTTCCTCTCCCTGATACACAAAGGAAACAGATCTTGCAAACTACAAGCACCTCTGAGAAGGATGTTGTCACCCTTGCTCATCCTCCCTCTGCTGCTGGGGACCACAGCACATGGCCTGGTGAGCAGAGCAGCATCCAGGGATGTCACCACCTTTTTCCAGCTGGCTCAGGAGGACTCTTGGGAGAATGTTAATCTCACCAGCATGTCCTGTGAGGATCAGAAGAACAGGACCTGGATCACCCTGCAGCTGACCAACAGCAGCCTGACAGCTTTCCCAGTCTGCCTTCCGGAGGCCCTGGAGACCCTGGATCTCAGCAATAACCTCTTGGAAGAGGTGAATGGCACAGAGATAGCGAACCTCCCACAGCTGCGTGTCCTCTCGCTGAGGCACAACCGCCTCTGGTCAGTGAGGTGGGGATCTGAAGCCCTCAGCAGCCTCCTCAAGCTGGACTTGAGCTTTAATAAGCTGTCATCTGTGCCATCCTGCCACGGCTCAGCCCTGCCTAACCTCAGGTGGTTGTCCTTGGCTGGAAATCCCCTGATTGAAATCCAGCCACTGGCTTTTTCCTGCTACCCTCAGCTGCAGGTCCTGAACCTCTCTGCAACGCTGCTCGGGCAGGATGACAGCAGAGGAATTAGGGACTCTGCTTTTGCCGTCAGCACAGATCCCAACGAGGCCAAGAACGGGCCTGGAAACTCCATCAGTGTGCTTGATCTGAGCGGGACCTTTTTTGAGAAAAGTAAGTTTCTGGATTTCCCACTGTAAACACAGGGCTTGGTCAGACCGGGGGAGCAGAAGCCTTGCTGGGACGATGGCTGCCATCCTGGCTGAGCCTGGAGTGCAGGGGGAACACCCCACACTGAAAGCTGCAAACAGCTGCTCCAGGCGTGCAAGGCGCTGTCACGAGAAGCAGCCTCCCAGAGGAAGGGCAGAGACCAAACACCATGAGACAGGACGATTTGTCCCAGAGCAGTCACCCACCTCCATCCTAATCCCACTGTCTGCTACTGACAGTCACCTCCCTGTCAGCCCCGGGATTAGTTTTGGGAAGCACAGGAGGAAATTAGTTTCTCTTTCCAGACAGGCTGTTGAAATCTTTCTTTGTCCCCACAGCTACACTCAGCTTTTAGAGCTGCATTGAAGTAGCACAGAGAGGCTTTTTGTGCCATCCCTGGCCCGGCCAAATAGTTCCGCTGAGTTGGGAGACAATCCCTGCCCCGAGCGATGCACAGGAGGCTTTTTCCCTTTTGCTGGCCTCCTCTGCCAGCCTCAGTTTATACCTGAGGTACTGACACACACAGATGTGAGATGCCTTGCCCAGCTGCTCTCAGCCTGGGGCAGGGCCAGGGCCTCCTCAAGCTAGAGGCTTCAGTTCAACTCACATTGAACAGCTGCACCACCAAATTTCCTCCATAAATTTGCCTAATCTGTCTTGTGAGTCATGGGACAGAAAGGCCCTTTTTGTACAAGACCTATCCTTTCAGTTTCATGCCTCTTGGCTCTTTTTCCTGTGCTAGGAGAAAGAAGTGATTTGCCTTTCTTGCAGCAGTCAGGACCTTGTAGACCACTTTCCTGAGCAGAGAAATCCTTCTTCATTTAATCTCACCCAACAAGAAGTCTACTCCATATCTCTTATCAGCTTTGTTGTCCTATTTTCCCCTCTTTTCCCCTGCCCTATGACAGCCTGACCTGCAGGGACTATTACAAAAATGCAGCTGCATGAGTGTTTACATGCTGATGTATTGTCTTTTGTTCTATTCCCTTCCCAAAGAGAACAGCTGTAGAAGGTATACTTTATATCTATGAATTTAAACCCTTTTTCTAGGCAGAAATCCACAGGAATGCTCTGTTCAGGCAATAGCTGTAAATATTTTTCTGTTTCAGTTCAACCAGAGTGGGCCAGAGATTTGGCCAACCTCAGTTCACTTCACCTGACAAACATGCCACGGTTAAGAAGCCTCGACAGCGGCTTCTTCAAGTCTCTGCCTGGTCTCCGAGAGCTGCACTGTCAGGACTCCCATTCCCTGGCTTTCGTGCAGACAGAGATGTTTGGCAGTGCTCCTCATCTGAGCCATCTCTCATTTGAGAAGTGAGTTGGGTTTTTTTGTCCTTCCTCACATAATGCTGCCTTTGCCTCACAGCCTGTGGTGCCTGGGAGCTGAATTGAACAGTTTGTTATCAGATTTAGGAAGGAGGTGTGGTCTTGCTGTCTTTGCCATGTAAAATCTGTGATCTGGCCTGATAGAGCTGATACAACCCAAGGAGGCAGCATGGGGCTCACAGCACAATTAACTGTTTGCTTGAGGTTGCATCCATTGTGTTCCCACTCCTCTGCATTATCTCCCTGTCCCATGGATGAATTCACCCAGCGCTGTTTAGATCAGCACAGATCCACTGAGCCCTGCTTGTGATAAAGACCAGGCTTCCAAGGGCAATATCCCATCAGAGGAGAAGCAGGTCACTGAGGGTTCCCTGCTCTGCAAGGATGAGTGCTGACAGTTCCCCAAAACCTGCATCTCAGAAGCAGACAAAAATCCTGTCCTTTCCATTTTTAGTGTGAGAGTTTAATATGGTTCCTTGTTCATCATTAATAAAAGCAATGTTTTAGTTCTCATTCTAGGGGTAGCACCTCTTGGTACGTCACATACCTGAAATACTAAGAGGGACAAAAGTCTGAAACTGATTATCAAAATAAGAGCAGGTGAAGTGCACACAGAGGAGTCAGCATAAAGGAAAAAATCTGGAGAGCACTTTGAAACATTTTTATAATAGCGACCCAGATAGAAGCATATCAGAAAACAAACACTAGAGCACTGGCTGTGCCTAGAAACCAGTTTCAGGAAAATAAACCCATACAAAGCAAAAATCCTATGGATTCCTTCCCCCTTGATTGCCCTACTGAATTTACACAGCACTTTCCAACACTTGCAGAAATACCAGTTCAAAGTGCTAAAAATAATGCCCAAACTTTAAGGAATTCAAGTCCTAGAAAGAAGAGAGCATCTTCTGAGCATGCAGAGTGCAGGATGGTGGGTATAATAACTGCTTACTGCCACAGCAACTGGGAATATTGCTTTGTGCCTGACACACACTAAGGGTAAGGGATACTAAGCAAGCTCCAGTCGTTGGAAGGTAGCTCAGTGGTTTTTAATTATTGTATTTGTCTTCTTGTAGCTGTAACCTGAGTTCCTTTAATCCTTGGAACACCAGCTCATCGGATGGCATCACCATCAGCTTGTACGGGAATCCTCTGCTGTGCAGCTGCCAGCTCTCCTGGCTGCTGTCCAAGCCCGAGAAAGTTGTTCTGCAAAAGTAAGTGAGCTCAAGAGATCAAGAAATGCTCTTCAGACACTTCAGTGTGCAAGTTGTCTGTGACCAGACATTCACCACCATTCACTCAGTTATTCAAATTCCTTGTGTGTTCTTCCCTTCCACAAGAGGTAGAAGTGCAAAATAATGTCCCTTTCAGGGACAAAGCATAAAGTGTTATTAGTTGTAGATTCTGCTTTAAGGTGAGAATATTTTCTTACTGTTTTGGACCATATTTCACATATTTCCATATTAGCCGAGGATAGAAAATGAGCTGTCTTGATGTGCCAGCGCTGGGAACAGCAAGTGGGAAACTTTGAAAGATCTTTAACAAATTATTTTCTCCTCACCCTGCTACTTGCAAAGCTTACATCAGCACCGGCAGTCAACAAAACCCCTCGCAAATAGCACCATTTCTCACCTATTGTTTTCATGCTCCCCTACAGTTTTACGGACTAATTACAGTAAGCTGCAGTTAAAGGAAGTATTTGCATATAAATGGTCTCTCTTCCTTTTCAAAGGCCACCAAGAAGATTTGTCATCAAATCTCTCAGAGAGCAGGGAAGTAGATTGTTGAAATTAGACAGTTTTTCATCGGGATGGGTTTAGCAGTTGCATTCTTTACCAGAATTTCAGTGTCTGAGTAAATAAAGTATTCGATCTTAGTCATTTAAAAGTCCCGGGTCAACCCACCTCCAGCTGCCTAAACCAGATGGATTAAGAATCCGGGGAATCCTGTTACAGCTGGCTGCATGTGTTCTCCTGTTACTGCTGCAGTAAAGTCTGACCCTTTAAGACAAGCTGAATCCCGATGCCCTTTGTTTAAGTTCACAGCCATTGTTGTATCAAAGGACACTTCCCCTCGGGCATAAGATATCCCTGCACCTTACAAATCTAAAGAGCGCAAACTAAAAACTAAATTCCACAGTCAGTGCTGTGGAAAGCTGCCTGGACTGTTGTTAAGGCAATCTAGCTTTGGTCTAGGTTTCACATTCTCACTAACATAAAGATGGTTTTGACACCAGGTCACCAATTCCAATCCAGGCAGCCTACAGAAACCTGTAATGTTCTTCTGGATCTTGACGATTCTGTTTTCCCTCTGCAGGGCTTGGGAGACTTTTTGCACACCCCAGGAAGATTCAGGCAGACCTTCGACATCTTTTTCACTGCTGGAGCTCTACGATAAATGCCAGTCAGAGAGCAACATTACACAGCCCACGTCAAACACAGCCCTTCCTGATCGTGGTGCTTTCAGCTTCACCAGCGATGATGCCTCTGCTGTAGTGACAGACTCAGCTCTGCTGACCACAGATGTGACTCACACCAACTCCCTAATCCAGAGGGATGCATGGAGCACTGCATCATCCAAGCCAATGCTAACCAAAGACATCTATACCAGCTCCCTAATCCAGAGGGATGTAAGGAGCATGGCAACATCTAATCCAATGCTAACCAAAGACACCTATACCAGCTCCCTAATCCAGAGGGATGTAAGGAGCATGGCAACATCTAATCCAATGCTAACCAAAGACACCTATACCAGCTCCCTAATTCAGAGGGATGCAAGGAGCACAGCAACATCCAATCCAATGCTAACCAAAGAAACCTATACCACCTCCCTAATCCAGAGGGATGGAAGGAGCACGGCAGCATCCAACCCAACGGAGCCCATCCTTACAAAGGCCAACAGTTCCTCCCATGAGGAGGAGGCAGTTTCTGAATCCACAAGCAGTCCCCCTCCCTTGGCGTCTGTAACCTCCTTCCCAGTTTTTCTCCAAGAGCTCTTTGCTCAGTCCCCAGACCACAGCTCCACAAGTCCAGCTGGAACAGAACAGCTACAGAGAGGGCTCAGAACCACCAGCACGACATTGCCCCGGGAAGGGCCATTAAACCAGACCACCAGTGATTATTCCACTGGAGGAACAGGAGTCCCCCACACCACCATCCACCACACTCACTCCTTTGCCACCCATGCCAGGGAAGGTGCCCCCAAAACGAGCCCCCCACAGCTGGACTCCACAAGGAGCAGTGCCCACTCAGAGCCTGCGCCCAGCACGCCATCACCGCATTACACCGACGACTACGACTACGAAGAACAAGCAAAGGAGGGAGCCCCGGTGCAAACGGCCCAGGCCGCCTGTGACTACAATCCTTGCAGGCACCTGCAGAAGCCGTGCAGGGAACTCCAGAACATATCCCAGTGTTCATGCCCTGGCACAACGAGGGAAGATGAGATTCCAGACCCACCCAGGCTCAGAGAGGTGGTTGAAATTACTGACAGCTCTGCACAGATACGCTGGTGTGCCCCATATTCGGTTGTTCACAGCTATGAGCTGATGCTTCACGCCCAAGACGACGAGGACAGGCAGTTTGTCATGGACAACATCTACCCCACGGCCAGGCAGTACACTCTGTACAACCTGCTGCCATTCACCACTTACCAGATCTGTGTGACTGCCTCCAACAAAGCAGGGTCAAGCCAGACAACAGGCCAGGAAATTCCAGGTAATTCGTGCACCAGCTTTAAAACAAAACCCAGCTACAAATATGTTTTTGCTGGTCTGTCTGCAGCAAGTGGACTCTTTCTCATTACTACAATTATTTTATCTGTATGTCTGTGTAAGGCATGTAAAAAGCCTCAGAGTGAGCAGTATGGCACACACTTAGTCTCCTACAAGAACCCAGCATTTGATTATCCCTTAAAACTACAAACCACTAATTAGCTCTGGGTGATTGTTGTATGCATTCAAAGTTCACTATCTCCATCACCTTGGTGTGTTTTTGTGAGACTCTGAAAACGTCCTTCAGCAAAACTATGAACCATCAGATTCCATAACCCTGACGTTTCTAAGGGAGAGAAAACCACAAAAAAAAAAAAGAGAAAAACTAATAATGAAGGCAGTCAACCAGAAAAAGTCTTTGGACTCCTGTTCCTGTGCTAAGCAGCAGCAAGCCTGGACACTAAAAGTTGTTTTTGTAATCACCTACAAATAGAGTAGCATAAATTTCACACAGTGAGAGGCTGCCTGGCCAGCTGTCTGCCTCCAGTATCTCCCATGATCACAGTCAGACGAGAGCTGCAATCCAAGGTGCATTAGGCTTAGCAAGATGTACTCTGCTTTTATTCACAGAGCAAAGCTGGGGATTCAATTTTTTAAAGGTATTATCCATAGAGTACAGCTGAAAGGAGTGAGTGGGCTCAGTGACAAGGTGTTGTGCAGATCTAACTCCTCTAAGTAAATGCAGTGGATGCAGATGATCAACCTAACTTCAGTTCAGGAAAATAAAACGTTAAATTTAATTGTAGTCACAGATTGTGCAGGATCCTTAGGGCAGGGGTAATTGTTTTCTTCTGACTTTTTATGAGGTTGTCCACAACTGAGCCTCCCAAGTGCTTCCCCAAAACGAGGTCACAGGCAGTGGGGGGTTTGCAGTACAGCAGTGACACACAGAAAGTGGGGAGGGGAGCACGTTAACATTTGCTTCCCAGTGGATTTTAAGCAGAGAGGATGTTCCGTCCCATCTACAGATTTAGCAGCTGATGATTTACCTCATACAGAGGCAAAAAGCCAAGTAATGAAGCAATTTAATGTGTGTGCTGCTGAGGCTTGAAAAACCCAAATCCCCTGCACTAGCAGACAGTTCTGCAGACACCTTTCAAATGAACCCTTGGGTGCCAATTTCTGTACAATAATAGTAAGAAATGCTGACAATCCCAACTTTGAGCTTGCCATTGGAATCCAAAGAGGTGTCCCAGTCTGATGTTTCCCCATAGGCTTCAGTTCCAGGAGCTGCCTGTTCCTGCTGCTGTACAGTGCTGTACAGACACAGTGCATAAAACCCCCTGAAATCTCAGGGGAAGGTGCTGTAGTGTGTAAAAATCTCTGTTCCATTCTCTTGGGGTTTTTAATGTTTTCAGTATTACTGAAATAAAAGCCACAGAGCTACGTTCTGGTTTTTTTATTAAAGACATGGATCTTGGTGTTGTCTTTACCATCTACAATGTTTAGCCTGAGAAATTAACTCCATTTGTTGTTTTGGAATGTACTTTCAACATGTAGTAAAGAAACGGTTTTATGATGTTAGATTTGTGTTTTCTGATGTCCCAGGAGCTTTCATTTTGTATGTGGCAGAAGGAGGCTTGCTCCTTGTCACCACTATGGGCTTCCAGTCCTTTCCTGGGAATGTGCCCTCCCCCCAGGACTGCACTGGGAATGACCCCATCACTGGACAGATACAGATTCCTGCCCTGTGTGTCTCAAGTTTGGCTGAGCACCATGACTCAAATTTGTAATAGAAGTGAAATGCAAATGAAGACAGGATGGTGTGACCTCTCACTTTGAAAATCTCTTATTTTCACATTCTGGTAGTTCAGAGTTTTCCCTCTTTGGACCCAGGTTTGTATACTTATTTCTGGCCTGGCTTTTCCTGTGTTTTCTCAAGGATTTAGTGAATGGATACATATGATTGTCATTCAAAGTCAGCAAGTGAGCCAAAGGTTCATTATCCCAAACTGGGGCAGAGATCATCCATCCCCTTGTGTTTGCACAGCATAGCTCTAGGAGACCTTGACTGGGTTGTTTGGTTTTACCAGAAACAAAGCAAAATAAGAGATTTGTGAATAGCAATTTATATTGTCTCGAAGATTAGCTCCAGAGAAGGGCAGGAAAAAAACATACTGCAACTGAAAATAAAGATTGCTTCAACTTAAATATGAGTTATTCCAAAGCAAGAGGACACCATTTAAAGTGAGGTATTGGGAGGACATATCTTACTACCCTGTACCACACTGCAGCCCATAATCACTGAACTAGGAAGTTCATCACAATTGATTTCTCCAACCAGTTCTCACACCAGCCTCTCCTGAATTTCACCGCCAAGGGAACACATCAGACCCTCCCATTCTTTTAAAGTTCCCTTTCTGGGACCCACACAAATATACAAGTCCTGCTCCCACAATCCACACTCGTTCCCACTTAAACAGCCCCATTCCATCTGAGCTGATGAACCATCCTGAAGCACAGATGCCCCAGCCAGGGGCAGTGCCTCTCTTTTGCCCAGTAGCACTCAACCCTTCCACAAGTGGAAAGGGGAATGGATGAGATGTAGCAGTAGGGTTAAAAACATGGGATTTGTATTTATCAACACCTCTGAGAAGTATCAGTGCTTCAAATGCAGATTTTTTTTTTTTTTTTTTATGCTACTACCTCTTTGTATTTTCACCAGGATTCATTTTAGTAATGACCAACTGAACTCTTTTCCCAGTGGAGGGAGCTGTCAGAGAGCAGCTCTGGACTGAGGCAATGAGGGGAGCAAAGCAACCCAGGGCTGCACGGAAACTCGTGTTACAGAGCTGCCCCGCTTTGCTCCGCCCGCTTGTTCCTCCCCCTTTTCCTGATTGCACCCAACAACAAATCCTGTTTGTACCTCCAGCTTCAAGACACCAACCTTTGGCAGCGTGACTGGAATACCCAAACATCTCTGAAACAATTTTTAATAGCTATCAAAGCCAACATATTAAAAAATATAACTAAAACTTCACTTACTGTTGTGCAGTTCCACTTGTTCTGTTTCTCTGAGAGGAAGATCACTTGGGGCAAGTGCAGAGAGCACTGAAATAGAGTTTTTGAAGCTTGTGTAGCTTCTTGTGTGTCCTTTCTTTCTCAGAAAAGTCTTATCAAGATCCCTCTCCATTCACTTGTGTTAGTCTTCTTTCCAAAAACCAAGTCCAAGCAAAGAGAGTCCACAGCAGCCAACAGTGCCTGTGTCACAGCAGAAGTGCACAATGCTCCATCTCTAACAGCACTTGCAAATCAGTCACTGAGTCTCACAGTCTCTCCCAGCAGAAACACTCTGGGAAATGGAGCTGAAGCACTCCATACAGGACAAAAAAGGCTCTTTAAGGGCCAGAACTCTTGCTGGCTGTGAGGGAGCAGGGAGGGACACCTTGCTTCTGGTGCAACAAATGCCATTAGAGAAGCAGTCCCTGAGAGCCCTGTAAGCAGGCATGTGGGAAAGCCCAGAGCAGCAGGACAAGGTGCTTCAGCCTGATCCATGTCAGCACCAGAAGGGATTCCACTTTCCAGTTGTCCCAGGCCAGAGGGGTGACAGGCACTCAATGGGCCAGCTGGGAGGTGACACAGCCCAAGGCAGGGAGCTCACACCACATCCTGTTCCTGGAAGGATGCACAAGTTCAACCACGATGCTCCATCAGCAAGCACGGCCCTGGAACAGCCATACTCCTCCCCAGGGATCTCTGGAACAACACGTTTGTATGGAGGTACAAACAAGGATGCCTCTGAGGGCTCAGGATGTTGTTTGCCAAGAAGCCTCTGATTTGTTCTTTACCTGGGAAACACAGAGAGATACATCACAGGTGAGAACATGTTTTGTATTTGCAGAAACAGATTCATAAAACAACATGTTTAAACTCCGGTGCTTTTTCTTTTCATCAGCTCTCCAAAGGATGCAGACTTTGTTCTGAACAGGACAATCCGTTAATCCCAACCTCTCTAAAAAGTAATCAAGCAGCATTACAAATCAGCACTGTTCTTCTGAAATACATCCAGGAGGCAATGCCTCGCAGCAGGGCTAGTGCTCTGCTGGCATCTAGAGGGAGAGGGGGGAATCATCTCCCCAGGCATTCCCACAAAGGAATACTCATTCTTTCACCAAAGAGCTTCAGCCTGCACCCTGCAGACCAAGGGTCACTGGCTTACACTCCCCGTGTGCTCCTGTGTGTCCTCACTCACTCTTGTGTGAAGAGAAAGAAGTGCTGAGAATTAACAGCAGCAACAGACCCAGTCCCACAAACTTATTCAGCAGTTTGTCTGTCCCTGCCTCTCATTCCTTTTGTAGCCTTATGACCAGGAACTTCTCTGCCAGGTTGCCACTGATTTTTTTTTTTTTTTTTTCTAAGAGCAAGGAGAGAATACTGGAAAAACTGGAAAATCTACAAGTGCAGTAAGATTTTTTTTAACTATTGTGGATTTAGAAGCAGAGATCAGATCACATTAATTGCTTAGAGTAAATAAATTACTTAGAGGATAAATACATTACTTAGAGGATAAATACATTACTTAGAGGATAAATAAATAGCAATGTTTACACTGATGTCTTAGCAGAACAAAATCACTATTGATAGAGTGATCAAACCACAGTGCAGCCCTGTATTTTGAGCTGCTGCAGAACCCTCACCCTCCTGTGCTGGGTTACCTACAAGTACATGTAATAAGGTAAGGCTTGTATGGCACTGCATGCATTTCCTGACACAGTCCCACAGTATGTGTCCTCAATTTTCCTAGGTCCCTTGCTGGAAAAACTGTGTGAGCAGCCTTTTGCTCTATGGGTGTGAAATCAGATTTTTTTAAAGGAACTTAAGGGAGAAAAAGCCCTCAGAAAATATTAACAAGAAATGGAGGGATAGGAAAGGGACGAAAGCTCTTCACCATACATATTCCAGAGCAGGAAGGAAAAAACAAAAAAACAAAAACAAAAACCCAGAAGAAATCAAATAAAAGAATCCAAGAAAATCCATAAAATCCAGAATCATTCATTGTCTTCTCCAGGAGGTGGAAGTAGCCATGCAGCCATCCCATGCAGGCAGGACTGGCAGCTCCTGCAGGGCTCAGCCTCAGGCACCACGAGCCAAAACTTCTGGAGTGAAACTCAAGACAGAAGAAAAAACAATATTCTCTAGGTAAAGACTTTCTTCTTCTCTGAAAAACTAAAATTTACTTGTACAAAAAACTTCATGCTGGGAAGACTTGGGTATTGCATTTATTCAATGTTTAGAAGCTACTCACTCTTATCAGAGCCTGATTAAGGAACGGTACTTAATAACTTATCTAAGGCCATGGGGTGAAATGATGTCATCCTGCTTGTGGCAGTAATTCCTTCTGCTGTCATCACTGCTGCCTCAAGGATTCTTGGTGAGTTATCTCCAGGCAGAAGCAAAAAAGACCCCCTGGAAGATTACCCTCCATTTCAGGAACATTGTTCAGCAACACACATCCCCAGAGGACTGAGCTCTGCCCTCAGTGCAGCTCTAACTAAAAACCTCTCTTCTTCATGAAGCTGCTTATTCACACCAAGCCAGAAAATGCAGTTTCTATAGCCAAAATTAGGTCCAGGTTCTATTTGAAGAACAGAGTACTAAGCACACAAACCTGTCTTTTTTTCTTTTTTTTTTTTTTTTTTTCCCCCCCAAGGAACTAAGCTAAAAAACTCCATTACAACCTCAGGATCTTGTATTGGGGTGTTTATTGTGGGATTTGTATTCTCTCATTGCTTCTTGGAGATGCTGGAAAAGGTCAGAATAGCCAGAAATGATGATAAGCAGGCAAGGAGAACAATAGAAAGTGCAGGTAACTCCAAGTCTAAACCCAGCTCTTAAGACAAATCCAAAAGGCTTCAGGGAGTGCTGGCTTTAAACGTGACCTAGTGACACATTTGGTCCTTGGGTGCCCTGGCTGAAAGCTCAGCCTTCACCCTGACATGGCAAGTCCTAAACCACAGAGCCTGCTCTGGGTCAGTCCCCAGCTGGTGCCACCTTCACACCTGCAAGGGCCTTGGATGAAACCCAGCCGTGGCCAGGAGTTCATACTGGACACAGAACGAGGCAGATGAGGATGACAGGGATGACAAAAGTGGATAACAAACCCCCTAAATCAGCCTGACAACTCATCTTAAATCCAGTATAATCCAGGATCTCCCTGAGGGCTGATGAACCCTTTCATCTGCCCTGAAACCCAGCCCCAGGGAAGGAACCACGCCAGACCAAAATTGTTAGTAAGGCACCCACTGACCACAGCAGCTCCAAACTTAGCTCAGCAGCTTGCTACACACCCACTCAAAACCCAGGCTCCAGCCAGCAATGGAACACACTGACTCCAAACTGCAGGAGCTGCTCTTGCCAAGCACAGGGCCATGTAACTAGGTGGCTGGGACAGCACCAGCTCTAACCTTCCAAATTTCCTTCCAAATCCTGGAGCATCCTTGCTCCCAGCCCTAGGGCACCACTGAGCAGCGCGTGGTAACTGCTGCTGGCAGCACACAATCCCTCTGTGTTTTCCTCTCAGGGCCTTTGTGGCATGCTGAGGCAAAACCAAAGCCAAAGCCCAGCTCAGCAGCAGAGAAATGACATCTGCCACCACCCAAATTTACACAATATCCTCAGGTGTAGCCATGCCACAGACTACACACACAGAGGAGAAACCAGGAGACTTCCTGGGACACCATAACAAACCCTAAATGATCCCTAACCTGAGGTAACAAGGAGGTGACTACAACCCAAACCTTCCCCAACAGCTCCTTTAAAAGCTTGGCTCTTTATTAAGCTGTGTCCAGCTGTAACATTCCATTATCCAGATGTTATCCAGCTGTATTAGTGCTAAATATCCAGGATGTGGTACTGCTGCCCTCCTTGCTCGGTGTAATTGAAGAGCAGGGTCAGAGTTCACAGTGATTTTGGTCACTTAGGGCGTGTTTGGATCATTTTAGAGGTGATATAAATCCAGATATATCCAGACTATTACTTTTCCCTGTATATGACCTAGGTGTGCATTTCTCTACCTTTATAAGAAAACTGGTCTCCTCTCTGCCTGCTAAAAATTGAATATAAAAAGGCAAAAATCATCCACTTCCAAACCCTTTTCTCAGTAATCTGTTTCAAAGGTGCATAAATCCAGCAAAGAAATAAAATCAAAAACAACTGCTAAAAATGGTTGAAAGATAATGTTTTCCCTATTTCTCCATTTTGACAACTGCCCAGACGCTGGGTTTTGATGTCTCACCATACAAAGCTGTTGCAGGCACTGGAAAGCTGCTCACCATGAGGATGTGTTTGACTTGCAACGAGCTCCTGATATAGGTGCAGGTGCTTGAAAATGGACAAGCTCAAGAGCTCCCATTCTCCACCTGGTTGCTGGTGCAGGGCAACATTTCTTGGATCATTTCCTTTACACAGGAGAACTTTTAACTCTGGCTTTTCACACCCAGCCAGATATGCTATAAAAATTATAGGGTTTAGGTATTATGTGGGCATTTTCCTTTCAGTCAGAGGTCTTTTTTGGGCTGCTGTGTTTTACTGTGAACACAATACAGAAAGAATTCACTTTGTGGGAAGATCAGGCTGTTACAAAAAACATACTTTGTATCTGTTTTTTTCCTGCAAGTCAATCCTGCCTAAGCTCACCTGCGACAAAGCTGCTGCTTAAACCCCTTTTTGGCAACTGTTTCTGTAAAACACAGATCTTCAAAACCTACTCAGGACAGGCGGGATGGCACAGCAGGTCCTGAGCTTGGGAGGGAAAAGCTGCAAGGTGCTGCACCGAGATTTATAAAAGGGAAAGGCTATGGCTGTCGGGTGATGGGTCAAACAATCCCTCCCGTGGCTCCCGGCTCCCTGAGGGATGACAGCGGGATCCCTTGGGCTGTGAGCCCCATCCCTCAGCTCCCGGCTCCCTGTGGGAGGATGGCGGCATTCCCCGGGCTGTGAGCCCCATCCCGCTCCATCCCTCCCTCAGCTCCCGGCTCCCTCAGGGCTGAGGGCGGCATTCCCCGGGCTGTCAGCCCCATCCCGCTCCATCCCTCCCTCAGCTCCCGGCTCCCTCAGGGCTGAGGGCGGGACCCCCCGGCCGCGCCCTGGCGCCCCCCAGCGGCCACGAGCGCAGCGCGAGACAAGCCCGGCAGGGCCCAGGCGGGAAAACCTCCCCAAAGCCCCCTAGCGAGCGCGCCGCTCCTCTATAGGCGTCCGCGCCGTTCGCCGGCAGTCAGGTGGAAGGGGGCGTTTCTCTGGGCCGTGGAGCAGCGCGCAGGCGCGCGCCGGGCAGCCCGTGGTGACGCGCGGCGGAAGGCCCCGTTCTGGAAGCATCCCGGGCCCGCTCCGCTCCCGTCCCGCTCGGCCCGGCCATGCCCGAGAGCGCGCCCGGCAGAGCCCCCGCCGGGGCCGCCGGCAGGGCCAAGGGCGCCTACCAGGACCGCGACAAGCCCGCCCAGATCCGCTTCAGCAACATCGCCGCCGGCAAAGGTGCGGCGGCCGCGGGGGGAGCCGCCCCGGGGCCGGGGGAGCCGGGCCGGGCCCGCGTGGGCCGCGGTTGGGGCGGGGGGCGATGGATCCCGGGGCTGCGAGCGGGAGTTCCGCGGGTGCCGTGGCTGGGAGCTGCCCGGGATGCGGCACTGGGCGCTGCTTTCTGTTCCTTTGTGATTGCCCAGACCTAAAATGGCTGCACTCAAGTGGTCGGATAATAACGGGTTAAAAAAAGGGGAAAAAATGTGGAAATCAGGCCTGAGGCTGCAGCATTCTGCATCGTTGCGCTCTTTGGGATCCTGTAGTCTGCCTGGGAACTTAAAAGGGGCAGGAATTTTGTCTTTAGAAAAAACAAAGGAATGGTGGAATGTTTGTAGTTCTTGAAATCAGCTTGGAAACGTTTTCTTCTCTTCCCAGCTGTTGCCGATGCAATTAGAACGAGCCTTGGACCAAAGGGAATGGATAAAATGGTAAACTTTGCGTTTTAAATTCTCAAAATATTGAGCTTACTGGAGATACTGTAAATTCAACATGTCCTTTAGAGGACGCCTCCTTTTGCCTCAATTCTTTCCCATGTTCCAGGTATTTAAGGGAAAGTGGGAACTGAATGGACATCTTGGTTTTGAAAACGAAGTTTAAAAATATTTTAAGCCTCAAACGAGAGGCTTGCAGCTGCTGATCAGAGCTGTGTTCCTGCCCTTTCTTCCCAGATTCAGGATGCTAAGGGAGATGTGACAATCACTAACGATGGTGCCACCATCCTGAAGCAAATGCAGGTTCTGCACCCTGCAGCCAAAATGGTGAGTGCCTTCTTTTCCGTTTTGAGGATTTGAGGAGCATTACCCAGGATAGTGACAGAGCAGGAGATTTTGTGCCTTGTGCTCCAGGAACATTTATTTTGATTGTGGCATGAGCTTAAGAGTTGCAAACCATTATTTATTACCCATGTGCCTTATGCACAGTCTCTCTGGACATGTTTTAAAACATAAGGAAAACGAAATCCTGAGAAAGAATTTTAAGAAAATGTAGCCCAAACCTTCATGTGTTATTTGAGAAGGAAGAACTCATGTCCCAAACCATTAGGACAGAAGGGAAGGCATGACCAGGTGGTCTGAGGATCCAGTAGCTGGTCCCTTGAGATGTTCAGTGTTCATGGATTTGGTTGTGGTTGGAGGTGAGCTTCCTGTGGCTCTCCTCCAGGGAAGGAAAGGGTAAATCTGCTAGATGGGTGTGTTTAGTTTTGAATTTGGGGAAAAAAGCTCTGCTTCTGGAAGTGACTTACTGTAGCCTAGCTGTATTTTGGCCAAAGAAGGGTATGGGTATGGTGAACAGCTCTCTGTATATTTATTTTTTTGCCATAATTTCTCCTTTAGTTGGTAGAGCTGTCAAAAGCACAAGACATTGAGGCTGGTGATGGCACGACCTCTGTTGTGGTCATTGCTGGAGCTCTCTTGGATGCCTGTTCCAGACTCCTTCAGAAAGGTAAATAAATGCATTTAACATGCACAGACTGTAGGTACTGCAGTCATTTCCCCCTTTTTTTTTTGCCATTTTTATGGGATGGAGCTTAAAGTAGCTGAAATCAGTTGGAAGGATAAAGGGTGTATCCCACATTCCAGGGAAATTGGGGAGTTTCATGCAGGACCATGGGAAAGCAGTTTTTGACAATCTGAAGTTCAATCAGTGTCAGCCTCCTGTCAGGCATCAGCTGAACAGCAGCAGCTTTAGGAATGCCAAGAGAACTTGGAGAAAGTGTTTCTGGGATGTCAGGGGTTGCAGGGGACTTGTCTGTGAGGACAGATCACTTGGAATGTTGCAGCTTTTCCCTCAGGTTTAATAGCAGGAAATAAGGGAGGTCATACACCAGTGAAGAGCATTCTGCTGAAATGCCTGCAATTTATTCTGAGCATCTTGGGTTTTAAAATGGAAAGAGATGGTGAAAAAAAACCAAAAAGACCTGTGTTTGGAAGGGTGGAGTGTCTAACAGGCATGTTTTGTGCTCTGCACAGGAATTCACCCCACCATCATTTCGGAGTCATTCCAGAAGGCTCTGGAGAAGGGAATCGAGGTGCTGACCAACATGGCCCAGCCCGTGGAGCTCAGTGACAGGGAGACCCTGCTGAACAGTGCAACCACTTCCCTCAACTCCAAGGTACAGCTGCACTTGCCACTGGCAGCTCCAGCCCAGCCAGGCCCTGCAGATTCCAGGTCTAAGGCAGAGCAGTTCCATTTTCTGTACCTCCCTGGGTGTGGGTTTTCCCCCAGAATTGCTGCTCTGTCCGTGCCATGGAGCAGCCATGAAGGAGATTCCTTGTTAAGACATCTTTGCTTCAAAATTCTGGCATCAGATATTGAAACAGTATTGTGAAACTGCTGTTCATCAGCGTGAAGCCTCTCACCATGGTTTCTGTACTGCTGAATCCCTTAGGTTGTGTGTCAGTATTCCAGTTTACTTTCTCCAATGAGTGTGGATGCAGTGATGAAGGTGATTGACCCAACTACAGCCAATAGTGTGGACCTCAGAGATATTAAAATTGTGAAGAAGCTGGGGTAAGAAACAATTTGTTACTAGACAAATTTTGTCTCTGTGACCTCAGTTTCCCTGAGTGCTCCAGCCATTTGTTTGTTTCCAGGGGCACAATTGATGATTGTGAACTGGTTGAGGGACTCGTCCTGACTCAGAAGGTGGCAAACACCGGCGTAACCAGAGTGGAAAAAGCCAAAATTGGCCTCATTCAGTTCTGCTTGTCTGCTCCAAAGACAGATGTAAGTCACACTGTGGCTAGAGCAAATCCTCATTCTCTAGGACTTGGGACAAGCAAGTGGAATAACAAATGTTTTTTTAAGATTTTATGGTGTGAACTCTATGCCACAGCTAGAGTGAAGGGCTGCTGGGTCCTGAAAAATTACAGTTGGTATAAAAAAATTGTTTAAATGATAAATTATGTTTAAATTATGTTTAAAATTGCTTAAACTTAAATTCAGTGTTACCTGAACTGTCTCTAGTTATTTTTTACTGTTATGCTTATTTGTTTAGAATTACAGCATCTTCCATTAAAGAATGTGGCACACTTTGACACTTGCTTTTCTGTTTTTTTATTTGAAACAGATGGACAACCAGATTGTTGTTTCTGATTATGCTCAAATGGACAGAGTGCTGCGTGAGGAGAGAGCCTACATCCTGAACCTGGTGAAGCAGATCAAGAAGGCTGGCTGCAATGTGCTGCTCATTCAGAAGTCCATCCTGAGGTACCTTAATACCCAGGCACCGTTGGAATTGTTTGGAAAACTGAAGCCAAACACACTTGGCAGAGTAACAGTGGCTGTGCCTTTAGAAAGCACCAGCACTGTCTGTATTTTGAGTTTGATGGCATCCTTGCTTTGTACTCTGAAGATTTTGAGCCCTGGGACCTGACTCCTTCCCTCTTGTTTTTAGGGATGCTCTCAGTGACCTGGCCCTCCACTTTCTGAACAAAGTTAAGATCATGGTGGTTAAAGACATTGAAAGAGAGGACATTGAGTTTATATGTAAGGTAAGGTGGGTCATATAAATGAGCAGCAGTGCTTTAAAATCTACCCCAAAACTAACTGCCCAGCCAGGGCCAGTTTATTGTGACATTTTCAAAAGTTACATGTTGTGACTGTAATGGAAGAGCAGACATTGCCCTAAAAAACATTCCTGCTCTGCTGAGCAGCCACACTTCTGTAGAAGGATTCAGGACAGATGTAAAAGCTGCAGTCCCTTCTGTTTTTTACTGTCATATGCAGAAGAAGAACATGCAGTGTACTTGCTGACTCTGCAGTCAGCCTCTGGATTAATTTTTTTCCCCATTATTTTTCCAGACAATTGGAACTAAGCCTGTGGCTCACATTGACCAGTTCACCCCTGACATGCTGGGCTCTGCTGAGCTGGCAGAGGAGGTCAACTTGAACGGTTCTGGGAAACTAATAAAGGTGAGTGAGGGACAAAATGTTAATAACTACTTGCCATCTGTCTGTTGTTTTAAGAACTGGTGGCTTTGATGTTTTTTACTGTGGAATTTATTACATTTAAGTAGCTATTTCTAAGCTCTGAGTAGCCACTGACTTCAGCAGTGCAGTGGTTTTGCTTGGCCAGACATCAGTGCTGTTACAGAATTTGAAAGTGCCAGTGGCAGTGTCTTCTTGTGCCAAGTTTTTATTTCTTCCCCAGTGCCAGTATCTGGCTTTATGTTTTAGATTACAGGCTGCACAAACCCTGGGAGAACCGTGAGCATCGTGGTCCGCGGATCCAACAAACTCGTGCTGGAGGAAGCCGAGCGCTCCATTCACGATGCCCTGTGTGTCATAAGGTGCTTGGTGAAGAAAAGGTAACGTTAATTAGTAACTCACAAAGCCTGGTAGTGTGTGCTCTTGTGTGAGGTGAGGTTTGATGGGCATTCCTGTGCCTCAGGGCTTTGATTGCTGGCGGTGGAGCCCCGGAGATCGAGCTGGCGCTGCGGCTGAACGAGTACGCGCGGACGCTGAAGGGGATGGACTCCTACTGCGTCCGTGCCTACGGGGATGCACTCGAGGTCATCCCCTCCACCCTGGCTGAGAACGCGGGGCTCAACCCCATCTCCACGGTGACAGAGCTCCGAAACAGACATGCCCAAGGAGAGAAGACAGCTGGCATTAACGTCAGGAAGGTGAGGAGGGGTTGGAGTAGCAGGAGACATGCTTAACCTCCTAAGGGCTGGACTAGGGAGAGGGCAAGGTGGTAGCCTCCCTAAAATGAGCAGAGGGAAATTACAGCTTGTTCTCTCAGGAGCTCACCCTGAGCGTTGGTAATAGCAGATATTAAATGCTTTATGCACGTGACAGGAATCATCTCACGTCTCCACAAAAGCGTTTTAGCTACAGCAAAAGATCCATTTAGAATGATCCATCAGTAGGATCTGCAGTGGAAGGTGTCATAAGTTGGGAGTAGCACCACAGCTCTTTCTCAATTGGCACTGTTGACCTTTGTTGTTGGCTAATTTTGACTGGATGTGTCAAGTGCTTGGGGAGAGAAGATGTGTGCTGTAATGCCCCTGTTGCAACTGAAAGCCCTGTGATAGTCCAGGAGTTGATTGCCCTCAGGATTCTGCTAAAAGAAAAAGTGCTAAATGTGACTGTAGTGTGTCTTGCACAAAGTGAAGGCTCCTTGTTCCCCTAGGGTGGCATTTCCAACATCCTGGAGGAGCTGGTGGTGCAGCCTCTGCTGGTGTCTTTGAGTGCACTGACCCTGGCCACAGAAACCGTGCGCAGCATTCTCAAGATTGATGATGTGGTGAGTGGTGCTGGCAGCTTGGTTTGGGTTATCCTTCCTCCACAGGCACCAGCATGTTGTCATTCATCTGCTGGGCCTCAAAATGGAGTTACTGTGTGGAGTATTCTCAGTTTGTGTGCTGCTTAAGACCATTCAGCCTTTTAATAACTGCAGCTAATGAATTATAAATACTGCACCATAAAGCAAGGAATTAGAGTCCCTAAAAGGCCAGGATCTTTATCAAAGAAGGAATTGTGATGTATCCTGTGCTTTCTTCTGCCTGACTGTGTGTCCTCCTGCAGGTGAACACTCGAGGATGAGCTGAGCAGAGATGTGGGGACCATGGTCTCGAGCTCCTGCCCTGTAGCTGGAATATGGACTCCTCACCAAAAGCGCCTGTGTGAATTGGCTTAAACTCCAAGACTGATGTACTTTGATCAGGTTTAACTTAAGTAACAGTTGGTTTTCAGAAAGAAAATGCTGTTTTGTCAATAAACACACAGTAGTCTACCTGACTCTTTGCTGTATAATTTTGTTGGAGTTTGTTACATTTGGTTACATTTGCTTTTCTCTGCTCCTCTTTAGGGCTGAAACTTTTAAGGTGACCGATCTCTTTTTGTGACATATTCTAAAAACCCCCCTGCAGCGCGCTCTAGTAACACTTAGCTACCTTAGAGCTGCCTCTCCCAAAGCTTTCCCTGAGGCAGTGGTGGTTCTGCCCTCAGTGGTGCCTCTAGGAGGATCTTTGCAGTGGGAGCACCTCCCCTTCCTTGCTCTCCCGAGCCCTGCGCTGATTCCTGCTGCCATCCCATGAGCCAGAGCCCTGCCCAGGGTGTTCTTCACACGGTTCCCTCCCCTGCCTAATTGCCTTTCCCAAAGCTGGCTGAGAGGTTAAAAGTACACTGTTCTATTAATAATGCAAATTGGCTTTCCAACTTCTAATTCTTAGCCTGACATACTGAATTAACCCTTTCATCTCCATTGTTGCTATATTGAAACAACCTGATTCCTCTTGGTGTTTAAAGGAGAGTGTTCCATTTCTTCTCTCATTTCCATTCATGGTGGGTTGGAACTGGAGCTTTTGAGTGAATTTCCAGCGTGGTGTTGATCTGCTGTTGTGCCAAGTAGAACAAATAGAATAATTCAACTACTAATTAATAAATTAGACAATTGATTTAGGCATTAATGCTCTGCATTAATTATTCATTGTGTGTTTAAAATTGCAAATAGTGCCTTACCCCACAGGGTCACATCCAACAATGATCTTAGTTTAGGTACTATGATTAAAGCTTTCATCCCCCTTTATCACAGAGTTACAATTCTTGACAAGAATTACAGCAATTGTCTGTGATTTCATTACAAAAAGTATTTGTGATTACACTACATTAAACAGGTCCATCCAGCATTAATTCTTCTTTGTAGAGGAACAATGTTCCTGCTTGTCCTGATAGAGGATAGACTATTCCTAGGGCAGAATGTTCCTGGTTTAGGATAGAATATTCCTAGGACAATATTCCTGCTTCTCCTGGTTTAGAATAGAATACTCCTAGGACAGAATATTCCTGTTTATCCTGGTTTAGGATAGACTATTCCTAGGACAGAATGTTCCTGGTTTAGGATAGACTATTCCTAGGACAGAATGCTCCTGCTTAGCCTGGTTTAGAATAGAATATTCCTAGGACAGAATATTCCTGCTTCTCCTGGTTTAGGATAGACTATTCCTAGGACAGAATGCTCCTGCTTGTCCTGTAGAGGATAGAATATTCTTAGGGCAGAATATTCCTGGTTTAGGATAGAATATTCCTAGCACAGAATATTCCTGTTTATCCTGGTTTAGGATAGAATATTCCTAGCACAGAATATTCTTGTTTATCCTGGTTTAGGATAGAATATTCCTAGCACAGAATATTCTTGTTTATCCTGGTTTAGGATAGAATATTCCTAGCACAGAATATTCTTGGTTATCCTGGTTTAGGATAGACTATTCCTAGGGCAGAATGCTCCTGCTTGACCTATAGAGGATAGAATATTCTTAGGGCAGAATATTCCTGGTTTAGGATAGAATATTCCTAGCACAGAATATTCCTGTTTATCCTGGTTTAGGATAGAATATTCCTAGCACAGAATATTCCTGTTTATCCTGGTTTAGGATAGAATATTCCTAGCACAGAATATTCTTGGTTATCCTGGTTTAGGATAGACTATTCCTAGGGCAGAATGTTCCTGGTTTAGGATAGACTATTCCTAGGACAGAATGCTCCTGCTTAGCCTGGTTTAGAATAGAATATTCCTAGGACAGAATATTCCTGCTTCTCCTGGTTTAGGATAGACTATTCCTAGGACAGAATGCTCCTGCTTGTCCTGTAGAGGATAGAATATTCTTAGGGCAGAATATTCCTGGTTTAGGATAGAATATTCCTAGCACAGAATATTCCTGTTTATCCTGGTTTAGGATAGAATATTCCTAGCACAGAATATTCCTGTTTATCCTGGTTTAGGATAGACTATTCCTAGGACAGAATGCTCCTGCTTAGCCTGGTTTAAGCTTACCCTGATACTGCTTACCTGAAGTACAAACTTCAAGATGGAAAAACCTTCTTTAATAAGCTGAGGGCGCGAAAAGCGCGGGCTCGCCAGCGAGCATTGCATGTTCCCACTAAAATCCTGGTGAGAAGCCGCCTAGAATCCGCACGGGCAGCGGCGGCGAGCGGGCGAAGCCCGGCCCGGCCCCGCCCGTGTCCGGCGGCGGCGCTCGGGCCGGGCGTTAACGCGCCGCGCTCCGCCCCGGGGCCGCCTCCGCGAGGCGGAGCGGAGCGGAACGGAGCGGAACGGAGCGGAGCGGAGCCGCCTCCCGGCTGCTCTGGGCATGGAGGACGCGCACCGGGCCGCCCGCCTGGCCGCCTCCTGCCTCCGCACGCCGCTCGACCCGCGCACACGGGCGCCCGCCGCGCTCTACGAGCGGGGACCGCCGCCCGCCGCCGCGCAGGTACCGCGGGCACGGCCCGGGCTTCCCCCGAGCCCGCTCTGCCGAGGGCTCACCGCCGGGGCACCGGGGACACGCACACGGGCGGGGGACAGCCGGCAGATGGCCCGGCCGCGGCGCCGATCCCTTAATGCGCTTGTGGAGGCGGCTGCGGAGCAGATGGAGCTGCCCGGCCTGGCCTGGCCTGGCCTGGCCCGGCCTGGCCGGGAAGGGAAGGGAAGGGCCGGGAAGGGAAGGGCCGGGAAGGGCCGCGGCGGCTCCGCGGGGCTGCGTTTGTACACACCGCTGCAGGAGGTTCGCTGTGGGCGCTTCAAACTCGCTGCTTCGATCCCCAAAGTCCCACTGCATCAGGGAATTCTCCAACACTTAATGATTTTTGCAGTGAAAACCTGAGAAAACATAGGCAAAATTTTTTTTCTTGTTGTTGTTGGAGTGTCAAAGCTTATTAAAATACCCCTGCGTGTAAAAGTAGTACTCAATTTTCTTTTTAATGTAGAAACTAGCCCATAACTTTTTAAAACGTGCTGCCTAGAACAAAATGAAGCTTTTGTGACGCTTTAATAACTTCTCTGACTAGTGTAAGCTTCAAAAGTGCTTAAAGAAAATTAACTGCACACAGCTGCAAAGGGACAAGCAGTATTGGAAATGTAAGTATTGGAAATATAAGCCGTGCAGAATCCCTGTCATTTCACAGTAAGTTATGGAAATGGCATAAAGATTTACGCATCACATCTCTAATGATTTATTTTTAGAGTGGTTATGGAACTAGGAGGCAGAGAAGGTTCTGTTTGCTTGTAAATAAAGGCATTTTTAGAACTGCACAGTAATCAAGGAAAAATTACATCTGGACAAAATAGTTACAAAATACAAAATAGTTACAAAATAGTTACTTTTTTTCTTTTGGTAAGTCCTTTTGATCATATTTCCTCTTAGAAACATATTGATTACAGGGCAGACTTGGGAATTTTTACAGGCTTTAAATAGGACCCTTAGGATAAAAATTAATATGCAATTCTGTGTACTTCTGCATTAACATTTGTATACAGGTATCTCTATTTGTGTTACTTTACTATTCCTTAGACTTAATTAGGCTAAAGCAATATTAAGAACCTTGTTCCCCTTCCTTCTAGCAGAAAAAAAATTACGAACATCTCTTCTAGGATGGCTTTGACTTGGATTCAAATACCAAGAGAGAGCAGGCCTCCCCTCCAAAGAGAGACTGTGACAAGTGGACAGACTTTTCCAAAATGCACAATTCAAATCAGGAGTATTACTTGAAGTTGGAAGAGTTGAAGAATGCCCACATGGAGACCATGGCAAAACTGGAAAGTATGTATCAGAACAAGCTGTATTTAAAAGGAGTACAAGCCTTGGATAAGACAAATGACACTTCTCCAAAGTGCTGTAGGTAAGTTTGGGGGCACTTTTCTTTACAAAATAGTTGTTTTTTTTCTTTTGCTAAGTCCTTATGATCATATTTCCTCTTAGAAACATATTGATTACAGGGCAGACTTGGGAATTTTTACAGGCTTTAAATAGGACCCTTAGGATAAAAATTAATATGCAATTCTGTGTACTTCTGCATTAACATTTGTATACAGGTATCTCTATTTGTGTTACTTTACTATTCCTTAGACTTAATTAGGCTAAAGCAATATTAAGAACCTTGTTCCCCTTCCTTCTAGCAGAAAAAAAATTACAAACATCTCTTCTAGGATGGCTTTGACTTGGATTCAAATACCAAGAGAGAGCAGGCCTCCCCTCCAAAGAGAGACTGTGACAAGTGGACAGACTTTTCCAAAATGCACAATTCAAATCAGGAGTATTACTTGAAGCTGGAAGAGTTGAAGAATGCCCACATGGAGACCATGGCAAAACTGGAAAGTATGTATCAGAACAAGCTGTATTTAAA
This sequence comes from Onychostruthus taczanowskii, assembly GCF_017590055.1. Lineage (NCBI taxonomy): Eukaryota > Metazoa > Chordata > Aves > Passeriformes > Passeridae > Onychostruthus > Onychostruthus taczanowskii. Next base: position 2,049,023 of record NW_024503124.1, read on the forward strand.
AGGAGTACAAGCCTTGGATAAGACAAATGACACTTCTCCAAAGTGCTGTAGGTAAGTTTGGGGGCACTTTTTATTTGAAGATTCCCAAATGCTTTGCAGGCAGCTGTAAAACAGCAGGGTGTGTTTCTGGGCTGGAAAGTGTTCCGCTCCCCACCTCTCCTAACCAGATAATCAGAGAAAAGCCAGTTTTAGTGATAGAAAGGCTCATTACCTTGCTAATGGTCTGTGAGGTTTAGAGGTGGGTGTGCAGCAGGGGTTGGGCAGCACATTTAGGAAAGCACAGGCCTTTTCCCAAGTCAGGAGGTGCTGACTTGGTGATCAGCACTAAAACCAGGGGCTGCTTTGAGTACCCTGTGTGCTGCTCTTTTCCCTTCTCTCCCCACTCAGCCACTCGTTTTTGTCTCTAGTGATGATTCCTTAGAGTGGAAGTCACCAGTTTTGCATCAGTGTTGGACTGGCTCAAACCAAGTTTTTTTTTCCCCCTCCTTTATTTTCAAGGCCAACTTGGGACAAGAGTTCATATCAGCCTCTTAACCTGCACAAATCCTTTTCAGACTCAGACTTAAGCGATCCCTTGGGCTCGAGCGTGTCGGACGTGTCTGATGAAGAATTAGTGTTTGAAGAGAACGGCAGCGAAGCTGGCTCATCCTCCTTTGCCAAACAGCAGATTGAAAAAATGTGGGATGGGTTCTGCCTGGAAGACTACATGTCCCGTGCCAAGCACAGCCTGCCCAGCTCGCCAGCCTGCAGGAAAGCGAAAGTGAAAGCGTGGTCCCCCAGAGTCACCGTGCCCAAGCCCTTCCAGATGACCATCAGAGAAGCTCAGAAGAAAGAGCAGAACGTCAAATCCAAGTCACAGATTGAGCTGGAAAACCACTTGCTGAAGAAGCAGCTGGAGGAGGAAGCAGAGTGTCAGAAAAAGTTCCGAGCCAATCCCGTGCCCGCCACCGTGTTCCTGCCGCTCTACCGGGACATCGTGCGGCGGAACGAGGAGCGCAGGAGGACTGTGAGGGAGAGGAGCAAGCTCAGGCTCCTGGCCACCCAAAAGCCCTTTAAGTTCATTGAGCGAGAGAGGCAAAGGCGTGAAGCCAGGAAAATGCAGTTAAAAGACCTTTCCCCACCTGACAATAAAACCAAAGTGTTCAGAGCGAAACCAGTCCCCAGATGTGTTTATAGTCCAGATTTCCATGACAAGGTAAAGGAGGAGGAGCTCTGCAGGGAAATCAGGATCAGGATGAGAGCTGAGGAGCTGCTACAAAATTCGTCTGTACCCAACAGCAGACTGGCCTCAAAAGAGACCAACAAAAAGAAGAAACACAAGAGCACTGAACCAAAGCAAACGGAGCACAAACTCAAGATCAAATCGAGCGTTCCCGATTTTGAACTCCTACATGAGAAATTCCAGAAACGCCTCCTGCGCCAAAAAAAAGTGAAACCCCTCACGGTCTGTGAGCCTTTCGACCTTTGTACTTCGTACATTCCCTCAAAAAAGGACAAGATCTTGAAGGACATGCAAGAGGATGAGGAGAAGTTGAAGGAAACACGGTGGCCCTTTGCCTCTCCGAGACGGAAGCCTCAGATGGGGCAGTCAGGGGTAAAGCCACCTCTCCTGGCAGAAGGAAAATCCAGAGCTCCCAAAACCACAGAATCCACCAGACGACGGCTGCAAGCCCTAAGGTGACTGCTTGGAGATGCTCTACTTTATGTATGTTTGAAAAGTAGATTTTTTTATTTTTTTTTTTTATTATTAGCATATATTTGGTATTTTATTTGGTGTTATTTTTGGTATTTCTACATCTATAGTTAATTCTTCCATGCAGTGAATATAGGATTAATTTGTTAATATAAGAGCTTACAGTATAAATCTCAAAATATTTAAATATAGGATTTAATTAGTATTTGTTATTGTTAAAGGAACACTATTGGATTTTTGTCAGCATGTCCCTAAGAAGAAGACAAATGACTTTGGTTTCCCAGGATATCCTGAATCCCTTGAAATGGCACATACATTGTGTCCTCTCACAGCAACCCTGTTTTCACCCTGTTGTTCTCTTTGCCAAAGCTTCCTTTGAAGCCTTGCTCTAGGTTTAAAATTAATTCAGCCTTAGTTTATTTTCCCCACCAGGAATTCCCTCGAGGAAAAAAGAAAGCTGGAAGAACAACAAAAAAGGAACAGAAACAAGCAGAAACAAAGAACGAAAAAATTCCAGAAAATTGTGATGGCTCGGGCTGAGGCCAATGACCCACATCAGAGCCTAGCTCAGATGTCTAAACCCAGATTAAAAACATTCAGGTATTTAGTAGCATTCCCCAGAATCCCAAACACCTCATTCAACAATGAGAAGGAGAGGTTTGGGATTGCACTGTATGTTAAACATACAGTGTGTAAAAAAATAGCATAGTCTAAGTTTAGATACTTACATGTGGTAAATTAAACATGGTGCAGGCAGCTGGTGAAAAAGTGGTCAAAATTAGCATCTCAACTGGGAAATTGTTGCCAACCTATATTGAACTCAGAGTATAGAAATATATAGCATATAGAAATAGATATATATTCCACATGAGATTATTATAGATTCAGTAACAGGAGAGTCCTGTGTTTTCTCCATTGATGTATCAAAACAGGAAAAGGTTGTAAAAATGAGAAGGAAAGGGGACAGTGTGGATACAGAATATTATTCCAGACCTGGATACTGCACTGGTGTTGGTACAGCTTGAGTGCAGCAGCAAACCTTTCACAATTCACTTTTGTCCCAGCAGGTGCCCACTGAAGAGGGCAATAAAAGCAGGAATATTTTAACTTCACAGTGTAAGAGCAGTGAGTGAGGAAGCTGCTGGAGCTCAGGAATGGGATCCCAGGTTCCCTGGAGTAGAGATGCAGTGCAAAGACTCTTTGTGTATGACACAGAGAAGAACACGAGAGCCTTCTCGGAGTGCTGTAAGCTGCCACTCCAGATGGCTCCAGCTCTGACACAGCTCTAACCCCATGACTGCTGCTTGGCCTCCTGTCTGGGGCTAATTTAACCCTTTCTGCTTTTCTAATCCTAAGAAAAATAAATCCTGTGTGCACAAGTCTTTAGTGGGTTTGTGATCTGGCCTGGCACGGTGGGACTGCTGCAGTATTGTCAGTTGAAGGTGCTGTTGTGTGGGGAGGGTGAGAGGCACTGACTGCTCTGCCCCTGTTGCTTCATGCCTGGGCAGGATTCTGGGGCAGCAAGCACAAATCCTAATTTCCAGTAACCTGGCACACTGTTAATAACAGGAGCTTGATAATCCATGTGTCCTCAAGCACAGGATCTGCTGACTCTGGGACAGAGAGTTAAGAGACACATAGGTGACTGTGGATGTGATTTGGGTTTATTCAGCAGCAAATTTCACACTACAGTGTTCAGCTTAATCAGATGTCAGGAGAGTAAAATGCTGGGGGTCTGGGTGTAAAATGCTGCTGTTGCAAAGGAAGATCACTTCCTGGTGAAGCTGATATTGCCCATTTCAGCCCAGCTGGAATGTGTCACTCTGACACTCCCTGTCAGAGGCAGACAGACAGACATTCAGAGCAAGGAATGGAAGTTCACTTCCCAGCATGGTGAGGAGTTCAGAGGTGGTCAGGGGGAGAGCTGGAGGAAGCAGAGGTGTAAAAGGCCCCCCTTGATCTCATCCTTGCCCTGAAGTGCCTGACCTGCAGTGGCAGATGTGCCCAGTTCAGAGGCACTGTCCCACTCTGAGGAAGGGTCACAACCCATTCCACCTGGATTATCCAATGCTCCCTGTGATCCCAGGGATCATTTCAGTTATGAATCCAGTTTCATTATCCTGCTCTATTGACTGGGCCCTTGACAAACCAGCTCAGGAAACAAGTGTTCCATGATCCAGACCGTGGCCACCTCTCTCAGGAGATCAGCTGCTAAAGTAGCAAGATTCTCTCCTTCAGACCTGAAAAGTACTGATTTTTATTTAATGCTCTTAATTTCCTGGGGTGTGTTCTGTTTCATTTTGCTTAGAACAACTGGAAGATCTGTATGATAAGCATGTAAAAAGCCCCTAAACATCCAAATTTTTTTTTACCAAAAACTCCAAGAATCCAAACTCAGCCTTTATTTAAGTCCAGTAGCCAGGACCTGCCTCTGCTTAGCCAAGGTGACTCCTTCAGAGATGAGTTGTTCAGTACCTCTAATGTATCTTGAAGTACAACAACATTTAATTTGTTATGAGCAATTTAACTGCTGTAGAAAATGACTGAATCCCTGTCATTTCACAGTAAGTTATGGAAATGGCATAAAGATTTACGCATCACATCTCTAATGATTTATTTTTAGAGTGGTTATGGAACTAGGAGGCAGAGAAGGTTCTGTTTGCTTGTAAATAAAGGCATTTTTAGAACTGCACAGTAATCAAGGAAAAATTACACGTACTGATTTTTATTTAATGCTCTTAATTTCCTGGGGTGTGTTCTGTTTCATTTTGCTTAGAACAACTGGAAGATCTGTATGATAAGCATGTAAAAAGCCCCTAAACATCCAAATTTTTTTTTACCAAAAACTCCAAGAATCCAAACTCAGCCTTTATTTAAGTCCAGTAGCCAGGACCTGCCTCTGCTTAGCCAAGGTGACTCCTTCAGAGATGAGTTGTTCAGTACCTCTAATGTATCTTGAAGTACAACAACATTTAATTTGTTATGAGCAATTTAACTGCTGTAGAAAATGACTCCTTGTACAATAAATTAATAATGATTTCTCTTGTACTCTGCTCCCCGTAGGAACAACGAGAAGCAGAGAAGGCAGGAATATTTGCAAGAATTGCAAGAAATGGAAGAAAGAGTAAAACAAATGCCACTGCTTTTTGAAAGAGTCACTCAGGTTGCCTTGTTTCTGAATTACTAATTAATCTTGACTGATACTGAATAAGAAATTTGTGGTCTGACATTTTGAGAAGATACTTCAAAAGCACTTTTCAGGGCAGTGTTTCTCCATTCAATCTCTGCTGCCTCATCTCCATGTAAATGTCAGTGATTTTTGAGATGTGCTTGCACAGGGAACAGAGAACTGTTGTAAATGGTTCAGTTCCAACATGAGTAACTCTGACCACAACCAAGCATTGCTGGTACAGCAGAGTAAAATCTGGGATAAAATTTTCAAGTATTTTGCTATTCTTACCTGCAGTGAATAATCATTTCCAGTTGTCAGCAGCAATTAATGAATCAGAGGATTGATATAAATTAAAGTATCAAAAGCCAGGCATTTAATGCATTAGATAACATTTAACCATTGTGGTTTTTCCACAGAGAAATGCCAGAATAGCTGCAGAAAAGTATTATTCAAACAGACTGAGAGCACTGGGGATCTGCCCAGAGTTTGTTTCAAAGAAAGGAGGAGCAGCCAAATCACTGCAGTTCTCCACTGCTGGAGATGTCACCTCCATTGCTGGCAGAGCAAGGTACAGATGACTGAAGGCTTTTACTTTTTACCCACTATGTATGTAATAATTAGAAATTTTTCCATGTGTAGATTTAGGGGTTTTTTAATGATTTTCAGTATTTTCCAGGGAACTGTTTGACTATGTGGTATGTTAGCATTAGTATGTATTTTTGATTGGTTTTCCTGAATTAAATATTATTTTGTGAAACAGAGGAGAGCTGCTTAACCAAACTGGTTAGTTATGTAATGCACTTCAAAGGAAAAAAAGAAGAAAAACATTCCTTGTTTGTTCCTTTCATCCAAAATTCTGGCAGGTTGCTATAAGTCACTACCTTAAAATTTTAGATTTTTAAAGTGAACCTTATTAAAAATAGTTTTTATAGTATCTGTTAGGTGTTATGATTTAATTGGAAGCAGAAATAATTTTTTAAAAAAAGGAATATATAAGTAATACTGTTACTTTCTAGCATAAAAAGAGACTCTTGTGTCCCCCCTTCCCTTTTCCTTCTCCAGTTCCACCCCAGCCAAGGCTACCAGGCTTTGTCCTGGGTTACATAAAGGTGGAAAGCATCTTCCCAGAGAATAAAACCCCACATGCAATTTGTCTTTACAGAGTCACCAAGGTTAAAATGAAAAAGATGGAATTATTTGAGGAAGCAGCTGGTGGCCGTTCCCAGTCTGAGCAGTCCTGGGAGGAGGAGGAGGAGGAAGAGGAGGGTAAAGGTGTCAAAACCTCCACCCCAGATGAGCAGGGCAGTGACCTGGAGGATGGGGGTGAGGCCAGAGGCAGCCCTGGTGTCCTTGAGCCTGAATCCAGCTGGCACAGTGACCAGGAGGAGGAGGAGGAAGCCAAGGCAGACCTGTCACTTGGCCATTCCCAGGAGGAAGAGGAAGAGGAGGAGGAAGAGGAAGCAAAGGCAGGCCCATCATATGGTCATTCCCAGGAGGAAGAGGAGGAGGAAGAAGCAAAAGCAGGCCCATGTCTGGACCATTCCCAGGAGGAGGAAGAGGAGGAGGAAGCCAAGGCAGGCCCATCCCGTGGTCATTCCCAGGAGGAGGAGGAGGATGAGTGCAGACCCAGGTCAGATGGGTCCCATGAAGAGGAAGCTCAGTCTGACCCTGAAACTGAGGGTGCTTTCCAGTATGAGGATGAGGAGTATGAGAGTGATGATTCTGAGGAGGAGGCCAGTGATGAGGAAGGACACTGAGGAAGGGCTGGGGCTCAGGAACCTCTTCCACTGCTGGCTGTGCTTTTTGAAGCACTTTTTGTATTAACAGTATTGCTTCCTCCAGAAACCATCCCCTCCTGTCCAGAATTACCACAACACCAAGCAGGTTATGTTCCCTTTTCCTCTGAGGAAAAAATTATTGCATCATGACCTTTTACAGCTGCTCCAGATGAAGAGAATAACAAAAGAATTCAAATTCTTGAAGGAAATGTTTAAACCCATCCCTGGTTTGGAATTCATTCTGTTCTTGAATCCTCAAGGCTTCTCTCATGGCAGCAAGCAAAACATTTGCCTGAGCTTGGCAGGTAATAGGCACTCTAAAGATCAAGGTATATTGGTAAAAACTTTATCAGACACCAGAGAAGAACTTGGTGCTTTGCTACACACCCAAAATTCTGTGAATTTGTACCTCTCAGTTTAGGAGACCTGCCCCTGCAGGAATTCTGTTTGTTTTCCAGTAAGAAAGCTCAAGCTGCTACTATTCACCAAGAAAATCATTTACTTTTGTATTACTCTTCTTTGTTGCACTCTTCTGTGACATTGGTGCACCTCTGTTCCTAAAGTGAGCTGCAGCCTCACTGTTTGATAATAATAAATAATAAATTACACAGGGTGCTGTGCAAGTGCTGAAGCTCCAGTCCAGCTCCTCCCATGGGCTGGCAAAGCCAGGGCAGATTTTGGAGCAGCAATTGCCATTTTATCCCTGGAAAAGGGGGATCTTTTTACCGGTGCTGTGCAAGTGCTGAGGCTCCAGGCAAAGCCAGGGCAGATTTTGGAGCAGCAATTGCCATTTTATCCCTGGAAAAGGGGGATCTTTTTACCTCAGGTAACTCCAGTTGTATGAAACCATGCAGGGGAGTGCTTTAATACCTCTTCTTACACACTGGCTACTCAGGACTTCAGCTACTCCACAAAAAAACTCTCAAAAACAATGTTTGGGATTTGGATTTTTTTCTTACATCAGTACTACCTTCCCCTACTATTACTGACTTTCTTGCTAAAAAATCTGTCATTTTTTTCCTCCTTGTTTTGTTACACAGTTTCTGTGTGTTTGGAAATTTTTTTGAGCATTCTTACTTTTATTTATTTTTCAAGTGTGAACATAACTAATGTGAATTTGAAACTTTTTTAAAACTTGAATAAAATATCTGTGAAATGACTAATCCTTGCTTCACAAGGATTTTTGCTTGTGGTTGTCAATATTCTGTAAGTCTGAGGAGTTCTACAATTACCAATCACAAATGAATGATGGTACTTGTTCCTTTAGGAAACCAAATCCTTTTCTGAAAGAAGGCAGAGCAGCTCTAAATTATGAGTTTTTTCTCAGATTATTTGAAGTGATTTCAAAGGAAAAAAGTCAAATGTGTTTCTGAGATTTGACAGCACTCACCTTAGTGTTCTAAAAGAACAAATATGTAATTATTGAACTACTAAGACAGGGATTGAAAATACTACTAAAATTCCTCTGAATGTAGAGAAAGTAGCAAAGCCAATGCTTTTTTAAGGTTTTAGGAGGAGTTGGGAACCTGTGTAAAATTTAGATTGAGTTTGTCACTGAACTTTTCAATATTTTAAATATAAACCTTAATAATTACAAAATAAATATGATAAATAAGATATAACCAGGAAGAGTTAGGACAGCTTTTGGAGGCTATGCCTCAGCTTTTGTTAGCATTTCTGGAAAAGGAAAACAGAATTGTGTGGACTAAGGAGATCCAACTGATTATGGTTTCCCAAGATTTCCAGGAAGCATTTCTAGGATATAAAGTGCCAACAAAATATTTGAAAGAAACCAAACTTTTTTAGGAAAAGAAAGATCCTCATGAATGGGTGAGCAAACCTCGAGGTATTAAAGGAACCACTTATGGAAATCACTTGGAGCAGCAGAGTTTTCAGACTCTGTCAGGGAGGATAATGAGATTTAAGTCAAAAAAGCTGTTCAGAAATTGCATTACAAACATAAAGGGATAAACATTCCAGTTAGGAATTAAAAAGCAAAGAAAAATCAGAGATGACAGAAGAGACATGGAGACACACAGGTCAGGGTGAATTAAACCTCATGAAGCAAAGCACAGCAGTAAAAAATATTTTAAGCAAAGAAGAGCCATGTACACCTGTCAGGAGATGAAAAGAGTCTGGCCTAAAAACCAAGTCATGATTTGACCTCTTTTGTTTCTTCTTTTTTTTTCCCCCAAAGAAGATGATTTAAATGTAGAGAATCTAGAATAATTAATAAGATGAGAGCACTGGAAAAAAACCCCAAAACTGTATTTAAAGAAAAAACCCCAATAACTTCAACATGGTGAAAATCAAAATCTAAAGGTGATGTAATAGAAGCATTTTAAGGGATGATTTAAATGTAGAGAAACCAGAATAACTAATAAGATGAGAGTACTGGTAAAAAACTCCCAAAACTATTTTAAAAAAAAAAAAACAATAACTTCAACATGGTCAAAATCAAAATCTAAAGGTGATGTAATAGAAGCATTTTAAGGCACAAAGCTCATTAGAGGAGAAATACTGATGAGTTATGCTTTCAGGGAAGCCACCTAGCAGGAGGGAGAGGAATAGAAAAGTTTCTCACAGATTATTGAATATTCTGTCTTTAGTATTTTAATTAATGGCCACAGCACAAAAGTAGGAACATGTTCAAAAATTTGCAAAGAAAATGAGGAAGGTGTATCTGAAAAAAAGGATTTAAACTACCACATGGGAAGAAGGGGGTAACTGCATGTGAACTGTAGTATGAAAAAATTTTGTAGTGCAAGAATAGTGTTTCTGTATAACAATTATATTTATATTCTGACATAACAAGCCAGAAGTGTGGGATATTGTGCTTTTTGAAGCATTTTTTGTATTTGCAATATTGCTTCCTCCAGAAACCATCCCCTCCTGTCCAGAGTTATCACAACACCAAGCAGGTTATGTTCCCTTTTCCTCTGAGGAAAAAATTATTGCATCATGACCTTTTACAGCTGCTCCAGATGAAGAGAATAACAAAAGAATTCAAATTCTTGAAGGAAATGTTTAAACCCATCCCTGGTTTGGAATTCATTCTGGTCTCACGTGGAATCCTCAAGGCTTCTCTCATGGCAGCAAGCAAAACATTTGCCTGAGCTTGGCAGGTAATAGGCACTCTAAAGATCAAAATATATTATTAAGAATTATTTCTAACAGTGTGTCTGCCCCATTGCCCACGAGCTGAAGTCTAACATGAGTTTATGTACAGAATACATTTGTCCAGGAATACTGTTTAGTCCATTATTACAAGATATGGCAGCTGCTGGCTTACAAACATGAAACTAATCAGAAAAATTAGATAAAATGAGATAAAATTTTAAATAGTTTGGTGTCTGTCCTCCTCACCCTTCAGTGGAATTATAGATTTACATCTCTTTTGGTAATTACTTGGCTTTAGGAAAACAAAAAACAAAAACCCTTGCATACTCCAGCAAAACTCAAAATTGCTTCTTTCTTCAATAGGAATTCCAGGAATTTGAGGAATTAACAAAGACTTACAATCAGTATCAGACAAATTCCTGCTTCTCCTGTCTGCTAAAACAACAGCAATCAGCTGGAGCAGAGAAATCAGGGGTGCCAGGGCATGATGAAGAGAGTCCCAGGGGTGAAGGGCAGCAGGTGACAGGGCCAGCAGGATGTCCCCAGCAGCTGTGGCCAGCCATGATCCGTGTCCCATGGAGCTGCATCCCAGGATTAGCCCCTGGGACAATCCCCCACAGCTCAGGGGCTGTGGCACAGAGGAGGCAGATGTTAGCAGGTCAGAAATACCCTTATTTTCTCATCATTACCACCATGAGACCGGGCTGAATTTCATGAGCACAAGCACCATGAAAGGCAGCTGTCACCAGGACTGAAAATAGGAATATTTGCACCTGCACAGCTCCAAACTTGCTACTAATAGTCAGGGCTGGGTGCCATAAGCAGATTACACAATAGTTAGGCAGGCTACCAAAAGAAGGTTAGTGAGATTAGGCAGGTTGCTGATTAACTGTAGCAAGCAGGCTACCAACACAGGCAGGAAATTCTGCTTGCCAGGATAATGAGTACAAACCACGTTATTCAGATGATTTCAGACAGCTTTCCACACTTGTAGGTGTACCTGGTTCTCAGGTGAACTTGCTGTACTTTGTCTTCCATGCCATCCCACATTTTTCTAAGATGGGTGAAAGACACACAAAGCATGCTTGCAATAAGTAGCAAAAGTTTTAAAAAAAATCAAAAATCAGCTTTTGGTGTGTGTCATTCTGATTCAGCTGTGCCCTGGGGAGCTCCATCCTGTAACACCTTTATCCCCAAGGCTGGAATTGCCAGGGACACCATCCCAGCTCCTCCAGCAAGGAGCTCTCAGATCAGCCACACAAACAGCTGAGTGTGAGCCAAGAGCACTTGGAGAGGACCAGCCTGGGGTCCTTTTCACAGTTCTCAGGACCTTGGGTCCTTTTCACAGTTCTCAGGACCTTGGGTCCTTTTCACAGTTCTCAGGATCTGACCTGTTGGAGATTGGGTTTTTTAATCTATCCATTCCCCTTAGCCCCAGACCAGAATTGTGACCTGCAAACTGCCATCCCTAGAGAACATGGAAGCATTTAGGATATCTTTGAACTCTGAATTTTCTAACCAAAAATGGGACTGCAGACATTGCACAGCAGAATTCCAGCCCAAAGCGCAGCAGTTCATCTGACTGACACACAGGGGCTGCTCAAGGTGCCACTGCAAAATATCCACTCCTAACACACACCTAGCAATGTGTCCATAAAATCTGTGATACTGCAGAGCTGGGAGACTTCCCAGGGCAGCGAGAGCTCCTGTATCCCTTGCTTGTTAAGCAGACTCACAGTTTATCCCTGTGAAAACCTTCTTTCTCCTGTGCTCTGTTAATGCTGATTTAATTCAGGCCTAGCAAGGCTGAGTTGAGCTCTGCTGGTGGAGCTGGCTGGGTACCTGTTTGCCTGCTCCAGCTTGTTCCTGACCCTGAGAACTGGCACAGAGCCCCTCCTGTTCCCACAGCTCCCTCTCCTCCCTTTCCCACTGGAAGGCAGCTCAGTGGTGCCCAGAAAAAGCCCTCTGTTTCCAGCCAGCCACACAACTCCTGGGTAACATTCAGCTTTGTGCAAAGGCTAACTGGGAAAAAGCTGTTCAGGTTTATGCAGCAGTCAATTCTCCCTCAGACACCTCACAGGCAGCACCACACCCAGCTCAGCTCTCTGCCCTCCCACCCTCACACAGAGCCAGCAATTCCAAATTGTGGAAAATCCCAAAATCCCATTTGAGGACACCCAGTTGAACTTTGCACTGCTTACCTGTGACTGCACTCTATTCAACACTAAATGAAAATAAAATTCACCCTGGAAGATGGTTTTGTGGAATAGAACTCTTCTTCTTGAGTCAGAGTTGCCACATCCCAAAAGAATTTTCATTTCCTGCTGCTGCTGGCAGCCGAAGGGGCAGGGAAACCAAGAGGGGAACACCCAGGACCTTCCAGCACTCTCCCTGCTTTCCACCACCTTCTCACAAGCCCTGTGTCTTCACAAAGAAAACTCTACAGAGTCTGCAAAAAGCTTTGAACTCCTCAGGCAAAAGAAATTCTGGAAGGGCTAAATATTAGGATAAAAGAACCTAGTCTGTAGATGAGATGCCTGAAGGATTCTCAGATCAAAGTACAAAATTATCCAAAGAAGCTGTACTTCCCAATTTGTCCACTTACACAAATCATCAGGTAGTTCCCATGATGGAGTTAGATTTGGGGATTTTCCTTTAAATACCAGTTTTATCAAAACCTCAGTAAAACACATTGTGTAAACAATGGCACAGAGATGCTGAAAAATCTGCTTCCCTTTCATTTGTGAGTTGTGCTCCATCCAAATTCACTGCCACAAGCCCCTTTCATACACCACCCACTCAACACAAGCCTCCAGCTCTGCTCTTTCCTTCAGGCAGCATCCTGCAAAAGAATGGAGATAATCATAGCCTGATAAATTATCTGTAATTTGTGCATAGATGGCTGTGGATACATAAATGACAGCAAGGGCTGAGGCAGAAGGACATCTTGATAAAGCACCTGTGAATTTTTTTATCCTTTACCAATGTCTGCTCCCAAAGAACTGTTTGAAATGAATTAAAAGTTTGTTGCAGAGGACAGGGAGCAGTCCCTCTCCTCTCTCCTGGCTACTTACTGTTGAACAGGGTCCAAGGTTTGTCAAGTTGAGACCAAAAACTCCTTCTGAGCATCCAGTAACTCTCCTGAGCTTGCTGAAGTAGTAGAAATAATCTCAGGAAAACGCTCCAGAGAACAAGAGAAGTTCTTTCCAGCCATTTTGGTGAGGATTAGTGGATGCAGAAGGGAAGGGAAGATCAGATGACTGCTAATAAAGATGGGAAAGCAAAGAATGAGAAGAGCTGTTCATTTATCTCAGTGAGAACACACAAGCACAGCCCAAGTGTGTGTTTCTTATTTTCTGTTTCATGTACATAAATCAGTTCTCAAATGCACCCAGGGATCTGACAATCATTTCCCCCAGACTTCTGTTTTAAGCCTAGCACACATTTTTTGTGGTTATTTTGGAACTATGACAGTCTTTCAGGGTTTTTATTTGTTTGGGTTATGGCTTTTTGGAGGGAGTGAGTGGGGGATTGTGTAAGGGTTTGGGGTTTTTTTTAGAACTTCCTGCAGCATAATCTCTTTGGACTCTGTATCCCAGACAGAGAATTTACTGCAGAACATCTACTTATATCCCAGCCACACAAAGAACAATCACAACAAGAAGTATTGTGCTCTCTGCTATAAACACTGGTAGAACAAAATAGTAAGATTAAGGGGAAAATAGTTAAAAATAGAACTCTTTTCTTTCCAAAGGAAATAACATGATTTTCACCCCAGTCTCTCCTGTCATTGTTACAACAATGGTTCATTTTAGGCCATATCTGACTGCACTTGGAATCAGGAAACCCTGGCACAAATGTGCTACAGCAGCTTGTGCTTTGTTTGCACCGAATGCCTGGGCCAGCACTGCAGGTTTCAAGTGATTTGCTAGAGGTTAACAGAGCTGTTCCAGGGGTGACATTTTTCCTGGAGCACAATTCCAACCATATTCCAGTCCAGAGCACTGGAAACCCTGCAGTCAGGATAGTGAGGGTGGCTTGTTGCAGTTTCTCACCTCTCTGGATAAACTTGGCCATTTTGCACTGGGGCAGGTGCTCAGTGACCAGCTGCTGGTCAGGCCTGGATCCCAGCCTCATAAAGCAGGGATGTGTGGCAGGAAAGCACTGAACTGCACATTTCCAAGCATTTATTGCCAGGGAGATCCCTACCATTGACTTTGCAGGAATCATAACTCAGTTCTCAAGCTCTGACCTCTAAGAGATTGGGATTTCTTTTAATCTATCCATTCCCTTTAGCCCCAGTCCAGGGTTGTGACCTGCAAACTGCCATCCCTGGAGAACATGGAAGCATTAGGATATCTTACCTGCATCCCCAGAATTCATCTTCACTGCCATCACCACTACAGTACTTCTCTTCACACCACAGCAAACACAAAATTCATGTTGAGGTTGTTTGCTTCTTTTCTAACTAATATGATCTTTGGATATTCCTGTTATTTTCCCCAGGAAAAAGCTAAAAAGCCATTTCAGGCTTTTTTCAATATCAACAGACAGTAAGGAAATGCCTCTACTCCTGCAACATTAGTGGTACAAAATCTGCCCCCTCTTCCCATTCCATCTTTGCCAGCACAGGACACAAACCACAAGTCACCTTTCTTTTATATATTTCTAAAGTCAAACCACCTCAGAGGAAGCACAGGAACTGGAGAGAAAACCACCCCACCCTGGTATCACACATCCACATTTCCTCTGATAAGCAGCTTCTCATTTTCCAGAATCAAGATTTCTCCTTTTTTCCCTTTCTTTGTCCTTTTGAGTTTGGATTTTTAACTCTTCCATTTTAGAAGAACATCTGCCTGCATTTCATGTTGGTCCTCTGGGTTTGCACCTCCTCTCCATCCAGAATCCCTTCCAGACAGGCTCTTGAGTCCTCCAATTTAATTAATACCCTGCCTTGGGAAGGGGGCAGGACACCCCCTGATAACTGTTCATTTTGAAAAACAGCCTAAATGTTTTCTGCTCAAAATCAGGAGTCTGAGCAACCATTTGAAAAAGTGAGGTGGGAAGTCTGGTCCTTGTCAGAGAAGTGGGTGCTTTGATGGAAACAGGGAACAGCATCTCACCCACATCTTCCTCAGGACTTATTTTAAACAGTGAAAATAAATGTTACAGCTGGGCAGTCCCCACCAGCAGTAGAAATTTGCTATATTAAAGCTGTACATTATCTTGTCAGCATGCAGAGCTCTTCCTTAGCCAGTCCATTACTGTTAATGAAATCCCCTCTGTGCTTCCCCTGCCCAAGTGCAGTGCTGATTCCATTCTGAGGCAGCAGGCTGCTGGCAGCCACAGCACTCAGCCTTCCCCAGCTGTGTGGGAGAAAGATGGATCTGTTCTTTCTCCAGAGCTGCAGCAAAGTTTCATGCTCAGGGCTCTCAGTACCTCTCAGCTGAGGAGACTGTAGCTCTTCACTTCTGGTCTCTGCATTAGGATTCCTTCCCAGATTCCCTCTTCCCCAGAGCTGTAGGGGAATATTCTGGCCAGGAGAATGCTCTGAAGACTATGATGCTTGGTCTATCTGCTGGGATGATTTACAAGCATCTTCAAACCTCTGGAATCCTTTAAAATTAAAAAAACTTAAAGCTATGTTTAAAAAACCCAAGACTGACTTCACACTCACTCCAACCACTCCCTTAAGGAATTCCAAAGGTTGGAATTCACCTGCACTGGAGTTCTTCCCAGCTGCTTAATCACATCAGCAGCTCTGGCAAATGCTTCCCAGGCAGGGGAGCCTGGAGTTCATTCCAGCATGGGGATCCCTACAAAGACATAAAACTCATCAGCTTTTGAACAAATGGCATTTGTGGTCAGGGACAAAAATAACATCAGGGAGTACCCAAGAGTGACTGCTTTCATTATTTTAATGCATTTGGGTGATGGAAGAAATCAGAATAGAGTGGTGTGCTGCTTAAGTGACCAGAAGTGAGGGCACTTTGGGGATGATCAGCTGCTCTCACAACTGGTGTTTCAAAGCACACACGAGCAGGGGCTGTGCACTGACAGCACTGGGAACAAACACCTCTTTCCTTCACCCCTTCCAGCAAAGAAGGGAAATTACAGGTCAGAGTCACCTTATCAGGACAGCAGATGCATTAGCAGAGGAAGGAATCAATCCAGTCAATAAAGGAATTGATACCTGTCTATAGTTAGAACAAGCTGTTCTTCTGGATCATTGAGAAATGGCAGAGTTTTATTGAGTTTCTAAACACACAGCTATGTGTAATTGATATTGTCTCACTGCCAGACATCTAGAGTGTTTAGGATTTTAAACATTCCTTTATTTTGCTGATTCCTTCTCAAGAATGGGTCTAACCTCTATGGGGGAAAGAGGAGACATGGAAAAGAGTTAGGAATTTCCTCTATAATGAGCAGGGGACTGGTATACACAGTTTAGGTGGTGGATACAGTGGCTACTCAGAATCCATTGAGCAGGAAAACAGGATTCAGGCTTCCCTTTCTGACCCTCTGTCGGGTAGCAGGTCAGTGACCTTGTGCTTCTCCATCCTAAAGTAGAAATAATATCCATCCACATTCCCAATACTCACTGAGGCTGCTGGGCAGACAGGCCTTGCACATGCAGAGTACTCTGGAAAAATGCAAACTGGATTTCTTTGGGATCAAGCCCACCAAGAGACGCATCCCAACCACTAGGGGGAAGCTGGTCCCAAGGACTAAAGGGCTATTCCAACGTAAATCCCATGAAAAGTGGACAGACCTGAGCCTGTGGCACTGAGAGCTCCCCTCTCCTGACTGGCACACTGAAGGAGGAGCAGGGAACAGGCACAGCACAGTGCTGAAGAGGAACACACAGTGGGGATCAAAATGCTTACTTGTTATTCCCTTTTTTGAGAAGTCCAAAGGTGGCACCAACTGTGCAGAGAGACTTGGTGTGATGGAGAAAATGTTTTCTTAAGGATGTAAAAGCTCACAAATATTCCAAGAAGGAACACCTACATTTCACTTCACCTATTCCTTGAAGAGATATTTCATTAAGATGGGATTCACAGCACGAGACAAACTCAGTGGTATTATTCCAAGTAATCAGTTTTCTCAGCAGGTCAAATAAATAATGAACCATGAGCCTTTTATTACCACTGATGCCATTAAGAATTGAAAATGTTGGCAAGCTGCCATGTTTAATTCTCTGAGAGCATCTATTAAAAAGCAAAAGATACCTAGCAGATATAATCCATACCATCAATACTATATTCTCTTAGCCCTTCACCTCATCTCAAAAATAATTTAAAAGTGGGATTTTTGAAATGGGTAACTAATTAGGGGGTTTTTTTCCAGCTTACTCTCTCTAATATTATCAAAAGTTAAACTTCTAAACACACAATTTTACAGCTCTTCACTTTTGCAGTAAACCTGCTTCTCTGAGAAGCATTCACAGAGTAACAGAAGAAACAATGATTTTTTTTTTTGTTTTATATATCAACAGATAGCAGGTATAAAAGTTGAAAAGGAAATATAACTCTTAATTTTGAAGAGAAGATGAAGGAAACATTAGGATTTTTATAACAGATGAACATGGGCCCCAGAAGCAAAACAAAATCAAAATAATAAGCACCAGAAGAATGAAGGTGAATTTTGATGTAGTCTTGTTCCTCACAAGTAACAAACAGCCTTAAGTTTACTTTGGGGTTACAGAGCTGTTACAAATCCCATTTTGCACTATTTAAAGTTAGGAACAGCAGTTTGAAATGAACAGAATTTCACTCTTCAGATGCAGCACAAGCTGCATGTCAGCACATGCCCCTGCTTGCTATTTCCAGGAAAAACTAAAGGCAGAATTTCCAACCACAATTCAATTACAATTAATGTAATGGCAAAAACTTTGACTTTATTACCTTTCTTTCATTTGAATTTCCAAGTAATCCCTTTTTTTCCTCTTGGAGATTTCTGAGCATAAAGTGCATAGCTTTTTTTCAGTTGAAACAGAAATAGCAGAAGATCAATACAGGTTTTCATCATAATAACAACAAAATCCAATCTGTGTCATGGAACCATAATTTATACTCTCCACAGAGGTGATTTTCTATTGGTAAAGTCACTAAGACTTTCTTAATGAATAAGTTTCAGTTGGGAATTGGGTGAACTCACCTGGAAAAGTCACCTGTCCATCACAAACCTCTGAGTTTTCACAATTTGCCATAAAAACATTGCCAGGACCACAGGAAATAACCCCAAAACATTATGCTTGACAAGCACTACCTTGAAATAGGAAGTTTGATTTTTGATGCACCTCACTTTACTGACACACCTTTGCACCCAGAAGGAGTGATAAAAAGAAAGTTCCAGGGGAGCTGAAAAAACAGAGGTGTGGGTTTTGGTACTGACAAAGGCTGTTCAACATCATTTCAGGGAATACAGAGTGAGACACCTGCACTCTTTTCACATCCCTTCCACGGGTCTGTCTCACATGAAAACACCCCAGTGTCAGCAGCAGTGGTCACACCAGAAATGCCAGGATTAGTACACAAGGAAAACCACCTGGAGCTGAGAATGCTGCAGTATATGGAGAGGTAGAAAGTATCTTATTATTTCTACAGCACTTCCTAGAAAAGCCTTAGGCAGCCCAAGGAATAGAGCACTTCAATAAAGGAGAGTGTTTTGTCAGGATCATTAAGTGGATCATTACCCAAGCACCAAGTTCTGCTTCCTTAATTAAGAAATCCCAAATGTTCCTGTACTTCCATGGGACTGCTCCTGACAGCACCCTGAGCAGGACAGGCTTCTGCTCACTTCTGTCCAGAAAAGATGCCACATGAAAGGTTTCTGGAACCTTAATCCAAATTCTCCTTGCTGCATGGAAGAGGTATGCATATGATAAAATCACCAGGATTAATCACAGCACAGAGCAGAAGCACCTCATGACCACTGAGCCCGAGGCTGTGCTCAGAGTTACAGTGCAAAAATAGTTCCCAGGAGTTGATAATCTAAGTGGTTAAGGCAGAAAAAACTACAATCTTATTAAAAATAAGCCTTATAGGCACACAATCATATTCATAAATAATGACCTAGCCTTGATTTCAAACTGATTTTATCAGTGTTTTTACCTTCTACTTCAGAAAAATACTACAGTGTGACTAATTCCTCCAGGGAAAAAGAATTAAGAGCAGTCCCTTTCAATAGAAACAGTACCTCTTAATCAATGCTTTAATGTTTTATTAAAACTGCTGCTATTAGGGAAATGGCAGAGCCCAGATTCACACCTTACCCGCAGGTCTCCTTTATGGCTTTGAGTAAACAAACAAGCATTTTCAATTTTCTTTTAATATAATCAAAAAATACATCCTTTGGGCCAGCAATATCCTCTTTCAAACACTGAGGTGTTAAAATTGTATCAGTAATTTTTTGTCTGGCTGCCAAGATCCAGGTGTAATTTAGGCCTATGTGAAATTAAGTAATCCTAATAAATTAAATTAAGGTACATGAGGTACAGTTTCACAATTAAAAAGGAAATTAATGCACCTAATATTTATAATATAACATAAAGAATTCCTACAGTCAGAAGTAGAAAGCTTGGAATTTCCTTGAATAAAAATTCCTAACTCTCTCAAGCTTGCACCCTCAAAAAAACCAGAACAAAAATGTAGGTAAGTGTCCCAGGCAAATGAATATTGAATCTTAATCCAATATAATATAACTCTAATTTGTAAAAGGCCAGTTCTCAGCTAACCAGGCACGTGCCTTTGATTAGATTTATTTTATTACCTGTATTTAGAAGAATCACTTTTCTCATCAGTCTGGACTTCAGGAAAGCACTCCAAACGAGGAGCTGGTTAAAATGGAGACAAGAATATCCCTGTAGGATGAGACACATGAGCCAGGGAAGAGAAAAATTGGAAAGCATTAGGGTAAAGGAAGGCTGAAATTGATTTCATTTAATAACCTTTGAAATGAACACTGGAGAGAGGGAGGAAAGGCAAAGGAAAGAAGGAGTGCTAATGGCACAGGCCTGGGAAGACTCAGAGCTGGATGGCAGCAGCTGCTCTTCACACTGCTGGCTGCTAATTCTTCTGGATTTGATACAGTTGCCAGAACAAAGTCATGACAAAATAAAATAAACCACAATTCCTTGCTGCTTCTGAGATGAATTGACAGGGTTTTAACAGCATGTAGATGTCTGCCAAAACACCAAGCCTAACTTGCTACAAATTCCCTCTCATTGTGTGGAAGCAGACATTTTAAAAGCCACAAAAATGCCTGACAGGTCACAGTTATGAGGTAGATTTATTTCTTATCATTTTCATGGTGAATCCAAACACATGGCAGCCTGGAGGCTGATGCTCCTGGACACTACAATGAAGCAACTTGAGTACAAATCCTGCCCCTGGAAATGAAACAAAAGTCAGTGTTTCTGAAGGCCTATCCAGGTCCAGTTATATTAAGGCAGTGTTAAATGGCATAATTAAGGAGCTCCCTTCAATAGCTGATATTCCTGATTGTAACAGCTCTGCAGCCAAAGGGAGATTTCAGTGCTCAGAGCAATCACTGCTTTTCTGCAAGGACAAAGTGTTAAAGCATAGACAAACACAGACAAATTGGTGTTTAAAAGAGAAGATATCATCACTCCAGCCCACCTGGGAGGAAGAACATGGAACAACAGATGAGCCAAAATCACTCCTGCCACAAAAGGAGAGCTCCCTGACTTCAGGAAATCTATCCCAGTGTTCCTGCACATTGCAGATTACAATAACACACTTCACAGCCTAGTAGAGGTGAAACAAGGCTAAAGCCACAAAAACTGATGCAACATATTCATTTAGGGCAATTTACTATATTCACTACAAGTGTGTTTGTAGAAGTTAAAAATCAAGTCTGTGGCAGCCACTCACACGGGTCACTATGCTAAAAAAGATGGCCATTTCTGCAGAGATAAGAAAGAACATGTGGTCCTTATTGCCAGCTCAGGGTCTTTTTTAAAACAACTTCCCCCAATCCGGTTTGCCTCACAATTACCCTAAATCCTGCCATGATTGCTCTCATGGAGCATTCACAGAATTTGGCTTCCCTTGAAGATGTATTTTCCTTCCCCTGGTGACTGCCTTGATTATTGATTTCTGGCTAATCCCCGCAGCTACTAGAGAAAGGTTTTGGCAGGTTTCCCTGGAGGCTGCAGACCCCATTACCTTATCCACAGAGCATCCTTCCTGCCCTGAGCCCCAGGCTGGGCCCTGCCTGTTTCCCTGGGCACACCCTCTGCAGGGAGAACATTCCATGTCCTCTGCCTGGCCAGCAAGACAAGCCACAGCAAACCTGGCCTGGAGAGGGGCCTGGCCGGACACAGAGAATGAAGAAATCCTCTTTTCCCAGCAAAATGCCCTGGCAGAAATCTGGCCCATTGCATCCTTTCCTTTGTGGAGGAGATCAGACTTATTTGAAAGACCCTTGTAACCAAAGCAGAACTGTAATGGGAAAAGTGCTGTCATTAACAGTAACACCTCTGACAAAAGAGGTTGTGGCAGACAAGGGGGGTTCTTGTGGCAGAGAAATAACAGACTGAATATTCTATTAACAAATCGCTCCTTTGAGGACAGGGCTGCCAGCATGGAAGCTGCACTCTGAGACCTGAGTGTCTAAACTGAGAAGAAAAGCTGAAAGAACTGTCTTTGGGCCAATATAATACAGTTTAGAACTAATACCTGGCTAGAACTGCCTGTGTGAACAGCCACTATGGGTAAAGTATTTTAATGTAGTTTGGGAGAGTGTTTTTATTTTTGTTTGGTTGTTGTTTGGGGGTTTTTAATCGAGAAAAACATCAACTACGGATTTTTTTTCTTTGGTTGGTTTTCTTAAGGTAGAGAAGGAAGAACTGGATTACCAGTTTGGATAGAGAAATCACAGAAATATAATCATACAATGCTTTGGGTTGGAAGGAACCTCAAAGACCACCTACGGCCAACCCCTCAAATTTTTCTCCAAGTGAGTGCAACATCTCAGAAGCCACAAAGGAAATAAAAGAATAAGACCTATTAAGTAGAACTAATGGGTTTTTGGTTGTTTTTTTTTTAATTGGCTATCCTGCTGAGACGAGGGGTGAAGAGACGAAGAGAGGGTGAATGGGTACAGAGCTCCTCTGAGGAAGAGCTGTGCCTTGTGCCCAAAACTGGCTAAGAGCCCCTTTCAAAGGCGCTGTGCTGTCCTTGGTGTCCACTCAGGACAAGGGTGCCGGTTTTTCCCCTCCCTCCCGGCCGAGCACTGGGAGCTGCAGCCCTGGGAAGGGCAGCGGGAGCCCGGCCGGCCCTGGGAAGGCAGCAGGAGCCCGGCCGGCCCTGGGAAGGGCAGCGGGAGCCCGGCCGGCCCTGGGAAGGCAGCAGGAGCCCGGCCGGCCCTGGGAAGGGCAGCGGGAGCCCGGCCGGCCCTGGGAAGGCAGCAGGAGCCCGGCCGGCCCTGGGAAGGGCAGCGGGAGCCCGGCCGGCCCCGGGGAGGGCAGCGGGGCCCGGCCGGCCCTGGGAAGGGCAGCGGGAGCCCGGCCGGCCCCGGGGAGGGCAGCGGGAGCCCGGCCGGCCCTGGGGAGGGCAGCGGGAGCCCGGCCGAGAGCGCTGCCGGGGCCGCCCGTCCCTGCCCTGCTCTCCCCCGCAGGAGCCGGGAGCGGGAGCTGCTGCTCTCCCCCAGCGGGATCGAGCTCCATCCGTGCCTTGCCTGCCTCTCCTCCTGCCCCGGCTGGCTCGGCCCAGTGGAGATGAAGCTGTTTCCGTGCGGAGCTTTATTCCCAGATGGGGAGCGCTGCCGGTTTCGCACCTGCAGGATCAGCAGCTGTGGGCTGCTACCTGCCCGGGACAGGTGATGGGAGAGAGGGGAGCGCTGCTGCTTTGGGGTAAGCAAAGGGCTGATTCCCAGACAGTAAATTTGTAATTGGTACAAGAAGCTGAGCTCCTGGTGACAGCGAGTGGCTCTGCTCAGAGGAGCACAACCAGCCGGTCACTGAGATGCTGTCCCCAGGCACTGAGCCAGCCCGCAAGATCCGTGCGATTCCTACTGCTGCTTCTCCCTGGATCCACATGAAAAACGAGAGGAAAAAAGCCACACAAAACAAAACCACAAAACCAAGGCACAAATCCAAGGAGGGAAAAAAAAAAAGCAAGCAAGCCAACCAGCCCAGGAGATCAAGTAGATATTCCCCCAGTAAAATTCTCTGTTAAAATATTAAAAATATGTAGGCATTTACAGAGAGATGGAAACAAAATAATCAGTGGTGCATGGAGATGTTTTTGACCAAGTGCAGCGGAGTTTTGCTTTCTGGCTAAGACACAAACCTGCGGCACCGGGGGGGTTAGGAAGAGAAGGGCTGACAGATTTAACTCCTGCAGCACAGCGGTTCCACCACGATAAGGCTGAAACCTGATGCCAGCCTGACTTTCACACATCAGAATGTGAATCCTGCCACTACCACATGCTTTAACTCTAAACACCAACAGTTAAAGTGGCATCTCATTTCCATGGCATATCTGGGAAAAAAAGCCTCGCTGGAGAAGAGCCTCTTGGTTTATTTATAGGCAAAACAGCTGCTTTGTGCATTCCGTGATCCAGGCTGAGGTCTGCTCCCAGCCCTGCATGTTCGAGTCACCTCGTGTGGATGTAAAACGTGGAGATCTTTTCCAAAGCTTTTTTCACTGGATGAGACCGCTCCTGTGGGACACAGCTCTACTGGGGATTTTCTTTAGTCATAAAAAAAATAATTTTTGATGGTGGTGGCAGACTAACCCAGACTACAACTTAGGTTAGTTCATATTAAAAAACAAAATAGTTTTCACAGCTGCCTTCCTCTCAATTTCCCTCCAGAAATGCTCACTAAATGTACAACAAACAAAAGCAAATAACAGCCTCCAGTCAAATTAATAGAGGAGATGAAGATGTTTCTCACCTCACTTTGGAATGATTCCACTCATACCACCCAGAATTTCCTACCACTGCTCCTTTTCTCCTTCTCTGTTGTGCATCTGAACTTTATAAAGTACTTTTATGTACTTCTGGTAGTTAACACTGGATACATGAACATGTGTCAGTACAAACAGGCATAAAACTCACCCAGGTTATTACAAATACAAGTGGTGAGAACTTTTTCACATTCTCCACATTTGCTCTCACCTGATAATATTCACTGCCACTGCAAGTTTCCATCTCTCTCTAAATATTTCATCTCCTATGGATTCTCACTCTTAAATCACACCACTGAAACAGCCCACGCTTCTACCCTCTTATATTTTTATGATCCTTTTAGAGGAGTTCTGTATCATTTATTTAGATTCATTATTGCTTTTCTCCCTTAAAAGCCACTTCATTTAATGCAGCTACCACTTCCATTTTTCAATACATACATAAATGGGATGGCTGTGTGCTCTGGCACCATGATCAGCATTTTGCCAAGCAGCAAGCTGCAGTTCTGCCAGTCTCATGCTGGAAGAGAAATCAATGACAGATTCTAGATGCTTCATATGCACACAGACTACAAAATGTCAGACAAAAGTAAGCAAGCAATTACTTTTCCCTGGAATTCCAGTCCTGTATCTTTGCCCAGTCCCCAGAAGTCACCATAAATCAAGACAAGACTCAAAGATCAAGTCACCAAACGACTTCCTATTACTTACAGAGTTTTAGAATTAATCTCTGCAGCACGAATAATCCCAAATGAACTGTCAGCACAACACGCTTCCCAAAACAGAACATTTACACACACACAAAGTGAAAGATTGGGAAAAACTGGTTGCTGGTAATTTAGACTCTCCAAATACATTTGGGAATATTCATAAAACGGGTTAAATCTGCTTTGTAGTTTACAGAGGCACACAGAACTCATTCAAAATACTGAATGCTTGCAAACACTCAGGTATTAACATCAATTTAAATGATCAGTTTAATTAAAGCAGGCAAGTTTAAGCACAGACAAGCCCTGCAGTGAATTGCTGCTAAACACATATTAAAAAAAGACTGGGGAGGGGGTGGAAGCACTAAGCTGTAGCTTTGCTTTTCCCCACTTCTTCCCCCAAACACACTCAGCCTAATCACACAGTTTGTCCAAACAGGAGCTCTGTGTGGCTTTCCCTTCTCTTTGTTTTCCCTGCCTTCCTGAAAGCTGTAACAACTCCTTGGCTCCTTTTCCAGGCAAGGCTGCTGGTTTCTATAAAGGGACTCCAAGCCTGGCAGGCAGCAGGCACAAGGCTGCTTGCAGGCTCCCTGCTTTGCCATCTCTTTCTGCAGACACTTAACTCCAACGCTTGCCAGCCAAGCCAGGCATTTTCCTTAGGTTTATCTGCTCCATCTTAAGCAGCAGGTAAGATAAATTCCTTCAGAGACGATTCCAGCCCTCCCTCAGGTGATTCACGCTACATGAAAGACTTAAAAAGAGTTTTTCCTCGGAGTTGCAAGTCAGTATGGCGCACACAAAACCCATGCTAATTTATTCAGCTCTCTTATCTGCCTCCTTTCACTCCCTCAGCTGATACAAGGCATGCCAAGTTCACCGATGGCGCTCCCCTCACGCTGCACTGCTGCTCCCTTCCCCTTCAGAGGGAACATTCTCTCTACCTATTTAGCAAGATGGCTTTTAAAAATAGGAACACAAAATCCAGTGCTGAGCTCAGGACAGCTATGGGAGACACAGCAGGTGCAAACATTCTCTTACACAGCATTTTCTGATGATATGACAAAGGGAAACTCTGCTTGCAAAGGTCTTAGAAGGACTTTCCAGGGTAATTTTCATCCCAGTGTTTTCCAGATATGGCAACCAAAATCCCTTTCACCTACAAGTATCAGAAAAAATGTTTCAAAAAGCCAAATTGTACCAGACAAGACTGAGCCTCCTGAAGAGGGCCAGAAGGTGTCTGTGCCTCTTTAGTTGCAGGTTGTCCTCAATCTTCCCAATATGATATTATATTTGTTTATATGATATTTATAAATATTATATAAATAAAGATACAGTAAAAATTCTGTAATTTAAAGGCAGCACAAGTTCAATATGTGGAAAAAAACTCAGAGCAAACACCACCTAATTTAACATGGAGCTTACTGAAATGTGGAGTTTGGCTCAGACAGAGCCTTACAGGGAGACATAGCCCTGTACTTGGTGTGATGATTCAAAAAGTCAGCTCGTGGTGTTTCTAGAAAAAATCTTCTGGATAGGAAACATGCTGCTGTTTAATTTGGAGTTTTTTCCTCTCTTCCCCGATGCTGAACACACAGCAATTAATTGGAGATGAGCTTTTCATTTTCTAGGCACTGCAATTTTTCTGTGCTATTGAATGCAGCATGTTAAGGTGGCAGTTGGTTGAACCTCTTTCAAGTCCAGCCCAGGTCAGCCTACAGCTTTTCCTGCTCTGCAGGTACTTCCACACATCCCTTGGCTTTTTCTGCTCAAAGGCAGGAGCAGTGGGGAGCAGGTTTGTTCCCTGCAGAAGCAGACGAGGTTTGGAGAGGATACCCAAGGCAGGGGAGGGCAGTTAAAGATCCACTATCCACAAGGAGTTATAAAGTGAAATTTAATCTCACTGTGAAGCACTCACACCTCAGCCCAGCCCTCAGAGGGTCACCCACCCCTTCAGAAGGCAGCACACTGATTAAATGACCTTATGCACTCCTCCATGAGCATCTTTTGTCCGTCCTGGGGTGCTTTACAAAGAGCTCCGGTGCTGACAAGATTTGAGTGTGCTTTGAAGGTGCTTTGGAATTGGTTACAAAAGGCTCACAGGCAGCAACGAGCTGCACGAGGCTCCTGGTTGAAAAAAAGAAAGCAGGGAGAGGGGAAATTATCTCTCGCTGAAGAGTGAAAGATTTTTACCATAAAACAACAAAGTTGGCATTTTCAAATTACAAAGCAGTACCTTGGAATGGAGTATAAATGCTATTAAAGATTACTAAAAAGAAAAAAAATTGTTTTGCCAAGCATTGACAGTGATTGTAAGCCATTCACACATCTTTTGCTTCTAATTTCTCCCTACAGTTTTATTTTCAAAGACCTCAGAAAGCTTCTTGCTTTAACATTTTAGGAACTGTCATCTCATCTATTCCAGCCCAATAAAGCACCGAACCTAAGTCAAGCTCAGCTCCATTTATTTTACTATCAGGTACAATAATGTTGCAAGCCAAAAATTTTAAGGCAGATTTTGGAACTAAGACAATGCCTATTTACAAACAATTATTAACTACAGCCTCATTATACAATTCTTCCCACAATTTTCAGGATTGCAAACTGTCTTCCCAGTCTTTTTTTCTTAAACTGTACCAAGCACTAAGAAGTTCTTAGTGGCATCTTTCAAGCTAAACACTCTACACCAAAATTCTCTCAAACTACATATTTCTTAAAAGACAGAATTATTTTGGCACATCAGTGATTTTCAGATTCCTTGTGCTTAAAATATTCTGTTGAACTACCCAGAATTCAAGAAGTTTTAGAGATGCTGATTTTACTAATGCTGACAAATATGGCAAAAAGCCAAATCTGCCTCCTCCAGGCTCCAGAAGGTCAAAGAGGAATAAATGGAGTCATGAATCAGCCCAGTAATGTGGGATTAGAAGATGTGCAATCAAATCTTAGGCTCATTAGAGTCATTACAGCAAAACTCCCATTGCATGTCTTCAGTGGGTACAGGGGGAACAGTTTCCACCCAAACCATCCTGATTAAGGCATGAACCACTCCAATTTCCAGTGCTGCAAAACACTGGATCTCAAACCCAGCAGAGCAAATTGCTAAATCCTCTTTCAGGGCAGCTCTGCTTTATGTTGGCAGGCAGCATGCCTGGAGTATCAGACATTTCTCCCTGTCTCCCATTCCCTTATTTGACTTTGCTGACCCCAGCTGAGATATGGGGAATCTCATCTCACCACTCCTGCCCAGCCCTCACTGTCCCAGACACCCCTGCTGGGGTGGGGGGATTTATTTACAGGAGTTCAAAGGGGTTTTACTCCTTTTTATCAAAAAACCAGATTCTCTCCAACCTGCAGGTGTCAAGACCATTCTCCTGCAGTTCCTGCTCTGCTTCATGGGCTACTCGTGCTGTGAACTTGATTCATCATTTTGTTGGCAACTAGAAAAGCTTGTGTAATCTGCAATTCTACTCAGCTGTGGACAGAAACGAGCCAAAGAACTTACACAAACTCACATTTATCACTGCAAATTCATCAGCAACAAATATAGGATATTAATTTAACTTGCATGCTATTGAAATAACCTGCTAAGCATTAATATAGAGGCAGCAACCAGTGGCTTAAGGGAAATTTTTTTCTTCTAACACATCCAGCAGAAGCTTAAAATCCTTTTGCCACCTAGCAGAGAGGCCTTTTTGTGTTTAAAAATAGCACTAAGAGAAAAATACTTTGATTCCTCAGCATCAAGTGCTTAAGGATGTTTACAAGCAATTGATAAAGCCCAAGAATCCAGTGCAACACCTTCTGAGCAGTTACAACCAGAATTTGGAGAAGGACCTTTTTGGTGCATTTTTTAACCAGCTTTTTACAATTCTTCTTACAAAACCTTGGTGTTATGTAATAGGGAGAGGTCTGATTCCCACAAAAAGCTTTGCAGCTCCCCTAAAAGTGGGACGGGTGATCCTGCTGGCCAAGCAGCCCCAGACAAAGGAAGTTTGTGCAATGGGTGTCTCCAGAGTGATCCCAAACATGCTGTCACACTGTGGGTGGCAATTTCTCCAAAATATACCAAGGCCATGGGAAGGGATCCCAAGGATTTGAGGGCTTTGGATCAGTTTTGTGAGGCTCTGAATTATGGAGGAGCCTAAAGTCAGCATGGAAACAAAACCATTTCAAGGCTTCCTCCTCCTAACTATTGCTTTGTCAGACTAGTAGACAAACACCTATATTTAAACTATATTACTAACAAACATATTTTCTCTGGATGCCCTTATCTTTTGAATAACCTCTTAAAAACAAACAAAGAACTGTATTTTAAGGATGAATAAATAAATTGTTGTTATTGTTATCATCATCATCATTTTTCTTATATCCCACTGATGAGGGTAACAGCTATGGAAAAGTGTCAGGAAAAATGAATCTCAATAGCTACAGAAAAAGTTCTTCTTTAAAATCTGAAACTGATTTGTGCACAGGCACAATTCAAAAATTAAAGCAACTCTGGACTGGTTTCAAGTGCTCTTACCAAGGAATTTCTGTTACAGATGTAGCAGTGATAGCTGCAAATGTTTGGAGAAAGCAAATTACAACTTTAATAACGTTGCTGTGCATGGGTACTCACCAAGGAACCAGCAGAGGTACACTTACACCGTGCAGGGACAAATCTCTTTAAATAAGGACAGCAGATAATTAAAAATACACATCCCCCACTGGAACAGGCCCTGCAGAGGGAAACAGGGCTCACTGTGGACAAGGAGAAACATGGAGTGAACATGCAGACTCTGGAAAGACTAAATCACCACAAGAGGAAATTGGTCAGAGAACAGAAGCTGCAGATGTGGGGAGGGCATGCATTTGTTCAATTTCACTGAAAGACTGGTTTTCTACAATGGCTTTGGCTGTTGGCTGCTTTAGCTCCAGTAGCAAAACAAAAACAAAACAGGAAATTCCACAGTTGTCTGAATCAAAAAGTGCTCAGAAAAAAACAAAAAAAAGGGAAATTACATAAATTTGAATGATTTTGGCAGAAATTCAAGCAGAAAAATTGAGTCCAGTCAACTTTTTTGTAATTTCTTTAAAAATACTTTTAAAGATATTTTTCTTATTGGCATTTTATTTCAAAGCTTTGTTGAGCTTTTAAATCTTGAATTTACAGAATTGAGCATAACACTTTGGCTTTTAATCACTTAAAGCAGTTGCTGATAATGTTTTAGCAGTTGTTTTTTTAGTATTAAGTAACTTAAAACTGCAAAATCTCAGTGAACTCCATTCACACTGAATGTGTGACAGCATCTGTCAGCCTGAATTAGTTTTATTTTGGGATCATGCTGATCAGAATATACCAACAAAGGCACTAAAAAGCATCAAAGCAAAAATAATCACCTCTGAATTAGGAAGCCTCTTCCCATCAGTGGCTGCTGATATTTCCTTGAGGACTGGGCAGGTGGAAGCATCACTGGGTTGCATTTTTTGTGTGCACTCAGAGCACTCGTTGACTTCAACCAGGAACAACAGAGCCTGAAACAAGGAGCACAGAGGGGTCAGCACCTGTGCAAAACACAAATGGAACAAGCAACGAAGCTGCACAATGTCTAATGGCTGCAAGAAAAAGTCCTGCATTCCTCCTTGGTGTGTAACTTATTCAAGCACAACCCTGAAGAAAATGATCAACGTGTCCTTTATAAATGTCTTAACACTGTTATCACATAAAATGAGCCAAAAATAGGTGTTGCATGTGAGTTTGACAGGAAATAAGTTTATGATTACTATTTTTTTCAGTTTCCATGATAAGCAGCAATGCAGGACCAGGAAATTTGGCCATTTTTACTGTCCCAACAAGAGAAAAAGATCTTTCTCTGTAAAATAAAGGCTGGTAGATAGATCTAAAATACAGCAGAACAAAAAAAAAAATCTTCTTTGCAGCTAAAATACGAGATAGAGTTACACAGGGTGGGGGGAAAAGTAAAAAATTAAATCTTCCTATTTGAACAAGGACTTGTGTGCCTGTGTTTCACCTGCCAGCTCCAGCTGTGCACAGCACTTCCACACACTCCACTCACAGGCTGCTCCTATTGTCTTGGGGGACTTTTGTTTAGTCTGTGCTAGATGGCTGCATTTGAAAACCATAATAAAAGAGAAGCCTGCATTATCAGAACTCATGCCAAGCAACTATAAAGAATTTTGATGGCTCTTTCATTTCACATGAGGCTTTAATCTGCAACAATTACCTTCTTCCAGCATGTGTGTGTTCCCCTTTGTGACTGACAGGGAATACAAAAGCCAGGATAAGTGATATTGGCTCCCAGCCACGTGGATATGACCTTTTCATGGAAATGTTTAAAGCATTGGCTGCTCCTGAGGTTTAATCCTCAGTTCCTCGTTTGGGCAGAACACTTACAGGTCTGGAATTTTTTCTACAGTGATTAATTGAGGGATTTACTTCTGCTCCCTTGCTTTCACAGGCAATATGATGACGTGTGGCTGGCTTGAGCACACACTTTCATGAGATCAACAAAAAAAGAGGCAGAGTTGCAGTTATTTCTGCATTTCTTTCATGTCATCAGGTGGGGTGTAAAACATCTGGAACAGAGTTAACATGCTCCAAATAATGCAGGGTTCTTTGTAAAAATATTCTTCCAGTAAAATAAGGAGTCCTTGTGTTTGTGTTCACCACTAGGCCAACTGCTAAAATGATTATTTTAACAAGATGTCACTGTAGCTACTGTGTTGTTATAGTAACTTCTCATGGGTTTACATTCTTACAGCTTTAAAACTGAAAAAGTAAATTAGCAAAAGATGAAAACATATTTTACTGAGACAATTCAGTGCCCATTACCACAAATATTCAAGAATCATTTCTAAATGACCACTAGGTGCCATTTTCAGATTATGGCTGATTTGTAATTTTTTAATTTTTTTTTTAAACCTCTTACCCAAATGATCCTAGAAATCCTTGGCTTCTGAATTATCTGGAATCCAAGGCTGCAAACAAAGCTCTTGGATTCCACGTGGCTGTAGATACAGGCAATGTCACAGCAGAACAGTTGATGGGCTTGTACATAACCAATAAATCTCCCCAAAAGAATTCAGGGGAACCCCAACCCACCTGTGCTACCACTGAAAATCACCCCTGTGGGAAAAAAAAAAAAAAACCATGTAAACTGTATGTTATTAAAGAGCTGAATCCCTGCCTGTCTCTGACTGAACTCAAAGCTGCCACTGAAACAGAGACAAGTTGTTCTGGAGCAGTCCTTCCCT
Organism: Onychostruthus taczanowskii; assembly: GCF_017590055.1. Taxonomy (NCBI): domain Eukaryota; kingdom Metazoa; phylum Chordata; class Aves; order Passeriformes; family Passeridae; genus Onychostruthus; species Onychostruthus taczanowskii. The sequence goes on from NW_024503124.1 coordinate 2,080,687, forward strand.
CCAGGTAGCAATGGGATCTGCTCTGCTTGCAGGAGAAAGGGATCTTCTCCAAACGCCTGCCCTGGAGGGAATTTTCCATGCAGTGTTCACAGGCTGCAGTGACTGACACTGCTGCTGCAAGCAGAGGTGAGAGTGGAGTGCCTGCAAGATGTGCCAAGCCACTGAGGCAGCCCTGCAAAGACACAGCAAAATAAACTATTTCTCTATTTAAAGATCAAAATATAAAGAAGAATATATCTGAGGTATTTTCTTCTTATATCAAATATTTGTAATTTACACAGATTCCTGCTCTTCCAGAAGGAGCCTTGCCCAGCAAGGGCCAGAGGGTGGTGTGGCATAAAAAAGCCAGGGGAATCAGATTAGGGTAAGATTTAATTCTTCAGTTTTAGAAACAAGTTGTGTTCCAATTGTCAAAGTTTACTTTAGCAATGCCCACTGAGGAGTGACACTGCAATGGGGTTAAAAGGGACTGTTCACAGCTGCTCTGTCCTGGTCACCACTCTTGATGCAAAACTTCCTCTCTAACACAGAGTACCAGCTCCTTAATGAAGGGGTTTTTTTTCTGAAATCTTGAACAGCACAAACATTTAAGAGGCTTCTGAAAGCTCAGAGTCGGCTTTCACACCCAAAACACTCAGTGAGGCATCACCCAACCTGACAGCAGCTGTTCCAACCTTAAAATTTCAAACCTCTGTGAGCTCCTAACCCCACTGAAGGTGGCAGCTCTGCATAAAGCTTGGCTTGGCCATCCCAACACAATGAAGCCTTAAAGCTCAGCCCCTTCCCAGCATTTCAGAGTGTGGCAAACTGCTTTGTAGGGCGGCAAACAGCTAATTAGCAAGTTTGACACTTAGGAAAATATTTGTGGGCTAATTGTTGAGCAATTATTTATTCAAACCTGAGTTCTGGAATTTCTCAAAACTTCTCAGGTTTTCCTGTGGTTACTCTGGGAGAAGCAGAGCAACTCTCTAAAAGTGCCCCCAGTAAAATCCATGAAATCTTTATTACCTTTAACCAACCATTCCTGCCTGCACCTTTCAGCTGTGCTGACACAACCAGAGAAGAGAATTGGTGTCTATTGACCATAGAAATCACACCCACAAATTAAGGGTAGCGCTAAACAGACCATTTTGTAGGCAATTCTCAGCCTCAGCTTCTAAACAAACCTGTGATCTACTGCCAAATTTATTCTAGCATTGATTTAAAGGAGTTGGAGGCTGAAAACCCTTAATGATTCATTTTTAGTGTACATTTGTATAGAGATGCATTATTGTTTACAAACGTTGTCAGTATAAAAGGACAAGTAAATGCCAGATACATGGTTTGGGGAAAAAAAATCAAATCCTGAAATTTCTGGAACATTCATATGAACTCTTAGTTGCTTTAGCCTAATAATAATTTAAAACCCTCACAAATTTGGCAATATTTACCAACATTCAACATCTCTGGTCACACTACAACTCATCAAATCTCTGCAATTAATTATCTTGATGGAAATTAATCTGATAAATATGCAAACTGCCAGACACACCCATGGACAGGGTGAGAGGAAGGTTCTGCCTGTATTTTATTTTACTCCTATGAACAATCTTTCATTTAAAGTGTTAAACTCCTTGCTAAATGCTTGTAAATGTAGGATACTGAAATGATGAAGCAGCAAACAAACTGTAAATCAAAACCTTCAATTTTTCTCGTCATCAATAAACAGTTTTGCTCATGCAATGGGAAACAAAATGTTACATCCTCAAAAACCTGCCCAAAATTTTAATAGTATAAACATGATCCCTGCAGTGAATAAAGTTCATGCTAGACATAGCTCAGGGAATATCTTCAGGTTCACATTTATCACAGACAAATGTCAGGGGTTTTGTGCAAATAATTTATTTTGGTGCTCAGAAACTCGAAGTGCTGTTAAATAAACACAGGGAGTGTCCCTGCACAGGAGCCTAAACGAATTTGAGAGCTCCTCTGTGATCTAAAGCAGTTTTCTTGTCAGAAAGAGCAGGACTAGAGAGTGGTACTCAAATTACACCCATATTATGTACTTCCTCCCCAGGATCCCAGAGAGCAGGGAAGCAAACAAGGAATTACTGAGCTGAAACTGAGAACAAGTCCTGACAGCCTCACTCTCTCCAGCTAAACAGGGAGAAAGTCACTGGAATTCAGCTGCTCTTCTCTCTCAACAGGAGTTGTTTTCTGTGCAGCACAGAAGAGACTTGGACGTGGGAAAACATTCCAAATATTAAACACTTCTGAAAACTCTCCAAGGTGTGTTTCTGTGCCTAAATACATCTCAAAATGTGACCACTGAACACCATTTCTAATTGGGCCTTGGACAAAATCAAACAGGAGGAAAAAGGGATTTTTTTAGGAAGTGATATGAAAAGTTATTTACTGCAAAACAATAATGAAAGTTGGTTTGTTGGGGTATTTTTTCTGAGAAAAAAGGATGCTCAGCACCTTGATAGCCAACCTCTAAGTGATCCTTCAAAGATGTGCACACACAGAACACCAGTGGAACTTGTGTATCTCCCTTGAACTGGTGTTTAAGAGATATCACAACTGGGAAATTCTAAAAATCTTCAATCCAGTTCTGGCCACATGAAAAGCGCTGAAGCTGAAAATACCACACTGACTCCAAGTGTATTCTCAAGAGCAGTGCCCTGTACATAATGATCACAAAAATGCAACACTGGGTGTGACTGCTCACATTTCTTTTGTTTTGGTTTGTCCTTGACTGCTCAGGAAGAAAACCACTCCAATATTCTGTGCCATTACTCATCTCAGAAGGCATTATCTGTTACAACAAGAAAACTCCAGCCATGCAAAAATCAGTACTAGCAAAGCAAGCTGGAGGGAACCTACTGCTCATGCTATAAAATGAGTATATAAAATTTCTAAACAACATGTGCTCCGGTTTTCAGTGCGAACATAAATTTCCCAGCAGGTTTGCAGGCTCAGAATCACAGAGAAAGTAAAGCATTATGCAGTTATAACACAGTTATATCTGAGTATAATGACCACCTCAAGCCATCAGTACTTTTTCTCCCTCCACTGAACTTTTTTCTATTGCATCCTTTTCTCTGTTGTCAGACAAGAGCTAAAATAAAAGATTTAGAGTAGATGTGCACAAAAATGCCATTTTCTCTCCACAAACTTGTGTATAAATGAACAGCAAATAACAAACCCCATTTATTTTGTCAAAAATAGCAGCACTTGAGGACTGGGAGCTAAGATACATATGAACCAATGTGGTGGTTGGTGACATCTGAAAATATTTTTTTCTTACCCTGGCTGAGATTGTGTCAGAACTCTGCTGCAGTCCCAGTCAAGCAGAAAACCAAAATGAAGGAATTGCAGGGTAATGTGAGCAAGCAGCAACAATCACAGCTGGGTGGCATCACCTGAGAGCAGATCATTTACCAGAGGAGCAAGATCCAAGGGGCTGATGGCAGATCCATTCCACAAGAACTACCTGGAATCACACCATTACCTCAAAACCCACTTTTACCCACTAGGTCACAGCATTATTTTGATGTTTAAGCACCAGACAACCCCTTAACCTACTTTGAAAGTGCCCTGTGGAACACATGCTCCAGTTCTACAGGGAGGAGAAGGGAGAGAGAAATCACAGCTCTGTTTCCCTGAGAGAAGGAGGCAAGAGAGAAAAACAAGGCCCAGCATCCCATGTGCTCCAAGAGCATTCCTGGAAGCCCAGCTCCACCCCCGTGCCATCCTCAGGGCTGCAGAACAGGAGCTTCTCCAAAGGCCTTGTGAGGCAGAAGAGGAGCCAGAAGATCCTCAGGGCTCTGGATTCCTCTCCACTTCCCAGCCCCATCCCAATGCCAGCTCTAGCAGCTGCTTTGTGAGCAGGGAATGCAACATTATCACCCCCATCATTCAGCAAAGCCCAGCCTTCCACAGGATTTGGAGCCTTGAGGCCTAAGGGGAAGATACTCAAAATTTTATTGTGCTTTGCTTCTTTCTGTGTTGAGCAACAGGTCCCAGCCTTCCAGTGACTTTCCTGAAGGGTGAATTCAGCACCATGAAAGCTTTTATAAGGTTCAACACTTTCAGATCCCACAGCAAATACAAACATATTTCAACTCAGTTGGTCAGCACCTTAGACAAGAAGTTTGCCTCATGCTAAAAACCAAGAAAACCTTTTTTTCTAATTATTATTATTGTTATTCCCAGTAGGATCCAAAACACACCAACTTCCCAAACACTCTGTTCTTGCCTTGAGTAGCTCCCAGTGCCTGCAATAAAAGCCATGGTGTAAGGCACACCCACACCACTGTCCTGGACCAGAAACACACACACACACCTCTGTCTGCATCTTGTGGAATTCCTTCCTGCTGCATGGAGTGCTACCACTACTGCATCCCATTATCCTGATCAGAGGGACTCTCATCTCTCCTAGATGCCCAGATAAGTTCTGGTCAGTTCTGTTGTGACTAATTTTTACAGAAATCATAATACTTTACAAGTTTGTCACAGTGAGTCAGGCCCATCACCTCCAGTAACTCCACTGAAGTGTTCTATTGTCCAGACAAAGAAATTCAAGGGGACAAAACAGGTTAATAAAAGAATGCAACACTGTGAAGAAGTGAGTACTGACAGAAATCATTTCAAGCTGAAGCTAGTGTAGTTTTGATCCCCCTCACTTCAAATATTATGCTTGGGTTGCACAGTCAAATGCCTAAGGTACAAACCCCAATGCTGTCTTTAAACCAGCTTGAAAATATTATTTGAAATTTGTAAAATGAACTAATCTTTCCTAGAAAGAAAAGAAAGTAATGATTTAGTCACCACCCTGCCCTCTCCAAAAGCACAGGTGAGTGAGTGGATTGACACTGAGCTGCAGAGTCATAACTCCATCATTATTCCTGGCAATCTATAAAGAAAAAAAATCACAAGAGAAACGTTCTTGCTGCACTTTGGAAATGATGTGAAATGTTCTATGTTTATCCACATGAAATAAAGCCTCTGAGCCTTTAGAAAAAGGTTTATTTCTAGAGAAGTATGATTAATGCTCAGGAAGCTCCATGCAAATAACCCCATTGAGATGTTTTGCCATTTACCAACAGTTCACAAACATCTGAATCAAACATGAGGCAAGAACCTGGCATAAACCTCTCCTCTGTGGGTAATAAAATATGAAACAGTGCCTCAGTTCTAATCAGATTATCACATGAAAGGGAAAACTTTTAAAGGCAAATTTCACTGATTTAATCTATATTCCTCTTTCAGAATTATATTAGAATTTCATTCCAGGAGGTCTGTGACAATCCCAGAAGCTCAAGACTCCTAAATAGCAAACACCAACAGTTTTGTGGTAAAATAGTGACAGCTTCTTCACCTGTTTGGATGAAAGAGCTGAATCACAATGTGACATGAGAAACTGTCATGTGATTTGAGGCTAAAAATAACAATTGTTTCAAGGAAATTCCTTGTTTAAGAGGAAAAATGCATCACATGGCAAGAGCAGGGTAGAGCCAGGACTTTGATGCCTGCTAGCACAGGGAACAGAGCTGTAACTACAGGGAAAGTCACCTTGGAGTGTAATGCAATTCCCAGACCATCCTAGGTCCAGAAGAAATCCATTTCCAGCTAAGAACTATATAAATATCACATGCAAGGGGATGCCAGGACAGCAATGTGAGAAGGTGGGGAAGGAAAATGGACTATTAAGAGAAGGGAAATGAGGAAATACAGCTCAGGGATTCTTTGGTTGGTTGAGAGGGAAGTTGTGAATGATGCCTGATGTGGGGCACTCTGCTTTGAGATGTTCCTCAGAGGGCCAGGGAAGAAATTCCAGCATTGCCTGGAATAAAATAATAATAAAAACAAAAATAAAATAATATAAAATAAATAATACTATAATATAAAAATAAAATAAAAATAATTTCTTGCTTTTTTGGACATGAGATATATCCTATGCTTTTGATACTTCAGGATTCTAAATGGAAACTGGATCTAATAAGAGGTGTCATAAATTTAGTCTTAAATAAGTGACTCAACAACAAAAAAGATAAATGGTGGTATAAATGAGAACAGAAGGTTTTCTTCAGTAGCTAAATATTTAGCTGGATAATCCCCAAGGATTCCTCCAACCCCAGATAAATTCCTGCCAGGCCCAAATCACAGCACCCTTCAAACTTTATTTGCACCCTTCTGAGAAGTGCTCAAGGTCCCAGGGACCTTCATCAGTGCTGTGTTCCAAATGAGCCTCACCCAGCCCTCCTGGAACAGGAGACACAAGCACAGGGAGGAGAGGAAACACTGGATATTGGAGAGAGCACCACAGTAGCTCCTACACTGTGTCCTCAGAACTGAGGACTTTCCTCCTGCCAGCAGTGGCTGCAAGGGGAGCTGCCAGCTGGGAGCTGCCTGGGTGCAGCAAGCCCCAAAGCTGCAGGATGCCAAAAGCCTCCTCCAAACAGGGGGGACAGCAGGAATTGTCACATGGAGGGGCAGCTCTTAACAGGGCTCATCTCATCAGCCACTTCTCTCTGCGGGCATTTTTGATTCTTTGGTGTAGAGGACTAAAATCAATTTCTTTTAGTAGATTTAAAACTTATCAAGTTGGAGGAAAATTCCTGCAACTTCCTTTCATAATATACTAATTTTTATACAATTCTCTGGCCCTCCAAGCATTTAGACAATAAGGTTTTAACTTTGTTGTAGGAAACTCCTGTAACAAAATTCTGTATGAGATGTTATGAAAAGGAAAATGGCATTTATTTAAAAGTCAATCTGATCACACTGACTTTAGTCAGTGGAACTCCCAAACACTCACAAGCAGCAAGTGTTCTCTATCAGAATATTTCATGGCTCCAGCTCAGGTGCCCATCTTCTTGACACTTCTATTTAGGTTAGTTCCTTCTTTTCATTTGAATGAAATCACACATTTCATTCATTATTTAGGTTAGTTCCTCCTTTTCATTTAAATGAAACCACACTCTTCATCCATTTAAGAGGCTTTCCCTCTTAACCCTGGTTCTACAGTTTCCTTTGCAGCCATCACTTTTTCCCCATTATCATTTTAATACAGTTCTGCTTAATTTCAGTAAGGAAAAAATTTCCTACATGTCAAGTTTCAGAAATTATTAGAGTATTAGAGCCACAAGCAATTGTAACTGCAAATGATTAGAAATTGGGATTTACAAAAAAATCAGCGAACAAATTCTCAATGTGCACTTTGTGATGTGATCACAAAGAGCACCAAACTGTCTTGTAAAAAAAAAAACAATTTAAAAATCTTATCTACTCACCACACTTGTGTATTAGAACAATTCCAATCACGTTACATTGTGCAAAGAAAAAAACCCCATTAATAGAATCTACCAAGGCTGAGCTCTGCTTTCTCATTAGGTGAAACAAAAGATCCTAAATTTCTTATTAGGGGAAAAAGGTCAATTTTACTCCAAGAATGCACTTCTACACACACATCATTTTCTCAGAACTATAGATACAGTGCCTAGCAGCTACACCACAGAACGTCGCGTTCACTTGCTTAGTCCAGATCTTTTGAGTGAAAAGAAATAGAAATTAATTTTTTTGTGAGGAGCAAATCCTGAACAACTCTTAAATCAGGGTACACAGCAGTGCCAGCACTCCATTCCAGAAAGGACACCTGACATGCAGATTGGTCCCAACAGGAATGTTTTATTGATTATAGCCTGTCATATGACAGTCCCTCTGCTATTTATGTACAATTAGCATCAAGTTTCATCCTGGGCCACTGCCACTTTGGATTTAATTTTACTTGGATCCAACTACATACACACTAATGGGTCTCCTGCAGTTGTACTCCTTGGTGTGGGAGCTGTTTTCCCTTGAAATTGCTGGGATATATTTTCAGTAAGGGCCCAAAAATGCTGCCATTCATCATTTGGACCCTCAATCCACTGCTTTCAAAATGCACCCATCACTAATCTCAGGCTCAATAACATTTCAGGCCAGACACAGACATGAGCTCAGACTGAGGCTTTCTTTAGCTTTTCACCCCAAAATGAAGTTACTAGATTATGGTAGTCATTGGTGCCTGCCTGTGTTACAGCCAGCTCAGGAGAAAGGGAAGCTCACTGTGCCAGAACCAAGAGTAATCTCAATAAAAAGTTACCTGGGTGGGTCAGGCAGCTCAGTTCAAATGCAGGGAGCAGCCCCCCAGCCAGGAGAACTTTTCCTCCCAGGGTGTCACTCAATGCCCCGAGCAGCAGAACACCAACCCTGTGCTGAAAAGAGAGGTGGCAGTGAAGCCTCACCTGGGGATTTCTTCAGAATTTGCAGAAGATTTTATGGTGCTCTCTAACAACAACAAAAAAACCAACCCACCAAAAAAAACCAAACCAAAACACACACACAAAAAAGCCAAACAACAAAAATCAAAATTCCCATTAGTCCTGCATGACTCTATTTCATTCAGTCATTTCAGAGTTTGCTAGAAGGGGACACATGATACAGTTAAACATCAAACTCCACTGCCATGTGGGGATCCAATACTAAAATGAAAAGTTTCAGCTGGCAGCACCAGGTAAGAAGGAGAGAGACCCTGGGCTTTGCTCCTTCACAGACCCAGCACAGGGCAGTGCAGACTTAACCAGGATCCTTTTAATCTCTGTCTCCTCCATCCGGGTGTGGTGTCAGCTTATCAGTGCAGAACATTGCTCTTTTTCCTTCGCTGCCCTGCAGCCAGCCCACTGTTAAGTGTGGGGGTATTTAGAACACCACGGGACACACTGTGATCCAGCAAGCTCGGGGGACAGTAAATCTAATTTCAATACAGCCATACACTGCTATGCTACCAAAGGACTAATATTTTTTATTCCTACAGGAAGTTCAAACTGTGCAAATCAGCTTTGGATTTCCTAGAACTATAGAATTGGCTTCAAGTACACATATTCCAATTGTTTGGTTTAAACCCACTGAAGTTAAGATACTCATTTTGGAGTCAAATGGAAAAAAAATAGTTATCACTCCTAAAATAGTAAAAAGAAAAATTTGTGTTTTCTTGGTGTTGGGGTCCAGTTTAAAAGACAAAGTCTTCCATCCAAATCCATATTACCTTGGGTTTGGTGGTTTTTTACTTTGAAACCATCTGTTGCCCTAAGCAAGAACTCTTTTCCCAAACCACTGGCTGACTACAGGGCTAAATTAAATTCATTTTTTACAGTCTCCAGCTAAGCCTGATGGTAGATCCCTTCTGCTCTCCCAAGCAGGTCACAGAGCACTCCTGATCAGTACCAGTGTGCCATTCCTTTAATCTGTGGCCACTCACTGGCCAGGGATGGATTTTAAGTACAAGCCATAGCCAAAACAGAGTGTTGAACTGCAGTGGGTTCTGTCAGTGCTGGAGCTGATCTGCAGCCTCCAGGAATGCTAAACAAGCCCTGCAAGCCACTGCCACCCTGCCAGCTCACACTGAACAGCTCCATGGACACTGATAGTGTCCAAGGCACCCTGAGAGCAGCCTGGGCTCATGCTGGCTCTGCAGCCCCGTTGGAAGAGTCATGCCAGAGGTCACAAACATCCCTGGCAGCTCAGGGGGAGTCTGTTAGAGCAGGAAAAGCAATGCTCGCTTAACTGCTGCTTATTTCTTGTGTTCAAGGCATCTAGAACTGTTTAAGCTTTAAGAAAAATAAAGACTTAGCCTTTTCAGAACCTGCCCAAGGTATTCGAAAGAGCAACAAAAGATCATCCTCCTGCTTATCTTTATTAATGAACTACACATTCATGTTCCAGTGTCACCTCTAAGTATTGCATGCTCCAAGTCTGCCATATCTTCCTTTATTCAGTTAATATCACACAAAAGTTGTGATGCTGCTGCCAGGTGCAGCCAGAACTGAGAACTGGGTTTTCAAATGGAAGAAAAATTTGGCTGTATAGCCCACAAAAAGGAAGGATGTCAATATTCCAAGGAGAGTCCTTTCTTTGTGTTTTAGCCATCTGGTTGCTGAGCAAAAGTTCTTTCTCCATGAGGTAACTGGAAGGCCTGTTAGACAACAGGATTTCCACACAGACAGACGCTTTCTGAGTGCAGAATTTGTGCTTGAACTTTTTTTTGTCCTGCAAATTTCTCAGAAAAGACACTTTCTTGAACATACTGAGATGTCACAATGAAGTGATAAATGCCATCTTTACCTCAGTCTTCATGTAAAAGAGCAGGATTAGGTATTTAACTGAATGGGGACACAGATCCAGCTCAGAACATTGCTTTTCTCTCTTTCACTGATATGGGAATAGAGCTCAGGAAGGCTGTCAAGGGTCAGTCAAGTGGCCAGGAAAAGGGCTAGAAAGTAGGTCTCAGCCCTTTTTCCATTTGGTCACTTGGTGGCTGGGAATATAGCTCAGGAAAGGCTGTCAATGGTCAGTCAAGTAACCAGGAACAGGGCTAGAAAGTAGGTCTCAGCCCTTTTTCCATTTGGTCACTTGGTGGTCATCCATGGACCTTATCACCATGGCATTTCATGGAGTAGTTGGTGAGGAAAACCTAAGCCTGAGAATTTCATGGGTAGTGCAGACCCTGGATAACAGAGTTTTGGAGCTGGATTCCTGTCTAGATGATCTCTCACTCCCACAAAGCTGGGCAGCCACTTAAATCAGCCTGCCTGACTTCCTGTGTGAACAGCACATTAGAATCATCAAAGCAACATTTGGGGGGAAAAAAATCAAAGCAACATTTGAAATGTTGCAGTTATTGCATAAGCTTGTGATTACTGAGTCGAGTAAGTCTTTGCTAGACTCAGTGTTAACATGTGGCCTCTCACAGTGAAGGGATGTGCAAAACAGTAGCAAGCAGGTGCTAAATGCTCAGCAGTTTGCAAGACACTCGTGGGGTGTATTGCCAAAGCTTATTTATATAGCTCCATTTCCGTGGCTGCTATCAGCTTGTTCTGACCAGCATTGTAAATCACATCTCTAGTGATACACTAACTCGTTCTGAATTGTCTCGGTGCAGTGTCAGAGTTCAGTCATCAGCGAGTGATGCACTTCCAAGGACTTAAAACCACACGGGTTGCCCTGTATTTTAAAGTCACCCTGAACTGACAACGTCCCTTGTCTGATAAACTTCGAATTGCTCCAACTCTTATCTTTTCTGATAAAAGTTTCTAGAAACATGCTGGTATCTCAAGCACTATAAAATATGTCTATATTTTGGTGTGTCTCTAAATAGAATGGCCAAACCACTTTCAGGTCCATGACAGCCCAGATTACTGCTGGTTTAGCTCTCACAGGGCTCCCAAGACCAGCAAGTTCTGATCAGTTCCCTGTCTTATCAGACTTGAGGCATAACTGAAATATAAGCAGAACAGTCAGTTCACAGTAAGGAAAACCCCATCCTTTCCAAATAACCAGACTCAAAACATGCTGCATGACCCACAGCTCCAGCTACAATTGCAACATGCATTTCACGTGGTTTTCTTCCTGTCCTTCCTTTTCTTTTGGAGGTTCACATTAGTTAATGAAATCTCTGTAACTGCAGCACATTCATTCACAAGGCATTGGGGAATTCTTACTTCACACTGGTTAAACAATTCACCGGTTTGTTTACAGAAAACCCGTGCCAAATAGCTGGACTGTTGTCATGAACCCTCACCCAGATCTTTTTTATAGCAGTTACTAGAATGTGATTTAAAATTAAATTAAACAGCATTGAACGAGTTCCTACCAAAAGCAGAAAGACAAATTCCATGTTACATCCAGCAAATGAAATTTGGACAAACAGCTCTTTCTTGTGGATGAAAGACAGTTTTACACTGGGATTCACCACTGATTTCCACTGGAAACACAAACAGCTACTAGCAAATACCATTGCCAGCTGTGTTAGTGTGCTCTGATACAATACACAGGGAAGGAGTAAAGACAGAATAGGATTTGGTAAGAATTGTCCTATTTTTGTCCATCACTCTTCTCATACTTGCTACCATTTTAATGCAGAATTATCATGTCTGAGATCACGATAGTTTTCAGTGAAGAAACACTGATGAAACACAAATATTTGCAGTCCCTGGCACTACAAGTAGCAGATTTAGATTAGGGGGATTAAAGCATATTTCCTCTAATAAATACACATGATAGATCACCCTAAACTCTCTCTTCCCCTCAAACCAGAGGAGCACTTGGAAGAGCAGCACTGAGCCTTTTCCACAGGGACTCTGCCGAGCAGGTATCACATTTCCCGAGGAGCAGGGCAGCTCCTGCAGCACTCAGGGCTGTAACTTTCCACTGCCCAGCCGGCTCCTCGCTGTGCCCCAGGCTGGCCTGACCTTTCCCAGCTCTGCTTTGGGCCCTGCTCGTGCACATTCCAGCAGCCAGGGGAAAACAGGGAGCGAAACCGCTGGGACAAAGTGAAAATTTGAGTAGGAGAGGAGAGTAGGAACGAGGCAGTTTGCTACACAGTTCCTGCTGCAAGTAAAAGACCCGATTTGTAGAGATGTTTGTGTTGCACCTACTCTAAAGCAAGGAGAATCAGGATCTTGGGCTGTTATTTTGTAGTGAACACAGAGAACACTGAGGACAGGCATCTTTTCATCACATCTCTGACCTGACACATGTGGAATCTGAAGCTGATTTTGCAAATTGGGGCCCTAAATATAAAGGAGTAGCAATGTGGAGCTGTCTTACCTCCACACAGCTTTTTATAGTAACCTCCCATGTTTTTTAAAAGACAACTTGAAGAGGAAGGACACACATACTTCTCCCTTTCCTGTTCTTCCTGCCACCAAACTTTCTTTTTTGACCTGTGAGAAATCCAGCTCCTGCTCCCTGTCCTGCCAGACCCCCAGGGACAGCAGCCAGCCTCTGCCTGGCACTGCTGGTACCACACAGAGGGTTTGGCTCCTTTGCTCTATGGTCCTTGTCTTCCATTGTCCTTTATTGAACTTTTTAAATTTTCACAGGAGAATGAACGTGTTTTTCACAGCTCTCAAGTCCAAAACAAGAGAATCAGATGTCTGCCTTGACAAAAATGCTCTCTCCTTTGTGATCCTTAACCTTTCCTTCTCACACCTTCCAACATAACAAATCAGAAGCAAAAAGGGCTGGACCCTGTGCTGAGCTCCTTTAAGGTTATAAATTCTAGGAGCAGAAAGAAGCCTGACTGAATTTGCTGGGCTTTCAAGGCCAGCTGTCTGTTCCCTGCTGTCCTGGAACATGGAAAGGGGTGGCAGTGCCACAGGAGGCATGTGAAAGACCTGGCTGGGTAAGCAGGAACAGAAGCCATATGAGGTCAAAGGAGGAGCTTGCATCACTCCTGTAGTGCTGCTAAAAAAGCAGGGCTGTACAGTCAGCACAGAAGGCAGCAAAAAATAAAGGGCAAGTTTCATGGTGAAGGGATGGAGGAGTTTGCTCCTAATGTGCAGAATATCAGGGAAGACACAGAGACAGTGAGGAGGGTTTGATGCAAAGCTTCAGGAGGCAGTCCCAAGCTTGTTAGGCCCTACAGACTCAGCTTTTCTTTAGTTTTATTGACAGTAGGAAAGTAAGAGATTAAACTTTAACGTTTTACCATGACCAGTGTGTTGCCTTCACTGTGTTCTCAGACACAAAACATAACCCTGAGAGATTAATTCCATTACATTTTAGTTACAACCATGAATGTTTTACTCAGGGGGAACAGCACCAGACCTCCTGCAATCCAAGGCTCTACCATCCCTTCTCCCAACAGAGTTCCTTTAGGATGAACAACACCTGCCAAAGCCCAGAGTCTTGTTTCTGGTGGAACCTTTGCATCCAGAACCACTTTCCTTGTTAATGATCCAACTCTGTATCACCAAATTCAATGATTCCCATAATGTCCAGAAGTATCGATCCAGTTCTAAAGGCATATTTCCACCACTGACAGCAATTTCTATTCTATACCAGTATTATCCAATCATCTCTCCTCCCAAAGGAGGTTTTCCTTATCTTTTCCCCTCATGACTAAATGACAGAAGGTGTTAAGAGTCTTCCAAATTGGCTCTTCATACCCTCCAGAAGTACCTCAGCTTGTCTCCATCACAATGTCCTCTGAAGACAAAAAACCTTTGTGCTGACTAATTTAGGACAAAAACCCCTTTGTGCTGACTAATTTAGGTCAGCAATTGGTGGCTGTTACTTCTTTTCTTAGCAGGATGACAGCCTGCTAAGAGCCACGAATCCTTCTGCAGGTGATTTTATGGAAATGGTGGACCTTGGGGCCCTGCTGCTGGAATTAACCAGAACCTGCCAGTTCCCGTCACAAAGAAATATTTACTATCACGTTGTCTTGAAATTAACTCACCTGTGTTGGGAACAAGAGCAAGCCAACTGTGCTCTGCACGGACACAAGCCCATAAAGCACGGGATTTGTATAAAAACCTCACAGATACAGGCACACATGGTATATGGAAACTGTGGGACTTCTGCCAGCTCTACCCATGACTGCAAGATAGAAATGCAGAGGAACAGAAAATACATTTGGAATTTAGAAGAAACAAAATTATTAGTGAAAAGTATTCCCCACTTGTATAAATTTGTTAAAAACCATTGCTTTTAATTCACTGGGATACAGTAGGAGCTACTAAAAAATGTTTGTATAAACCTGCAAATATTAGATCATCCACAGCCATTATCTCCTGATTCCGAGAGGCTGCAAACAAATTGTGTTTAGTACATTAAAGAAGGTAAATGTTTGCTTCAATCCTAAGCAGCAGTTTCCAGCTTGTCCAGAGTAAAAGTGTGTTCTTTTCTTCCACCGATACAAAGTAGGTTAGATTTAAATTCCAGTCTACAATACTTCCCACTGGAGTGAATCTAACCCAAATTCACAGCCTTTTACAGATGACAGAGAGCGTAAGAGCAGCAACAACAGTCATTTAAAAGGGAATAAGGAGGAATATAAAAACCATGAGCTTCTTCTTGTTTAAACAATGAATATGTGAGATGTGCCAGGGTCTTATGGGAAACATTTTCAGCCTTGCTCCTGAGAGGAGCTGGGGACGTGGAGCTGCAGCAGTTTTGCCCCTCTCAGGCTGTCAGACACAACTTGACATCTTTCTAACAATAACACACATATTAAAACAAAACAATCTCGCAGCAAATTCCAGCAGATTTTGAAGGGAAAATAAAGAAAAATTAACAGCTATACACAGGAACAAGAATGTTGGAGCCCAGCTGACTTCAAACAAATTACATGGACAATTATATGCTTGACTTGCATGAGTCACTGCTCTGATCATAGTAGCTGTACTGTTGCAATAATTAACTATTTTTCCCCTCCATGAAAATTCATGTTAACTGTGCACTTACTGCAGCTCGTTTTCCCAGGTGTAACAATCAGTCACAAAATAAGCAAAGATGATTGTTTGGGGCATTTACCTGCAAGTGAAGAAAACATTGAAATATTAAATTGAAATATTAAAAGGCTGAGTATATTTCCTATATAATTTAATCCACCTGTTCACACTTGGGTAAAATTCTGCTTTGCTGAAAGCAATACTGTTTTTCTTAAATTGATATTTGCACTTTGAAATACGATCTAAAATCAAACTAATTTACTGTATTGATTTTTGTACCTGTACTTGTAGCAGGTAACATGTTTTAATACACACATATGCATTTAGATAATTCAAAATTAAAGAATTTTAATATCCCACCCAGACAAGTTTTCAAAGTATGCACAATTAGATCACTAAGTACATGTATCAAACCAGCACAAATATACATTAATAGCTGCTTATACAGTATTTTCAACCAAAAAAATCCACAAGCCCTTTGCAAATGAGAAAAATACCTCCCTCCTGGACAGGATAAACTGGGTTTCATTTGAAGCAGACCCAAAGAATCCTCATTTCTAGGCCAGGTGTGTCTCCTGCAGGTTACACTTCATTTGGGAATGAGTTGAGTGTGGAAGAAAGTAAAGTATCTGGACCCTTGAACATGATACCAAAGCACATAATAGTCTAAATTGTAAAGGGTTTGGATTTATTTTTTTCTTTGTTTGTTTGGGTTTTTTTGGTGGGGTGTTTTGTTATTTTGTTTTTGGTTTTGGGTTTTTTTGTTTTTTGGTTTTTTTTTTCCTAATAATTTCTTGGATTTGCTCCCTTTGCATAGAACAACCATAACAAAAAGGACACTGGAGCATTTGTGGATCTGCTCTTTATGTCCTTGAGAGATAAAGTAAAAACCAGCAGAGAAAGAACAAATAATATTTGTGATCAGAATGTACAGCAAATGTATTAAACACATGAGTGATAACACTGATGATACTGAAAGAAGCAAGAACTGAGTGTGACATCTGAGCCTTATAAAAACCCCAGAAAATACAATAGCCTATTATGAGGCTGTAGGATACAAAGAGGTTTCAGCTAAAAGGCCTTATTTAACCCTGCACTGAGTTAAGCTGGAGTCTCCCATCCCAGCAGCTTTATAACTCCAGGCTTAACAAGGGAACAAGCATCAGCGAAAACCCATAGGGGAGAACGTGTTTGGGGGAGTTATATTTAATTATAAGTGATCATGACATACACTGTAATTAGGAATTATTATAGAAAGAGTAACAGGTCTAGACAAACCGTGCTCACACTCACCATCAGCCTGGACTGTTGCACTCTGTTAAAACATGACTGCCCTGCCTGTAAAACAAAATGGTTTTAGAGTCTTTAAAAATAGGGACAAAGATGTAGGGCACTGTCGGGAAGGCAGGAGTGGGAAAGGGGTTAATGCGTGAGTTAATTAGCACGTGTTTAACAGGAGTTAGCACTTACAGACATTAAAAAATAAACAGCATTGTAATTTTCTCTCCCCCCGCTGCAGGCTGGGGTCCGCCGCAGCTCCCAGCGGCACCAGTAGATGGCACAAAGCTTTTATTTCACTGCGTCCAGCACCAGGGGCACCGCAGGCTCTCGGAGGCAGAGTGAGCTTCAGAACACCCCTCTAACATTACAGCTGTAACCTTCAAAGGAGTAGTTTGTCCTAAAAACACTTAGAATGTATATATAGCACTGAATAAAAATTATGTGAGATACATGGTGTACCTTCAGAGGTAAAAGTGAATAGAGATAATCAGGAGAAATACCAGACATCAATTAACTACAGCAGTTGCTAAAATATCTTATGACTCAGAAAATAAGAAAATAAATTAGAAGTATGGAAGTAATACAAATCAGGTTAAATTCACAAAAAAAAAAGCAATTATTTTGTTTTAGAATTAGATGGAGATTTAAAAGAAACAACAAACCTGTCCAAAACTTTATGAAAATTTGACAAGGAAAAAAAGAGGTCTAAATATCTGTCCAAAGCAAAAAAAATTAAAATTTTATGATCAATCATACACTATCATGTATGAAATTCACATGATTTCTAAAGAATATGAAAAATAGACACAAAAATCACATTTGTTATTTTAAAAAAAGAATATACACGCTCCTGGAACAGCTGCTTTGCTGTTACAAACATGTTGGGAAACCCCAGTTCCTGGAAAGAGAACAAAAAGGGAATTACACTGAAATACAGGGCTGGGGAAGCAGCTCATGTTCTATAAAGCACAACACTTGCTCCTGTACAGTTTTGACAAAATTCCTGGAATACTACAGCAAGAAGAATCAGGCTGCCTGACTCCATTTTTCAAGCTGCAAATATAACCTATAGCTACCTAATTATAGGATTTAATGATACTTAATTTTGTATTTTCAGAGAAATATTATGACATCATGTCATTTTACAGGGCAAACCACTTATCTTAATAGCTGCTATTCACTGCAGAAGCACACATTAAAAGCTATGCAATCATATGGTAAATTATGCTCATATCTCTTGGTCAAATTACAGCTTAATAACATGAGAAAAACTGTAAATAACGTGAAGATTCATGGTTTAATTATTTTAATAGAAAGTAATGTATCAAATAATTATGAAAAATAAAGCAGCAGCCAGGTCTAATGGCTTGGAATATACAAGCAACGTTTTTCTGCATTAAGACAGGAGCTCCTGGACCAAAATGTTCATAGTAAGAACATCTTAATTTTCCCTCCAATCCAGCCCAACTGCAGGCAGGCAAAGAACCAGGCAGTGCTTGCCTCTGCCTCTCCCACCCCTGATGAGACCCAGTGGTTGTGCAGATCAGCTCAACAGGTTGATCTGGAAGGCAGATTTGGTTCTGGCAGGTTTGTTCTCTGCTGGCCCAACCCAGGCTGTGCCACGTGCTCAGATGTGAGCCATGGGGAGAGCAGGGAATATGCAGCCAGGAGTGGAGGAGCTGCTCCACACCAAAGCCTGCTTACCCCACATTAAGGCTTAAGGCCCAACTGATTAAATTTGGAACAATTTAGTCAAAGGCATTTGACAAGAGAACGTTTGGATGGCAGCAATTTTACAGATAAACTCAGAAATGACAGACATGCCCACCACTGTACAGAAACATTATTAGCACAGCTGCATGACTTCATGAAATTTAGCATCCTGTTCCCAAAGCAATGCTGTAACAGCATCATTTTGCAGGGTAAATACCCCAGTTTTATTGCTGCTATGGGCTGTTTGCCTTAATCCCTGAGCAGCTCAGGTATCCACAAAAGTATCTGGGAGAGGGTGTCCTGCCCAGGGCAAGGGGCTGGAACAAGATGGGCTTTAAAGCTCCTTCCAACCCAACCCATTCTGTGATCCTGGGACTGACAAGTGGAAAAACATCTCTTGTGATTGTTGACCATGTTTGCTGCTAGAGAAGTGAGACCCTAGAGAATCTGGTGGTGGCACATACCAGTTGTATCCTTTGTACATAAAGCTTTTTAGCTCCTTATGCTCTTCTCACTGCACGTCACCTTAAAACTCAGCATGGAGAAGGTACAGACTCATGGAATGGAATTGCTCCTGCTCTGAAGGGTGGTTTGCTGAGGAAGGCAGCAATAGCAGTCTTCACAGTTTCCATCATCTCACAAAAGGCTGAGGAGGGAATCAGAGATAAAGTGAACAGGAAGCCAAGGCAAATATCTGTCTGTCTCCAGGACATGTGAATTCTCTCCTGCCTGAAGCTCTGTGCTGCCTCTCCACCTCTCTCACCATTTCTCTGTAGGACGTTTCTGCTGAAATGAGCTGCACTGAGTTTACCTGCTAATAGGGCAGTTTATAGTCACCCACCTCCATTTGACTTAAACATATTAGAGAAGGATCATAGAAAAAGCTTAATTGGCACTTCTGGGGAAAAAAAAGAAAAAGTGGTAAGAGGGATTAGTCATGTCTGTAACCAAGATGGAACAGCACTGATAGTCCCTCCTGGTGGAAGCTGGCAACAGTCACTGAACTTGCCCTGGAGATAAGAAAAATGTGTTTCCAGACTCAGCAAACTGTCACTGCTGCTCTCCAAAGCAGCACGAGGGTCACACAGGGCTGAGGTTTCACTTCTAACCAGGCATCCTGTCACTGGTCATTTCCTGAGAGGGACAGAAAGCAGAGCACAAACTGAACCAGCCAAACTGGGCATCTTTAGGAGTCAAGGGAAGTGGTAGCAGTGCCCATTTCTCTGATGGCTGCACCAAGAGTACCTTTGCATCTCATGAATTCCATAGAAACACAGAAAGGGAGTGGAGCATGGATAACCTGAAAGCACTTCCAGTACAGGAACACCTTTGCTAGGCCTGCACTGGGATAATAACCCCAGATTTACAGGACAGACTTGGAATTTCATGGACCAAGATCCTAACACTGCTGAGAGAGAAGCAAATCATAAAACATCAACACCCCTAACCCCTTACTTCAAAGTGCAAGTTGGAATTTTGCATCAGTAATAATCCAAGGGCAGATTTGTAAAACAAATCAGAATTTTTTTTTGTTTTTCTAACCCCACAAGGAGGCAATTGGGAAAAGGCTTTCACAAAACTCAAATCCCATTGTCAAAAGAAGAAGGAACATGCTGGATCTGAAACAGGCCAAAAAGACAACCTCAGCAGGAGACAGGAGGAAGATTAACAAGTGAAATTGCTGTTTGACAATGAGTGTTGCTGAGATGGAAAGCACAAAGGACTGGCTGACAAAAATAATTATTACATTCACAAGTGTTTTAGATGCAAGATGATGGAGCTGATGTCTTCTCTCAGCTCAGCAGTAAAATACTCCTGTTGGCTGTTTAATTGCAAACCTGGCTGAGCAGCCCCCTCCAGGACACAGAAATGTCATACTTTAAGATTTAGTGGGAAGTTTTCTTCCAGTACAAGTCATGTAATTACTATCCTCCCAAAACTTAAGCAAAATTCTCTTTATTAACAAAAGAAATATGAACTACACTGCAAAGGGGAGTTAGTTAAAAAATAAAAGCTATTCTAGGTCTCTGAGAAGACTTTAGAGGTTCCTTCTCCCAACACTGGGAGACAGAAATAGGCATATTGAATTTGCAGATTGGTCAAGGTCCAAAAATTTTGCAAGGTCCTTAAAATTTTATTTTCTGAAGGCACAAAGACACAGCTTTTATTGCTGCTGAAATTAGCTTCCCTGGGTCACAGACTACTATTCAAAGAGTGATTATAAACTAAAGAGCTTTTCTCCAGTCAAGGAGGGGAAATAAATGCCATACTTACAGTATTTTAGCAACTCTTGCCACTGAGAATTTATTGTCTCAGAACAAAGAAAATAAATGCAAAATAACTCAATTGATAAATGCAGGCTACAATCTGTAGAGAAAATCCAACCACCCCAAAAGTAGAATAAAACCTATTTCTTTGGAGCCTTGCCAGCTCCTTCCTGAAACACACTGATTTTGGATGCCTTCCAAGGCCACCATCTCACCTGTTGTTGCAGTGGTCTTGTAGCAAATGTGTTTGACTCCACAGTTTAAGGTCAAAATTATTTCTTCTGCAAGCATGAGCAAGCCAGAGCCCAGAGACTTCCCAGCCCTCACTTTGTGGGGATGTTGTGAGACTTTTTTCCTACATTATTTTCTGACTCTGTGAATTTTCTAGAGGGGATGTCATCAGTCTTTGGTTCCAAGTGTGCACTGCGCTTTCAGCTACCAGGACCTAAAACTTATGATACCCTCAGTTACAGAAAAAAAAACCAACCAAAAAATAAAATTATAGCTCAGAGGTAGAAACACTCTTCTTTTCCTCTTGTGGGTAGCAATTGCCAAGCTACAATTAACCTCAATTAATAGGAAGGGTAAAGTTTCTACAAAGAATATGCTGTTCAGATGTTCTTGGTGAGAGCACTTGGCACTGCTTCATCTCTCTGTAACAGGGAGCTCTGCAGGGGTGAAAATTAAAGTGGCTAAAGTTTAATCCAAGTGCAAAGTAGGCTTTTTTTCCCCTATAGGAGAAGAAATGTTCCTAATAAAAGCTACTCTGAGAAGGTCAGAGTCTGTTTGGATCCAGAGTGCATCACTGCCCTGAAGAGCCTCCACTGAGACCCCCCATGCCACGCCCTGGCCACTGCCACACTTGAGCTCAGGCTGAATTCCTTGGTTCTTCCCTGAGGCCTGGCTCAGTCCTGCCCCTGCTGTGCCCAACTCCAGGGGATTCCCTGTGTTCCTGACCCCTAGTCTGCTCCATCACCACATGTTTGTGTCATTTCTGACAGTCACCACATCTCTGCTGATCACTGGGCTACACTCAGAGCTTGGGAGTGCCACCAACCCTGCCCAGCTCCTGGAAAAGTTTCTGCAACCCTTACCTTAGGCAGCAGTGCAACAACTGAGCTCTTTTCCCTTGCTCTCACTGTTCCTTCCTCCTATTAGGGGAAGAAATATTCAATAGTGCCAACTTCCACTCCACCCTCAAAATTGGTAGAACTGATAAAAAGATCAAGGTCACAAGAGATAAAAATGTGGGGGAAATTGCTAAATCCTGTACAGAACTGTCCCCTTTATAGTTTCTACTGTATTAAGATTACCATTTTCAACCCATCATGTCTCCCTCACATCCCTTGAGATACATTCTACATTCTATATCCAAAAGGCATTTCCTATTGGCTTTCTCAGCATTACAGCTGTAGTAATTACCAAAAAAATAGCACTCCATGCATGCTATTTGTAAGGGTTATGTGTCTATCCCATAGGCCAGCGACATGTACCTTTAGTTGAATCTTTGCCATCAAGCCAGGCTGCTAATTACTTGCAAATACTAATGAACTTCTAAACAGTGCTGCCCAAAGTAGACTATGCTAGACCATGCATTGTAGAAAAAAATAAATTACGTCTCTTGAAGTCAAAGGCTTTGACTTCATAATTTGATATTTTTAATTTAAAACCTCCTTGTACATCTGAAATGACTTTATGTGTATTTGAATGTAACTTGGCTTTTTTAGCTTTGCACTTTTGAGGGGACTTCATACTACCTTGTATTTCATACAATTGGCTCAGTGTGAAGGAAGGAGAGCAAACACCATATCAGGCCTTTGGCTCAGGAATGTCCTCACCTAACCTAAAAAGGCACAGCAGAAGATCTGAGTGAGAGAAAGACTGAAAAGATTAAAAGTTTCAAAAGCAAGAGGATACATTCCATTGTCTTATTTTCCCTTTAATTTATTTTTGCATTCCCAAATACAAAATTCCAGAAATATGCATGTCCTGCACTCCCCTTCCCACTTAACCCTAGCTCCATACTCATCCCTACTGGAAAGAAGATACATTTCATTGTCTTATTTCCCCCTTAATTTATTTTTGTATTCCCAAATTCCAGAAATATACATGTCCTGCACTCTCCTTCCCACTTAACCCTAGCTCCATACTCATCCCTACTGGAAAGAATGTTTTCCTCAGCCACAGTGCTGCATATCCAGGTTAAAACTAATCACATTTGTCAGGTGAGATTTCAGTGCTGGCTTAAAGCATATGTGAAACCACGGCCTCGTTAATCAGCAAATTTCACCTAATTACCAGAAGCCACAAGGGATGATGCTGCTGCTCTAACATTTCCCAGCTCCCATTCCCAAACTCGATGGGTTGTGTTGTCCCTTTCCATCAGGCTTGTGACCCAAATACCAGCACACATGAACAAACTCCCATCCCCCTTGAGACCCAGTTTGTATCTCGGGCTCCAGCTCACAAATTACTGCAGAGTGAGATCTGAACAGAAACTTCTCCAGGTTTGGCAGCCCCGGCCTCACGTGCACCTCATTCCACCTGGGGCCAGGAGGCAGAGAGAGGTGGAGGATCAGGATGGGAAGGTGCAAACAAAGCCAGGCCCCTCTTGCAGTGTTGCTCCCTGATCCCCACTACAGGCAGCACAGCTGAGGAGAAGCCTTTGTTTCCCACTTGGAAAAATCTGTTCCATTGAGGATTTCAGAAAACAGAACCATTTCATTCCAGCTCAACTCCAGGGCTGGGTTTGTGCTCCTCTGACAAGCCATTAATCTATCTGACATACACAAGGATCCATACAGGAGAGGAAGAGCCTTGCTCCTGGGCTACTTGGGAGACAACACAGGGCTTTTACAGGCCCTTATCACCCACCCAGCAGAGGAGGGCTGACAATGGCACATTTTCTTCTAGAACAATCTACTGCAGCCATTTCCCCCTGCTAAGAAAACAACTGAACTATTCTGAAAGGTTAGATTGGACTACTTATCTAAAAGAGATGAAGAATAGATTTTAGTCTTCTGTTATCTGTTTCCATGAGAAAATCTCCATGCTTGCCCCAGAGTTCCCCTTTTGTGTCTAGTCTAGACTATCATAATAGATCTGACAATTGTTTTTATTACATAACTTTGGGAAACAGACTCAGAGAACTTGGTTAATAGAAAAATTCTGCTTTGAATAAGATAGGACAATGTGTGGCTTTTAAAAAACAAACCATGAACGCCTCTATTGTTGGTTTTGCTTTCAAACTTGATTTCTCAGCCTAAAAAAAAAGGCAAAAGCCATTAAATATATTTTAGATTGTGCTAAATAGTAATATCCATAGGAAGATTTCCTTTTCCTACACTACTTCTTATGGATAAGAACACAGTGGAATTCTTGATGCATGGAAAAATAGGATTTGACCTTAACTTGCTGTTCCAGATGATAGTAAAGGGATAATCCCAAACCAACACCAGATAAAACTCATGGTCACCAATTCACCAAGTTAATCTATGAAGTCATCAGGGCTGGCCATCCTGCCAGTCACTCACAGCTAAAAGTTCTGAAGTACTTGTATCATCCTTGGTCATTACTTGCTCCTCCAGGCTGGATGCACTCCATGCTTCTGAGGAGTGAGGTGTAATAAATCTCTGTAAAGCAGTTTTGTTGCATTCATGGCCATGATACTCCACTATCTACTGAGGAAATGCCCTCACTGTGCCTCTGAGCTGCACAGCAGACACAGGCAGCCTTACAAGACATTTTGTATCAAAAATAAGGCTGATTAAGATGTGGTTTCTGCTAAGCACCTTCATATCAAACTATTTTTGGTGCTATTTTGACTTTCTTCACAGTTCAACCTTCCAGATTAATTCTCTGTCCTGCTTTCCAATTGGAAGGGATGGAAAAACTTGTTAGTGGTGTTAAATGGAACAGAGATTCCTGCTAATGGATTATTGATCATACCTGAGTGATCTTTAGAGTATCACAAGCAGAATGCCTTTCTCCCCTCTGTAGAAGAATCTAATATTAAAAATATTAGCATTACATGCTGATTATTTTCATGAGGGAAAGCATTAAGCACAAAGCCCACCTCTGTAAGAGAAGGTAGCATCTCTATTTTGAACCAAATATTTTATAGGGTATATAAGTCAGAGAACTCCTTCACAAAAAAAAAAAAAAAAAAAATCAGTATGAAAGTTCTCTCCATTACTTGGCCATAACCACGAGATTGTTTGGCTGAAACACATCACAAAGTAATTTGCTACCTCCCCACAATACCAATTTTAAACAGAGCAAGAATGAAGGACTTGGCAGATGAAAAGCACAATTTTATTTCATGTACATTGTCCTAGAAACCTTTTTCAGCTTTGTGGGTTGTATCTAACAGACATCTTGAAACCAACACAAAGTCCTTTTCCACCTACAGTCCAGGACATATTAGATAGATTTGGGTTTAAAACTAATTTGATGTTAGGTGACACCTAACTAAATTATAACATTTCTTTCTTAGAGCTGGAGTCAAATGCCAATATTTAGTTTCACTTTTTATAAAGGCAGTTTTCAGAAATAACTTGGGCAACAGGCTGGTAAAAAAATTACATGTAAATATAGATCTTGGTCTAAGATCCTGCCAGGGGAAAAAATCACCAAACTGGACACCCTATGAATAAACACCCCTTGTTTTCTACTAAGTTTGTAATGAGGTTTGAATGGTTAAAGGCAGCCCAGGTTTGCATCTGCATGGCACTGTGCTAATCCAGCCCTTCTCTCTGGCCCAGGCAGCTCCCTGGAACACTCACAGCACAACACAGCTCCTAATCACCCATTTTCTCCGTGCAGGCAGCTCTCAAGACCTGCATTTCCCAAATGGTTGAAGGCTAATTCCCCAGGAAGAAAACACATGCAGCATGTTTGCTGCAGTCCTGGAAGGAAAGAGGGAATGACAGAAGGCCTGGCCCTCCACTCAGACAAATTGCTCACCTGCACCAGCATCTTTCACGTTTTGGGAAGTAACTTGGAGGTGTTTGGACCCAATCCTTCCTACAGGGGAAGTGAAGCTGGCTTTTGCCATGGAAGGTGTTGCTGACGTGCCCCTCAGAAACGTGGTGACCTCTGTGACACAAGGAATGTGTGGCAGCCCTGTCCTTTTCAGCCTGGGATGCCCAGTTTCTCTAACCCACCTACAAAATTGCTACCTGAACACAGAGCTGGCAGGGATGCTCCCTTCAAATCTCATTCTCCAAAGGATGCTCACAGGGGAGAAGTGATTCTATGGATAGAAATACATTTTTTTTAGTTCTAATTTTCCCTTCACGGTGGAAAAGACCAGCCACAAAGGAACGTGATCAAAGACTAAGTTTAGTCACAGGTTTGACAGAAGAGAGCAGCAGTTTAAAAATACAGCTTGCCAAAGGCTGAACAATAATTTATGGACTAAAATGAGTGAAAAACAAGTAAAGCTTAAACAGAAAAAAACCCATACCTAAAATCAAGGAGTTCACTGTGAAAACATGAAAAAATAATAAGCAAGAATCCCAATGAACTGGAAGATGATTGTGCACATAATATGTACATTCAAAAAGCTACAAATCTTCAAAAAGACTGGGAAGAATGTGACAGCTTTTCTTTCAGCACAGTGCTATTTGCCCAAAAATGAAAACTGCATTTTCCTCCAAATTGTTTCTTAGTATCACCTCTCCAAGAAAAACCTAAATAGTGATTTGGTTTCTACTCCTTCCATCCCTCTACCTCTTTCTTTGCCCAACATAAAAAAAGATGTTGCTGATTTCCAAAATGAGCAAGCTAATGGAGCTTGTTTTGGAATTACAGCCCCATGTTCATCACTTGGGGAATATATTTTAGTCTCAAGGCTGTTCACTATAGCACTGGGAAGGGATAGCCAGGTTGTACATGTGACAGCATGGAAGGTAAAGACAGTGCATTAAAAACACCTGCAACTGCTGAGGGACAGTTTGGAATTTAGGCTCAGTTACAAAGCTGAGACTGGCCTGAGAGAAATAAAACAGTCTCACTTGGAGCTATAAGCTGTATTTTATCCTGATGTGTTTATGAATTTGGCAGCCCCCAAAGCCACTGATTGTCATGGAAGTGACACCTACCACACTCTCATTAATGCCCTGGCACTCACATCCTGTGAGCCAAGATCCCAGCCACAGAAGGCTCACAGCTGTTCCAGAAGGGGCATTACTGTTACCTGTGGATATAAAGTGAGTTTTGTTCAGTTTAAATCAGATTAATAACTGAAAGTTATCACATGCCTACTAAACCATAAAGAGGACAGGGCTCCACCAATCATGTAATTATCAAGAATTTACTAAAACAAAACAATTATTTTTAGTGGAGCTATTCCTCAGTTGCTATCTGGAGCTATTTTACTTGTTAGAGAGAGAAGATTATTGCCTCAAAAGCTGAAAGATCAAGTAATGTCCCAAATAAAGACATTATCACAATGAAGTCAGCAGTTCCATTTGAAATACAAAGTGGACCTAAGCAACAAACAATTGCCCAGAGACAATTGTTAGATTTAACACTGTATAAAGTTTATTGGGGAGAATCCATAGTGTCTGCCAATGGCATTTGGAGCACTGACACTACAGAATATTTTATCTCAGATTCCTCAATCTTACAGTTTGATTGCAATTTTGGAACACAAATCCTAGCTTTCCTAAAAAAAAAACCCAAATTCTTTAAAAGTTGCAGTGGCTTAGACCAAAATATAAAGCTAAGAAATTGTATCAAAAGCAGATGTTAAAAAAACAAACAAACAAACCAACCCACAAAAAAAAGGGAAAAATAACCCCTCCAACACTTCCAGAAGTGATGTTTCAGAGATGAACATATCTGGTTTAACAAAAGGCTAACATCTTGGGGTTTGCCTCCTTGCAAGGCTTTATCACCATGGCTTTATGGCAGTCCCTGTGTCAGCAGAAGAGCTCTGCTGGGACACACAGCAAACTTCACACCATCTTCCTGACAGTCACAGCATCACAGAAAATGCTTCACAGCTGCACATTCTAGAATTGTTCCTAGAGCTGAGCCTAACAGAATTTGTGCCAAGCTTATTGCAGTTAGCTCTTGAAGAGCAGCTGATTTCTCTTAAGTTATGAGTATTATTTTATAGTTACATAATGCAAAAGGAGTATTTATGTCTCACTGTGCTCATTTGTTTACATAGAGTTCCACATTAAAGACTTTTTCCAGTAAAAAAAATTTCTAAACTCACTTATTGGAACTTTACTAGAGGAAGGGGGAAATCTCTTACCTTTGCCTTCTGACCCTATTTCAGCATCAGCACAATTCACATGAATATGGCAAGCAAGATTTGGCTAACAGAATACTTCAGTTATCAGTGAGACACCAAAGAGATGGCATTTTTAAAAGACTGCAGATGGAGAATTAGTTCCCATCTATACTGGAGAATATAGAATGGTTTTCCCCAGTGTTTTTTTCCAGTTCCTTCTTAGAATCTGTTTTTCATGGATTTGTACATGCAGTGAAAAATTATTTTACAGTTTAAAGTTTAATGCCTAAACCTGAGAGCTATTTTAGTAAGCTCAAAATATTCATCAACTGACATTTCATTACTTTAGGAAGTTTATTGATGAAAACATCCCTATCTGGCTTTTCCTTGGTCATGTTTTACACATTTCATACCTTTACTCTCTCAAGTGTTAATCACCAATCATCTCTGAAATGGTGCCCATCTGTTTAAAACACATTGATAATGAGATACCCAGGTTCAGTTAAAATATTCTATGAGTGCTCCTGAAATGACTTTAGGCCACTACCCTGCTGCTGTCCCAAGCAATGCCCACAGATATTCCCTAATTTTGCTGTCCTTTCCTTTGCCCTGTCACCAAGCAAGGGAATGTTTAATTTGCTCTCCACTTTCTCCCTCAGCTCTATTTTCCAAGTTTTCCCTTGGACTGAACTTCCTATTTTTTCCCCCCAAGGACACATAAGTTTTTATTTCTCCTCTCCACTCAGTTACATTCAATTTCCTGTTTCCAAGATTTTTAGGTTATGTTGTATTATTTCTTCCTACTTGTGTTTGTAACACCTGACTTATGATCATCTGCAAATGCTGTTAATATTCTTCTTACATCCAGCATCTCTGAAATCACTGACCTGGGACATTCATCAAAACAGACAGTTGCTGTCTTCCACCTAAGAATAAAGGAAATTAAATGCAAAATTTGTTTGCCAAAGACATGGTAAATGTGGAGTCAAAAGTAAGTAAAGAATAAAGAAAGTACATTAGAAGCTCTCCCAAAATAAAAATAAAACAATTAAGAATGGCAGCAGATGCTCAGTGAGAAGAGGGATGCTCAGGCAGGATTAATTCTGCCATTTCTAGAATGACACGAGGCAAGAGTGGAAGGACAGAACAAATTCTCTGCATTCCTTTCATTAGCCAAACATATTTCCTGGTCCTATCACGTCAATTTACCCAGAACAAAGTGGGACAGCTGCAGGAGAAAGTGGAAACTACAAGGGATCTTCCCCTGCTTTGAGAAGAAAGCTCTGGCAAGGGACACAGCGCGGTAAAGTGAGAACTCTGCAGTCAGGACACGCCCCCCATAAAGGCATGGATGGGGAAAGGGCCTTTCCTGAAGGATGAGGTGGAGGCTGGAGCTGCTGACAAAGACACCCGACATTAACAGATTGTTTCAGTTGTGTGTTGCCCAGACATCCCTGAAAATTTACAGCTGGCAATTTCCTCTGAATGCCTCATTCCTTTCACTTCAGCCTCACCCAACACCTGCCTTCTCTTTGCCTTATTTCCCCAGCTCTATTTTATTCTCTTCCCTGCTCTTTCCACTTACAAGTCCTACTTCACCAGTCACGAAATTCTGATACCAGCATGATATTTTTCTCTTATTTTTATGCCTCCTCCCTCAGCTTTCCCAGATGCACAATGCCTAATGCTGACACACCACTCAAGAAAACCATTCTGCTTCTGACAAACAGCTGAAGGAGATGATCTGCTAAAGCAAATTTACAGGAAGAATGTCCAAAAAACAAACAAAAAAACTTTAGAGAGTAAAAAAAAAACCTGCACAAAAGGTAAAAGGAAGAGCTCTCTAACTTCAGGGTGAAAGTTAATAAGCACTGTTGGCCTATCCACATAGCCTTTATTCTGTGACACTTTCAGACCCTGGTGGCCCATCCCATCACCCCTGAACAGGGAGCAGACAATTCAAAATACATTAACTGCCACCAATTGTGGGGCCCCTGTGAAGAAGAAATAGACCACAAAAGCTCAGTTACTTAATTCTGCTCACATGGTACCCACTCCCTGCTTTGCTTTGTGCTACTGGGTCTTCCCTCACCCATTTTTTTTTTCCAGGCTGAAGAAGCCCAGCTCCCTCAGCCCCTTGTTCACCTTTAAGTTCTGACAAACAAAATCGACCACAGCTGAAGGAGATGATCTGCTAAAGCAAATTTACAGGAAGAATGTCCAAAAAACAAACAAAAAAACTTTAGAGTAAAAAAAAAACCTGCACAAAAGGTAAAAGGAAGAGCTCTCTAACTTCAGGGTGAAAGTTAATAAGCACTGTTGGCCTATCCACATAGCCTTTATTCTGTGACACTTTCAGACCCTGGTGGCCCATCCCATCACCCCTGAACAGGGAGCAGACAATTCAAAATACATTAACTGCCACCAATTGTGGGGCCCCTGTGAAGAAGAAATAGACCACAAAAGCTCAGTTACTTAATTCTGCTCACATAGTACCCACTCCCTGCTTTGCTTTGTGCTACTGGGTCTTCCCTCACCCATTTTTTTTTTCCAGGCTGAAGAAGCCCAGCTCCCTCAGCCCCTTGTTCACCTTTAAGATGGGCTCTGTTGGACTTGCACAGGGTTTTCCACATTTTCTTGTAGTGATGGAGCAAAACCCAGGCATGGTGTGCCAGATGCAGCTATTGAGTGACCAGCAGAGAAAGAATCACTTCACTTGATGTCCTGGTTCTGCTCCTTTTGATCCAGCCTAGTGTGCAGTTAGCTTTTATCACTACCAGGCCACACTGCTGACCTGAAACCCAAGCAAATTTTTCTATTGATTCCAGCAAGGCTGGAATACCAGACTGAACATCTAATAAAGGAGCCATCAAACAGGAAACAGTGGCAACAAAACAGCAAGCACAAGCTTACAACAGCTCCTGATGGCATGTGTGGGAGAAAAGCTGTGAGCAGATACACCCACCCTGATCAAACTTTTTGCTGCCTGCCCCGAGTTCCTGAAGCAGCCTTCACCTGGCTCCTTGCACAAGGGAGGTGGGAAGAGTTCAGTTTTCCCAGGGAAAACTTCTTGCAGGAAGATAGGAAGGCTATTTCTAAAAAAAAAAAATTAATGTGTTATTTGACATGACAGTGATGAGGCAGGAACCCTCCCCTACTCAAGCACAGGATTTAGCAAACAAACTTTAGCAGAGCCAACCCCTGCTGTGTTTGTTACTCCTGGAATTTATTAAAACCACATTGCAATCTGGGCACTACCAGCACCTGATGAAATTGTGAAGCTGCATCTACTCCCAAAGTGGTTAATATTCATTTAAGAATCTGATTTAAGGATTTAGACATTTGTCTCTTACATAGACATACACACTAAAAAAACAGAAGTGACCCTTCTGCACAAGCAGAAGGAGTTAAAAGAATCTGACTTTTTGGTCTCTTACATCAGATTGTTTTGAACACCAGAGCTAGCTAGAACATCAAAACACACATAGGAACTGTTTATTCTGAGTGCTAGAGTTACAGCCCTGCTTTTAACCCACCAGCAGCTCGCTGTGCCCGTCCATTCTACTGGAATCACTTCCAAATTCAATCCCAGCAGCTCCAGTGCTATCTTCAATTACAGTCACTCTGCAGAGGCCAATCCCCCAGAGCAACACAAACAAGCTGAATTAAACAAAGCACTGTTACCACCCTGACACAGATGTTAACAGGATGCAGTTCCTTTTAGGCATGATAAAAAAAGAGACCATTCACATTGCTGCTCTCCAAGCCTTAAATTCTGCAGAAGTTTTCCCAAGAAGCTTAACTGAGGAATGAAGTGCAGTAATACATCACATTAAGCCAGTGTTACATCACACAGGGTCTGATTTGGCACCACATCATCTTTCATCCTCTGGGATTCTGCCCAAAACACAACTGTGTATATGAATACAAGATTTCCCCAGCTGTCCCAGAAACAAAGTAAAGAAATCACATAACACACCCCCACAAAATGAAGATTGAGGAACTGGAATCCCCACAGCACTTCTGGAGTTGGTCAGGCAATCAGAACAGTGTAAGTATGTGTAATTGTATTTATTTATTCGAGCATGTTATGGTTTTCATTGCACTGGCAATCTTTTGGGGATGACTACAGATGCCTAACTTTAAACTGTTGCATTCCACAGAAGGTATGGATTAAAAAGATCCTGTGGAAAAAAAAAAATACAGGTTTTGAACCCCATCCAGCAGCTATATGGCTGAGCACACTATCTGTAAAGTTAGGAAGCCAACAAAGGCTTTAAAAACATAATTAAGTGCCCTTCTTATGACTTATTAGAACAGCACAGCACCTGCCTGCTAGATACAAACTTCACACCAGTGGTAATTTAGCCACTGCTCCCGAGCAGTCTACACACCTCAAAACTCTATTTTTCCTTTTAAAACTGTGCAAAAGTGCTTAAGCATCCCTGCCATACTCCCAGCCATAGCACAGGTAAACACCACCTCAACAAAGCTACAGAGAAGGTTTCCTCTGGAAATCACCCAGAGGGCATTCCACAAATCAAAAGTATCACTCCTACAACAAGTTTCACTGACCAGTGCAATGCCATCCCAAAAACAAAGTAGCTGCTTGCATTGAAGTGATGAAAAAGAAAGTTTGTTCCTAGAAGGGTATTTAAATACTTCCAAATAGTAGCCTCCTCATAGGAGTCATAAGTTTCTACAGCCATGCCTTTTTCAAATGAGGAGGTAAGACTGAAGAAATGCATCTGTAGGTACATTCAGTGGTAGGAGCTTTTCCACGTGGAAGTTGGCAAGCACGTTCTCTGCTCCTTCAGGCAGCGACCAGACGAGCAACCACAGCGTGCTGAGCTTGTGCCACCACAGGAAAGCCCCAAGCTCACCCCTGCTCACATCTGGTTACCTTCCGTTCCTCACACAGCCCGAGACGTGGATAAACCTAAAGCCAGCCTTGCCCGAAGCACGCTTTGGAGGGCAGCTGCAGGAAGATGGACACCCCACGGACAGAGGCATCGTAAAGGAGGGGACACACACCTCACTCAGTCTGCACAGGCTCTGCTGGAGAGCACAGGACTGCTGAGGTAAGGGACGGCAAGCACCCGCCGAGGGCTGGGGCTGCTGCTGCTGCTCACAGGGCCCGTTCTACAGCTGAGGTCTGCTCCACTCCCTCCCAGAGAGGGACCTGCGGGGTAATGCCCGCCATTTCCACACAGAGGGTGCCCCCATCTCCCTCGGAAGCAGCGCCTCAGCACGAACAGGACGGTGCTGGAACCCCTTCCACTCACGGGCCAACCTCACCATCCTCCTCCCCTCACGGGCCGGCACCCCCGAGTCCCTTCACCTCAGCGGGCAGAGGCCCCCAAGCCCCTTCACCACAGCGGGCAGAGGGCCCCCAAACCCCTTCACCACAGCGGGCAGAGGCCCCCGAGCCCCTTCACCTCACAGGGATCGGCCCCTCGCGCCCCTTCCCCTCACGGGCCGCCCGCCCCGCTCCCGCCATGGCGCCTCAGGCACGCGCCCGGGGGCGCCCAACGGCCGCGCCTTTCCCGCCCCCTCCCGCCGCAGCCCCGAAAGCCGCGCTCAGGCGCGCGCGTCACGCCGCCACCGCCGCCGGCCAATGAGAGCGCGGCCAGGCCTGCGCCCGCGCTTTGCAGACGCGGAGGCGGGGCCTCTCTGAGTGACAGCGCGGCTCGGCCTATGGGGGAGCGGTGGCCCCCCCCTTAGCGCGCAAAGCGCTGCTGGAGAGGGGGCGGGTCCCCTCTGCTCAACCCCCCCTCCGCCGCTCGCTCCCCCCGCCCATCCGAGGCGCGCAGCGGATTGACAGCCCGCCCGACCAATCAGCGCGGCGGCCGCCTTCGCGGCGGCACATCCCGGGGCCAATGGGAGCGGCGGATGGGCGGGGCCCCCGAGGTTTCCAAACGCTCCGCGGCGCCATGGGCTGAAAACTAAACCGAGATGGAATCTCCCAGTCTGAACCGGTTTGAGCCGGTTCCGAGCCTGTGGCATTAGGAGGGGGAGACGCGCCGCGCTCAGTCCCCGTCGCCGCCGCCGCGTGTGTGACCTGCTCGTAGGGGACCCGTAGCTGAGGGGGCGAAGTTTAGTGCGAGCCGCGGGGGGGGCGGCGGGAATGGGGGCGAACTGAGCGCCGGGCGGGGAGGGCGGCAGCCGCAGGGGCAGCGAGAGCCGGCGGGGCCGGGCCTGGGCGGCGCGGGAGGCGCAGCCGGGTAGATCCCCCCGCACCAGCGAGGCCGGAGCGCCGCGCCGGCCGCTTTCCCGGGGCTGAGGGGAAGGCGCGGAGCCGAGCGCGGAGCCCCGGGGGCCGCTGCGGGCGCCTGGTGCAGCCAGGCCGGGCACGCTGCGAGGGGAGGAGTGGCGCCACTAACCCCGACCCACCGCCGAGGAGGGAGCGCTCGCCTTTCCCCCCACCTCCTGCCGTGGTGGTTTTTTTCCCTCCTTCCGTGCTGATTTTTTTTCCCCCTCCTTGCGTGTTTTTTTTTTTTTTCTCCTTTTTTTGGGGGGGTTTATTTTTGGTGGTCTTTTTTTATTTTCCTTTTTTTTTTTTTTTTTTTTTTTTCTTGTGGCGTGTGGTGGTTAGAAACTTGGCTCGCTCGCCCCTACTTTCTGAAGGAAGAGGCTGTGAGAAACCCCTAGGTAAGCCGGGGTTGTGGGGGGGTCGCGATGGGCACGGCGGAGGGGGCAGAGGGGGGTATTTGGAGGGGCAGAACGGGGAGATGTGCCCGTGCAGGGGGCCCCAGAGCCTGGCCTGTGCTAGGAGAGATGTGATGGAGCCCGTGGAGAAGCCCTGAGGGGCGGGGGTGCGCTCGGATGGGGTTCGGGGTGCGAGCATCCCCGGCCTGGCCGAGCGCAGCCACGGATGCTGCGGGGGATGCTCCTCGTTAGGAGGGGGCCGGGCAGGCTGGGATCGGGCACGGGCAAACCCGCCGACATAATCTGTAAATTATTAGGAGTGGAAGTTTCCAGAAATATTTTTTTTGTGTGTGTGTGTGTGTCTGTGCAGCAGTATTGAAACGTCCGCCTGGATCACGTGGGGAGCCCTGTATAGAGCGCAGGGCTGGAGCCCAGGGGAGGAGGAGGAGGAGGAGGGCTCCCCGCCGGGAACCGGGGCCCTGCCGGCCCGAGCCCGAGCCGGAGGAGCTGCCCGAGAGCCGGGGCGCTGCCCGCCCGCCGGGGCGCTGCGGCAGGAGCCGGCGAAGGGCCGCCGCGCTGGGTGGGTGTGAGTTATTTCCAGCCGAAAAGGAACGCTCCGAGGTGTCGGGCAGATGCCGCTTAATCCGTCTCGTCCTTCTCCTTCACGTGTGTGCGTGAGGGAGCGAAGGGAAGGGGCGGTTTCGTTGCCATTGCTGGCGTGTGGAGTGTGATGGGCACTCACCCCTCCTGGGTGGGATTTACAAGTGATGCAGCTAATTCCTTGGAGGAGGGAGGCACTTCATTTGCATTGCATGCTTGGAAATGGGGCACAGTGGCTCTCCCAGGGTGGGTTTGCTTTTTTTTTTTAGTCGCTGCCCCCAGTGAGGTTTAAATATCTGGGTTAAAGGTGCTGTAGGATTCATGGTAAATGCTCACCGTTTCTTACTATTAAGTGCCTGCTGTTATTCGTGTGTGCTACGAGCCAAAATGAATCGGGTCTACCACAACAAGCTAACTGTTGTGTTAAAGGTCCAGGGTCATCGAGAGTTGGGATAACTGTGTAAACAGTGCTGTAAATGCAGTTCTTTTGACCTTCGGTAGATGTCACATTCTTGCTGTGTTGTAGTTCAGATTTTTTTTTTTTTTCTCGTTTGGTTTTTATTTTTTTTTTTTTAACTTTTTCTCTTTTGTTTCTCTTAGCCCATTAATTGAGGGACTGCTCAATGGTGGTTCTTGGAGCCGAGGCTTAAATCCGTTCCGGAGTCGAGGCGTGATGGGGGAGGGAAAAGTGTAGGAGTACAGTAAATCAGAGATTATGAGCTTCGTGTGGGTACAGGGTTAGGGGTGGGAGATGGAGTTGCTTGCAGGTGGTGGTGGCCACGAAGCCGCCATTTCTGTGTTTCGGCCGGCCAAGTGGCTAGGTCATTTCGAAGATAATGCTGGGAGTGGCGAAGGGCCCTATTCAAAACATTTCCTTTCTGCTTCCATGTGTTGAATAACTTCTCTCGGTCACGCTGCTCCTCCTTGGCGCTCCCGGCGTGGCCTGAAAACCACGGGAAGAGGCTCAGGTCTGCAATGAATGGCCCTGCCCGAGGAGCGACTGGTGCACGGCATTTATTGTAGTTTGGAACCGCTTTCCCGGCTCGGCCGTGGAGGAGGCCAGATGTGGACAAAAAGGGGCGTGCCTGGGAGCATTAGCTGCTCTGAGCCTCTTCGTGGGTGCAGTTCCCTTCTAGTGGTGCTGCTCGCTGCCCCTCGTTTGCCAGGTGACATTTTCTGCGTCCTCCCGAGCCAAAAGGATGAAATGAAGAATGAAGTCGGCCTTTTCTGCTGCTGTGCTTCTGGCTTCCCGAGTTCACATCACAATTTTGAAAACATTAG
This sequence comes from Onychostruthus taczanowskii, assembly GCF_017590055.1. Classification (NCBI taxonomy): domain Eukaryota; kingdom Metazoa; phylum Chordata; class Aves; order Passeriformes; family Passeridae; genus Onychostruthus; species Onychostruthus taczanowskii. The sequence continues at coordinate 2,116,983 of NW_024503124.1, forward strand.
GAGTTGAAGGAGGGAAGGATAGACGTGGAGTGTTGATTTTAATTTATTTTGTTCCCTACTTGATGTTTATTTTCTCCTGGTTTTGCAGGAACATGTTGTAAAAAGATTTGACTGGATGTTGAGATGAAGCCCTTAAAATGGTTGTGTTAGTGTAGTAATACTGAGTTTTCTAGTTGAAAATGCAGTTGGAATATTTGGGTTTGAAGCTATTTTTATATATAGAAGTAACAGAAATTCCTTGACACTACTTGCAAATACACATTGCCAAACAAAAGATTTTCCTTGTCTGGATGCTGCAGTAAAACTTTCACTTAATTAGTAATTACTAGGGTTGAGGCACAGGTTTGTCTTGCTCCTTACTTTTGAGCATGACTTGAATACGTAAAGCATAAAACAAATTCTTCCTTACACATGGAGTTATTTAGTCAGAGCACATCCGACTTTATGGGGTGTGTTCCTGGAAGAGTTTCAGGTTGTATCTTTGTGAGCATGCAGATGGCTCTGCTGTAACTTTTTGATTGATCTTGCACTTCCCAGACTTGTGGCCGTCTGTGAAGTGAGCAGTTTTGTGTGAGACCTGTGGGTTTACAGGGTTTGGAAAGGAGGGTGAGTTTTGTGTGGGTTTACAGGGTGTGGAAAGGAGGGTGAGTGGCACAGAGGTGCTGTAGTTGGCAGGGTGGGAATATGTGTTAAGAGTTGCCATTTTCTGTGAGAGCAGGGCAATAAACTTGATCAGGTGTTTCAACCTGGGGGAGGCAGGGTGGTGTGAAAAAGGTAGAGTGTAACCTTACCATCAAAAATTCCATGGCTTCTGGTTTGTTTTCCTGCTTTTCACAAATGTCTTTATCTTGCACCAGTCTCTGGCTGGTAAAGAATCTCACACACCCCACCTGACTCCCTTTGCATAATATCAAGGCTGCTCTATCTAGGACAAAGAGTTAATGCCTGTGTCCCTGGCTTTAGGGGACCTGAAACCTCCAGTAGAATTCCATTTCAGTTTGGAGTGATCTCACATGGCACACAGAGTAACCTGCTCATTTAACAGTCCCTTTACTGCACTGTCTCAAAGTGCCTTCAATCAACTTAGTTTCAGTGGTAATTTTTTTTGCTTGGATGTGGTTAACTTGTAAGGTGGTTTTCTTTTCTTTCCCCAACTATTTGAAAAATGCCCTGTGGCTAATTTCTTGCTGTGTGTGTAGATCACGTTTCACCTCCTTACCCAAGTGTTTAAAAGCTTTTGGAACTGAATCTTCTGAATGTGCATGTTGGCCTTGGGAACTCGATACTGGCTGAGATTGCCAGTCTGGGTTTTGGTTGTAGTGACACGAGGCTTCTCGACCAGCAGACAAGTAGGGGTTGATTGCTGCTGTGAAATAAGCCCCAGGGTGCTGGTAACACAGCCCGTTCTCTGCTCACACTCTTATTGTGTGTTTCACCTGTTGAAGACCCTGAGAGTTGAGCTGGGGTAGTGATGGGTGAGTTTTTCAGGGGGGAAAAAAGAAAAGTTTGTAGTGGTATGTGCCCCAATCAAAGCAGTGTTATCTACTACTGCTAACATAAGCATCTTGTTTCAATGAGACAAATGAGCTAAGTTGAAGCACTTGCTTTGCAGCTGCATCTGGTAATAATTTCTTACTAATTGATCAATTTTTAAAAATTTATTTTGCAGTAATCTATGCCAGCAATTATGACAATGTTAGCAGACCATGCAGCTCGTCAGCTGCTGGATTTTAACCAGAAACTGGATATCAATCTCTTGGACAATGTGGTGAACTGCTTGTACCATGGAGAAGGTGCACAGGTAAGGTGGACTTGGAACATACATTTATTGAGCATGTTTAACCTTACAGCAAATCAGCTCAGCAAAATCAATTCACTTCAGGAACAATTAGTAATATTAGTGAATTTACTGAGCTGGTGACTGGAATATTACTGGCAGTCACATGAAATGTGAATTCACATTGAAGTGACTCTTGGAGAAATGTTGATTTGGTGTGTGTTCATTTCTAGCTTGCCTTCTGATGTTGAGAATTATTAGGAAATATGATTTGGGAAGGTCACTTGGTGCAGCTCACCTTTTCTGATTTAGTTCTTCAGGGAGGCCTGAGCTACCTGTTACTTGTTATCATGGACAGGATTGTGAAGCCATAAATGTAATATTTGCTTCAGTGAAGAATTGTATTTAAAAGAAAAATCTTGGTGATGCTATTACTGTGTTTGTATTTATAAAGAAGCATGTCATGCATATTTAATAGAAGAGTTTGTTCCTTTCTTGTGTCTGGGCTTTATTTTCCATTACAGTTTGCACAGGTTCTTCTTGCATTTCTTCCTTTAGGCTTGGTGCAGATTGTGAAATATTAAGTTGAAATGGAAGGACTGTGCATTTGTGTGTTTGCCATGAAAGTGAATCTTGTATTGCTTTTCTTAAATCTGTTTCTTGAACTTATTTGGAAACGAGACTTAAATGTTGAGAGCAAGTATTGCTACAAAGGGTGCTGGCATAGTTCCTCTCCTGGCAGATTTTAATTGTTCAGGCTCAACAAATTGGGAGTTTCAGTGTCAGGCATCTCTTACTAAGATAGTCTTGCACAACAATAAGTGAATTAAATGAGACAAAGTAGCTGATGCTTTTCTATTCTTTCCAGCTGTTAGAATAAACAATGATATACTTGCATATACTTGCTTTCTGTATCTCTTTGGGGAAAGGAAAAAAAAAAAAGCTTTTGTAAAGATTTCTACTGTGAATTCCAATAGGTTTTGAAATACCTTGTTTTTTGAAATATTTGCATTTTGAGTGTCCTAAATTCAAATAGTTACTTGTGGTTTTTTAAGTGCCTAAGAATGACAGAAAACTCCTTGTAGCCTTTGCCTTAGGAGTATGGACATCTGTAGCACTTGTTTTGTGCTCTTTTACTGCCCTGCAAAACAGGAGATGCTTATAATGTTGTTTGATTTGAAAAGAGTTGGAAAAGTTGGGAGGGTTTGTAGGGAAAAATAAAGGATTAACACTAAATACAATGATCAAATTGCCATTGTTCTTGCATTGTGAGAAGTTGCTTCACTTAAAACAGCTGGCAAGACTCTCCAGTATTTAGAAAATCAGTGCAATAAGATGCAAAAATTCAAGAGGTGGTATTTAACTGGCAAAAGTAAATTATGATATAAACCTGTTTAAATACATGTACTCTACATGTGTCACCTCGGTGAAACTTTGGTCAGCTATTTTAGTACCTTTCCAAACTGGAGACATTTCAGGGAGTCTGAGCTTTCCCCTCTTCCAAGAAGTTAAAAAAATTGCAGGAAAAAGTGGTTCTCAGTGGAGTCTGACAGCTCAAGTCCTTTACTAAAGGGTGAAAGGAATAAAAGGAGTTGAGGAAACTGAATATTAAAATGGAGAGATTACCAGTGGTTTTCCTGGAATAGGTCAGGGTAATGTCAGGGTAAAACAGGTTTAGAATGCAACCTGAATGGCCTGTGCTGAACTTGCTTTCAGATTCACCTGCCTCCTCCTTCTGCTTAGTTCTTATCTCTGCTTGCAAAACTGTTATCTGCTGATCTGTATTAGGCAAGAAAGAAGCTATTTTCTGTCCTGGAGATTTGAATTTTTTTCTCTCAGCTTTTTTGGGTATAGTTCTCTGAAAAGAATGTCCCCACCCCAGTGCAACACATGACTAAGGAGATTTCATGCAACTCATAAATGTTTACCTGGGCTCATCCCAGACTCTTAATTCCATTGATTTGTTAGGTCTTCACGTGTCCAGAAAGATTATTTGCAAATTCCTTTTTGGTACCAGCAACATGATAAAGCTTTGTTCTTGGTTAACCATTATTACTAAATTTGTGTTGCTTATGAAACTACAGGGTTTGGTGTCCAGAAAAGGGGTTAGTGGGTATGAGAGCAAACCTCTCAGTGCTGGGAGAAGGATATGGACTGTGTTTTGTTGGTGTTGAAATTTGATCCTGGGATATGTCACCAGTATTAGAAGCAAACAGGAGACCAGTATAAAAACACACTTGCAGATTGAAATACAGCTATTCCTTCCTTTTTAAAACTAAAGTGTATTAAAAGTGCAGGTTTTTCTGTTTTTTTTTTTTTTTTTTTTTTAACTCTGATGTCACACTGTAACAACAGGGCTGTACTGGTTGTGGTGTTAAACAGAATATTTATGTGGTACTTGTCCATATCAGATCTGCAGGCACTTGCTGCTCCAGTTGCTCCACTGTGCTCCATTATATCAAGTAGGGGTGCAAGTGGTGTTGTACAGATAGTTCAGGCATCCTTGCCCTTTTCTGTTGAGACCTCCAATTTTGTTTTGTAAGACACATGCCAAATTTGTCAGTTTGTTGTATTCTATATGTACATAGATTTGGGGTCTTGATTGGGTTTCTAAGTTGGTGAAAATGCAAGTTTTCTTACACCAGGTGCTGATTAGCTCAAGTATGCCCTTGCATGAGACTAGAAAGCTGCACGGCTGTAGGGAGTTGTTGAAGTTACTCCTAAAGCAAAGCTTTAACTGCTCTGTGACTCTTTCCAATAGGCTCTACAGTGCAGTGAAAGAATGAACTAAGTTGTGTTAATTGTGTTGTAAAATGTCCACCTTGTTGGTGAGGCAGTGCCTGGTGCTTGCAGGGGGTACAACTTGCAGCAGGATTTGTCAGTACATGGCACTTCTGGAAATGGCTGACTTTGGCTCCCTAAAAATTCTTGAGCACATGCAGGCTTTTGAAAAGGATAGCTAAAATGAGTTCAGCTATTTCAATGTGTAATTGCTTCAGATGAGGGTTTCAAGAAACCACAGCATCAAGGACAGTAATTGAGAATGTCAGTCCCAAGGAAGAGGGAGCCATTAGCTGACCAGCTCCCTTCCTCCTGCCAGCAGGTTTTTATTATGGTTTTGTAGGTTGTTAGGTACCCCAAGGATCCCTCAGAAGTAGGGATTGGAGACCTCTAATGCTCTGCTCTGTGGTTCTTCAAGATAAAACCAACAGTTCTGCAGAACAGTGTTCCTGAAACCTGGCACTTTGTATAAGTGTTTCCACTGGAACTAAAATGTTTGGGTACCCTAGAACGAAGTTTTACCCTGAAGGCTTTGTGGAAGGAGAGAGAACTTCATTCCCTAGTAGGTTTTCCCCATCATGTGTGCTGTTCTTGCATGTTTGCTGCTGCTCTGGATGAATCATTGAGGATGGAAGATGGAAATGAATAATGACTGTCCTGCATCAATGGGCTTTTGGAGTTTGGTTGTTACTGAACTTCAGCTGTCACAGAAGGAGGCTCAAGGGACTTGTTCCTGCTGGTTGAGTTCTGCATAACTCTTAGATAAGTAACTGGAGTGTTACATATTGGTGGCTTCAGTGACAGTATATAACTTCTTCAATAATCTAATGCTAACACCTTTTTCAAATCAAATTTTTTTTCAGCAAAGAATGGCACAAGAAGTGTTGACTCACTTAAAAGAACATCCTGATGCGTGGACAAGAGTTGATACTATTTTGGAGTTCTCTCAGAACATGAATACCAAAGTAAGCAAATTAACTTTTATTTATTTGGTTTTCCTCTTTCTTCCATTCATAAACTTTGAGGAAGGTATCTCATTTTTAGCCCTAGACTTTTCTTAATTCAAACCATATTTTTGATTGTCTCGTTCGCAAAGATTGCTTTAAGCAAGAGCTGTAAATGAAAAAAATATTCAGACCTCCTTTTGCATTGCCAAGAGTTTATCCCTCCCCCCCTTTTTTTTTTTTTGTTTTTGAGGATGAGCTAAATTGGATACACAGAATTTTTTTCGAGGCACATAAAAGCATTATGCCAGTTCCCAAGATTGGTGTTGTGTCTGTATAAATCTGAGTAATGAAAAGTCTCCTAGAGCCACATTTTCTCCTTGGGTAAGTGCTTGGCTGTGTGTGATCATAATGAAAGCCACCTGCACGTAACTGAGGAGAAAATTTGTCCCTAGGTGTCTTAAAGACAAAACAAACCTCATTAGGCCAAGGTTTTGAGCAATCAATAAAGGTTAAGCACCCCAAAGTTTGCAGTACATCAGTTCTTTGCTACTATGCAGAGCACATTTGCTTTTTACTGCTGTTGGAAATCCATCCATGGTGGTAGAGGCTAAAATGGGCAGCACTCAGGGCTTTTTCTGCAATTTGAAATGCTGTACCTAAGACTTGTGAAGTTTGGGCCAAAAAGATGAGCAAAATGTGTTTTCACTGTCTTAAGCTTGATGATTATTATCTCAAATAACTGACATGCATGTTTTTCTGCTGGATACATACTGTGTTCAAACAGAAAAAAAAATTGTGTTTGGATGGTTTCTGAAATCATGTGGTATTCATGAAGCAGTTCAGATTTTTTCATTGCTCTCTGAAGTCGAGGGGAAAGCAGTTTAAAGAACTTCCTCAAAGTAATACCTTTAAGCACCTTTAAGTAACAGTGTTTGCCTGTTTGCTTGCCTGGTAAACTTTGCTTTTTATACTGACAGACGTTACTAATGTTTAAGTTGATTTATCAACAGTATTTTTAAAAACTCAAATTTGTCTTGTGAAAAATGAGATGATTAGAGGAACAGAAAGAAAGCAACAGGTAAAGAATTCTTCCATTTACATAAATTGCAAATGATTTGGTGCTAAATTTATGCACTATGACATTTGGCTTTTATGCAATCATATTTTTTCTTTAATTAAAGCTGTTAACACTACCTGATATTAATCATAATGTTCCATTATGTTGATTGCTTGTAATAGGAAGAAAAGGGGTGTCTTCCTGTGCAACTGACACAGCTAGGCTTTGACGGCAGGCCTCCACAAGGTCTACCCTTTTGATTCCCTTTAACTGAATTCTGTTCATCAATTGTTTTTTGTTTCTTGGGAGGTGGGAGGGAAAGGGATTCGGTGCATAAAATAAGTGATAAGGGTGCCATAGAAATTTCTACCACAGGGATCATTTCATGCTGGTTTTTTTTCTTTTTTTGAGTCTTTTGCTGTTGCCTGTCCCTCATCTTCATAACTGGGCAGTGAATTAGTGGTAGACAGTTAGCAAACCAAGAGCAAATTAGTTTCTGAAAAGCTTCTGTCTTACACAGAGATAAGATGTGTTCACATGTGCTGTTGCAGTAGTTGATTAAAAGGCAGGACTTTGTAATTTGTATCAGTGAGTATTTTGGGAGTGGTGTTCCTCGTTGTCAGAGAAATAAGAGTAATTAGAACATCAAATCAAATGAAACAAAGTGAAAGACCCCTGAAGGCCCCTTGCAGGATGTTGGGGCTGCTGGAGCCCTTCCAGTGAGGTGTGGCAAGAAGGATGTGCAGGTGAGGGTTGTACAGTGATTTTACTGCTGCTGCTGTTCAGTGCCACGTGTGAGTGTTAGGGAAAAGGAGGATTTTTAGGGCTGAGGAAGAAGTGAACAAGACACTGCAGAGGGCAGAACTGAAGGCACAAAAGAAGGAGTAGAAACCTTTGGAGTATGAACAGCTTAAGGTCCATGAACCCAAATGAGATGTTTGAGCAGGTAATGAGGGGTAGGTGTGGCAGATTGCTAGAGGTGTCTGTCCTTTTCTTTGACTCCAGGAAATTCTCAGTGAGGGAAAAACCCACTGATCATGAGGTCTGTCCTTAGTCAGTCGTTAGGTTTTTAATTTAAGTTTCATCTGGTCATCTAGTGTTTATTTAACATGAAAGTAGACTTGCCATTCTGGTGCAAAAGTAAGTTCACTTGTGGAAAAAGGTTTAGGAGAAGATGAACATTTCTAGTTAGTTAATACCTGAGAAATTAATGCATGTGCCTGTAGAACATAGAAATTTCACTAGGGTTTAGATGTGCTTCAGGAAAGTTAGCACTATCTGGTATAAGTACTCAAACTGTCTACATTGTTAGGAGCTTTTGTAAGTATGGTTTGTGTCATGAGCCTGGATCTCTTGCAGATGGTGTCTGTAAGTTTATAGCAGTGGCTGAAATCAATTCCCATGAAGCATTTGGGTTAAGAATATTTTTGCACGTTTTCCTACATGAAAATTCCCTTGATTTCATTTAGCTTTTATGTCACATACTTAAATCAATTTACAGGTTAAAATCTAGTTGATAAGCTTTTGCTGTTGACCATGGAATTAATAAAAATACCCTGCCAACTTTCTGTGATTCATAATTTCTCTTGGTGCCCAAGGTTTTGGAAGGGGACAGAATATTTTGCAGATGCAGGATGTGTACCTGGAATCTCCTGGGAACTAGGGTTAGATAGGGAAGCAAAGGGATGGAGGTTATGTTAAGATGAGAACAGCAAAACTGCTCTTTCAGTACAATGTAGCTTGGGACAGTCTACATTGTGTATTTTTAATTAAGCTGAAGTCTGGATGATCCTTTTGGTGGAAATGCTAATGATCCTACTTGTGTAACAACTAACCATTTTAAAGAGGAACTCTTATTCTCAGCCAAACTTGGAACTGTGGAAACTTGAGTTTACCTTTCAGGCATTGATTTTTATTTTTTATTTTTTTTTTCTTCCTAAACCACTGTAGATAAAGTAAATGCAAAACTCCTCATCCCCTTTTCTCTCCTGTCTATTCATGCTAATGGGGTTTTACATATTAAAGTTTTTTGGTTGTACCATGACAAACTTCTTTCCCTGTTACTGTGAGTTGGCAGTAGGGACAAATGGGCAGAGGGAATGGCCATTTGCAACGTTAATGGTTTCGGGTAAGAAAATAGGAAGGAATTCCTGAAAGGTAAAATGATTTCCAAGAGCTAATTCACGTTTTTATTGTTCTTTGACTGAGCACAAAAGTTCATCTTTAAATATTAGAAATAGCTGCCATATTGGGGTGGGGATTAAAAATAAATAAACCTGTGGGTTGTCTTGCTGTTCCTAAAGTAACACACCAGTGAAGTTTGGGAAATACTTTCTCTAGAAAGTGCCAGTGTCAGGACATGTGATGCTAAGACAAGATTTTTTTTTTCAGCTCGTAGAGGAACAGTAGGAAGCTTGAGACACCATCCAAGCTGCTAAATATTTTAGGAGCCTGGTTGTGTTAATACTCAAAACTTAGGAGCAGTCATTTGTGATACAAATTCATATCTGGCTGCTGCTTTTCCAGATAGCCAAAATTGTCTGCCAGAGGGCTTTTCATTATTGTTTTTCCCCCCTCCTGGTGTGAGCATGATCAAACAGCAGGACTTAGTATAGCCAAGAATAAAACAAGCAAATACGATGCATGAAACCTCAGTAAATGGGTGAATAGACATATATTTAATAAAATTGTTAGTTTAAGAATCTTGAAGTCTTAGATGTTAAGTGTGAATGTCTGATTGAATGAGAGTCCTGCAAGTTAGTTAGTCCTACAGTAATGTACTCACATTTTGCTCTTCTCCAATTTCAGTATTATGGACTGCAAATCTTGGAAAATGTGATAAAAACAAGATGGAAGATTCTTCCAAGGAACCAGTGCGAAGGTAGGGAGGGATTTTTGTCTTTTCCTCAGAACTTTGTGTATTAACTGAGACTTACACTTCCAGTCTCTCAGTAACATTCTGTCATGTGTTACGGTATCTTGAATGATGAAACCACATCTTTCACTTCTGTGATAGTGATCTCAGTGGGTTGGTGAGCAGCTGAAATTCTGTACATTTGTGGAAAAGGTATCACTGAGAGTTTTGAAACATCTGAGGTGAGCCCCTGGCGTTGAGGTAGAGGTTTTCATTCCTGTGCTTGGCACAGGAGGTTTTGATTTCTTCCTCCTCTCAAAGCAGTGTGTGCAGCCCCAAGCAGACTCTGTGGCCCACTTGTTACCTTGTGTAGGTTTGTGTTATTATTTTGAAATTGTAAGCAGTTACAATGATTTCAAAATGGAAACACTAAATAAATGCACTGTCTTACCTGTTGATGGTCTCTCATTCTGTGAGGCAGGGAGGTACTGTGCAGTTGGGTTTCATGAAGTTTATAACCAGGCAGATTGCTGTAATTGCTGCAGTGTAGGCTGAGCCCCAGTCTCCCATCAATGTAAGGAAGCTGGAAGTCTGTAAATCAGTTCTGTGTTTAGTTTATGGGTTTTCCCTTTCCCTGTAGTTTGCTGTGTTGCTGACTTTTAGACATTGGATGCAGCAAATGGAGGTACCCCTGTGGCTGCAGGGCTGGTGCTTTTCACGTGGCTGGCTGTCAAATCATCACAACTTGGACTTCAGAACATTAAGTGCAACCACTTCCAATTCTTGACATGAAATGGTGTCACTCTTCTATACTTTTTACTAAAAGCTGGTCTTGGAACTAATTAAAAGTGCCAGATTTCTGTGTTCTGCTGAGAGCTTTTATTAACCATGCTTTAAATTTTTACTGCCAGTTCTTAGGTTCTGAAACAATATTAATTAAAACAGAATTTTAAGTGCTGATGGAAACAAATGCATAGGCAGGGACTTTTACACTTTTGTGCTTACTCTTCTCAACTTTCCCTCTTCCCTTCCAACTATAGATTGGCAAAGGGTGGCTGTCTTTGAAAGTAAAACTGAAAGTGAAGTTTCCATTCATTCTGCTGTTGGAGGTTTCTAGGGAACAGCTTCAGCTAAGGCTCAGACACAGCTATACCCTTCTGAGAAACTAAAAGAGCACCCTAGTTAGCTAAAGTTAACTGTTCTTTGTGCTTTTAATTACTGCAATATCTCAGCTCAGTCATATTTTGTTTCATCCCTGACTATGAGCACTTGGTTTCAATGTTTTGAAGTTGTTGTCCTAAAGTTTTTGGCTGTGGGAGGAGAGCAGGAGGAAAAGGAGCTAGGAGTATTGCCCACTGGTGGAGGAAGGTGTAGAACAGAGATGTCACAGGGGTGGACCTAACTTGATAGTTTGGAACTGAACAGGTGCCAAAACAAATACAGGATGTAATTTGGGAATTCAGAGTCTTAAAATTCCTGCTCTTAATGCAGAGGAGAGCTGAGAAACAGTGGTGGTGGGGTGAGATTGCTGCTGGCTGTGCTTTGGGTCATTTTATCTCTAACAGTGACAGTGCTCTTGAAGTGGTTCCTGCCACCTAAGAAGATTCAATAACTCTATATGTTACAAGGCAAAATAAAGTTACTGTATGTAGTTGTGTAATCATCTTGAGGTATCCTATTCTTACTTTTTCTGACTTATATATCTATGAAAACTCCAGGGGAAATGAAAAAATCCTTTATAATAACTAAAGTGTGTTGTTTGTTCAGCTTGAATACATTTTTCCTTTGACAGAGGCAAACTAAAATTGTGAAATTGACTTTTATCCTGTTCTAGGGAAACTAGGTTAGTGGCTTTTACTTGTGTGGTAGAAGAGGAACCAAATGTATTTTCTGTACCATGGCATTTTATCCAGCTTGGCCTCAGTGGTGTAGGAGGCAGAAGCTGTTTCATCTCTAATCCAGTTTGATCTGGTCTGTGGTAGTTGTTTTTTAAATTTTTTTTTTATTTGGCTGATGATAGTGGCTGGTATAAAAGAGCTGCTCCAGAGCTCATTCAGGTGGCTTGATTACCTGGGAGATAGTAATGCTGGTTAAATTGAGGTTTCCTTGACTCCAGCCATTCTTTGGCTGACAGGATTTTCCTGTTTGAAGTGGAACTGGTGGAATGTGTGTGCAGGAAACTGAAACTCAGTGCACAATGGAAATGCTTAGTGACAAAGCAAATCACACAGGTTTCAAATCAGTTTTACCTTTGTATCATAATTTATAAAACACATCTTCTGCATGTCTGCTTGGTTTGTGTAGTGAATACAGCTGACAAATCTCACTGTTGGTGAAGAGGAAACTAAATGCAATTATGAGAAAACCACTGTTCCCCCTTTGAAGCAACAGCAGTGCTTCAGAGTTAAAGTCAAGAGCAGATCTGAATTAAATGGTCAGTGAATAAAAAAGTTTTTGAAATGACTTCCCTGAAACTTGTTGGTGGAAATAAAGTAATGTTGCTAATTACAGAGCATGGACTGTAACTTTTTTTACAGTTTTTACAGTTTTTTTTTTGTTGTTTTTAACAAGTTGTTCATCAGAATGACTTGGGCTGTGAGGTTAGCCAGAGGTTTGTTACTGTTTCTGTCTGTATGCTGGAGGGTTTTAGCTTCCAGCCTTGAATTTCAAATGCAAGGAGGAAAATGCTTTCTTCAGATGTCTTCTTAAGACTTGAAGCTCGGTTCTGAAGTTTTTCTTGTGTTTTAAAATAGCATTTGGATTTGAACTTTTCTGGCCCTGCTGACTTTTTAAGTTTTGTAAAATACCTTTCTGTTCCTCAGGTGGTGTTGTTTGTGAGCACTTTTGAAAACTTAATTTTTCTCATTCCATAATTCTGAAACAAGAATCAGGCAAAACAATCAGTTTACAATTCTAAAATACTGACATGATGGCTTTTTGCTTTTCTTGATTTTTGGTTTGATTTTGGCGTTAACAGAGGGAACCAGTTGGTTCTGTAGACAAAAGTGGAGTTTGAGGCACAGAAGAGGTAAAATACATTAAATCAGATGCCTGACCTGTGTGTTCAGCCTTGAGACATGTTTGGTCATAGCCCCCAGCAGTGGTTAGCCTTGTCTGGGTGATTTATTTAGTCCTGGGAGGGTGCTTGGAATGGCTCTTCCACGTACACAAATGATGTCATGTGGTTTTCATTGAAGCCTGGCTGGGGTGGGTGATGGATTCCAGAACATCCCAGGCAGTGCTGAACCTGGCTGCTGGCCAGGGTATTGTGCCATCATTCTCAAGTTGAGCTCTGACTTTATTGAGGTGTGCTACTAAATTGCTTTAAACTCCGGTATCCTTTAGAGTTGATTGTTTGATAACACTCAGAGAGGATGGCATTTGATTAAAGTGCTGTGGTCTCAAAAGGATTTTCTCTGGCAGTGTGAAAACCTGCCTGGAAAGAAAGGCTTTTTGGTCTTCAGTGCAGTGATATGTTTCATTAATCCTGCATTGTGAAATGAAATACTGTTCTCCTGGACAGAGTGAGCTTGTCTGGAGTGTTTGGAGCTGGAATGGATAAAGCACTTCTTCATTATGAAACACAAATTGCTTGTACAACTTTCCTCATCCTGAAATGAAAAAGTGAAGTGTTCAGAGATGCAGTTCCATGTTTTCCTGGAAGATCCTGGAGTTGAGTGTAAAGCTTTTGATGCAGTGGAAGCTGCAGTAGAGGAGGTTTTTCTGTGCAGTGATGAGATATTTTAATGGAAATTCCTGGCCTGCTTCATGAGGAAGATGTTTCTTTGGTTCTCTGTAATGAAGAGGGAATGAGCTATATGGCACTTCTGTGTGTGTGAAGACAAACTCTGCCTTTTCTGTTAAAAAGCAAACAGATCATGGATTGATTCAGTTCACCACAAAGGGGTAAAGGTGATTGTGGGACTGTATGGGAGAGCATTGTTTCTCAACACTAAAAATAAGATGGTATTTAGACTACATTTTGGGACTAAACAATTCAGTGTAAGTGTGTATGCATACAAACATCCCCAGAGGGGACAGCTCAGCTTTAGCATTTGAAATTCTAATTTTGATTGCGAAATAATGTTAATTTGCTGAGTTACATTTTCCACCTGATTCATTTGTGCCTATTATTCTTTAATACAAGCAGAGACTTTATTAATCTTAGTAAATTAGAGTGAGCTTGCATCTGCAGCACCAGCTAGAATGATTTTTGACACTTATTAAGTGCTTGTGCTCTGATTGCACAGAAGGCTGTGCTTGTGTGCCTTGAGGACAAGAGGGTTTGTTGCAGGTGTGTGTTTGCTGATGGTGTCCATGGTTATTTACCTGCAGTACAGGGCTGTGACAGGGTACAGAGAGTGCAGGAGAGGTAATGGCTTCCTAGAGCACTTCCAAAGGTTAAACTGGAGGATATTTCCTCAAGTTCAGGCTGCAGAAATTACTCACGTTGGATAACGTGACGTTCCTCGCTGTCCCAGTTCCACTGGAAGCATTGCATAGCTTGGGTCACTTGGGAAAACAACTTTCCCTCCAGGAAGGGTTTCAGTTTTACTGCATGTTTGCCTCTGTGTGGAGGAGCAGCTTTCACACAAGGATGACAGTATCTAGTGGATATCCAGGAATGTTCTACGAGGCCTCGAGTTCATGCCCTTGCTCTATCATCCCTTTTATGGGACTTTTATGGGACTTTGTACAAAAGCACTTGTCAGGCTTGGCTTTCTAGAAAATTCCAGCAGTGGTGCTGGTCCAGGCCTGGAGTAGGCTCTGCTCCCTTTGGTTGTCCTGAGATCAGTGCAGTCACAAGGTCAGATAATCTTTGAAGAATTGAAGAACATTTTGTGTGTCCTGGATGTTGTGGTTGGTGTGGCTTTTGTTTGGTTTTATTGGAAGGTCTGTTTTCCTGCACTGTGTCTTCTGCTTGGCCCAGTGAAGGGCCTGAGCTTGGCAGTTGTGGTGTTGGCCTCTTCAAGACTTGTTCAGCTGCTTCTGTGATGGAAGGAGACCTTCTAGGCAGGGGCTCTGGGGTTTGTGCATGTCCTGTGCTTTCCTTTCTAGCATAACACTTCCTTTGAGGTTCCCCAAACACAGTGCTTGTAGCTTATCCCATGGATTATTGCCCCTGAACAATTTCTTGGATATGTTCTGCTGAAAAATGGTAATGAGCCTTAGGGTTGATTTTTGTCAGAATATAAATTTGACATATATATGTTCTGCTCAAAATTATCTTTCCTATGGAATGATAAATAAATGAGCTATTAAATATGGAGCAGGAACCATAACACTCGAAGGTGAAAAAGTCTAAAATGACATCTGTGCCAAAAGGAGCATTAGAGAATTGGATAGCTGCAGCTTTTAGGGGATTAAGAATATGACTTTGTTCACTGGATGGATGATCTCAGGAGCCAGCAGCGTGAGTGTGTGAAGGGTGAAAACTTTCTAGGTTGTTTTTTGAGCTGTGGTCACCATTTTTATTTTAACTTTTTAAATAGAGAAACTGAAGCAGAGCAGCTGTTCTCCTCTGCTGGTCTCAAGGCCACATGGATGGCAGCACAACAGTTGAGTTGCTAGTGAACAGCACAATGCCATTGATGCAGCAAGATGGAAAATGCCATGGATTTGCAGCTGGAACTCTAAAAGCAATATTAACTTTAAAATTCCTTTTTGAAATGCAAAGAGTTGCAACAGTAGGCTTCCCTTAGTGGTTTGGCAGGTGGTTATAACAGTTTAGTTTCTGGCACTGCAAACCTATTTCCATTCTGTTGGGGGGGCTTTCACATCTCATTTGTGAATTACTGTAATGCTTCAGCAGAGAGTGTGCTTTAGGTTTAAAACATCAGGCCTGTGATGCTTGGTGGTAACTCTTACCCAGTGCCTGACAGTGGTACTTCAAGAATGACCATTCTCCTGGAGCAGTGGGGATTGATCCCAGCTGATGATGAATAGTTCCACTTGCAATTGGAAGTACCTGTAGAACAGCTCCTGTCTAGTATGTATCTAATGGCTCAAAGTCTGGATCTAGTTTTTCCAGATTTCACGAGGATGCAATTAATAAATTGTCACTTCTAATCCTCTTGCTTAAGACTGAAATGAAAAAAAAAACCACCAAAACCCTACTAAATTTCGTCAAGTCTTAGACAAGCATTGAAACTTAGAACAGAGGATGTGGATTATGTCTTCAACTGAAGACATTCTTCTCCTGAAAGTGACAACTTCTGAAGTCTTCGACATGTGCATGTTGTCTGCGTGAGTCAGCTGACTTGTCTTGAAGAAATGATTGAAACAAGATTTTTGGGTTCATGAATTTGAATAGCAAAGCATCCAGCAATTCTCAAACTTCCTCACAACAAGAAAACACTTGCCTGCTTTGAAGCGTGGTGTCAGAGCTGAACTCCTGGAATGTTCACCTGGGTCGTGACTCCGGGCCCTCTCTGCGTGCCTTTTCCTGGGATTTGGGTGGTTTGGGACAGAGTGGATATTGTCACTTGGAAAGTCATGGTTCCCATGGATTTAGGAATTAGGAGTGAGCTGAGAGTTAAGTGGCAAGAGGAAACTTTGGGGCAGTGTCGTTTCCCTAGAATGATTGGAGTTTTTCTTTTTTTATGGTGGAGCTGAAAACTGTAAAGTAATTAAAAAACAATAGTAGAAGAAACACAACAAAATGAACACTTCTAACACACTGTGTGTCCCTGGTTGTCTGATTGCCAATAATGTAAAGTAAAAAAAGAAAAAGCAGTAAAGCAGATTTTACTGAGTTTGTGGACTCACAGCATCCAGATGTGCTATAAAGCCCAGTGGTTCACACTCAAATTGTGCTGTATTAGTGAATGAAGGTTTGAGTTCTGGTCTTGTAGGATTTCACAGGAGAAGCTTTGCTAAGCTCTGACTTTAAAATGCTGTGCATAGGAATTCCTGTTTTTAAAATGGATCACCTAAGGAGACTGGAGCAGCTCTGAACCTCTTGTGTGCAGTGCAGGTGATGTGTCAAAATTTTCTGTGCACTTCAGTAAACCTGGCATTAAAACTGGAGTCACATTTAGGAAGTTCTGTTTATTCTTGGACTTCACTTTGATCTGGTACAAATTACTGCAAGGACACTCCAATCCTTAGCCTTTTGCTTCATTGAAATAGTTTTGGTGTAAAGCCATCTTGTACTTGTAAAATATCCCTTGTCAGGATTGATAAAGGTGCATTGTTCCCATGTAGCACACAAGAAGGTTGCTCACTGACTCAGGGTTGTCACCTGTGTTTCTGGCTTAAAAGCATGAAGAATCTGAATTCAGAAATACTTGTTGCTGCATCTGTGAGATCTGGCATAGCTGAAAATAAATCCCTTCCTCTTCTGCAGGTATTAAAAAATACGTTGTTGGCCTAATTATCAAGACCTCATCTGACCCAACGTGTGTAGAAGTAAGTGAGGAATTCTCAGGGGAGGAGGAGGGAGGGGAGCGTTATGCAAAACCTGACTCCTCTCTTCTCTTTTCCAGAAAGAGAAAGTGTATATTGGGAAACTGAATATGATTCTTGTTCAGGTAAGCCAGAGTTCATAACACTTCAAACCTTGTAGTAAAGTCTGTGCCTTTGCTGTGTATCTCACGTGGGGCTGATCCTTGGCAGATCCTGATTCAACAGAAGACATTCTTCTCCTGAAAGTGACAACTTCTGAAGTCTTCGACATGTGCATGTTGTCTGCGTGAGTCAGCTGACTTGTCTTGAAGAAATGATTGAAACAAGATTTTTGGGTTCATGAATTTGAATAGCAAAGCATCCAGCAATTCTCAAACTTCCTCACAACAAGAAAACACTTGCCTGCTTTGAAGCGTGGTGTCAGAGCTGAACTCCTGGAATGTTCACCTGGGTCGTGACTCCGGGCCCTCTCTGCGTGCCTTTTCCTGGGATTTGGGTGGTTTGGGACAGAGTGGATATTGTCACTTGGAAAGTCATGGTTCCCATGGATTTAGGAATTAGGAGTGAGCTGAGAGTTAAGTGGCAAGAGGAAACTTTGGGGCAGTGTCGTTTCCCTACAGTGATTGGAGTTTTTCTGGTTTTATGGTGGAGCTGAAAACGCTAAAATAATTAAAAAACGTTAGTAGAAGAAACACAACAAAATTAACAGGTATAACAAGTGTGGGTCCCTGGTTGTCTGTTTGCTGATGTAAAGTAAAAAAAGAAAAAGCAGTAAAGCAGATTTTACTGAGTTTGTGGACTCACAGCATCCAGATGTGCTATAAAGCCCAGTGGTTCACACTCAAATTGTGCTGTATTAGTGAATGAAGGTTTGAGTTCTGGTCTTGCAGGATTTCACAGGAGAAGCTTTGCTAAGCTCTGACTTTAAAATGCCGTGCATAGGAATTCCTGTTTTTAAAATGGATCACCTAAGGAGACTGGAGCAGCTCTGAACCTCTTGTGTGCAGTGCAGGTGATGTGTCAAAATTTTCTGTGCACTTCAGTAAACCTGGCATTAAAACTGGAGTCACACTTAGGAAGTTCTGTTTATTCTTGGACTTCACTTTGATCTGGTACAAATTACTGCAAGGACACTCCAATCCTTAGCCTTTTGCTTCATTGAAATAGTTTTGGTGTAAAGCCATCTTGTACTTGTAAAATATCCCTTGTCAGGATTGATAAAGGTGCATTGTTCCCATGTAGCACACAAGAAGGTTGCTCACTGACTCAGGGTTGTCACCTGTGTTTCTGGCTTAAAAGCATGAAGAATCTGAATTCAGAAATACTTGTTGCTGCATCTGTGAGATCTGGCATAGCTGAAAATAAATCCCTTCCTCTTCTGCAGGTATTAAAAAATACGTTGTTGGCCTAATTATCAAGACCTCATCTGACCCAACGTGTGTAGAAGTAAGTGAGGAATTCTCAGGGGAGGAGGAGGGAGGGGAGCGTTATGCAAAACCTGACTCCTCTCTTCTCTTTTCCAGAAAGAGAAAGTGTATATTGGGAAACTGAATATGATTCTTGTTCAGGTAAGCCAGAGTTCATAACACTTCAAACCTTGTAGTAAAGTCTGTGCCTTTGCTGTGTGTCTCACGTGGGGCTGATCCTTGGCAGATCCTGAAGCAGGAGTGGCCGAAGCACTGGCCCACGTTCATCAGCGACATTGTGGGGGCGAGCAGGACCAGTGAGAGCCTCTGCCAGAACAACATGGTCATCCTGAAGCTGCTGAGTGAGGAAGTGTTTGATTTTTCCAGTGGCCAGATTACTCAAGTAAAAGCTAAGCATTTGAAAGACAGGCAAGTATATCTGTTTAAATCTTAATGAGCAGAGTAGACTTTGTGCTTGCTGCTAAATAGTTGCTCTCACTTGGAGCCTTTGTGTGGACACCTACAGATGTGTAATTCCATTTCTGAGCCCAAGAGGGTTACTGATTTTTCTTTGAAGCACTACTCCTAGGGGATCCCCAGTTTCATTTTGTACATACAGGGATTTGTGCCTTGCTGCAAGTAGCATCTGTTGACTGATGGTTCCTACACTTTTAACACAGCATTCAGCATTGATTGATTGTATTTCCTTCTTGCCTTAGAATTTGCAGGCACAGGCTTCAAGCTACCTCAAATACTCATTTTTACCATGAAAATGGGGATAAACCAGATGGCTTTAGAATGCCTCCATGGGTGTAGGTCTTAAGGACCTGTCCTGGGGGCGTAGATGTTTTGATATGTGGAAATGCTTACTTTTCAATTTCTTTTTTTACAGCATGTGCAATGAATTCTCTCAGATATTTCAACTGTGTCAGTTTGTGATGGTAAGTGACATTTCTTTAATGATGTTTTCAAAATTCCCCCCTTTGTGCCTGAGGGTGTCACGATGCCATAAACTCTACATGGTCATTTACAGGAGAACTCCCAAAACGCTCCCTTAGTCCATGCAACTTTGGAAACTTTGCTACGATTTCTGAACTGGATTCCTCTGGGATATATATTTGAGACCAAGTTAATCAGCACACTAATATACAAGGTATTCTTGCAAAATATGATAGCTCTTAAATCTAAATACAAGTTGCAAAAAAGCTGTACAACACTTCTGTAATGCTCTTTATTTTTTTTTTCCTTCCCTCAACAGTTCTTAAATGTTCCCATGTTTCGAAATGTCTCTTTGAAGTGCCTCACAGAGATTGCAGGTGTCAGTGTAAGCCAGTATGAAGAACAGTTTGTAACACTTTTTACACTGACCATGATGCAGTTAAAACAGGTAGGTAAATGTTTATCAAAAATTTGCCTTTGAATTTCATATCACAAAATCCATTTCTGTAGAAAGTTGACAGGTTTATATTCATTATAGAGCTCTTGATGGAAAAGGTATTGTTCTCTGGTGGTATTTGTGGCTTGATCAGAGGATGCCAAGTGTGTTTTTCTGAACTTGATTGCAGCTGTATTTCTGCTCTATTGATTTGATTAATTTGAGAGATATTTTGAGCCCTTGGGCTGTCTCATGGGGAAATGTGAACTATGTATCTCAAGACCTAAACTGACCTAACTTCTGCAAGCTTCTTTTTAATTTTTGGCACAGATAGAAACATTTCTCACTAAAGGCCATACATCAAATTTATATAATTTGATGATTCCCCTATGAGCAGTTCAGATTCAGGTACATGAGTCCTTTCCTCAGTGTATTTATATCATAAGTGGATGGGTGAAGGGATGTTTTATAACAGTCTTTTCCTCTCTTGGCAATGTTGGTCCATCTTGAAGGTTCTTCATAAAAAACAAACAGCAGCATACTTGTTGTTGTGTATAAAAAGGGAAATTCTTGATGCTTTCTTTTTATTAGATGCTTCCTTTAAATACCAACATCCGACTTGCATACTCAAATGGAAAAGATGATGAACAGAACTTCATTCAGAATCTCAGTTTGTTCCTCTGCACGTTCCTCAAGGAGCATGGTCTGCTTATAGAAAAAAGGTTAAATCTGAGGGAAACACTAATGGAGGTAAGGAGCTTGGTTTATCTGCTGTAGAAATGTAGCAGGTGTGTTCTCCTGCTCAAAGGATGTGATATTAATGGAATTTCTAGTTGTAATTAAAGTTGGTAAGAGGGGGGAAAAAAAAGTCATAAATACAAACCCCCTCAAAAGGTTTGTTTCCTAGTATGCTGCAATGACATTCTGTTTTCAGTCATCCTTTACCAGTGCAATGTCTGAAAACTTAACTCTGCCTCACCCTCTTCTTACTTGTTCCTGCATGGAAGTGTCAAATAGTGCTTCAGAGTAAATGAATATATTGTTTTTGCATTGGTTTACATGTTCTGTTTAACTCTCACATGAAGAAGCTGTGTTGCTATGACTTCATCAGTGTGTGTTTTCACTGAGCACCCAGAGCTGCTCTCGAGGGTCCAGCACAAGCTCTAGGCCAGTTCCTCCATCCTGGTGCAGCTTCTTGCCTAGTTTGCCATTTCCCAGCTGAACAGCTTTAAATAGCCTTCAAAGATGAGACTTTCTATGCAGTAAAGAATGTGTGCCAGTGGCAGTAAAACCACTGGGTTTGTGGCAAATATTGGAGAGATTCAGATAAGAAGGAAGGGTTAGAAAGACTGAAGCACTGAGGATACTGCTTCACGCTGTAGTGGGGGTAGATCACAATATTAGGGTTTCAGTTGTGTTGTTTCAATTGTGAATATCAATTTTGCTGGGACTGAACTGTTCTATGGTGACTTTTTTGCTACTGCTCCACTCCAAGGGAATGGAAGTTGCTCCATGTCCCCTTGAAAGCACCATTTTCTGTGTGCAGAATCAAACCATGTGCAGGTTTGGAGGTTGTAGGCTGAGGAAATTCCCTGGGACAGGGGGAAAAAACACCACGCTGATTTTTAAACCTGGAGACCAGGTATATTGGGAGGGGAGAGTGCATTTTGCAGGTTGGTTAGCTGTAATCCACTGTGCCCATCTGAATTCTAGTCTGTTCTCAATATCTTCTGGAGGTAGCCCTCTACAAAAAAAAAAAAAAAAAAAGGAAAAAAACCCTATATTATTAAAATGGGCTGCAAATATCAAATTGTAGCTCATTTAGAAGCTGAACTCAGAGGAGTATCACTTTTTTATTTTCAGTAGAGCAGCTGGTAACAGTTCCAGATAATTCCTGCATTTGCAAGTAGGAAGTTTTTAAAATAACTGGGAATCAGAGGCACACAGCTCAAGGCTCAAGTTTCTACTTACACTGAGGCTGTACTGGGAAGACCTGTGCAAAAAGACATTTACAAAAGTGGATTCTGAAGACTTTCAGTCTTGAAATGTTTAGCAAAGTTCTTATGCCTGCCTAAAATGGTTGCAAATAAAACTTCTGTAAACTCTGGTGTAATAGAACCTAAGTACAGGTTTACTTTAAAAAGCTGTGTGTCATTCTAACCTGTTGATTCCTGCACTTTGGATGTAGCAGCTGAAATCATTCCACTGGATCTCTGTAGACTAGCAGAGGAATCTACATCAGTTATTTTGAATGCTATTACCAAGAGAAATTGATGTGTAAAGACCAATGTATGGCTGTCCTGAGTCCCTCTTTTGACTCTGTAGGTGGAGATGCTGTATAAGGTCTTTACCTTTCAAAGTGCTTAATGTTGGAGTGTTTAATCTATGGAAATATCTTCAGATTTTATAATTTCATTCTGTTTGTTCACTAATGGGCAATTGCTTTGATATCTTTCACCAGGGACTGCATAATAAGCTTAGGCAAAAAGGGTTTGTCTGTGTGGTTTTAATTTTTCTGGTTGGTATCTGAGCTTGTCAGAATTGCATTGGTGGCTTTCCCTGCTCAGCCTGCTGTGGCTGTTCTGTCAGGAAAGAAGCTGAAAATAGTCTGGTAGATGAAGACTTCTCTGAAAGCAAAGGAGCAGTATTCCAGGGTCAAAGGATCCAGAACAAAGTAGCAGCAATAGTCTAGAGAATAGCAATCACTGACACCAGCTGGTGAGGCTTTTTTGAGGTTCTGAAAATGCCTTGCAGAAGCTCCAGAGGCTGTGGGTTTGATAATTTACAAACAGGCTGGTTTGGTTGATGGCATTTCTAAGATGTCTTTAGGCTGTTTCAGATTTAAAAACACAACACACACTTTGGAAATAACAGTAAATGACAGGAGTCCTTGGTTAGGAGTTGTTCTGCCAGTCACAAGTCTGACCTGTAAGTAATGTCATTGCAATGTTAATGCCTCTTGTTCCAAACTCTCAGATTCATTAGGCATTTTGTCAGGATTTGGAGAACTGAACTTGAAGCCATGTGCTTTGATCTGCAGATATACTCACTAACTGGGTGTTCAAACCACTCTTTTCCAGGCTCTTCATTACATGTTGTTGGTATCAGAAGTTGAAGAAACTGAAATTTTCAAGATTTGTCTGGAATATTGGAACCATTTAGCTGCTGAGCTCTACAGGGAAAGCCCGTTCTCCACGTCGGCTTCGCCGCTGCTTTCGGGGAGCCAACACTTTGATGTTCCTCCAAGGAGACAGCTTTATTTGCCTGTTTTGTCCAAGGTAATCCACACTCAAGGGAAGGCACTCTGGAGACTCAGATTCTGCTTGTGAGTTAGAGATTTCACTTCGTGTAAGGAGTGACATAAGAAAATTTACCTGAGTGTTATCGGTAGTTCCTTCAACTCTAGTTCTAGAATCAATGTGAACATACTTTGACACCAGTATATAAAATTAATATGATATTTCTGCTTTTTAGTTACAGAATCAAGGTAAAAATACTTTAAGATGACATCAGTATATAATAAGATACTTAATGTGATATTTCAGCTTTTTAAAGATGCTTAATTTTAACATAAATCTGTATCAAGCAGTTTCTGTCAACAGAAAGGCTGGGGTGTTAAGAGTTGGGGAAGAGTGGTCCTTAAAAGACCCCTAAGATGACAAGCATTTTGAACTTACTATTGTAGCATAAATACTACCTAGTTTGGGGTTTCTTTAAGTTCTCTGCTTGTTCATTGAAGTGAGAGAAGTCAGCAGGCTCTGTCTTCAGTGGAAGAAGCTGACATTTGTTAGCTGACATTTCTGTACAGGTGGATATAACCTGTGTGTGGTTGAGGCTGCCTGGCAGAGTGCTCTGGACACCCTCGTGCAGCTGGGAGAGTGGTGGTGGCTGCAGTTTGATGGAATTTTAACTTCCCCCAGGTTCGATTGCTCATGGTCAGCCGCATGGCCAAGCCTGAAGAAGTCCTGGTTGTGGAGAATGATCAAGGGGAGGTGGTCCGGGAATTCATGAAGGACACGGATTCCATAAACTTGTATAAAAATATGAGAGAAACGTTGGGTGAGTGAACTGGCTGCAGTTGGTGTGCTGCAGTGTGTTATCTCAGCATCTGAAGTATTGTGTGGGTGAAATGGTTATCAGCAAGGAGTACTACACAGACTGGAAAGGGAGGAGGCACTGGCTGCCCTGAAGTTTCCTGTTAGAGGCATGTAGTGTTTATAACCTGATGGAGTAGCAATACACTTCTTAATTTTTGTCCTTAGGTATTGCAGTGATAATGAGTTTTTTGAGGCAGGAAACAACATTGAGAGTCCAAATTGGAACTTGAGGGAGCAAAGGGAGTAGAGTTGTCAGATATTCAGGACATTTTCTTCAATATTAAATTTATTTTCTCAAATGCAGATGGGAACGCTGAGTGTTGAGCATAAGGTGGATGCACTAGGAATGTGTGTGTTGGAAAGCTTGTGAGATGCAAAGTGTATGTGGGTGTAGTGGATATTTTTATTCTCACCTGTCTGCTGGGGATGTAGCTGTAGCCAGTGTTAAATTGTTTTAATACATTTGCATGTGAAATGTGAAAACCATTTTTATTTTGTGAAACGATTAATGTATACCCTGAGCCTAAGTTGTTTTGCCAGAAAAAATTGATTTCTATGAAAATGCAGGTCAGGTTTGTATTGGTTATGTTGTGTTACCTGTAAGATTCACTGGGAGAAGAAACAAAAAAGGGGAGGAGAATGTGGTGGAAGCTGTATTCTGTGATACAGTAAAAATCTATTTCTGAACGTGGCCACAAATTGCTCTTGACTTGCTGGGATTTGGAGTTTTATATTGGAGACACTAATCCTATTAGGGGCTGATGCAAGTGACTGAGTTGTGATACCTGAATCTTCCACCTAGACCTGTTCAGGAGCACAGCTCCACTTTAATCGTGGCTTATTGCAAGCAGCAATAAAAACAGAGCTGAAGAAAATGTGTGGGTTTACACACTGTATAATGTCCCCCATAGGCAGCCAATCCCATATTCCCTACAGCCCATCAGCACAGATGGCTTTTGATAAAAATTTGCCTTGGTATCAGGTGGGACATGCATTGATTTAGACTTTTCATCACTGCACGTGATGTTTTGCTGAGAACCTTTAGAACTTGAATTCTCAATGAAATTTATTGTCCATCTTTAAAATAATTCAAACAAATTTCTGCCTCATGCTGTCCTAGCTTCAGGAAGGACAAAGGACACTTTTACCTGAGAGCTTCAGTGGGTTTTTATTACGTGCTTATGGAGTTGAGCTCCAGGCTGCTGCTTTAGAGGGTTCCACGTTGATGTCTTTCAGTTTATCTCACACATCTGGACTATGCAGACACGGAACGAATTATGACTGAAAAGCTTCACAATCAGGTGAATGGAACAGAGTGGTCCTGGAAGAACCTGAACACGCTGTGCTGGGCCATCGGCTCCATCAGCGGCGCCATGCACGAGGAGGATGAGAAGAGGTTCCTGGTCACAGTAATTAAGGTGTGCTGGGGCACAGCTAACTTCACTCTGTGCTGGGGAAACCAAGCTTGCAGAAATACTGCTCTGCGGTCTTAGAAAGCTGCCCTGGTGGAGAAGAATAAATGAGTGGGAAGTCTTCCATCCTCTTGAGTTTAGGGGTGATGGATAAGTTAGCGGTGCATTGACCCAAGTGGCCTTTTCGTCAGATAAAATTTAATTTATGATGAAATGTGTTCCTTGGGGATGCAGAAGAGATGGAAAGGGATTGCTTATGAAATACAGCAGATTGGCAAAGTAACCCATGACTGTAACTAGCCTAACACCTTGCTCTTTTGCTGTATCTCTGTATTCATTGATCAAACTCAAAGCTTGGTTAATGTGGATAATGTTTTTACGAGAGTAACAGACTTTAAAAAGTCTTACAAAGATGCTTACAGAATACTTCATTTTTAGTCATACAGAAGATGTAGTTTAATTTCTTCTATTTGATGTGCAGTCTGTATTTTTATCCATCAGCCAGTATTGAGTACTGTAAGGCTTGTTGAACTCCCCCTGCAGGAATCCTCAGTTATAATGTAAAATGGAGCTTCCTTAGGTTAAAACACAGTGATCAGGGTTTGGATAAAACATTACCCCAATCTTAATGCACTTGTTTGCGTTTTTATTTCTTCATCTGGATTTTGAGCTTGATTGTGGGCAACCACCTTTAATATAGCTGCTTATAGGATGTCATGCTTGTAATGCTTTTGATGGAACTAGACAAACTTGAAGAGAAAACTTAAGAATCTGTTGTGTTGTAGGATCTCCTGGGACTCTGCGAACAAAAGCGAGGAAAGGACAATAAAGCCATTATTGCATCAAATATAATGTATATAGTAGGTCAATACCCACGCTTCTTGAGAGCTCACTGGAAATTTTTGAAGACAGTAGTCAACAAGCTGTTTGAATTTATGCATGGTAATTATCTGCTTTTTAAAATTTGCTGGTTTAATTATTTTTTTTTTTAAATATGCCTGTACATGGAGAGGTGAAAATACAAATCAATAACTGCCTGAATTTCATTTAGAAACCCACGATGGTGTCCAGGACATGGCTTGTGATACCTTCATAAAAATAGCACAAAAATGCCGCCGACACTTTGTCCAGGTTCAGGTGGGAGAGGTCATGCCATTTATTGATGAAATCCTGAACAATATTAACACAATCATCTGTGACCTTCAGCCACAACAGGTAGGTTCCATTTGGGGTTGTGGCTAATTCCTGAAGATTAATGCACATTTCCTTCCTGTTGAAATGTAGGGGTGTTTTGCAGGGGTTGAATTATGTTCTTTAGTTTTTATTACGAATAGTGTCAAGGTATGACTCCCATGATCAAGTTGCATTGCTGAGATGTCAGTTGGAATGTTTGGAAGGAGAATTCAAGTGCCTTTAGTTGGAATTTTGATTTCTGGAATGTCTTCAAGAAGACACTGCGTGTAATTTGGTGATTCTGGTTTGGAAAAGAGCAATATCTTACTATAACAGTATATAGTTGCAGCTCTTGTATTTAGGAAGGAAGGAGTGAGGAGCAATTCAAAAAGGGAAAATGCCAAATCCAGTGCTTTCCAATAAAGGAAAGGGAAATCTGTCTGGGAAGGGCAAGGCTCATGAAATGAGAGCAGTGTGCACCTGACTGAATGCACTGAAACTTCAGGCAGAGTGGATCTGACACCTGGAAAAAGATACTCCCAGGATTGTTGGGAGCCAGTGCAGTTCAGACATGTCTGGTAGAACTGAGTTTTTCCTTAGTCCTTTTTAACCTTGGTGTTTGTGGTGTTGCTGTTCCCACCAGGTGCACACATTTTACGAAGCAGTTGGATACATGATCGGGGCACAGACAGACCAGACTGTGCAGGAGCATCTGATAGAAAAGTACATGTTGCTGCCCAACCAGGTGTGGGACAGCATCATTCAGCAGGCAACAAAGGTGAGCTCTCCCATTTTAGTGTGTTCTGTGTTCAGGTCAAAAGCCCTGCTAAATGTTTGCCCTCCCCTGGTTGTATTTTTCACACTAAGTGCCCAGAGGTGGGCTGGACTTCATTATATGATGGCTGAGACAGAGATTGATGTGACAATGAAGGTGTTGTTGTGAGAGGGGAGACTTAAATGACAAAATAAATACCTGTTTAAATCTGATTTAAGGTACAATCTGTCACTGTACACAATTCATATCAGTAGTTTTTTTCTAATGCCTCCCTTTCACTTGGCTTCTTGGTAACAGAAAAGTTAAAATGCTAAAAATACTGTTCACTTTTCTTCCTTTCTGCTCCCACTATTCTCTTAAAGTACCTCTTTTCTTACTTTATCTTCTATTTCTTTCAGTCTTCTGAAAATACTTTTATCTCTACACATTAAAGAACAACAGCCTTGCACTTCACAAGAGACAATCCACTTGCAGTTAATCTAATTAAGGGCCTGAACCTTAAGCAAGCTTGAGTTACTCTTCCTACCCTGACTTCTCCCAAGAACACACTGTGTTTCCATTGGACCCCTTCTATCTGTTTTCAACTTCTTAATCTCCTTAGTTTTCGTTTTTTCTCTAACTAGAGTAATGCTTGTAGCACTGCAGCAAAATAATTCTGCAGAAAAGTGGAATGAGATGAAGTTTTATCCTGACTCTGTTGGAGGTAGTAGCAAATGCCATGAAATAAACTGCAGTATCTCTGTAAAAAGTCCTTGCAGAAAAGTAGAATGAGATGAAGTTTTATCCTGACTGTTGGAGGTAGTAGCAAATGCCATGAAATAAACTGCAGTATCTCTGTAAAAAGTCCATAAATTTGAGTGATCTCTTCTTGAAGGCAGTGTATAAAATAAATTGGTTAAACTTAGGCTTTTATATTGAAAGCCAAAGGGTGGTTCTGTTCACTAATGGAGATGAACTCTTAATTTTTTTCACAGAATGTTGACATTCTAAAGGATCCTGAAACAGTTAAGCAGCTTGGTAGCATTCTGAAAACCAATGTACGAGCATGTAAAGCAGTTGGCCACCCCTTTGTGATTCAGCTTGGAAGAATTTATTTAGATATGCTGAATGTGTACAAGTGCCTAAGTGAAAATATTTCTGCAGCTATTCAGGCTAATGGTAAGAAATGGCATGTTCTTCCTGAAAGTGGGGTTTAGCAGTGTCTGCCATTGCATTCCAGAGTACATCCCAGCTGGGTTGATTTTACTGTTTGGGAGAGTGGAGAAGGACTGGAAGTGCTCACTTAAATCTTTGCTTGTTAACAGATGTTGTATGCAAATAAAGAACTCCCAGCTTTAGAGGGAGGAAGAAACATCTATAAGTGATCAAGTTTAGGAGAATGCAGAACACCAGGGGTGCTCCCTTGGAATTGAGATGCAGTGCAGCCTGTGTTCTTTTAGCTTGCTCTGGTTTTGAGTGTTAAAGAACTGTCTGTAAATAGGATCTCATTCCTTGCTTCAGAAAATGTCAGCAGGGTTTTGGGATGACAGTGTGCTGCCACAAGGCTGTCTTGCAGGAATGTAATGAGTGAAGATGCCTGAAAGTCGTGGTAAACCAGGCTTGCAATCACAGAAGGAATTCTCAATTACCTCCCTTATTTTTACCAGCTAACTTAGGGCCTGTGGCATCTCAGCAGAATGTGCTTCTGTAGTCATTACAAGATGAAATGAGTCAGTTGCTGAATTCTGTGCTGTGCCCAGTTTTTTGGCCAGTGCACAAGATGTACCTGGAAACTGGAATGTTAAATGCAGCTTGGTAACTGCACAGCTGTTTACCTTGAAGTGGCTTCTCGGAATTCCGAGTAGAACTGGCAGAGAAATCAATAACTTGTCATTCAGCTGATCTAATGGCCAGAATTCATCATTGCCAGGCACAGTCAAGTTGGGGAAGCAGTTGCTGGGGCTGAGGGCCTGGTGAGCCTCTAGAGCAGCAGCTGCTGTGATTGCATTGCCTCCAAATGCAGCTTTACAACTGGCAAAGATTAAAGGCAAAGGAAGTCTTTAATAGTCTTTGTCATTCAGATATAACAATCAAGTATTCTCTGTTTTGGTAATATCAAGTTAATTTGGTGTGGGGGGCTTGGTTGGTTGGTTTTTTGTTTGGTTTGGTTTTGTTTGTTTGGGTTTTTTTGTTTGATTTGGGATTTTTGGCACCTCACACAATTAACTGAAGCTTTAAAATTTTCCAGGTGAAATGGTAACAAAGCAGCCCTTGATTAGAAGTATGAGGACTGTAAAAAGGGAAACTTTAAAATTAATTTCTGGCTGGGTGAGCAGGTCCAATGATCCGCAGATGGTAAGTGGATGCATTTTATACAAATAACTCCTAAGACAGAACTGGGAAGAACTCTGCTTTGTGTTCAGTTGTTGGTCATAGGAACTTGCTTCAGGAGATGTGTAAAATATAATGGAGGAAGTGGAATTAAGAGGTAAGCCTGAGCAATGCTTGAGATACTTCAGTTAATTTTAGCTGAGAGTAATCTTAAAGGGAAACAAGGAGATTTAAGATGAAGACAGAGGATGGGAACTTCAGCTTCCTCAGGAAAAGTGTCACCTGTAACTGAAGGAGGAACTAACTTGGCTGCTAACTGTGCTGGAGACTCTGCCCAGTAGCTGCTGTGCTATAACCTGGCTTACTCTTCCAACCAGGTAGCTGAAAACTTTGTTCCTCCGTTGTTGGATGCAGTTCTCATCGACTACCAGCGGAACGTGCCGGCCGCTCGCGAGCCCGAGGTGCTCAGTACCATGGCCATCATTGTCAACAAGCTGGGGGGACACATCACTGCTGAAATACCTCAGATCTTCGATGCTGTTTTTGAGTGCACGTTGAACATGATCAACAAGGTATTCATGTTTGAAACACGAGAGAAGACAGCTCCCTGTGATCGCTGCATCGTGTGGGATCTTGGGATTTAGGGTTTTTTTCAAGTCGCGGTTTGTGGCACTTGACAAAATTTCTGCTCAAATGAATGTGCTTGTTTTATAGTTGAGCTGTCTAGTTAGATATCTTAAATTGATTTATATTTCTCTGGTTAGCTCTTTATTTAAGCCATTAGTAATTTTTCTGGGGCCTTGTAGTGCTGCACTTCTGCAAACAGAAGTTAAATGTCAGTGTAGGACAAACTGCTAAAATTGATAAATATTTAAAGTGTGAGAACACCACTACTGCTCAGTCCAGTATTTCCTCACTAAATGTGCAGTATGTACTGCCTTGCTCTGCTTAATGGAAGATGCTGTGATGGAACTTAAGGAGATTTGGCTTTTCTCCCCTTTCCCTTTTAGGACTTTGAAGAATATCCTGAACATAGAACAAACTTCTTCTTGCTACTTCAAGCTGTAAATTCTCACTGCTTCCCAGCCTTCCTGGCCATTCCACCTGCACAGTTCAAACTTGTCCTGGATTCTATTATTTGGGCTTTCAAACACACAATGAGAAACGTTGCAGATACAGGTAAATGGAAGTGTTTAATACAGATCAAAGATTTTCTGATAGAATGCTGTTCTTTTTCTTCCTTTTCTTTAATCAAGCTTAGCATATTGTTCACATGTTTCTGCATTTGCACAGGTATAGAATTACTCTGTCTCAGCTCGAAGGTGTCAGCCAGGGATCCATGGATGGGCTGAGATGTTTGGTTGTTGATTCATTCCTGTAGCTGGAAGAGAGCACTGTTACAGTTTCTTCTTGCTTTCTTTGCCACCTGAGCATTGGCACGGTTCTGAAATGGCTAAACAGATGCAGCAGCTTAGAGTGATGCCTCAAAAAATTGTGGAACCAATGATTCTTTTGGCCATTTGGGGATGGGGAGAAAGGATGTTTTTCAGCTGCATTTCACCAAGTAAAGTAATTAAAGTTTCCATTTAAATCTAAACATTAAGACATCTTTCCTTGTTTAAATAGCCAACACTTGTCTGGATAGAGGGTTTTGATCATCAAATGGTGTGATTGGCTCTTTATGATAATGATATGATAATGACATGATAATGAGAGTATAATGAAGGTGAAGGGGCGTGCCATGTTTGGGAGGCAGTGCCCTCTGCTGCCAGCCTGGGCAGAGCCTCACAAAGCCATCAAATGTGCCATGCTGGGCATCCTGCTGTGCCCATCAGGATTTCTTGGATTATTCCTGTTGTTTTGGAAAAGGCCAAAATCTCCCAGCTGTTGGAATACTGTTCCCTTGGTCACTTTTTGCATGGCTGTTTTGCAGGACTTCAGATCCTTTACACCCTGCTGCAGAACGTAGCGCAGGAGGAGACGGCCGCCCAGAGCTTCTACCAGACGTATTTCTGTGACATCCTCCAGCACATCTTCTCCGTGGTCACGGACACCTCGCACACTGCAGGTGAGCACGGGCCTGTGGGTGAGGCAGGGGCTGCCCAGCAGCCTCTGAACACCACAGAAATGCCCACGTCCTGTTCTGAGCAACATCTGCCTTTGATCTGCGCAGGTCTGACGATGCACGCGTCAATCCTCGCCTACATGTTCAACTTGGTAGAAGAGGGAAAGATAAGTACTCCTTTAAACCCTGGAAATCCAGTGAACAACCAAATGTTTATTCAGGAGTATGTGGCTAATCTCCTCAAATCTGCGTTTCCTCACCTGCAAGAGTAAGTCTGCCATGATTCATTTGTGCTTCTCGGTGGGTTTTTGCTTTTTTGGAATTCTAACGGATGTGTTTGCTGTTAGTGCCCAGGTTAAGCTGTTCGTAACGGGACTCTTCAGTTTAAACCAGGATATTCCTGCCTTCAAGGAACACCTAAGGGATTTCCTGGTCCAAATCAAGGTGTGTTGGGCATGCTTTTCTCAGGAAATTCAAAATAATTTTCAGCAGGATATTGTTGGAAAGCTTTTGGGGTGGAGTCAGTGCTTGTTTGAGAAATAGAAGTTATTTTACATATTTTTAAATGCAGTGAGAACTCTGTCCAATGGCTTGTGTGACTGGGTCATGTTCATGGAAGCTCATGTTTCACTGGGATTTCAGTTCACAAATTGGGTTTGAACATCATTGCTTGTGTTCTACATTGTGCACACAATCCTTATGTCTTAGGACAACTGCAGAACTAAATCTAATGGGAAATAGGTGTGAAATTGAAAACAAATTGAAATAAGTGTGAAATTGAAACAACTGCAGAACTAATCTAATGGGAAATAAGTGTGTTTTAAACCAGATTTTTTTCATTCTGCTTGGAATTGGGACCAGTTTTGAAATTCACTACACTAATGCTATGCCTTTCATTTTTTTCTAAGGATGCTGGAATGATAAGATTGTAGGAAATAGTTTGTTAATTTGTTTTGAGACAGCGATTGTCAGGTATTTCAGAATGTAATGATTCTGCTTTAATGGTGATAGACTCCAGATGCTGGGCTTGGCATCCCATTCTGTAACACACGGTGAACATCTTTAAATAATGCTTTATATTAGTTGTGACCTTAGGACCAGAAAAGCATGCAAGTAGCCTGTCAGGGAACAGGAAGGGAAGATGTTTCCTGTGTCATTTTGGAAGCTATTACTCTGCCTTAAGCACTTGACGACAAACTGATGTTTTTGTGTGAATTACCCCAGGAATTTGCAGGTGAAGACACATCAGACTTATTCTTGGAGGAGAGAGAAACAGCCCTTCGGCAGGCTCAAGAGGAGAAGCATAAACTGCAGATGTCTGTACCTGGCATCCTTAATCCACATGAGATTCCCGAGGAGATGTGCGATTAAAACAAAAATAAAACAAGTTTTGCAGTTTTCTTTCTGTACAGCTACTTTGTTGTGATAGAAGAAAACAGCACTTGGATATTTGTTGACCAAAATGATGCCAATTTGTAAATTAAAATGTCACCTAGTGGCCCTTTTTCTTATGTGTTTTTTGTATAAGAAATTTTCTGTGAAATATCCTTCCATTGTTTAAGCTTTTGTTTGGTCATCTTTATTTAGATTTGCATGAAGTTGAAAATTAAGGCATTTTCAAAGCAATTACTTCATGCCCATTTTGTGGCTAAGGGGAAAATAGGCAAAGCGTAACTTGTAAAAGACTATATTGCAAAACAATACAATTTCCTGTAAGAGTATCGATTTTTAATTCGGAGTCGTTTTCTTTCTAGTCTGTCCTGCAGTCTAGGAGAAAAGGTAAAGAGTAAAGCAGACTGAATTAATTGTTAAGCAGAGGATTCTAGTGCTGCGTTTGTTCTGATCAGTTAGCAGCTTTCTGGACTGAGTGGTAAGGCTATAGGCTACGTGTATTTGCAAGTTGTATGGCAAGTTTGCAGCAGGATCATGTGCATATCATCCCATTGTAAAGCAACTTCTGAAGAGTATGGGAACACAGTACAGTTAGTTATTTTTACACAGTTCTTTTGTTTTTGTGTGTGTGCTGTCGCTTTGTCGACAACAGCTTTTTGTTTTCCTCAATGAGGAGTGTTGCTCATTTGTGAGCCTTCATTAACTCGAAGTGAAATGGTTAAAATATTTATCCTGTTAGAATAGGCTGCATCTTTTTAACAACTCATAAAATAAAAAAAAAAAAAACTGGCTTTTGAGATGACTTATACTAATTTACATTGTTTACCATGCTGTAGTGCTTAAAGAACACTACTTAAGAGCAAAATAAACTTGGTTTACATTTATTTTTCTTTCTTTGGCTTATTCTTTTATTGGATGAAAATGCTGTGATCATATTTAAGATTGGTATTTGAAGGCGTAGGAGAAGTTCCTTGAGGTCTAGATAACTGTTGCTTCTGGCTTGCCTCATCTCAAGGACTTTGGTTGTGCTTGAAGTTACCACGATCTAAGTTGGGTTCCATTTGGAAGTACAGTAGCTGTTCTGACTTACCTCCGTGGATAACTGTTCCATACCACGTTGCTATAAAATGCCAGGAATGAGGTACTCTTGCTCTTTCTCTCTCTGGACTCTTTGCAATTTATTTCAAAGAGGTATTGCACTGTATCTTGACTAAACAGTTAATAATAGTCCATGTTAATAACATGTGTAGACAAGATCTACGGTTATTTTTCTACCTAAAGTTTTGTAGTTAAATGATTTTCACAGATCTATGAAGCAGTATGAACACTAAGGTTGTGTACAGTCTTGGCTTCCCCATCTCTGTCGTGTCTTGTCTCTCGTTGTCGAGCTCTCCCCGATTTCCCCGTGGATTTGGTGTCTCCGGGCTGTGAGGGGATGAAGTGTAGCCATTGTCAGAGCTGTCACAGGAGCCAGGCAGGCGCGGGGCTGTTGTCTGCCCCTCGGGGCGCTGTAGTTGTTAGCTCGGTGCCGTGTGTTCCTTTGGA
The DNA here is from genome assembly GCF_017590055.1 of Onychostruthus taczanowskii. NCBI lineage: Eukaryota > Metazoa > Chordata > Aves > Passeriformes > Passeridae > Onychostruthus > Onychostruthus taczanowskii. Next base: position 2,151,356 of record NW_024503124.1, read on the forward strand.
GTAGAAGTGCGTTCCTGTAGGATGTAGCTGTGCCCGGGATGTTCCCAGGCTGGGCTCTGGAGCATCTCCGCCCTGGCGAAGCTCAGCCCGTCCCGCAGGAAGGGCTTTGGGCAGTGGCACTGAGCTGGCACTGCCCGGAGACCTCCTGAAAAACCCCCACGGCTGGGACTGCCTACAGCCTCCCAAAATACTGCCAGAGTTACAGAACCTTAAACCTCTCCTTAAAGCTCCCAGCTCCAGCTTTTTCATGTCTTCCCTCTGCTCCACCCTCAAGGCAGTACTGCCTTGACTGGGCAGTTTAAGGTGCAGTCCTGCTGAGGGGACACGTCTCAAAGGACATGAAATGGCTGGTGAGCTTGAGCTGCCCAGGGAAGTAAGAGAAGGTTATTGAAATGGAAATGAGCCCAGCGAGTCACAGAGCAGTCCTGAACAGAAATACACACGTGTGTTTGCTCCTTCCTTCCCTCCTCCAAGGCTGGAGTGAGGCTGGGGCTCACGGTCTGCCTGTTCACTGAAGATTTAAATGTGACCTAAACTCGCAAACCGACCCAAAATGTGTTTTTTTCTGTTGATTCAAAGAAGAGTTGTTTGGTTATTTTGATACCTTAAGAGTTCTCTAGTAACAACATTCTAATCTTAGGTTTTGCTTCCCTTTTAGAGCTAAAAATTTAACTGTGGTCTTGTCTTGTTCTCTTAAGATAATTGGTGCCTTTCCCTGATCTCTGCAGCTGCTATAGAAATGCAGCTTCTGTAGAGTTCTGGATAACATTAAGGATTTGACTTGTGTGTGTGCATATTTCTAGTGCAGTTATCCTGAATGTGAAAAAGAAAAAAAGACAATGTACATCTAAGAAAGTTCTAATGCACACTCTGTAAATCAAAATATATGGATAAAAAGCATGAACCATCATATAAACATCTCCATAACTTGTAATTATATGTAAACCAATGTTTTGTGCATATTTCTATACAGATTTTACTAAAAAGAACCCGAAAAACAAACCAGTTCTGTGTACTGCAGGTACATTGATAAATACAACTATTTTGGGGTGTTTTCTGTGTTTACATGGATTGATTGTCAGCTGATGAAGACACCCCAAGTACTTGTTTCAGGCTGCCATGATGTGTTTGCTACTGTAACTGAAGCAGATTATCTTCCAAAGCATTTTAGGTTAGTTGGTTTTGGTTTTTTTAAACTAGAATAATTTGGTGTGTGTTAACTGATTGGTTTAAGTGAACTATTTTCCAATAAAGCTAATATTTATGCAAAAAAAAAAGCTTTAGAAATGCTCATCTCTCTAGGAAGCTTTAAGAGTTACTGCTGATAGTTTTTAGCACCGGAAAGGCAACAAAACTTCAGCTTAAAGGGGGGAAAAAAAATAAAAAAAAAGAGAAAAAATGCTGAAAATGATGCATTAAAGTGCCTGAGGTGAGGAATTTGCCTTGGTGCTGTGGTGAGGGACCAGCCTGCCCCAGAGTCCATTTATCAAATGATAATTACTGGCTGGGAGGTGTGGCTCAAATTCCTTCTGCCCCTTGCTAGGTTTGTCTCCAGGTGTAAAGGAGCAAAACTGGAATGCTGGAGACAGCTCTTTAAAAACCACCAGTAATGATAATCCTGTCCACCTGCCCACCAGGAATGCACCTCTGCACTTCAATCCTCGAGACTGAGTTCATTTTTAGGTTTTCAGCTGCAGGACATCCCCACCTCACTGTCCAAGGCTGTTCCTGTCAGCAGGGTTCCCTTGGGAAAAGGCTCAGCCATTCCTGTTGGGGAATCATTTTTTGGGTCATTATCCCATGTACAGTGCACCTCAACTACCTAGAAGTCCCAGATTTTACACCTACAAACCTGTGAGCACTTGTCTTTGTGTTTTAAGTCTGTGCAGGGAAAGAGGGGAGTGAGGAGGAGTATTTTGGAGGTTAAGATTATGGAAGAAAACAAAACACTCAGATTTTCGTTTTTATTTTCTCCTTGTAAATAAAAAGTCACCCAGCACTTTTTCCTGGGTCATTTCTTGGGTAATCTCTTCCCAGTCTCACAGCAATATGGGATGCCTGTTTTTTGGTTGTGAACACCCTTGAAATCTTAAATCCTTTGCTGAACCTTGAAGTTTGCAGTCTTTTGTGGATCTGGTGATTTCAGCAAAGATTATCAGGAAGAATGGGCCAATTTAACAACTGGAGTGGGGAGGGGAGTTCAAATTTTCCTTCCCTGTGTTGGAGAGCAGGCTCCAGCCCCCTTCCCACCCTGGTTATTGTAACAGGGACACTTTTCCAGACAGGAAAAGCTCTCCAAAGGTGTGTTTCACCACTAAAAAGTCCAAAAGAGGTCCAAATGTACAAGAGAAGCTGCCTGGACCACCTTGGTAGTGGTTCAGTTTCTGGTGGCAGTCTCTCATGCTCAGCAATGCCTTGTCTGTACCTACATGATAGTGGTGGCCAAATTTTATTATCTGGGCTAAATCAATTTGGATTTGTCTTCTAAGGGTGCTGTGACACCAAAGCCTAGTTAGACATGGACCCTGTTAAAAAGTTTACAATGCTGTAAGAGCAATGAAAGTAAAGTGCTGAAACTTAAATGTGGGTAAACTTAAAACTGACTCTGTTGCTTGTGGCTTCCAGTGGTTTCCAGCAACACTCCAGACACAAGGTCAGAGATTTATCTGGACTCCAGTTAAACTGCTAGCTCAGTGCTGGGGCATGAATTTTGAAAATTCATGTTTTTATTATTAATCCAGTCCCAAACCAGACCCAAAACTTTTAGTTTTGGCCAAGTCTTGCATTTATCTAAGTTATTCCTGCAAAGAACTGTGCTGGCCCTTTACCAGAGCAAATATTCCCAGATGAGGAGCACTGCAGCCAGGGGAGAGGAAGAGGCCTCCTGTGGATAAAACAACCTTGCTGGGCTGGCACACAGAGAGAATAAAAAGGTTAAGAGGAAAAACAAGCATGCAAGAGCAGGAGGCTGATGATCTCTGTAACCAGGCCACTGACAGGTCTTGTTTTCAGCTTGCAAGCTAACATTTAATTTAATTTAAAATAATTCAATTTACTCTCCAGTTCAAAAAAAAAAATTAAAAGTGTGCAGTAAAAGGAATCAGGCTTCCAGTTCAGTATCCTGCTCAAAAGCAGGAGTGACTCAAGGTCACCCATGCTCTTGGGCTGCACTCCTTGAGCCTGGCATGTGACACCAGGCTCCAGAAGGTCGTGTGGGGCTGCACCCAGATCAGACAGCTGATTCCTGTCTGGATTTCCTGATTGCCCAGGAAAACCATCTCTGAAGATGTTCTGGCAGTTTGTTTGGAGTCTGCTCAAAAGTTACTGCAGGGCCTGCTTGAGGAAGAGAGCAGGGAGAAAAGTGCAACTTCAGACGAGGCGATGCAGATGGCAGAGCGAGGTGTTCTGCAGTAACTGAAATCCTCTTGGACACACAGAAGGGAAGCAGCACAACATCAAGTGCAAACTCACGTGCACAAGCACCACATAAAATCCTCTGATCTACATTTTGATGGACCTCAAGCTTTGAAACTGGCGCTGTAGAAGAGAAAGGTGGAGACTACATTAATTCAGGCAGCAGCAGAACATAATTCCAATGTCCTGGACTCCTTTTATTCTTCCATTATGAATTCTCAGGCTAACTGGAAGAGGTGAAGCAACCAAAAAAGGCTTTACAGGGTCCAGTACATCTGTGTCATTTTAATAACTAAACCAGTTAGCTATTGAATAGTTGTTATTATTATGGAGGCTTAGTGACATAACCAGCTAGTTTAATAGCTAACTAGCTCGTGCTGGTCAGATTTCTATCAACAGAAAATACATCATTTAGAAAAGAGAGGAATTAAAACATCTATAAATTAAATCTAAGGAGAAACATCAGTAAAAAGTTTCAGGGAAGTTTTTAGGTTTTTACTCACAGTCTTCAACCTCTCTCTTGCACTACTACCCCTTGTTATTCCCATTTGAAATACATTTGCACTAACATGTTATGTGAATTAAAGTGACAGACATGGAATCTGTGTCTCCTGTAGACCCTCAAGTTAATTTTCTGTATTAGTTTAAAACAGTAAAAGGAAATTTCAGCAGGGAATATTTAGGAATAGCTATCTTTGTTGATAAGCCTAACTTGGAAAGTATTTCAAAACAAAGCAGTGACAAGAACTCTGGGTGAAACATCATTCTTGCACCGTAGTTGTTCCCTACCTGTTGTTTACAGTAAATTGTCTCTTACTTTTGAGCAGCAGTGGGATTTTTAATCTCAGTTTAACAAAGCGACGCCTCGAGGGTTGTTTGGAGTTGAGCACTCTGTGGGAGGTTACACACACAACCACCACGCTGTTATCAGCCTGGATAAATACACACACACAATTAAAAAAACCCAGAACTGCATCTCCACCATGCCAGCAGATTTATTTCAAGTGGAAGAAATACGAGGCAGCCACTGAGGAATTCAAAACAACTTTTTTTTTTTTTTTTTTTTTTTTTTTTTGGTGATTCTATTTGACTTTCCACTAAACTATACCGCATCTGCATTGCGGCTATTAATAGATTTGGGTTTTTAATGGTGCGCACAGGTCGGTGAACTCGCAGCGCTCAGAGCAACACGCGGACTCGCCGCTGGGTGGTACTGCAGAAATAAAAAACAGCGCTTTTTTCTCGGGAAGTGGGGGGAAAAACCAGCCCAGACCTACCATGTGATCCATATTCCATGTACCTGGGAGAGGGAGCAGCACTGAGAGATGGCAAATTAAAAAAAAAAAACAAAACAGATGTTTGCCTGAAAATTTGTCATCCATGGGTTGAAACCTCGTACCCAAGGCGGAGTGAACTGATAGCTGTAACAACATAAATTATGTATCCTCAATTAAAGTTTTGCGTTCGTTTTGACCGCGTCTTTTATTTAGAAAAGACTATTTCCAGCAGTCACAGATTGTACAGAGTAAATCACGGGGCTAGAACGGGGGCAAAAAAAAAAAAAAAAAAAAAAAAAAAAAAAAAAAAATTCCAACCAAAACCCCACCCCCCACAAACCAGGGCGGAAAACTACAAGGTACAAATAAATTAGTTATTAGTAAAAAACGCTACCGTAGCCCTCCAAAAGCCCGTTCTCGGGGTGCGGGCCGGCGGCGCCCACAGGTGCGCCCGCTCCCCTCAGCCGCGCTGCGCGGGAAGGAGATGGCGGCGGCTCTTCCGTCCCGCGCCCCGACGGCGGAAAACGCCAAGAAACCACCCAAAAGACCTGGAAACGCGCCTGGAAGTTGGGAGCTTCCTCGCCACGGAGCTCGGCTTAGCGTGCTAAGCGCTCTCTTCAGGCGGGAGGTCCCCGAAGCAGCCCGGCGAACGCGGCTCCAGGCACCGAGGGAAGGGGCGGGCAGCAGAAGCCGCTCCCCCGCCGCTGTCAGAGCGGCGGCGTGCGCGCGTTCCTGGCGGAGATTCCCGGCCGCGGGAGGCGGGAAGAGGGCAGGGAGAGGGCAGGGAGAGGCGCTTCCCGCCCTTCCCCGGGCGCGCGCCCAACCGCCACCGCCGCCATTTTACCCTCCCGCCCCCTTGCCTCCTCCTCCCCGCTCGCCATCCCGCCGCTCGGAACGGCGGTGGGAAGGCGGGGCGAGAGGGAAAAGGGAGGAGGAGGGACTCGGCCACCTTCGCCTCCTCCTGCCTGGTCGGAAACTGCCGAGCGGCGCCCGAGCGCCCTGTCCCCCCCTTCGCTCCCGTCGCCTCCTCCTCCTCCTTCCCCCTCAGCAAAATGGCGGCGCGTGGAGTCCCTGGGAGCCAGTGAGTGACTCGGCTTCTCCTCCTCCTCCTCCTCCCCGCCGCTGCCGCCGCCGCCGCCACAGGCTCATTTGCATTGATCAGCCGCCCCGGATCCCAGACCGGCCCCTGCCTCTCCCCCCCCTCCCCAACATCT